>NW_022103920.1:61536259-61582859 GCF_000313985.2 Echinops telfairi
GGAATTGGGTTTCTGTCATCCAGTAGAACATTGTAGGCATGTAAGGAGGCCCCCAGGGAAGTCCTTTTCTCAAGGGCAGGTCTCTGAGAGACTCCAGAGAGACATCGGAGCAGAGGTTTAGGGACCGAGGGTGGTGGTCTAGCCACTTCCTCATTCACTTTCTCAGATCACAATTTCCTCATCTGAACTATGGGGCTAATACTATCTCCTTTTCAGGATTGTCTGAGGATTGAGTAAAAGACACGTATGTACCTCTCTACACCCAGTCAAATGATTTCCTTTCTTCTCCGAATGTCATTAGTTCATAGTTGTCTGCTCCTCTGGTAGCTTCCTGCCCCCAGTTTCCACTAGCCTCTCAAATTAGCACTTGACTATGTGTTTTGTGAACCGCTTTCATCCCTGCTAACACTGTGTTCTTGTTTAATTCCTCCGAGTGGCGCTCCTCTGAGTGTCTCCCTGCTAAGGAGAGTTAGGTTCTTATAGATCTCTGGGATTGTAAGCATTTTTGTTGCTTCCCTAAAGACTGTAAAAGAACTGGCCTCCTTCCATAGGGAAACTAAAGAAAAACTATTCAACTGACTATGCAGATGCTTCAAAGTGATTTAGAACAATGGTTTCACAGCCCAACTTTCTGGAGAGAAAGTCATCTTTACGACAGGTAAAGGCCTGACTCATTTATCCAGAAGATAAAGTGACCTGTTCTCTGCTGGATGGGGACTTCGGTTTCCTTATTTACAAAGAACAAGGTCAGAGCTGAACACGCTGTCTTCCAAATAGAAAGCAAATTTGTCGAGGGTGTATTTCACTGAAAGCCAATGTATAAATTACATAGGGGGGAAAAAAGAATTATAGGGTCTGCAATTGTGTTCCAGGGTACAAAGGGACATTATCCCTCCTACCCCCACTCTCTCCTGGCATAATTCAGGAGGAAGTGACACCTTGGGGAGTCAAGATTGGGTTTTCTTGTAGGGCAAGAAAGACATTTTTCTAGGGGAGGGAAAGGTAACCTGAGAGTGTGGGAGAGGTAAGGATGGTTTCTGCAGTTAACCATGCTGCATACGAAGCCAAGGGTAGAAGCAGTTCTTTTTTTTATCATTAAGTACTTTTATACACATCCATATTTCAGCATATCAGAGCAGAGGCAGCTTTAGCATTTCTCAGCTGACTTAGGGTATCGCTTGAATTGGAACAACAAGAAGGACACTTACGTTGACCTCGTTTTGCATGCCGGCCGCATCAATGGCTGTGGAGTTGGTTCTGACTCATGGCAACCCCATGCATGTCAGAGAAGGGTTGCTTTTTTGGAAGTAGGGAACTAAGCCTTTGAGTGGACTTGAACCTCCAACCTTTCAACCAGCAGTCAAGTGGTAATCACTTGAAAATCCCAGAGACTTTATTTTGGGACCAAGTTTATATTAATTTGTCAGGTGAAGACCTGAGTCGAAAGTTTTGTCGATTGACATAATCTGTGATGCTGAGCCTCTTTGTACGCTTGTTCTTCTATGAATGGACAATGAAGTCTCCAGAGATTCACAGGAAGAGGAAGCAGAAACTTCTCCCCTTGAGGTCCATGTTAGTCCTTTCTCATTTGATGGTCAAGATTCCGGGTAGTCAGCATGGAGAAGTAATGGGCATCATGGGGGGTTACAGCCAGTGTCAGAAATAGTGAAGAAGTTGGAGGTGGGAGGCATGTTTGACCTTCATGTCATAGGGTTCAGCTTTGTGCTGATGGTGATTTTCATTAGACATCTTAAAGGTACAGGACATCTGATGTTAGATTAAAAGACAGCATCATGACTTGAAATTTTTTTAAAATCTAGCATAAATATATTATTGATAATGACCCTGGACTAATTTCAGGCATCACCTCTGTACTGCTTATTAGTAAGTTCAAATCTTTATTTTGGACTCCTCAACTGCTCATTGATATGCTTTTCACCATTTATCACCTTTCCAGAAGGCGTGTGTGTAAACGTTTTTAAAAGATGAAAGCTATTTTCATATTATTACCAAAAGCTTTGTATTTAAAATATAATTCTTTTGAAATCCAGCAAAACCCAGTCTGAAATAATTATAGAAGAGAAGTGTTCTGGTTTAAATGCCTAGGTAATGTGATTTGCATCCTTGAACTAGTCATTTCCAGTCCATTGCCTAATGGCATGTTAGTACTTCTGTTCTTCTTCCAAGTATTTTGTGTACAGTTACTGGGGCCTTCAAAACTTGCATATGACCATCCAATGTACAACGACTTACCTGGAACAACAGAGGACGAAGGAGAGACAGGAATGGGAGGTGGAAGTGGAAATGTAGCTAAGTGTCTCCATGAACAAATGCCCACTTTACCAAAGGCCAGAAAAAATGGTGACAAATTCTCATTACTGAACACTTTGGCCAAGATTCTGTAGGAGAATCCAAACCAAAGGCGGAAAAAGCAGAACCAGATTAAAAATTCTTGAGGACTCCAGACTTTCGGAGCCATTGATGCTGGGTGAACTTCCAGGACCGGATAGACGTTTAAATCTGAAATCAAAAGTATCCCTCAAGAACTTTCTAAAACCAAGCAATACTTTGGCGTAACCAGAAAAGAATAGCTTTCGTGAAGATTGCGCTTGAAGACGAGTCTATAAAGGATCAGTTTACAACAGTATCTCCAAAGAAGAGATTGGAAATTCAATAGAGTTATGTCAATGAGGATGAGAATGGTTATGCAATAGAAGAATGTCATCGATGTCCCCAAGTGGTACCTATAGAAATGTTGTTGGTGTATGTTTGTTGCATTAATTCCCAACAACAATAAAAAGTAAAATTAAAAATTTAAAGCAAAAAAAAAAAAAGATAACCAGTCATTTTCTAAAGATTCAAATAAAATGATAAACAATACATAGTTGAAAGAGCAGTAACTTCTGGTTAAGAAGACCTGTGTTAAATCACAGTACTTCCTCTCACGGAAGACCTTTCTGGGTTTCAGCTTTCGCATCTCCAGAGTAGGAACATGAGGTAATCTCTAGTGTTCTTAGTGATTCTGATTTATCATCGATCTTTACATCTATGATATATGATGGTAGTTATGTTTCAAGCATTCAATTAACTTCAGATTGTATCCCTTTGGTACATAACTACTTATCTGCCTTCCTCATCCTAGCTACAGAGGAGCTATCAGATCCATTTGCCTCAATTTGCTAAGACCAAGGTGCTGGAAAATCAGTTATCCATCTGACAGCTGTGTTCCCAGATAAACATCCTTAGAGGTACATTATCTGCAGATTTAGAAACGCTGACTCTTCAGAGTCCCCATATCAGTGGTTGTTTGCCTTCAGCCCACCTGCTCCCCTCTTCTGGATGGATGACATGGGATTGCTCTTTGTTTGCTTAGTCCTGATGGAAAAAACCCATGGTCAACAGCATAGTTTTGTGTACCGTGCCCAGAGGACTGGATCTTTCCAGCAAACCATTTGGATACGCCACTGTGGGCGGGATCATTCTATCTTCACTAAAGTGCAGCTTGAATGCACACGGTTAGTCCGCCATGATTTGTGACTGTGCTGCTTAAATATAAGGACAAATCATGTAGACTTATGAATCAATGATATTAAGAACTAAGGTAAAAGTGTTCAAAACATTATTTTGTAATAATTTTACTTTACATATCTGTGCTGTTGGAGTTATTTACACCAATCATATCTGTTGGTAGAAGCTCTAGACAGTTATCACTAGAGACTGTATGTCTCCCCGCAGGTCCACCTTCAAGGCCCTCACATTGGTAGCTTACAGTGGACCATGATGAGAGTGCTACCACTCAGAAGTAAGCGAAGGCTACCCATCAGGGTTTGAATCATTGCTTTGTTGATGTTTAGACTTAAGAAATGAGTGGATAAAACATGAATATCGCAGATTAAACTTAAAAGTATGTCCTTGTGTTGGGTTTTTAACTGTCATATTATGAGTAACCACGGCTAGCAAGTTGATTCTGATTCCTAGTGAACCTGTAGGACAGAGTAGAACTGCTCCTTAGAATTTCTAAGACTGCAAATCTTTTTTGGGAGCAGTCAGCCTCATCTTTCTCCCATGGAACAGCTGGTGGGTTTGAACTGTTGATCTTGCTGTGAGCAGCCCAACATTTAAGTCCCTGTGTCACCAGGGCTGCTCCATTATGAATAGCACAAACCTTTTTAGCTTTGCTTTGAGGATATGTTCTTCCATTATTCAAAAATTGTTACCTGATTCAACAGAAAGTAACTCATGGGAGATCAAATGAAAATTTCATAACTGAAGTTCCAACATACATTTTCACTGCTTAATTTTTACTTTATTCTTTGACATAATGAAAATATTGTGCAACATTTGCATAAGAATTCAAACTCTCTTTAACACTAGCCATAAAGTATTAATGGTGCAATAATTGGTTAGACAAATGGAGAGCCTATTAACTGTTTAGAACTAAAAATAAAGAGTATAGTGTATCTTACTATTCTTTGTAAATTGTGATATGACAATCTTTATATCAGTAGCATTTATACTAAGCCTATTTATATGTCCACATACACACATCTTCGAAGAATTGTTTGTTGAACATTTTCCAGTACACCACTGACTCAAGCCTTTGCCTCAGTGAGTGATGGAGTTGTTGCTGACAACAGTGACCCGAGATGACAGAGTAGAAGTGCCCCACCAGGTTTGCTGAGCTATCATCTCTCTGTTCAGAGGAAGCTTTTTGTCTAGTGAGCTGGCTGGGGATGATGCAGATGATGCTCCAGAAAATTCATCAAAATCTTTCTAGCTGTTATTTCCTGCTCTGATGACCCTGCTTCACTGCATGCCACTGCATCTTGCTATTCTGTTTTGCACTGGGGCTGGGGCATTTGAGCTGGTTTGCGATGTGTCATATTGGGAGAGCCCTGCCATTTTCCAGACCTCATGTTTCCATGAGGAAACGGCTGCTAAAATATTTCTCCTCTCAATAACCCCACCTTATCTTCTCACGCTTGTGGTCCGAGTGATGAGTTAGGAGGAACCCAGTTTGCTGGCTACACCTTGGGCCTAGAGGACTGTAAGCATCCTTATGGTGGGGTAACAGGAACATGCTCTGTCTGCAGGGAGAGACTAAAGTTCGAGGTATAAGTTTAATTTGGGGTTGAAGTGGTAGGAAGCTTTATGGAGCCACATAACTACACAATTTAGGGTTGAAGTGGTAGGAAGCTCTATGGAGCCACATAACTACACTAACCAGTTTTATCAGCAATAATACTGATATTTTGACCTTAGCATTTAATTTTGTCTTCAGAATTAAAATTTTAAAACAGAAAATAGTAAAAAAAACCAAACAACTAGAATAAATTCAAAGTGGGTCAAAAGAAAGATCAAATGACAATGTGTTACATTCCAGCCTGACTACAGCTTCTCAAATCTGCTGCACAAGGGTCTTTAATGCTAAGGCTATTCATGGTTCCCAACGATGGTGGTCCCTACACATGGGTTTTGGCCCTCCACTATCAACCATAACGACCTACAAACTAGGTATTTAAGATTTAGGTTCAGGTACTATTTCCTCCTCCAGGTTTGGATTTTATTATTTGGTATCTTTGGATTACACAGGCGGTGTGCTTTTTCTGTGTGGGCTTGGCTAACTCCTCACTTAGATGACTGCTTGTTTTGACAGCATCCTTTAAGACCCCAGATGCTATCTGTTTCCCGGATAGCGGGCAGCATCTGCTTTCTTCACCGTCCTCTGCTCCAGTTCCCATGTCTTCTGTGATCTCCTCATGGGGGCAACCACCATGCAGGGCTATGCTACAGAACTAATTATCCCTATATTAGGGCCACACTCGAGTGAGATTTAAAAACCCATTCATATATCTATGGTTTACATATGCCCCTGGCTCACTTTAGAGATAATATTATCATATTATTGGAGTATATCACAAATCATCTCCATGGGGCATAAGGTAATTCTGTTGGTCGTATCATTATTTAAGTCAATGGTATAGAATTGAAAGCATTGTTGGAAAAAAGGAGCTTATAGATGTCTAAGACATCTTTTTTAGATTACAATACAGTAATTGTTGACGTGTAGCTTCAACACTTGGGTGACTGGACACTACTTATATAAACCCTGAGGACTGGTGGGGGCAATACTTTCAGAGCAATTCATTTACAAAGGCAGAATCAAGGCTAGTGGAGTAAAACAGGTCACCAAAACCCAAAGAGGGTTTGTGTGAAAACAGCCAATATATGTTGGTGCTAGGTCTCAGTTTACCGGGTACCCTCAGTTCTAAATGGATGAGGGACACCTCGGTGTTGTTAGACTTCAAGCCTGCATACTGGGACAATAAGGCACCATCGTGGCGACTCTATTTTGTCATTTCATCATTTGTGACTGTTTTGTCTAATAGAGACAGATCAGCCCTCCTCTACTTATGGTCCAGCCATCTTCTACTTAACCCCCCCACCCCCCCACTCCCCTGCCCAAGCTGCTCTCCTTGTTTCAATCTACCAAAACTCCCTGTTGAAGTGATACTTTGAACAAATCTTGTGGTTTGTAATCTGACTTCATCTTGCCAATCTCCATTGTTCTTGCGATAACTTTACTTTGGACAATCTTTATTTGGTAACTTTAATTTTATGTATTGTTTTCTTGTGACTTTTGGAGCTACATAGACCCGAGGGCATGGACGCTGGTAGTGTGTCTGAGCACTCAAAGGCCTGAGACCCCTCAAAGGCATTTCAGGGATCCGGGACCCTAATACTCCATGCAATTTTGATGCCTCCGCAAATGGAACGAATGAATCGCGCGCGCGTGTGTGCATGCGCACTGAACAATGAAACGTTGTGCTTCCTTTGCAGGTGATAGAAGCTTGCTATTCTTGTCCCAAAGCAATCGAGGTTGTCGTCAATGCCTATGAGCACATCAAGTGGGACGTAAAGTGGAAGAGAGCGATCCCTGATGATGAATTGGAGGTAAATAATCCATTCACAGTTTATGCTTCTTCTGTAAAGCATTTTCATACTGGATTTACAGTGAAGACCAAGCTAATCTAAACATCGTTTGAGAATGCTTTACAGACCTATTCAAATGCAATGGAACAGAGTTATGGAATACAGACGTAAAGCTGCATTAAACACATAGCACTTGGAAGTGTCTTGGGGATTCCTACACTTACAGGAGAGTTGAAGACGATAAAGGCTTTATTTTCCTCCTACTGATTTAAATGAATTAAATACTACTACTAATAATAATATCTGAGAGAGACCACATAGAATTTTTACCAGAAGACGAAAGTGTTTAACATACATAGTTCATTTACTTTTAAATATCTCAAAGTTAATATCAGGTAGGAATCAGAGGAATTAAAATCCTGGGTGATGCAAATACACTCAACTACTAACCTTAAAGTTGGGAGTTCGATTCCACCCATTGGCCCCACCAAAGAGAGGCAGGGCAATTTGACTTTATTTAGATTGCAGCTAAGCAAAGCCGATAGCTTAGTTCCGTTCTGCAATACATGGTGATACAATTGATTCGGTGACAACCAGTTTGGTTTGTTTTTGGAGGATAATACAGAAAACCATTGGTGGAGTGGAGCTCACAGTCTCCGTGTTGGCTCTGCAGTGCCTTCCTGAGCCAATGTTGCCACGAACACACAGAGAGGTTGCCAGAACATGTGTAACCTTACTATGCTTCACATTCACTGCCACCCTTCAAAAGTTACTTAACCTGCCTGAACTTTCTTAATTTTCAGGTCTAAGGATTATATACATCAGTGTATGGGTCACACCATGCACATCACAGGTATACAAAGATATATAAATTAATTTAAAATTGTGTTTTTGGAACTTGCAAGGTTGGATAGGAAGGTTGGCAGAAGAAAAGGAGGATGGGGGAGGAAAGGAATCATTGTCATTGTCCATGTAGAAACTGCTGACCTGGTGTATGTTTTGCAGTGTTACATTGTCAATAACAATTTTTAAGCTAACAAATAGATGCATCACATTGCTATTTTGGTTTAGAACTAGTCCAGACTAGATATATATCTTCAACTCTGAGATTCTGAATTATAGCCAAGTATTACTTCCCTCTCCATTCTTTTATTTTCCTCTTCTCCTTCCCATCTCCGTGTTTAATTTGTCTTACCACTAGAGACCCGAGAAAGCTTCCCCAATGCGCAAAGTAGGGTCTGCGTGTATCATTCTTGACTTGTCTTGATGTGAAACCAGTGGGGCCTTACTTTCTAACAACCACATGTCTTGCTTGCCTTCTCAGAAATACTGGGATTTCTACCACTCTCTCTTCATGGTCTGCAGTAACTCTCCGAGGACTCTCATGCACTTGTCCAGATGTGCCATTCGGAGAACATTGCACAACAGGTGCCACAAAGTAATTCCTTTGCTTACCCTTCCTTTGTCCTTGAAAAAGTACCTGCTTCTAGAGCCTGAGGGGATCGTTTATTAAGCCTTATGAGACAGAAACTCCCACGCCTAGATATTTAAGTGGACTTGCTGGGTAGACACATTTTGCATAAATAAAATGGCACTTAGTTTGATTATAACACTTCAGGGATTTCAAAACACTTTACAAACACCATGTCATTAATCCTGGGGCATCACAGCAAGGGGGGAATTGCAAGAAGTAAAGTTAAAGAATTTTCAAAGACAAGAAAGTAGCTAGAAAGTTTGACTGTACCAGGAACGGCTAGTATGTGCAGCGTTCTCTATTAGATGCCTGATGCATTGTATAACCTTTTCATCTATTACTTTCTTTGAAGTGGGACCCAGGTTTTCTTACAACCAATCTCATTCTCTACCTTATCGGTAATAAGTTTACATTACAGCTCAGTTTGCAAAATAACAGGCTTTGCGATCAGTGGCGTCCCTAGGGTTGGTGTCCACTCATGATGTCACCCCTCTGTCCCCCATGGACCTCCTCCGATAGCACACCATTCAGAATGAGAACTACTTATGACCAATCGTCATCTTGGAACCATAGGTGACAAGTTTAGTTGTAAATTGTCTTAATGTGATGTTGCTTAGATTCTTTGACTCCAGAGAACAAAATTATTTTGTAAAATCTTTCTACTCTAAATTTCAATATTATTAGTTAGAGCATTATTGGTAACAAAGGGAAAGCCTATTTTTATTTTCCTCCTTTTTCCTTTAATTACTTTCTAAAAAAGTTACTGATGTAGGCTCAAAAATACCGGTCCTCACACTATCATACCTGGAACACCGAAACATTTGGCAAAATCGGCAACTGCCAACTCGCAGGCGTCAATGCACACAGCAGCATGCTGTCTGTGGCAAGAAGCAAAGCCACTTTCTTTGGGCAATAATTACACCATTGACCAGAGGGTCAAAGGCAAATTAGCTCAACGTTATAGCTTTGTAGGTCTATTGCTGCTTGTAAGCTGGGCTTACAAAAAATGTCTTCATTACTAACTACAAGGGCATTTTAATAACATTAATACATTTCTGCTGAAGTACTGTACAGGAATTTTCTAGAGAGCCGTGTCGGTGTCACCTCTGACGGTATCTTCTGACGCAGTCCGCACCCCAGCCCTACCCAGCGCATGCGCCCTCCTTAGTGACGCCACTGTTCGCCTCTTAAACACCTCTTAAATTCCCTGTCTTCTCTACTTAGCGCTAAGTTGGCTCATTATTTGAACAGCTCCTCCCTACTCCCCCAGCCACACAGCTAACATATTCGAGTGAGGAAGGAGTCACAAGAAGGAGATCTTTAAGTTAACTTTGACATGATAAACACTAGGCCACTGGAGGCCAAGAATGGGTGTTTCAGCCCACACACGTTGAGCCATAGGCCAGAGATGCATGGAGTTTGTTGTGGCTCCTGGCCTCCCTGCCAAACCCCCCAACTCGCAGAGACCCCAAACGAACCTAGGAGCAGGCCAGCGCGCTGCTCAAGGCCAGGGCCGAGAGGCCAGGCGCAGACTTACTCTTTGCGCTTGGTTTTCAACGTTGTGTCTCCGAGATGGAGTGTGACTGTTCTGTTCAACAGCAAATGAAAGGGACACGATTTGTTTCCAGCAGTGGGGTCTACTGCTGCTTTTAAAGTACCTGTGTTGACGGTCAGCTTCTCCCCAAGTTTGGCGGTGGTTCTATGTTAGTCTCTGGTGCTTAGTGTCTCTCGCTCTGAGGAGCCCTGGTGGCTTCCCAGTTGGGCTCTGCTGCCAACCGAAAGGTTGTCCTTGGAACGCTCACAGAGGTTGACGGGAAAAGCGCTGGTAATCTGCAGCCACGTCAAAGCGCCCAAAGCCACACGAGCTCTGGTGGTGGAGTGGTGGTGCTGCTGTCCACCAGGGCCGCAGTTTGAAGCCACCCGCAGCGCTGTGGGAGGAGAGGAGGCTTTCTACTCCAGGACAGTGTCAGTCTTGGGAACCCCCGGGGCAGATCTAGTCTGTCCTGTGGGGTCACTAGGAGTGGGCACCACTGGACGCCAGTGAGGTTTTCATTCCATTGCGGGGGTCCTTTGAGTGGGAATCGGCTCCACAGCACGCACACCAGCAGCAGGTCTTCAGGACCCCACTGAGGTGGCCAGCGAGTGTCGGAAAACGTGAGACGGAGAGTTCTGAAGGCTAACCCTTAAGTCGATGACGTTGGGCTTTTTCCGTCACGGGCTGCCATCTTTCAGAGAACATTATTTAGAGACGAGGAGCAGTTGCCTAGCATAGTTTGGCTATAGAGATAAAACAGGAACACTGAAAATGGTAAAAAATAGGAAAAAAAGGAGAAACTGGGAAAGATAAGTGTGCTCGTCAGGCTTGGTCATTTGTGGAGAGAGCAATGTAGATGATCAGCACCCAGACCTCTTGGTTTATGAGGACAACCTTACTCTACCCTTTTGTTCTTGCTAATCTGGTCTAGACAGGCTCACCCCGTGGGCATTGCCTTCACAGGGAAAGGTAGAAGCAGTGAACTCAAGACAAATCCACTTGCCAGGTGTGAGCAGGTTTCTTGGGTGTGTGTTTCCATCTTCTTTGAATTTGGATGCCTGCATTTTGAATGGAGAAGATGCCACACATTCTTCTAGGTATCAATCAAATGGTGTTCCTAAGTGAGGTCGCTTACCCGGGTAGCTTTGAGGCACAATCAGAGAGACACAATAATATTTCTGGAGTACACATAAGTCTTACTGAAAACATTCTGGAGGAAATGTTTTGTATTGCAACGAGATCTATATCATACAGTCAAATGCTGTATTTGTTAAGAATTTTTATAAAACATACACAAGTTTGTTAGCAGCAGCAGCATTAGCACAGGTACTATACCACTGGAAGGTGCAAATTGCCCTACACAGTTTCTTCAGAAAATTTAAGATCCATGGACTTGGCACAGTGAAATTGATGTTGAGGACACAGGAAGAGGATGTTCTTTGCATGGGGAAATGAAACTGTTGTTCAGTTGGCTTGTTTCTGCTTAAATATTTTGTGTTAATGTAGTCACTACCTTTTAGTGTGTGATCTGTAGTTGTTCGTTTTCAATTGTTCATTCGTGAATGTAACATTGTTTCCCCTCATCTTTGGACTTCTATCTAGAGTGCTTAAATAAACTTCTTCTGTTTCCTTTCATTTTTGTGAATCTCTTATTGACCAATGAGATTATTTTCCCCAAGCAGGCGCTGACTTTACCGAAGTTATGCCAAAGGACCCCACACAGTGAATTGCTTTCTTCAAAATTCAGAATGAAAGAGAGAGCAAGGGGCTTTGCCTCTAAAATGATATTTTAAAAGAAAACACAAACACACACAAATAAAACACAGGCTATTACTGAGAAGCAAGAGTGTGTTAATAACAATAAAGACACCGTCCCAAATTATGTTCATCCACCTAGTTACCATCTCGCCTTGGCAGCACTTCCTGTCTCTGCACCCGCATCCTGCAGTAAACCCAGTGCAGCAGCTAGAGAGGATGTTACATCCCCATCCTGCCTTCGATATTTTGGAGGAGTACTTCTTGTAAACCCAAGTCTAATGGCTCAAAAAATCCAGCAAACCAAAACACAAAAAACGCCTCTCTTTTAAAAATTACCTGTGAGGAAGGATCTTGTTCCTTTCATGCTGAGCCTGGGGGCTTCCCGGTAGAGAACCCAGTCATATAAAGGGAATTGTAGGGAGAAGAAAAGGGACAAACTATTTCTCGTGGGTTATCAATGTTGGAAAAGGCAGCTGGATTTTTGGTGGACTTTATTACATTATATTGCTCAGTAGCTTGCTTATAATGAACTCACTCGTTCTAACCTGGCCCAGCTTCAAAACTTAAAAAAAAAATTCTAGTATTCACTTACTGCCTTTGAAATGTGAGAACCCTGGTGGTGTAGTGGTTACCAGCTGGGCTGTGATCCACATGGTTGGCAGTTCAAAACCACTAGCGGCTCTGTGGTGGGATAAAGACTGGGCTTTCTCCACCAGTAAACGGTTAGTCTCAGAAACCGACTGTGGGGTTATTATGAGTCAGCATTGACTCAATGTCAGTGAGTGGTTTGTTTGCTTGTTTGGTCTTTGAAATATAAACAACCTCTTCAAATATATACAATCTCTCTCTGGAAGGAATGTATTGCCATTTTCTTTAAGCATATAAGCAGACACACTTCAAAATAATTTCTAAGAATTGAAAAAGTTTAAAATAACTATATATTATGTGCCCGGCTAGCTCAGTCGGTAGAGCATGAGACTCTTAAAGTAACTATATATTTATTACTATTTGATCAATGATTCATGGATGAGGGAACACAGCACCTGACCCACGTGCTCCCAAGAAATGCGGCGATTTGAAGACAGAGACAGGGACCAGGAGAGCTTTAGAGAATCAGGCAGTGGGAGTTGATTTGTCAGAAGTTCATTAAAATGTCATTTGAGATCCGTCTTCTCCAAAATGTTGGTTTGCCCTAGGCTCTTGTTTCCAAGGAGAGGCTCACGGTTGTCGAGAGGAGACAAAGAACCAGGTGATAGCAGTCTGAAATTCAGGAGCTATAGAGCAGGAACTGTTAATTCTGCACACACCTGGAGACAAGAGCTAAGAACTATTCTTAAGAGTTAGGTTAGCTATCTTAAACTTTTGCCCTGTGAAGCCAAGGCGCAGCTGCGCTCTCCCAGTGTGGCATGGGAAGCTCTATGCTGGTTTCTGCCTCCACGGAAACGGCTCCCCTCTTGGGATCAAGCCTCTGGGCACTGATCCTTGAAACATGGCGCCATCATTCTTCTGCAGGGACTTTCCTTTGTGGTCACCACTCCATGGTCTGCCTTATTTCATCACCAGTTTACGTGCGACTTGAAATGATGTACTTGACATGAGTGAGCACCTGCAGTGTGGCATTCATTTGTTCAAGCATCTCAATGGATACTCCATCAATTTCCGGAGCCTGGTTTTTCCCGATGTCTTCACTGTTGGTTGGACTACACTTGCCATTTTACAGTTTACTTTATTTTCTTCGCCGTGCCTGGCTATTAGGCCTCATCTTCAGGGTGAATCAGTTTGAGGCTTTTTTAGTGGAAGTTTAATGTCAAATTTGAGAAACTCCTTAGTCAGTGAGTTAGTTAAAGTTTATTGTGCCAACCTAGCCGATAAACACGTGTGGGGTTAGTTGAAGGGCGGAGAGATAAATGGCTAAGTGAGCCTCGCCTTTCTAGTTCTTGGGTCTCTTGCTTTGTGATGGTCAGACCAGGATGCAGCTGCCTTAGCCAGTTCCCTGTTTCAGCTTGCAAGGCTGACTTCCTACAAGAAGACATCCCCAAGGAGAAGCCACATGGACCTACCCCGATACAGCCCTGGGGGCTGGAGCAGCTGTGTGGAGGCCCCTGCCAGTGATGAGATGCTTACACATTCACTGATTCAGCATTTCTCCTGCAATCGGCATCATAGTATGTGTTTTGTGAGATGCAGGAGGACTTTGTGGATTGGTGTCAGACATATGGGTTAATGTTGGACTTGTGGGTTTAGGCAGCACTGGGTTGGGATGTTTTCTTGATGTGCACTTAACCTTTATATAAAACGTTCTCTTACACATGAGTTTCTGTGGATTTGTTTCTGTAATGTACCCAGACTCACACAGTCAGCATGAAGAACATTCGCTAGGACTTGTATACCAATGGGCAAGAAATCAGACATGATTATTATTTTCTGAAAAGCACAAGTGATTAGCTTTACTTTACTGCAAGAATAGCAGATTTGAAAGCAGTAGATGCCATAAAAATACAGTACTTGATTAGAGGAAAACATTTTATAGTTAAAAGATGGATAAAAAGATGAACCAGTCAAAGCAAATTAAGGTTTGTTTTTCCCCACTATTCACCAAAAGAACCACATCAATTCCTGAAGGTAGCAATAAACGAGGGAACAGAACTTTTCAGATATGATATTATGTGTTGCCTATGTGAAATAGCAATATTAGCCCTACTATCACGAATATTCTGAAAGAGCTGAAATTCCTATGGAAGGATCATATTGGCAAGATAATGGATGAGGCAGGAAACATCAGGGGAAGATAAGAGAAATACATAGAATCACTGTCCCAAAGGATCGGTTGATGCTCAGTCATCTTAGGAGGCAGCAGATGATCAAGAATCAATGGCATTGAAGGAAGAAGTCTAACCTACACCGAAGATAATTGGCAAAAACAAGGCTCTAGTCAGTGAAGTGTCAACGGACATGTCTCAACAAGTGAATGCTACACTGGTGGTGCTCACTCATCTATGCCAAGAAGTTTGAAGACAGTTCCCTGCCTAGTCGACTGGAAAAGATTAATATCTGTGCCTATCCAAAGAAAGGCAGTCCTATAGAATGTGGACTATCGGACAACATCACCGATATCATCTGCAAGTAACATTCTGCGGGTGATCAGGGACAGAACAGTTGCAGCCATCCATCGATAGTGAGCGGCCAGAAATCCAGGCTGGACTCGGAAGATGGCACACCCAACTAGGGGTAGATTGCCGACATCTGATGGATCTTGGTTGAAAGACCAGAATCCCAGAAAAACGTTTACCTGTGTTTTATGAACTTTGCATGGGCATTCGTTTGGGTAGATCATAACATATTGTGGATAACATTGTGAAAAGTGGGAATTCCAGAACACTTTTATGGTCATGTGAAGCCTGTACATAGATCAAAGGCAGTTGTTTAATCAAAACCAGGGGATACTGCATGGATTAAAAATGAGAAAGATGTGCATTCCATAATCAGGGTCATGTCCTTTTACCATACTTTGTCAACCTGTAAGTTTAATAGATAGTTGAAGAAACTGGAGTTTATGAGGGGGAAAGAGGCGTCTTTCTACTATGAAGAGTTACAGTCTCAAAAACTCACAAGGGCAATTCAACTCCAATCTATGGGCTCATTTGCTGTGAGTCAAAATTGACTTGGTAGCAGTGAGTTTGGTTTTTTTTTCAGACTACATGAAGAATAATTCGACATCAAAATTGGAGGAAGACTTATAAACAGCTTGTGGGATGCAGGTAACGCAGGCATGCTGGCTGGAATCAGGGAGAACTTGAAGCACTTACTGATGAAAATCAAAGGCTCTGGCCTTCATTACAGATGTCTCAGTGTAAAGAAAACAGAACTCCTCACAACCAGCTCAGGACACTACATCACGGTAAGTGAAGAAAATATTGAAGTTGTCAAGGTTTCATTTTACTTGAATCCACAATTCCATGGAAATAGCAGACAAGAAATCAAATGGTATATTACACTAGAGAATTCTCCCCCAACCAAAAAAAAAGCTTTCACGTGTGGAAAAGTACAAATGTAGTTTTGAGGACTTAAGGTATGTGTGAACGAAGCCATGGCATGTTCAATCCCCTCCTATGCACGCGAGACTGGACAAGGGTTCACATAAGCCAATCAGAATGGATACATGTGCATGATGGCAAAGAATATCGAATGTCGAGTGGACTGCCAGAAAACAAAAATCTGAGTGGGATGAAGTGCAGCCAGAACGATCCTTGGAAGTGCAAGGTTGTCCCATATACTTTGAGCATGTTATCGGAAGGACTCGTCTGCGGAGAAGACATTGGGAAAGTGGAATGTCAGTGAAAAAGAAGAGTGTCGCTGAGAACCACGGACACAGTTGCTGCTGTAATGGGCTCTGGCACAACAATTGTGAGGGTGGTGTAGGAGAGGGTGGTGTCCATTGGGTCACTGTGAGCCAGAGCAAATCTGAGACACCTAACAAGAACAACCATGAAGAATACGAATATAATAATCCATTTTAATAATGGCATCAGTACATCTTTGTGAAATGGTGTAACGATGAGGATCATTTGGTTTAGGAAGCCTTCTGCCATTCTGGCCATTTCAGAATTAATTTCTGCATATGCTTAGTCAGAACAAGTGCCGCAGCATTTTATAATCCTGTATGAGAAACAAAAAAAGAAATTACGTGTCTGTACCACTTACCTACCAGTCTGGACAGTGAACTCTGCACAGGAAGGGATCAGAGGGACATGGAAATCAGTTAATATTTGACGAGGCGCCCAGCTCATAAACAAGATGTACCTTTGGGCTAGTCAAATAGCAAGAAGTAGTCGATAAGGAAAAACATTCACCGATGGACATTTTGTAACCCACCTGCAGTAGTTGCTACTGATATAGCGGATTCTTCCATTCAAAAAGGGAGTGAAAAAAGTGTTTATTATCTCTAGACATGAGAACATTGAACATTAGCAATATTCTCATATGCACATTATCGAAATTATTTTAGTTTACTCAATCCCATGTTGACAGTTTGGGTTTCATTAAATTATTCTTCAGAAGAAGCTGAAATTTTCATCAGTTTCTACATAAGAGTTCTAGAAATCTCAATTTGGTCTATCAGTACCCATACTCAATCAGGAGTCCTCAAACTACAGCCCGCGGGCCACATGCGGCCCATCGAGGATATTTATCCGGCCCACCAGGTGTCTTTGGCCCATTTTTTTTTACTTCAAAATAAGATATGTGCAGTGTGCATAGGAATTTGTTCATAGTTTTTTTTTAAACTATAGTCCGGCCCTCCAACGGGTCTGAGGGACAGTGAACTGGCCCCCTGTTTAAAAAGTTTGAGGACCCCAGTCTAAATGGTATAGTCCTCTTCATAAGCCCATTTTTTGAGGAAAGATTTTGGTCAAGCGCTTTCAGTAAATCTGCAAAATGAAACTTCCACGGAGATGACAGCTCTAAGGGAACCACGCTTAACTTATACTAATCATTCTTAGTATGAAAGACCGTTTCACTTTTTACAACAGTAATCCAAAGCCAAATAAAATAAATGGAAAAGAATCAAAACATTTGGGCCAAAATGTCTTGAAACATTTCATTCTTATTTTCAAAGAACGTCAGCTATAACACCAGTCATCTTTCTTTCACTGTTTATTGTGAGTCAGGTGAGTATTTACGTAGCATCAGTTTTATAGTCAACAGCTGAGCCCACTTTGCTTCATCTCATTCACTGCGATTGCCCCAACGCATCAGCACCCCTGCGACTTTCTCCTCGGGGCTCGTGTTTCCACTTCGCCTTCTTCACGAACCCGCAGAACCTGACGTTGGGTAAACGATGCCCTTGGGAGCTCACGTGTTTTTGTTTTTACTAGAGCACATTCCCACGACTCTTTTTATGCTGTACAGGATCCTTCAGAGCACGGTTCTCAACCTTCCTGATGCCGCACCCTTTAGATACGGTTCTTCATGTTGTGGTGACCCCCAACCGTACAATGACTTTCTTTCCTTTTTTTCATTAAATTATTGTCATTGGTGCTTCATCACTGTCATTTTGCTACTGTTATGAATCGGGCGACCCCTGTGAAACCCTGTGAAAGGGTCGGTCCACCCCCAAAGGGGTCCCACAGGTTGAGAGCCGCTGCTTTAGAGACCATTTAGAGTAATTTGTCCATTTTAGGTTTTGCTACAACAATCATAATAAACAATCTAACTTTTGTAGTGCATCTTTTATGTACACCAATTTATATCGCCATTTCTCAGTGTAGCTAATGAAAGCCCAGCCCACAAGATAGGTGTCAGAAGCAGCTTATCCTCGAAGAGAAAAAAGACCAAACAAACAACCGAAACTTCAAAATAAAAAGAGAAAGAAAAAAACAACTTAGCAACTGCCAGCCGTGCCTTCTTGAAATAAGACCGAAACTCAGGAAAATTACCTAAGATGTACTGCTGTGTGATGCGGCATGCGCTGCACATGGAGCTGCTAACCGCAAGCACGGGCTGCTCCGCGGGGAAAGACGAGGCTTTCGACTCCGGGGCGGAGTCCCTCGGAGCACCCACACGGGCAGCTCTGCTCTGCTGGCGGGGTCCTGACTATGAATTAGAATCATCTCGAGTCGGGAAGTACAGGCCTACGCTCAATCCCACACAGGATCAGCATGAGGGGGCTCCAGGGTTTACAAGTCTATGCAGCAATTCTTGCGTGAAATAGACTCAATTCAACGGGAAAACAAAACAAAACAGATTTTAGATCAACTCATTCACTTGCCACAGTCTCAAAAGGAAGGATTTTAGTCACACCCAAACTGAGCATGACACAAAAGTTCTTTAAAACAAAACAAAAAGGCAATGCAAATGGAAACTCGTTTTCCCAAAGTGACCACTCAAAATTGAAATACTTCAATACGTCTATTCAGCTTACAGGGCTTTTGATCATGAACCCCAAACCAGCATCCTAATCAGTGGAAAGTTACAAGCCCATTTATCCAAGATGTTAAGAATGGTATTCTATTCGTTAGAAACTTGACTTTCCTAACACAGGGGTTGCCCTGCGATGGTCAGTGTTTTGTTTCACAGCGTGTGCATCCTTTTCCTGTCCCCTTGGACCTTGACCCATCCCATGTCCCATTCTATCCTTCCAGTTGACGGTGAGCACTGTCAGAGCATCTAAGATACTTGACCTGTGTCCACCTATTTTTGCCGCTTAAAGACTGGGGTTCCTTTGTAACAACTGTGTGCAACCTGGTTTCATTCTTTCTGAACATAATTTGCTCCTCTGGCTAGACACAGAGGCGACATTTGACTCCCCTTCAGCAGGGAGGGGAATCCAACTCTGCACCGGCTTAAGGCTGATTGCCACAAAGCAGAGGGCACACCAGCCTCCAGCCTCCATCTTTCGTTATCCTCTTCTGACACCAACCACTCCGATGGTACTCTACCTCTCTGCTGGCTCTGAGGATCCATTGAAAAGACTCAAAATCTGAGAATCCCACAGAAAAGACTCAACATCAAGGGGGTTTATCAGGGGGAGTTAACAGGTTACAAAAAGTCAGGGTTATAAAACATTAAGTATATAGTCATTGGCCCTTAGCAACTCCTCTCCTCAGCCAGCATCCGAGTCTCTCACGCTCTGGTCCTCAGCATCTCCACTCTGGTCCCCTGGACCTCTGCCATCATGAGCCAGCAAGCCTGCCTAGTGCGCTGCCTGCCAGTCTCATGGTCACAGCACCGCCCATCCTCTCTTCTGTCGCAGAGTCTCCTTGCATTGCCCTCTGCTCCCTGCATGACCTGGCCATTTCAGGCAAGGATTTTTCTACTTGGAAAACAAACAACTTTAAACAATTTTATTGACCTATAATTCACATACCATACAATTCAGTGATTTGAATTTATTAAAATGAGTATTGCAATGATCACCAAAATCAATTTTAGGGCATTTTCTTTATTTTTGTACCCATTGTTATTAGCATTCCCCTCCTCTTCCCCCCAGGCTCTTCTGCCATAATCCTAAGAAACTCTTGGTCTAGTTATTGTCTCTCTAGATTTACCTAACCGGAACCTGGAGAGAGGAGCCTTGAAGGCACAGGGGTTGCCCACTGGGCTGCAAAATCAAAGTCAGCAGTTTCAAACTTCCAAACTTTCTTCTATGTGGAAGAAAGGTGAGGCTCTGTGCTCCTGCAGAAAGTGACAGTCAGAGTGACAGAAACCCACAGGGTAGTGGCTCAGCCCTGTCCTGTAGGGTTGCCATGACTTGATGGCACTGAACTTTGTTGTTGTTGTTGTTGTTGTTTTGAGTAACCTCAATGGTGGTGTGAACCCCCGGATGCCCTGTGGCAGAAAGGACGCAACCAAGAGCAGCTCCACTCCTCACTGCGCCCTCACGTCTCCTACTTCCTCCCCGGGTTTCCTGTGCCCTTTCCCCCTTCACCCCTAGCCCTCTGAACTGGGGTCTTGGGTCGATGCCCCCCTCTTTTCTTCAATGGTTTATTATTCTACCATGGGAGGGAGTTCAGTTCAGGCCCGAATGGTGACTAAAGATCATAGTCTTAGGGGTCCCAACAGTCTCTCTCCACCAGGACACCTGTCTTTTGAAAGATTTTGAATCCTGTCGCCACTCTCTCCAGAACTTTTTAGTATGATCCTTACTTCAGCCATTGGCAGTGGTATCCAGGCACCATCTAGTTCTTCTGGTCTGAGTTGTGGAGAGAGGCGTGTAGGGCTGATTAGGCGATTGTTTAATTGATGGTTGCACGTTGACGAGAACTTAGCCACTCTCCTTCTCTCCTGGAGGCGTCAGAGAGGAGACGACTGTGTGTGAAGTGATCCGCTTTTGTTTGCATATCACCATTCAGGGCAGGTCTGGCTTCTATCGGGATATTATATCTTGATGATTAGGTATACATAAAAGTGGGCAGTGGCCTGTCCCAGTAGAGGTGGCTGTAGGAAGCATGAGCCTGTCTGGACCACATAGTCATGGTTGTTGTCTCTCACGGAATGAGACAATAAAACAAAACCAAAACAAGACAAGAAATGAAAAAAATCAGGAGAGTCAAATAACAAAAACAAACAGCAGCCCCAAAAGTTAAAAACTAAAACTAAAACAGAAAGCAGGCAAATAATAACGTGAAAGGGGGAAAAAAAGAAATAACTTAAAGGGTAAAGGAAAAAAAACAAGGCAGAGAAAAAGAAAAGATTATAAAGAGAAAGAAAATACAATTAAAACTTAAGAGAGGGTAAGGGTTAAGAAAAAGCTAGGAGAAAATAAAAAAGATGCAAAGGAGCAGCAGAAAAGGAGAAAACAGAAACAGAAGAAAGAAATAATGAAAGCAGAGAGAGGATTGATTTTTGGAAACCAGGAAGGGAAGGAAAATGATAGAAAGAAAACAACCAATAAACAGAAAGGAGAAAAGAAAGGGGCAGGGCTCCTGGAATGAGTGTTGGTCAAGGAGGGACACCTGGAATTCGATTTCCTGTCAGCCTGAATGCTACCGGATCAAGCACTGGCCCTGAAGGCAACTAAGGTAAAGTGTTTGTTCTTGGAAGGAATTCCTTCAGGGTCAGAGGGCAGCTGGCAGCTGGCAGCAGGGCCGCTCCTTATGGAAGGAGCTCTTGTCTGACCAGGGATGGTCAGGGACCTGACGCTGCAGGTTCTGCTGGTCTGATAAGGTGGGGACTCACGCCTTTCCAGACTCACGGGTCCATGAGGACACAACTTCCATCTCAGGTAGGGCAGGAGCTGCTGGGGGCAGGGGTGTGTGGGTGGTCCGCGTCAGTAGTTGCTGGGTGAGTGAGGAAGGGGGCTGGCCTTATTTCTGGTCACCAGGAGGGTATGTAAGGTGATACATCGGTAAAGTGGGACAAAAGCGGGCCACCATTGATAAAACTCATATCCTGGCGAAATAGCCACATGGCAGCCGAAAACCGTATACCCTAGCTTGTCGTGCAGTCTTTCTAAAAATTGGGACTTGTATAAAACGCCGCAGGACGTGGGAAAAATTGTTAAAAATCGGGACTGTCCCGCCACCTTAGTATAAGGTATAATGGAAGGTTCCATCTTTCTCATCACCTGCAACCAGCGTGCCAAGTAGCTGTCCCGATGGAATGCTGCTTGCAAAAGTTCAGCATGGCCACACCGCGTCAAGAGAACTGACAAGGCACCCATCTGTCTCCCCTCTCAAGATTCTCCTAGTCAGTCTTCAATCTACTTCAGGATTCTTTCCTCGGAAGCTCAGGGCTCCAGGACCCTCATCACGTCTGTTTCCTTTGGTCATTTGTTTCTTTGCTGCAGGGGATCTGTGTAGTGTGTCGCCTGGTTTACCACCTTGCCTCAACTAGGTCTTGAGGATCATAATTTGGGAATGTGGAAGAGTGTGAAAATGCAGTGATTTGGACAATTAACAAGAAAAAATAAATCTCTAATAATCTGATCAGAGAAACATTGCCCTTCTGCAAATGAAATTACTCCTTTTAGTATTTTATGCAGGTTGTGAGATCACTTGAAAATTTATCAGGTGGACCGGGAAGATTGATCAAATGTTTTCTTCCTCATTGAGGGGAAGGGTGAGAAGAGGTTAATTTGGTAGTAGAAGGAGCTTAGGTTAGCCACTGAGATTCGAAGCAACGGGAGTTGTTACACATCTGAATGGAAGAACAGGAAGGGCTGGAGAATTTCATTCATTTACTCTCTCATAAAAATTCCTGCCCTATCACTATACGTGTAGTTCTGTGCTAAATGTAGAAAGAGGGGGAGTGTTGACCCCAAGCCATTGTAAGATTTTCTCGTACTAGCTCAATGGATTCTCTTTTCAACTTAGAAGTAAGAATAAAAAGTATGCTTCGGCTTTTAAAAAATGATATACTTTGAGTTATTTTTTTGGTCAACCTGCCATAAAATAGTTGATTAGAAATGATTCCCCGAACTTATACTTCAGTGCAAAATTGCCTTAGTCTGTGTTAGGTCACACTTGTTACCAATGAGAGGCAATGCATGAAATATATATAATAACAACCTTCAGGAAGACTTACTTTTTTTATTCTTTTTAAGCAACACTAAGTGGATTAAGTGTGCTTGAATTTCTTCTTCACTAATTGGTTTTATTTTTTTTCAAATAGAAGCATGCCTCAGTGATATTGGCAAACAATTATGCAAATATATACTAATCCAACCAAGGAAATAAAATACACTGATGCCACCTTGCACACCTTAAATTAAAGGCATGCGTGGATTAGTTCTTAGTGCTTACGAAGCAGAGCAGAATCGGCAACATACAGCTATCTCAAGGGACGTGTAAGGTGATCTTGCTGTAAGGTGCACCCAAGTTGGTCTGACTCATGGCAACCTTATGAGTCAGAGAATGAGGCATTGCCTCATCCTGCACCATCTCAACGACCTTTTGATATATTTGAGCCCATTGTTGAGGTTATTGTGTCAATCTTTCTCATTGAGAATTTTCCTTGTTTTTGTTGTCCTTTACCAAACATGGTATCTTTTTCTGGTGATTGACCTTTCCCAGTAAACTCAGAAACTCAAAACTCGCCACCATGGAGTGAATGAATGCTGGCTCACAGTAACCCACTTTGGGTTTGCGAGACTTAACTGTCTAAGACAGTAGAAAGCCCGGTCTTTCTCCCTTGGAGCTGCTGGTGGTTTTGAACTGCTATCCATGTGGATTGCAGCCCAGCATGTAACCACCACCTCCCCAGGGCTCCATTTAACATGTCGAAAATAAGGGAGTGAAAGTCTCTCTCCCCTTGCTTCAAAGGAACATTGTCATTTGTGTTTGATTTGACTGTGTAACTGTTGCCGTCAAGTTGATTCTGAGTCATAGCAACCCTGTAAGACAGTCAAACTGCCCCACAGGGTTTCCAAAGCTGCTCTCATCTTTCTCCCACTGTGGTTTCAACTCCTGGTCTTTTGCTTAGCATCCCAGGACTTCACCATGGCACCCCTGTGGTCCCTTTCAAGGTGATCGGAGATGTAGAGATAATGGTACTGGGCCCCTTCGCCAGGTCCACAGGAGATGCTCACTATGAGTGAAGACTTCCACACACTGCCCTGCTCTAGGTTTGTGGGAACCTGATTTAATGGGACTTTTGAGCATCAGGCGGTGGGAATCAATGGCATTTACAACCTATAGTGGAAACAGTCATACACAGTTGAGTTACTCATCTAAACACGTTTTCTCTCCATGCTATGCTATTCTCAGCACCAGGAGAATGATTTCCACAGACTAGTCAAATTGTGCTGCTTGCCTTCTGACTTCCTGGTAGGTCTGGCCAGTGGGAAGACCAGAGGGGGCTGCAGGTCAAGAGAAATCAGAGGTTGGGATGCTCTTTTTTAGCTTCCTCTCTGGTGGGCCTCCTTTTGTGGTGACTAAATTTCTCTACCAAAGTCACAGCTGTTGCCAGGCACCCTATCTTAAAACAACCTCCTCCTTGGGTTACAGTACTTATTTCCTCCACCTGTTTTTCAGGTCTAGGGAGAGTCAAGTCTTCTCTGCTGGTACCTTTGTCCCAGGTGTTTCATTATTCTTCAATGGTTTCCTCTTCCTCTCGCTACACCTTTGAAAACAGTTCTTGCTTCAAGTCACTTTAATTACCTCTATTGAGTCTGACCTCCATTTCCGCGAAGGATCCTGATAGACTCCCGTTGTTGTTAGTTGATGTCCAGGAGGTAACAACACATGATGACCGTGTAAGTTACAAAGTAGAACTGGCCCCATCACTTTTTATTGGTTGTAATCTTAATAGAAACAGATCTCTGGGCCTTTTCGTTTGTACGACAATTGCGTTGTTTGGACTTCCAAGGTTTAGGTTACCACCAGGGCTAAAATACTGTACCACCTGGGGACTTGTTGACAAACACACACACACACACACACACACACACACACACACTGCCAGGGGTCTTGGTGGTGGTACCGAGGTGTTGTCTGACTTGGTAGAACATAAAAATCAATGTACACTGGAGTTGTCCAATTAGGGAGCTTGTAGGCAGGTGTTCCTAAATTCTGACCTGAAAAAGGGGGGCTTTGCACAATAGAGTAGCAGGCTGTTACTTGCTATTGAGCAGGTTATGATTCATGGCCAGAACAAAACATTTCCCAGGCTGCACCATCTTCAACACTGTTGGCTTGTGTCTATTTCTGTAAGCACTATGTATTTTGAATGCCTTCCAATCTAGGGACCGTATCTTCCAGCAGACCACCAGGCAAATGCCTGTCATGATTTTAGGGTTTTCATTGGCTAATTTTCAGAAGTGGATCATCAAGCCATTCTTCCTAATCTGTCTTAGTCTGAAAAGTTCTGCTGAAAGCTGTCTGTTATACATAAAGCTGCTGATATTTGAAATGCTGGTGGCATGACTACTAGCATGCTAACAATTCGCAAGTCATGTGTTGGAGGAGGGTGGTGGGAGGGGTATCAATGAAGGTATGTGAATAGCCCAGTTGAAAGGCTGGAGCTGAAATGTACCATACAGAGTCACCATGGCTAATTAGATAAGTTTGATGAAAGTGGATGGTGGACATTTTTTGTGGAGAACAGAGGAGGCTGTTGAAAGGTTTGTTGTTCGGTGTTGTTCAGTCAGCCAACTTTATGTACAGCTGAACAGAACACTGCCCAGTCCTGCGCCATCCTCATAACATGTATGTTTGCGTCTGTTGCTGCAGCCCCCGGGTCAATCCATCTCCTTTAGGGTGTATGTTTGTGTCTGTTGCCGCAGCCCCCGGGTCAATCCATCTCCTTTAGGGTCTTCACTTTTTCTGCGGACCAGCTACCTCACCGAACATGAGGTCCATTTCCAGGTACTAGTCTCACCTGATAACATGTGAGAACCACCACGAACAATCTTCCTAGGGGAAGTTGAGCCGAATGTCCCTTTGAAGTCAGGATGGTGAGGTGTCAACTCACACACTTGGGACATGTTATGGGACTGCTGACACAAAGTGAACATTGTAACCAATGTCATGGAAGAATTTGCATAAAATGTGTTAAATCGAAAGCTAACTCAGTGTGTAATCCTTTACCAAAAAATACAATAAAATGATATAACATTTTTCAAAATTAAACAGAATTATCATATGACCTACCAATTTCACTTCAAGGCATGTACCCAAGAGAAACCCGGTGTTTGAATCAAACCTTATATATCATTGTTCATAGCTAAAAAGTGGAAATGTCCCAAATGTTCATCAAAGAAAGAACAGATAATTAAAATGTGGTCTTTCCTACGATGAAATATTATTCTACACACACAAAAGGAATAAAATTCTGATACATGTTGCAACATAAATGGATGAACCTTGAAAATATGTTAAACAAAAGAAATGAGTCACACAGAAACCCACCCAGGCTATGATTCCATGTATGTGCCATGTAAAGAACAGTGCACATTCCTTGTATTTCTCCATGGCTACTTCTGTGACCATTGATTATAGATCCAAGAAATATGAAATCATTGACAAATCCAATCTTTGTGCGTTTACTATGATTTTGTCTCCTGGTCCATTAGTGAGAATTTTTATTTTCCTTACACTGAGTTGTAACTGGGACCGAAGGTTATAGTCCTTGATCTTCATTAGTAAATCTTTCAAGTTCTCTTGGTTTTCAGCAACATTTTGTCAACTACCTGTAGCAGGATGTTGATGAGTTTTTCCTGCAATCCTGATGAAATTCTTCATAATACCGTTTCCCAGATTATTTTCTCAGAATACAGATCAAATAAGTATGGTGAAAGGATACAGACCTGAGAATAGTACAGTGTTTGGGAATTCCCGTTTTCCACAATGCTGTCCACAGCTTGTTATCATCCACACGATGAGAGTTTGTGGCACAGTCGCTCAAACATAGGTAAACACCTTTCTGGTGGTCATTCCTTTCACCTGATGTCCAACAGATGTCAGCACTGATGCCCCTAGTTCTGTCGGCCCTCTTCTGAATCCAGTATGAACTTGTGGGAGCTCCCTGACAATGTATTGTAGCAACCCCCCCCCCAATATCTTCAGCAAAATTTTACTAGCATGTGACGTGAATGCTATATGTTAAATAATTTCCACATTCTGTTGGGTCACTTCTGTTGGAGTGGGGATAAGTATGGATCTTTCCAAGTCGGTTAGGCTGGTAGCTGAAATGTACACTCTACATGAACCATGGCTAATTAGATAAGTTTGATGAAAGTGGAAGGTGAACATTTATTGTGGAGAACAGAGCCTGGGTTGAAAGTCATCACAATGTAAATAAAAAGCTAGAAAAGATTCGGCTGCTTTAGCATTGTCACCCCACCCCCGATGTAGAATGTTATCATTTATTCCACATATGTTTGTTGGGTTGGATCTGTGTCATTGGCTGGGGATAAATGGTGAACGATAACAGACCAGACATAGTCTTGTGCCATGAGGGATGCCAAGGAGGCCTGTGACTCACGTATCAGCAGCTGCAGCTTAGAACATCTGTGGCACTTTGAAAATATCACTCCTCATCTTCCCTCCTAAAAGCTTTCAGAAGGTAACAGGGTAAGCACTTATCATCCCACCAGACTGTACATGTTTATTTATTTCCCCCCACTTGACTGTGACCTCCTATAATTTTCCAGTTAAAGGAAAATGTGTTGTTGTTGGGCGCCTTCAAGTTGGTTCCACCTCATAATGATGGTAGCGCTCGGCTCTGCCCGGTCCTGCCCCACCCTCACCACTGCGCTCAGGAGCCTCTTCCTGGAGCCACGGGGTCAATCAATCTCATCAAAGGTTTTTTTTAAAGTTTTAATTTTGCTCCCACTCTATTTTACCAAGCATGATGTCCTTTTCCAGGGACTGGGCTCTCTCGGTGACATGCCCAAAGTAGGCGAGACAAAGTCTTGCCATCCTCTCTTCCAAGGAGCACCCTGGCTATGATTCTTCTACGGCACATCTGTTTGTCCTTCTAGCAGCTCATGGTACATTAGTATTCTTTGTCAGCACCTTACTTCAAGTGTATCAACATTTCCTCAGTCTTCTTTATTCATTGTCCAACTTTCGCATGTATGAGGCATCCGAACATACTGTGGTCTGGGTCAGGGGCAACCTAAGCCTCAAAGTGACATCTTTGTCTTCACTTTAAAGATGTTTTGTGAAGCAAGCTTACCCAGTGCAGTATGTTGTTGACTTCTTGACTGCTGCTTCCATGAGCACTGATTGTGGATCCAAGCAAGATGAAATCCTTAACAACTTCAGTCTTTGCTCTGTTTACCATGATGTTTTCCATTGGCTCAGTTATGAGTTGTGATAATTTCATTTTCTATGCACTTCATTGTGATTCACACCGAGGGCTGCAGCTAATGTCTGCCTCAGGATCCATGTACCAGTTCTGAATAAGCACAATGAAATGTTCTGGATCATCTCTTCCCACAGACATAGGTGGTTTAAATCCGTCATATTCCATCTGGTGAGGTCCACGTTTATAGTCACCATGTATGTTGCTCAAACAAAAAGGTATTTGCGATGAAGCCATTGCAATGAAGTCACTGTTTTGCGCAATTCTGCCACGGAGTCTTCAGCGTTATTTCTATCGCAAAGGCCACGCTTTCTGCAGACTGTTCTTTCCTCTCTGTTTCTAACGTGCACATTTCAATCGCTTGTCATTATCAGGGTATCTTGAAGAAGTTGCTAGAATTCTTCAATTTCTTCATTACTAACCTTTGTGGTTGATGTGCACGTTTTGAATTATAATATATGAACTGCTATTTATATAGGGATCCAAGACAGGTGAGTTGAGAGAGCCTACGAGTTCACTATCACTTTAGTAACCCATTTTCTGTTGACTGGAAACCCAGCAGCCCACCAGGCCCATTCTCAGGCCAAACCACTAATCTCACCTTCGGCCCAGATTTCTCTCTCCTTTAAATGGAGTGTGAGCGACTAGCAGTGACTCACTCTCTAAGATGGAAGTACCAGTGCTGGTGTTAATCTGTGTTACTTTATCTCCCATAGGGTGAGTGATTGTGCCTGGCAAGAAGTTCTAACTATGATAAACAAGTGCATGTTTCCAGAGGAGGCCTTTAGAGGTTAGCGTAAACTCCTTGCAACATTTTTTTTTTTTGGTATAGTTTTCAAGTTCTCTAAAACATTGAGCTCTGCCCCTATTGTCTGGACATCCATGGAACTCACACTGAATTTGGACACCAGCCAATTCAGGAGGACTTGCCAAACAGGTCTGCAGCCAAAGACTTCCTCCTGACACCCAGAGGGGCAGTCGGTGACACAGAGAGACTAAACCAGGCCCTACCCATTGGACTCCACACACAAACATGTTTTTGAAGCCCTTTACACTCTGCAAGGAACACGCTGTCTTTTTTGGGTGGTTGCCAGAAACTTATGAGGGAATCAGTCCAGTGCCAAGAATAGAAACAAGGCCTCCCTCCCGCCCGCCTCCAGGGGGACACTGGCCTTCTTTCCCCCCCTGCTCTGCCGCCACAAGCCAACAGATGGTTTCTGGGTTCTTCTCAGTCCCCTGGCTTAGTTTTAAAAATATTCATTTGGAACATAGTTATCTCACTATTAAAAGTAATATTGTGTTCAAATGCAAATAGATGCCTTCTCTTATTTAGGGTTTTGCTGGTTCCGTAATAGAATTGTTACCCTTGATGCTAGAGACCTGATTTGAGTCCCTGCCGATGCAGCTCACCTGCCACCACCATCCATCTATCAGTGAGGGCTGTGATTTCGGGGTGGCTTACACAGCCCTTGGGGATAAAGAGGAGGCTTTCTACTCCTGTACAGAGTGGTGATCTTGGAAACTCACAGGGGCAGTTCTGCCCTGTCCTGTGGGGTCGGTATGAGTCAGAATCGACTGTGTGGTAGTGACTTTGGTTTCTGGTTCCATAGCCCTTCAGGTGACGTTGAGCAAGGTCAGCCGTTCAAACCCACAAGCCACTCCATAGGAGATGAGCCGATCTCTTCCGGTGGACTTATAAAGATGTATAGCCTAAGAACCCCCATTGTAAGATTGCTCATGTCAGCATGGACTTAATGGTAGTGTTTGGTTTTTCTTCCCAAACCAAGATGTACTCAGAAGAAATGCCTAGTGAGCTACTTCTAAAATTCAGCCAATGAAAACCTTACATCACCGTCGGGTTCTGCTGACAACAAAATAACTCGTTTATTTGGTGTCTCCAGAGCATCAGGCCAGGGGACCTTAGGAGAGCAGGCACCACATTGTCCCTTTTCAGACAGATTAGGGAGGGTCAGAAGCTGAAAGTACAGCCTGAACAAACACTGAGACCGAACGTTGAGATGGCTTTATGTTTTTTAGCATATCTGGAATTGTTTCCTTAATTTTTTAAAATAATTTTATTGGGGGCTCATACAACTCTTATCACAATTCATACATACATCCATTGTGTAAAGCACATTTGTACATTTGTTGCCCTCATCATTCTCAAAACATTTGTTCTCCACTTAAGCCCCTGGCATCAGCTCCTCATTTCCCCCCTCCCTCACAGCTCCCCCCTCCCTCATGAACCATTGATAATTTGTAAATTATTATTTTGTCATGTTTTACACTATCCGACGTTTCCCTTCACCCACTTTTCTGTTGTCCATCCCCCAGGGAGGAGGTTATATATAGATCCTTGTAATTGGTTCCCCCTTTCTACCCAACCCTCCTGCCACCCCTCCCAGTATCACCACTCTCACTACTGGTCCTGAAGGGATCATCTGTCCTGGTTCCCTGTGTTTCCAGTTCCTGTCTGTATCAGTGTACATCCTCTGGTCTAGCCAGGTTTGTAAGATAGAATTGGGATCATGATAGTGGGGCGGCGGGGAAGCATTTAAGACGGGGAAGCATTTAAGAACTAGAGAAAAGTTGTATGTTTCATTGTTGCTACACTGCACCCTGACTGGCTCGTAACCCCTCTACAAGGGGATGTCCAGTTGCCTACAGATGGGCTTTAGGTTTAAAGTTGTATTTTGACTCTTGTGGACTTGTTTTAATTTCCTTTATCTTCAACTCTGGGGAATTGCTATCATCTCACATTGTGTTTGGCATGTGATATGGCTCAATAACTATTTATTGACTGGATAAAAATGTGAACAAATAATCCAAGATAATGCTAAGAAAATGAGTATATGGCATTCAAAATTGTTTTTTCACCACCAATGTCTCCTTATTGAGCCTAGAATTAATTCCATAGTTTAGAAACACAGTTTCTTATGTAGTGAATTTACTGAACTGTTCTTTGTGGCTGGTTGATCACAAGGAGAGAGATTTAGGAGCAAATAACCTCAATGAGTAGAAACCAGAAGGTGGGCATCATAAGACACATTTCTTCATTGTCTGGAAGGAGAAGGATGCAGGAGTCTTCGATAGTCATGGGGACACTACAGAAGGTATCCAGCCTGCTTTTTCTTGATAGAACCCCATCCTCAATGTGACTCACTAAGAGAGAGTCACAAATGAATCTGGAAAGTAGATGACAAGGATGTGGCAAGGGGGGGGGGGCAGGCAGTGCATCTGAGACCATTTGAAAGAGGCCCATGAAGCTGATCTCCTATGAAAGGGGACTGGGCACTATTGAAAGGGTCCTCAAAACATAATATCCCAAAGCACCCTCAAATATCTTTCAAGAGTTTGGATGGCTGCCACGAGGGGGGCAGAGTTCACCACAGCATATCTGTGGAACAGTGACACCTGTGAGGGGTGTGATTCTCAGAACAATCAGTCATATGAGGCCAAAAGGGCAACCTTCACGCACAAAGTTCAGAAGGCAGGAAGGGGCAGGGAAGATTGGTGACTGGAAATGGGGAGCGAGTGGGCAGAGTGGGGGGTAGAGGGCATTGAGAAAGTAAAGCGAGTGTTGTTACATTGATAGCATTACAACGTATGTCATACAAGATGTGTCCAAATTGTTGAATGGAAAATGAATTTTCTCTGTAAACTTTCACCCAAACCACAATGAACTATCTCCCCAATATCTGTTCCTTTTTACTAATTTTGCTTCCATAACTTTCCCATATTTAGGGATCTATGAAATCCAGGTGGATGGGAGAGAAGTCAGGAGAAAATTCTATCCACACTCATGCTTCAGGAGAAGAGATAGATATTTTAATAGGCAGAGACGCTGAAGCAGAACACATGGAACTACTATCTCTCATAACTTTCAAAAGCCCAGAAAGCGATCTGCTTGCGATGCTATAAAACCTTGGCAAGGGGGCATTCATGAGAGCAGACTTTACAGCAGGGACTGGAAACAGGACACCCTATCGATCATGAGTCCGGTTGAGATCAGAGTACACCATAAACTCTTGGCAAATTAACACAGTTAGTATCCACTCAGTGCCCTACAACTGGTAAAATAAATAAAATTGCTGTTAATTCAGTTCCAGCCTATGATGACCCCCATGTGTACCAGAGTAGAATCGTGCTTCATGCAGTTGAAAAAAACTCATTTGGGGGGAAGTACTCATAGATTTCCAGGACTTTCTTCTGACGTACCTCACAGTGGACTCCAGTTTCCAACCTCCTGATTGGCAGCTAAGAGCGTTAATTGTTGGCACCACCAAGGGACTCCCCAGGTGTTGCGGTTGTTGTTAAGGCGCCATTGAGTCTGTTCTGACCCATCACAACCTTCCGTGCAGCAGCACAGGATTGCGCCTGCTCCGGTGTCCCATCACAGCTGTTCCTCTGTCTGAGCTGGCTGTTGCAGGCATTGTGTTACGTTATCTTGTCCAAGGTCTTTCTCTTTCACCGACCCTCAGTTTTACCTTTTATGATGTCCTTCACCAGGGACTGGTCGCTCCTGATAACATGCATGAAGTATGAGAGACAAAATCTCTCGTCATCCTCACTTCTAAGGGGCATTCTGTCTCTACTTCTTCCAAGGCAGTCCGCGTGTCCAAGTTAGGTATGTGTTCAATATGGCTTGAAAACACTATAATGCCAATACACCAAATTCTTCTTCGGTGGCTGTTTACTTGCATCTCTCACCTCCATATGAGGGGACTAACAATGGCGTGACTTGGCTCAGGCACACTTGGTGCCTCAAAGTGACCCCTTTGCTTTGGAACACTTTGAAGAGGTCTTATGCAGGAGAGTTTCCCAATGTGTCTTATTTCTTGACTGCTGCTTCCGTGGACAGAATTGTGGATCCAAGTGAAATGAAATCCTTAACAACTTCTATATTTTCTCATTTCCCAGATGTTATATATCATTATCCCTAGTTACTGAAAGAGAATAAATATTCTGAAAATGTCTACACATGTTGCAACATCAAAGACCAAATCAAGTTCTGTTGGTTTGAGGTATTGGGGAAAAGCATAATGTGTAGTTTTTTCTTCAAGTTTCAGTTTTCCTCATCAGTGACTTCTTGAAATCTTTTCTGGGCCGTTTAACCACATTCCCCCTGCCTCTTGCTGTTCTAGGAGTTGGTCTTTTCTGGCATTTTATAGGCTTCCAGGGATTGAAGGGACCACAAGGTTCATTTAATGTCACCTGCATTCTGATCAAAGATAACATGCTACTTAATGACTGAAAAATACTGTTCTTAAACACAGTGTTTTGTGCAGGTGTGTGAATAAGGCACTTTTTGCAGTCTGATCTCTGGCCACTAAATATTAGATGTTTTGGTCCAATGTAAGGTAATAGACTTGAGAAGAAACAAACAAACAAACAAACAAAACCCAAAACTGATGGTCAGCCCCGTGGAGCACATTCCGTAGGGTATAAGAAGGTGTGCCTGACTTAACCCAAAGCATTTTCAATCACCTTGTATGCATGTAAAAGTTAGACATTGAATAAGGAAGACCCCAAGAATCGATGCATTTGAATTGTGGTGCTGGTGAAGAACATCGAAAGAACCACGGACTGCCAAAAGAACAAGCAGATCTGTCTTGGAAGAAATACAGCCAGATGCTCCGTAGAGGCAAGGACAGTGAGACTTCATCTTACAGACTTTGGGCATGTTGTCAGGAGAGACCAGTCCCTGGAGAAGGACCTCATGCAGTGAAAAAAGTAGAAGATTCTCGACAGGGCAGATTGACCCCGTGGCTGCAACAACAGGCTCAAACATAAGAAGAACCAGGAGGACGGGGCAGGGCCAGGCCTTGTCTCGATCCGTGCTCCATGGGGTGCTCCATGGGGTGATTATGAATTGGACGCGACTCGATGGCACTGAACAACATCAACAACATAGAGCACATTCTGTTCATTGTCACGAATCTGAGTTGACTTACGGTAACTGGTTTGTTCGCCAAGGGAGAGACCAACAGTCCTGATTTCCGGAAGTAAACATTCAAACCCATTGCTACGGAGTCAGTTCTAACTCATAGTAATCTGAGAGGACAGGATAGAACTGCTGCTTATCATTCCCAAGATGGTCATTCTCTGTGGAAGTGCACAGCCTTATCTCTGCCAGCGAGCTGGCCTGGTTAGCAGCCCTAGATGTAACCCACTGGGGGCCGGTGGTATTTTACCCCACTTGGCACCACTGCTTCGTGAGCACCAAGCAGAGCCACTGTGAAGATTAGGTCAAATGATCATACGAAGCACCCACCACAGCGCTAGGCATAAAACTGCTGTTTAAGAAAGGGCTGTGCATCACTTCCCAAGGTGGGAGGATCAAGACATCCCTGGGAAGAAGAGCTTGGGCATGTTGAAGAGGAAGGCAACAGAAACAGGAAGCAGAATGTTGACTTACACGTTAACCAACCAAAGCTGTGGTGGTCTATGCAGCACTATTTGAGAAGAGCCGTAAAAAAATTATGATTGCAAACTTAGAGTAGAATGCCAGTACTATATTTTCACATTTATTTCATAAAGCTTTGATATCCTAGCTTACTTTTAAAGCCCTTAGCTTACTTTTTAAAAAGTGTTTAAATTTCTGGAAAGATGCTTAAAACACAAAAAAAATTTGTCGTATTTCACATTTAAAAATGTATACATTCATTAAACAAATTTCTAATACTGTACAAATATAGATTATATTCTAATTTGAATTGTTCGCAGAAAAGTAATCAAATAAGTATAAAAAGTAAAATGTCACATTAAATGAAGAAATTAATCAAAAAATTGAAAGTGAATTAAAGTACCATATCTTTACAATTAAGATTTGAAGAACAATGTGCATCAATGGTGTCATTTTTTCTATCATGTGTGTATCTTTTGGGCAAATTTTTTCATCCACCTGTTGGATGCTAGGTTCTTAGTTTCAGCTATGAAATGGCTTTTGTTCAAACAAACACAAGTCAATCAAGCAGATAAAGAGTTTCTATCACTAAACCCTGATTGTTTTCACTCTTAGCCTGGCCCCATTTTGTATCTTGGAGGTACGGCAAGTTCTTTTTTACCTTATTTTTCTCTTTGAGGGTGGCTTGGACTTTATATATTCAGGGAACCTAAAACACAAACACAGTGTTCTTTAAAGAAGAAGAATTGGAATGAGTTTGATCTTGGTTCAATCTGGGTTGGTGCTCTAGCCTTCTGCACTTGCTAGCTGGGTGGCCTTGAAAGGTTATGGGTTGTTAGTTGCTGTCCAGTGGATTCTGGCTCATCAGTCGGGATTTCACAGCCATGTGATCATCAGCCACAGATCTGCAGGTTGCAGGCCCAGAGGACACCGGGGGAGGTGATGTCTCGGTGGGAGTTCTAACCACCAACCTTCTGGCCAGTCATTAAGTACTTAACTATTTGTTGCCACCAAGGAACAATCTGAGAGATCGCCAGGCCTCCCTTTTAAATTCTCTGGGTACATCTCAGAGCATATATAATTCAGACTTTTAAGATACTGAAATGATCACACAAGATAATCACAAGCATCAAGACTTCTGAGGGGCCTTAAAAGAGAGGACGGCCCTCCATGGGCTGGATTGCCAGCGGCTACGACAATGCGCTCACGTCTGGGAACGACCGTGAGGGTGGCGCGGGACTGGGCAGAGCTTCCCTCTGTTGTGCACAGGGTCGTTATGGGTCAGAACCGACTCCATGGCCCCAGCAACAACAAAATTGCACAAGCCCGCAGGTGCTGGAAAACTACAGGGAGCATTCTTGAACGTAAGGCAGCTAGTGTTCTGCGTATGTTTAGAGTTCTTCCAGAACCTGGATGGTGCAGCAGCTAAGCACTCATCTGCTGAACGAAAGGTTGGCAGTTTGAGCCCACCCTGTGACTCTGGAGGAGAGAGACCTGGGGGTCTGCTTCCTGAAAACCCCCCGGAGCAGTTCTCATGGTGAGATACATTCACAAGAAAGATGAATTATAAGTGAAGTGAGGATAGTGCTATGTGTGTTTTTGTAATATTCTCAAATCACATATGTCACTGATTGTTAAAGTGTTTTCAAATGTCATTATTACATCTGTTTTTGTGATATTTTTCACTGTTAGGTTTTTAAATGATGCTTTTAAACATCTATGTATACATCACTTATAACATAAAGTTAGAATTAGAGAACTTCTGAATTTAGGAAAAAAGGGTATATTTTTATAGTGTTCTTTAAACCATTATGCCTTATTCATTATAAAGTTACTCTCACCTTTGTATAGAAAATAGAAGTGTGTCATAACTAAATCCCGTATGCTAGGCTCTGCATTGTACTCTGTGAGAAACAAGTGCAGCATGAATGGATTCTTTATAAATTAGCAAAACATAATTAGTTCATATAATTTTAAATTAATCAGTCGAGCCTTGAAACATATGTTGTAAACAGGAACATAAATATGCCATGCCCAGTAATTCAAATTTCTATTTATTAACAAATATAACAAAGTTTTAACTGAAAATAAAGTGTACCAATGCTAATTAAACATGACGGCACACGTAATACGTAGAAACCCACGGATTTTAACTCATCTCTGGAGAAAACAAGCAAGCAGCTGCACTGGCTTCTGACTGAAAACTGAGGACCTGCTGGGACACTATTGGCCACAGCTGAGCGCCAATTCTACGTCCGGGAAACTCCTCATTGTTTTCAAGTCTGCTCCCTGAGCTCATGTTTTAAAACCTAAAACCTAGAGATTTGGACTCATTATTTTAAAACAACAACAACATAGAATTGTCCTTAAGAGTAAAGTTTATACAGCAAGTTAGGCCATGTTAAGAATCCCTATGCAAATTATTCAGTGATATTGGCTACATTTCCCACAATATGTCATCGTTCACGTACATTCTGTTCTGGTTACACCATCTCCAGACTCTAGTTCCCGCCCCCTTACCTTTCGATCTAACCACTAGTGTGATTTTTCATCATTTGACTTCCTAGAAATGATTTTTAAAAGAAGCGCATTACTTACAGGTGACAGTCTTTATTTTATTGACCAATCTGTTATTTTGCTAAAAGGTGACCTTGAGGGATCATTTTGTCTTTTATTCTTAAGATTAAATCCTCTGAGACAAGAGGCCTGAGAGACCTCTGTTTCCCAAGTGTGGATTGTAGCTGAGACTGCAGCCCTCATCACCTCCTCTGGTGGCCGCAGTCTGGTGGCCCTGTTCTTTGATGCCACTTTGGGAATCTCTCCTGGGAATTCAACTCAAAGATTATTTCTCCCTTACTTAATTTGTAAGCTACTTAATGCAAACCAATAATAAGAATAATAAAATTTAAATTATGTTGCTTCAGTCAACTACGGTGGCATTTTCTGGTTATGACTTGATATCTGTGTGATATATCTTACCAGTTTGGCTGAGAAGTCTGTAGGAAGGAGTGAAGGTGGAATGCAAAGGCAGGGTGGAAGGTGAGGGGTGGAGAGAGAAAATTGCTGTGCAAGTCAATGTTTGTAGCTATCAAATTTGATTGTCTCTCTGGGCACAAGTCTATATAGATACTAACCATGAAGAAGCACAGAATCCTGAACACATCTCAATATACATGCCCTCATCACACATTAAGAGAGCCTCAGCAAGACCCGTACTTTGTTATAAGGATTTTCTGATCCAAAAGGAAGACATGAACGGCACTTGATCTAGAGTCCTGTCGGGAGGGATAATCATTAGTGTTCTGCAGCAGCCCCTGTGCTCCAATGTCCTCCTCATTGCTTTTTTGGAAGCAGATTGCCAGAACTTTCTTCCAAAGTGCCTCATGTAGACTCAAACCTTTTTAGCAGCCGAGCACATTAGCTGTGTGCAGCATCCAGGGGTTCTGCTATACTCGTTGCTGTTAGTTTTTGCTGAGAGGAAGGTATTAGTTTCTTAGCACTGCTACAACAAAAATAATAAAGCAGCCTTAAGAGCAGATTTTCCTTTTTTCAGCTTAAACTGAGCAAACATGAAAACAGCATACCAGTGGTCTTCAGGTCCACCCTGACTCACAGTCTACATGGGTGTTAGAGTGGAGCTGTGGTCCGCAGCACTTTTTAAAGGCTGTACTCTTTTGTATGCAAGTCTCCGGGCCTGTCTTCTGAGTCAACTCCGGATGGATTTGAACCCCCAACTTTTCAGTTAGTATGCAAGAAGCACTTAACCATTTGCTCCCCAGGTACTCCTTTTCACCGCTTGTAGTTATGGGTGTCAAGTTGGATTCCAGCACACAGCGACGCCGTGACCGAGGATTGCTGATCTACAGCATTTTCTTGGCTGCAAACGTCATGCAGCAGACTGCTGGGTCTATTTCCTGTGGATTCCAGACTTTTGAATAGTTGCTTAACTGTTGGATGGCCAAGGTGTCTTTCTCACAGCTTAGTAGGCTAACTATTCAAATGCCGCTTACTGGCTCTAGGGGAAGGCTCATTCTTGGTTCTGGGCAGAACCCTTGTTTTGTTTCAGATTCTACCCAGCATCCTCAGTATTCCTGCCTGGTAGCCTGGTCAACCTATGTGTTCTTCAGATAGTCTCCGTCTTTTCCCAGCGTCTGCCTTCCTGTGTCCCTTATCTCCTCTTATGTATTTCAAAACTGATTGGTTTAAGGTACACCCGTACTAATGCAGCTTAATTAATCCAACAAAGAAAACCTATCCCCAGATAAGGCCTCACAGTAGGGGTTGAAATTTCCAACACATATTTTGGAGGGACCCAATTCAATCCATATTGGTTACTTTATGGATAATAGAATGAAATGTTGCTAGGTCCTGTCCAGTTCTTGTGATGATTGGTATGTTTGATTCCCTTTTTGATGCTATTGAATCAGGTCAACTCATTGACCGGTTTCCTGGTTTCTTCTGATTCTTTGATAGCAGACATGCTCTCCCTCTAAAGTGGCTGGTCTTTCCTGATCGTGAATTTAAAGTAAGATTTACTTTGTTGCCATGTAAAATTGAGAGATGTGTTTTATGAAATCTGTAATTTAGCTTTAAAGATCTAAAAATCTTGGGAATTTACCCATATAGGTGGAGGTTTTTTGTTTGTTTTTGTTTTTAATAACATCAGCAAAAGGGGGGGGGTGCCCTTTATATATTTTCAAGTTTAGGAAAAAATAAGTCATAGGAGCCAAATCAAGCCTGTAAGGTGGATATCTCATGACTTCCCAACAAAACTCTCACAAAACTGTCCCCTTTTGATGAAGAAATGAATAGGAGTATTGTTAGGGTGAATAAGCACTGACTCTCTAGTGAAGTTTTCCCAGATTTTTTTCTGCTAAAGCTTTGGTTATTCGTTATTGGTTGATTCCTCAAAATCATGTTTAACTGATAGTTATTTTCTAGTAGAGAGTTTTAAATCTAGATAGTCCTGTTTTCTTTGTAGAGGAAAAAGAAAACTACTTTTATATAGGATTTCTTTTAAAGCAACTGCCTTCTTTAACAAGACAAACATAATCTTATGCTAAACTAAAACCACTTATCAAAAGCATACACTATAAAGATAAAAATAATCCATCTCTATATCCTTTGAGAAAATGGGAACATTCAGAAGAAAAGACAATCAATTAGTATTCCTAGCATTTTAAAAGTGGTAAAGATTTTAGGTAGAATTTAATGACTATATTATTGTGTTAGACTGGTGTCTCTCAAGAAATAAGACCAGTGACACTTGCATGTGTACATATATGGAAAGAGATTTATATCAAGAAATGGCTCAACAAAATCGGTATAGAAGGGAAATTTTTTAACATAATCCAAGCTAACTACGTGAACCCAGTAGCCTGTACCTCACTGAATGGAGAGGAATTGAAATCATTTCCTCTTTGAACAGGAACTAGGCAAGGTTGCCCTTTATCACCCCTTTTATTTCATATTGTTCTGGAAATTTTAGCTGGAGCCATAAGACATCAAAAAGAAATGGAAGCTATCCACATAGGCACAGAGGAAATAAACATCTCTTTATTTGCAGATGACATAATCCCATATATAGAAAACCCCAAAGACTCAAGCAATTGCTTGAACTAGTTGAAAAATTTGGCAGCATAGCAGGTTATAAGATCAACATACAGAAATCAGCTGTATCCTTGTATATCAACAATGGTGATATAAAAAATGATATCAAAAGAACAATACCATTTACAATAACTACAGAAAATAAAATATTTAGGAATAAATCTTTCCAGGGAAACAAAAGGCTTATACCAAGAAAACTACAAAATACTCCTTCAAGAAACCAAAAGGTTTCTTACATAAGTGGAACAAGTTCCCATGTTCCTGGATAGGCAGACTAAATATGAAAATGTCAATATTTTCAAAATTACAAATTCAATGCAATTCTGATCTGAATCTCATCACATATTTTCAAAAGGAATGGTAAAACTAAATACCAAATTTATATAGAAAGGAAGGAAACTAGGATAAATGATCCAGCAATCTTTATACTGGGTATATACCCTAAATAAATTAAGAATACAGCACAGACATGTTTATTTCAGCAGTTTCCACTATAGCAGAAAGATGGAAACAATTATTGAGGAATGGATAAACATAAATAGAAAAATAAAAACAAAATAGGAGTCCTTTCGCTCCCAAACCTTAAAAGCTACTATATTGTCATGGTAATCAAAACAACCTGGTTCTATTACAATGATAGATACGAAGACCAGTGGATTAGAATAGAAAACCTATCAATACAACAAAGTACCTATAGACAGCTGATTTTTGATAAAGAATTAAAACACATTAAGTGACCAAGAGACAGCTTTTCAACAAATGGTGCTGGATAAATTGGATCTTCACTTGCAAAAGAATGAAATATAAGACCCATACCTCAGGCCATTTAAAAACAAAAGCAAGATGAATCAAAGACCTACATATAAATCACATAATTATTAAGACCATCAGTGGAAAAATGGGACAAACTTAAGGACTCTCAGACCAGTCAGAACACCCTACCAAACATAATGAAAAATATTCATACTATAGAAAACAAAATAAAAGAACTAGGACCTATTAAAAATATGGCACTTGTACATAACAAAAAACTTCATCAGGAGAGTCAACAGAGAATGCAGAGTTTGGGAGAAAACATTCAGTAATAATACATCAGAGAAAAGGATAACCTCCAAAATTTATGGAAAACTACCACATTTTAACAAGAAAATACAAATAACCCAATGAGAAATGCGCTCAAGACATCCGTAGATAATTCATGAACAACAACATACAGCGGCCAAAAACCATATGAAGAAATGCCCATGGTTAGTAGCGGTAAGAGAAATACAAGTTAAAATAATAATGAGATATCACTCACACAGAAACTTTTGGCAGGATTCAACAAAGCAAAATAAAAATGCTAGGATGGATGTGGAGAGATAGGAACGCTTTCACCTTGCTGATGGAGCTATAGAATTGTACAACCATTATGGCATTTCTTAAATCCCAATCCAAGTACCTTACGATGCATCCATCTTTATACTGGCTATAGACCCTAGATAAATTAAGAATGCAGCAGAGACATGTGTACACCTATGTTTATTGCAGCAATCTCCACTTTGGCCGAAACATGGAAACAACCATAAACATCACCTACGGAGGAATGGATAAACAAACTCTGGTAAATTCATACTATGGAGTTTTATGCATCAATGAAAAACAGTTAATGCTCTTAAACAACACAAGACATGGGGAAAGATAGAGAACCTTCTGCTTAACAAACTCAGTCATTCTTAGAAATATAAGCATTTAATATCACCATTGTTATGAACAAAGACAAAGAAGAAATATGGTTCATGCACCCACAGACAGGACTTTGATGACTATGAGGAGGCCAAAAACGGGTGGGTCCAGGAGGTGGGGTGGGGAGGGGTGGGGTGGTGGTGGCATAAAAATGGAAGGTTTAATAGGATGAATAAATACATAAAATAAAAAATTGCCCCATGGGGAATAAAAGAAACACAACCTAAACCAAAAAACCTCTCCAGATTCCTTACCCCATATTGACCTCAGTGGTTAAAAAAGGAGGAAAAGAAAAGCAATGGCTTCCACGTTTGTACTGTCTGGTAGGTCTAGTCCTGTGCATATCTGTGGGTCAGAGGGTGAGCTGGCGTCTTCTCCTGACTCATGTAGCTGCACGCCTGCCAGACCAGGAAGCAAGGTGATGAAACAGGCAGACCACAGGCTGGTGGACGCAAAGTCTAATGAATCCAAGGTGTGCAGTTCACTGAAGGCTCCTGGAATCAGCAGGCAATATGACAGTTGGGCAACAAACTTGATAAAGGAACCGGATACCACAGAAGTGACAAGCTTCCCAAGGAGTCTGCTTAAAAGGTGCAGGTCACAACCCTCGGGAGTCTTTCTTCTAATTGCATCAAGGCTGTGACCTACTCAAGGGGGCTGCCCTCCATCACAACTGCTGGTGGCTCACAAAGTTGATCACATTATGTTAGATCCCATCATGGAATTAATTACATTGTATTAGATCACATCATCAGGGATTTCAGCTGAACTACTGAGAACCCTGCTCCAGCCAAGTTGACACAAATCCCAGCTATCACAATGATGAGCTATCGGTCTTAGGCCACAAGGTTTGAACCATCCTGTGTATTTCTTAGAAGGCCCTGGTGGTGTGGTGGTTTAAGTATTTGCTGTTCATGGAAAGAACAGTGGTTTAAACCACCAACTTCCCTAAAAGAAATGGTGTTGCCATCTGCTTATAGGACAGGCTTCCTCTGGTCTATTGGGCTTCTATGCATCAGAATGAATCTCATGGCAATGACTATGTTTTCAAAAATGTGTATTTTAAAAACATGTGTATTTGTTGCCAACAGTACCTCCGCTCCTATTCTACCTTACCATGAATGCACTAGAACCCCGTTCATACCAAAGCTGCCCGATGGTGAGTGCTGAGGTAGGCGAGTGGGGAGGAACACGTACGTGGTTACATTCCGATAGAGAAGTATCAAAGCAGTGCATTATGGAAGCCAGTGCTTAAGAGTTTAAGTCCAAGTGCCCTTTGCCCAATATTTAGAATTGATCTTAAAAAATACATTCAGAATTGCTTCACCATCATTAACATAAACCTACTGTTCCCCAGGTTTCTCATGTTACCTTTCCAGTTGCTATAGTCAGTTTGATCTTCTAGATTATGTTTTTAAAGAACACAATATTCAATGTGACCATTCCTTTCTAGTTAAACCAATCTACTCTTTGATTTAAATATAACTTCTTGGGCAGTTTAAAAATTCGTACGGTTTAAAATTTCCTCAACGCAGTAGAGTATCACCTAATCTCCCTGGCTTCAGAGAGTGCTGTTGAAACCATTGAGAAAAGTCTATCAAGAAAGATCGCTCGACTCGAGGAAGGTAACCAATGCCGCTAAGCTGTATGACTAGACATTCTCTAATCAGTGTATGTGTTTTTGTGTATTCATCTATCTACACACATACACACACACACACACACACACACACACACACAGTATATTTAGTAGGGACCAGAAAACAAATCTGAGTGCAGAAAAAATTCTTTTCTCCACATTTCAGAATTTTCCTATTATTCCCTGAACCAAGCTCGTCATACCCATCTTCTCCACTCTGCCAGGAGAACTCTTCAGAGTGTCTGTCTCATCAGCCTGCCATGCTTGTCCTGGGAAGTTTGAGTTTTCCTTAAATGTAAAGGTCAAACAGAAATTTGTTTTAAATATTAAAAGCAGATACTTATTTTTGTGCTTCTTTAACCCATTTGCCTAGCCTCTGATAGCTCTGTGTATAACATGCTTGACTCTTACTAAAACTAAAGTTGGACTTGTTCAAACTGAAGAGACCACCACCTCTTTGTTATTCTATGATGGTGCTAGAAACTATGCCACTGACATTTCAAAGACCACCAGAACAATCCAAGATGGAAGGGTTTCAACAGTGCTTCCAGACTAACATAAGCTAGGGGGACAGCCTGTCTGGCAATTGATTTCTAAAAATTCGCCAATGAAAATATAATTGATTTGACTCACTAGTGTGAACATATCATGAGGAGGGATCAATCGCTAGAGGATGATATATTTGGTGAAGTGAAAGGTCAATGAGGGCGTGGGACACTTTGGGTGAGATGGATCGGTGGATTGGTTCAGTAGACAGACACAATAATGAACTCAAATATCTGGCAATTGTGGTGATGAAGTGGGATGGAGAAACATTGTGTTCTGTTATCCATAACCTCCACGCCACTAACTAGACTCTAGAACAGTAGACGGCAACCTTACTGGGATGCTTCGAGGGAGCGCCACAGCATTCCTTCATCTGCGTCAGTGTATAATTTATTATTAGGAAGTTCTATTTGGGGATTCTCCTTGAAACCATGATTCAGGAAAAAAGAGTGTTCCTATATTATCATGGATAAATATTAAAAATTATGTGATAAGAAAACCCTTAAACTTAATCTACGTCCCTTCTGGGGGGAAAATGTTTTATTTCCCAGTCTTCACTAAATAGCACTGTTTGGGGTGTTGGATTTATCCAGTGATTGACTCACATTAATCACAGGTGAAAGAGTAGAAAACAGAAGCTCTTCTACGCTGTAGTTTTTACCGGAGCAAGTAGCCAGTTCTTTTCCCCTGTGGAGTTGATGGGTGGCCTCGAACCATTAACCTTGTAATTAGCAGTTTAGAGCTTACTCTAGTTTCTATAGTTTTATAAGTTTTAGCTTATAAATTTTTAATCATTTTTTAATTTTTAATCATTTAAAATTTATGAGTAATGGATTTTATTCAGACCAACTTCTCCATGTTGGTCTGAAACACCAAATGGGAAATAAATGTTTAACATATCAAGTAAAAATACTTACATGCTTTTGAAAGAAAATTTGCCACAATACAATTTCTAAATAGAAGTTGAAGTTCTTATACACAGAGCTCCTCAGATTAAAAGAGCATAGTTGTTTTCAAATACACCTTTTGAAAATAATGTATGAAGACATGCTGAAACTATTTTGCTTTCCACGTTAGCATTTCTTAGGAGAAAGAACGAAAACGTCCTGTCATTTGGAGTTCTTCATTACAGCTCTATTGAGACTTAAAACATGCTTTGACTAACAAAGATACTCTTAGACATCTACAAAACTGCCTGACTCCTTTCCAGGCTAATCTATACACTAATCCAGTTCCACATTTTAGAGTGTTACTTTAATCATGTCCACCATTGTTCAAAATTGATAACATGTCAGATCATGTCTATACTTTTCAAGACTCTGATAATACGGACCCACACTACTCCTTTACCTTACTGCCTTTCTCTTGGTCTGTCAACGCTAACATCTATGAGGTGTCACATGCAAAACACAAACTTAGGTAGACACTCACACGACCCAAAAGTATTTTGGCCCTGGGGATTTTACTTGCACACTTTCCCTATTTTCTGTCTTCTTATATTTCTTTAAAATTCACCACAAATTCCATTTCCTTCTAGGAAGCTCTTCTGATAATCTATCTCCATTCCACATCCATTGTTCTATCTCTCTTCCTTACTTCTTACGTGCCCATGTTTTGATAATGTCTTATAGTGACCCATAGGACCAAGAACTGCCTCCCCAGGGTTTCCTAGACTATAATCTTTATAGGAGCTAATGGCAATGCAAACACTTATAGGTTCAAAACTCAGATCTTTCAATTAGGTGGCAACAACTTAATTGTTGTGCCACCAGGATTCCTCAATACTTAGTAACCCAACCTAAATACCGTTTATCCCAGTACTAGTGGCCTAGTCATTCCCAACCAGGAACCACGAAAATGCGTGTCAAAGTAGAATTCTGCATTGTAGGCTTTCCTTTGATGTCTTTCTTTCTTTCTTTCACCTCTTCCTGTGAATTGGGTGAAGCTTTATAGAGCAGATCAGCTTTCCATTCAACAATTCATACCCATTTTGTTTCTCTTCATTGATTGCAATCACCCCGTGTAACATCACTTATTCCACTTTCTCCCTGCATTTTCTGTTTCTGTTACTCCTTATTTTCTATTCTGATCTTTGAACTATTTCGTATGTTGAACTTCTGAAATTTGTCCTTGGTGAAATGCTGTCGTTTTGATCTCAAATGGTTAATTATTCTAAGATGTGCATACCTCCTTAGTGTTGTTTATTCTCTAACAGGCCTGTCTTTTTTTGGCTAAAAATTGAGTTTGGGGAATTTATTTCTAGAGCTGAAGGGAGACTGAGGGCCATAGTCTCAGAGATTCCATCGGCCTCTGTCTAATCAAAAAGCTTTGTATTTTTTTTATTATTTTGAGTTTTGTTCCTTTCCAATTTTCTCCCACTCTCTCCAGCATCTTCTAATACTATCCTGTTAAGAACCATTGGTGGTAGTAGTGGTAGCTGGGCACAATCTAGTTCTTCTGATCTTAGGGTCACGATGTTTACATGGCTTTGTTAGCCTAATGGACTGATTGTTTAGTGTCCTCGATTTCCTTCCACCTTCTCTCCTCTGGAAAAAGATAGACCCGACGTTGCAACTTGGATAGCTACTCACAAGCATTTACAAACCCAGTCACTCCTTACCAAAGTAGGATGTATAACATTGTCTTTGTGGGCTGTGTTATATCAGTTGAGCTTGGTGTTTGGTTATGTCTAAAACGTTTTCATAATTTTGCCCCTGTAGGCTCTGCCAC
>NW_022103920.1:61583631-61591026 GCF_000313985.2 Echinops telfairi
CACACAGTTCCATGTAATCGGTTCCCTCTTTCCTACCCATTCTCCCTTTACCCTCCCTGTTTTGCCACTCACACCACTGGTCCTATAGGGCTCACATGTATCAGAATGGGAAGATTTATTTGTCTGTGTAAGCCTTGATTGTCCTCATCTAGAGCTCCGCTGATTTTCCTCCAGCACATAGACAGCTGCGTGGCCAGACTGGCCTGCTCTGGAAACCATGCATGCAACAAACTTGCACTGCTAGAACTGCCCCGCAAGAAGACTGCGGATTTTTTTATCCTTTTTCCTTTCATCATGTTTTCCCCCCCTTACTTTTATTAGATATCTTTTCCTCTTTAGAAGTCAGTTTAGTTCCTTCTTGGTGCCCAGGGGCAGAAAGGGGACACATAGCACAGCTTTCAGTGAGCCCTACACAGCTCTTAACCCGGCTTGGTTTGGGCCAGCTCATTGTTGGAAGCATTGTAGACGACATGATGCTCCTGCTTTGTGATACAACACTCAGTGTCCCAGGAGAAGTCCCCACATCCAGCCGGAGGACTCGGTACTTGCTGGCTCCTCTCACATGAACTGTGTGGATGCAGGGAGCCATGGTGGGGGCACAATCTTAGTGTTGACGGCCACGTGTTCCAATTCAGACTTCTGCTTCTGGTGGCAGGGATTTCTCTTGTCCCCGATCTTGTGGGTCTTGTGCGAGTCGTCCTGGGAGTTGCCCATAGCTCAACACTGACTGGAAACTGAGCAATATTTGCCCTTTTTGCTCAACACAATGATTTCACTTAACATAATGTCCTCTGATTCATTCATGCTATATGACATATCACAAATTCATCTTTGTCTTTAGCACTGCATAGTACCCCCACTGTGTGTATATATCAGTTTTCTTTTTTTTAAATATACATTCCTCCACTGATGGGCCTTGAGGTTGTTTACAACTTTTTGCTACTGTGAGTAATACCATGATGAACATGGGTGTCGCTATACATATTTGTGTTATGGCTCTTGTTTCTCTAGTCTATATACTAAGAAGAGGGATTGCTAGGTCATGTTGAATTTCTATGTTCATTTTTTGAGGAAGCAGCATACTGCTGAACACAGTGGCTTTGCCATGTTGTAGTACCACCAACAGTGTAGCAAGATTTGAGTCTTTCCACGCACTCCAGCCAGAATTTGTTGTTTTCTTTTTTCTTTTTAACCTTGGTGTTAATACTGTGGTGAGATAATATCTCATTATTATTTTGATTTGAATTTCAACAGTGGCTAATGACCACAAATATCTATTCCTATATTAGTTGACTTTCTGAATGTCTTCTTGGATGGTGTCTGATCATGTCTTCTGTCCATTTTAAAAATGGATGATTTGCCTTTTATTTGTTGAGATGTTGATTTTTACTATATACATTTTAGAGATTAGTCTCTTAACCTATTATGAACCCATCCCACTTGGTCATGATTTATTTTTAAAAACTATTTTATTGAATTCTGTTGTCCAGGATTTTGAGGAGAATTTTTGTGTGTCTGTTCATGAGAAATATTGGTCTATGATTTTTTTTTTAAGTGATGTCTTTGCTTAGTTTTTGTATCTGGGCTATGCTCACTTCTTAAGATGAATTTGGGTTTACTCTATTTCTATATCTGGAATAGTGGAATTGATGCCAGTTCTTTTCTGACTATTTGCCAGTGCAGCTGTCAGCTTGGACATTGTTATTGTTGTGGTTGAGTTTTTATATGACCTGATCAATTTTTCATTTTGTTATGTGTCTGGTCAAAATTTTCTACTTCAGTGTGTGTTAGTTTGGATAGGTAGTGTGTGTGTTTAGAAGTTTGTCAATTTATTCTTTCTTTTCAAATTTATTGGAATGCAGATCTTCATCGTATATTGTTATTAACCTCTTTACTTCAGTTCGTTCTACTGTGGCAGCACCTATACATTTATTTTTTGTAGTACTTGCACTTCCCCCTTTTTGTTTGTTAGATTTACCATTGGTTTGGTGACCTTACTAATCTTCTCAAAGAACCAACTTCTAGTCTTGTTAAGTCTTTCTATTGTTTTTTGATTTCCTCCTCAAATTATTGGAGATGTTAGGTTATGGTTTTGATTTTGATTCTTTCTGTTTTCTTGATGTGTGAGTTTCGTGCTATACATTGCCCTCTGAACACTACTTGCTAGGTCCCAAATGTTTTGGCATGCTGTGTTTTCACTTTTATCTGATTCAAGGAATTTTAATTTATTTATTCTACTACCCAGTATCTTTATTTATTTAATTTTAGCAGTGTGCTATTCAATTTCCATATTTGATTTTTCTTCTTTATCTCCCTGTAGTTTTTTTAAGGGGGGGTGTCATTTCCTTCATTGTTATTGTTTTAATGTTTATTGACTCTTCAAGATTTTTTTCTTTATTATGATGATTAGCTTTATTGATTTTCTTTGAGGTTACCCTGCAGTTTAATTTCTTTCAAATTTTAAAAGTTTGTTCTGTCTTGCAACCTACTTGACTTTTTCTCCATTTGGAAGTCCTTTAAGTCTATAGATTTTCTCTCTCTCTCTCTCTCTCTCTCTCTCTTTTTCCTTAAAATCTTCTTCATTTACAGATTGCTATCTCTGGTTCTTTATTTTCAATTTAGTCAGTTTATTTTAAATTTGGGACTTCTATATCTGGTTTTATTTTTGGATAGTTTTGTCTTGTAAGTTAATCTTATTTTGTTGTCTGTCATTGATTCTCTACTGGGAAAACTCTATTATTTCTTGTAAGGTTGGTCTGGTATGGTTTTTACAAACTCCTTTAATTTCTGTTTATTGGAAATGTCCTAGTCTTGCTATCATACTCGAGGGACAGTTCTGCTAGGTATGTAATTCTTGGTTGGCAAATCAAAGCTTAGTCTTACTGGTTCTCTTTTGTTTTTCCTGAGTTGTTCTCAGGATCCTTTCCTTTTCTTTGATTTTGAGAAATTTTATTATGATGTGTCTTAGTAATTTTCTTTTGTGGTCTATCCTATCTGAGATTCATTCAATTTCTTTGAAGTTAACTTGTATGCCACTGAAAACTCCCAAGTCCACTTCAGTTTCTTGAATGTATGCCTTCTGATCTTTAATAATATTAAGGATGCTCTTTTCCAATAACTCTTGGAAATTTTTCTCTTAGGTTTTTGTTTTTGCTCCTTTTTTGTTTCTCCTGTCCTGGACTTCCAATCACATGTAGGCTACTCCTCTTCATGGTGTCCCTACACAATCATTAGGCTTTCTTCTTCTTCTTCTTCTTCTCCTTCTTCTTTTTAATTGTCCTTCTTATAGACTTGGAGAAAGACAGGGCTTTCTACTCATGTAAAAAGTGACAGTCTCAGGAACCCACGGGGGCAGTTCTACCCTGTTGCATAGGGTTCTATATGTCAGCATTGACTTGATGGGCGTGAGTTGAGTTCTTTCTAGTAGATTAGTATTAAAATATTTGTCCTCAAGATCACCAACTAGGTATTCCAATGTTCAATTCTATTATTTTACCCTTAAAATACATTACCTACTTCTAAAAGCTCATTATTAATCTTCTTGGTTCCTTTTGTTTTTGATATGGTTTTTAATTTTTAATTTCTTTTGTCAGTATATTTTTGTAATGCTTCCCAAAATTTTTCAAAAAATTTGTTTGCATTTTTCTTGATTTTGTCTGCAGTTTTCTTGATCTTTCTCTCAAGCTCTTGAAAGTACCTAGATATCATCCTTTTAAATTTCTTATCAAGTATTTCTTAGAAAAGTTTTCAGGTTCTGTATTTTGGTCAGTTGTTTGAACCACTCAGTATTATTTCTCCACGTTAATTTAAATTGTCTGTTGTTTACAAGACATTGTGTTCTTGTATTTGTATACAATTGGTCATTATATGTTGGCGTGTTCTTAAGCACCCACGGCCTGCTTCCTGTGGGCATAATAGAGAATGGGAGTATATGCACAGTGCTCTGTTTGCCACTAGTGTACTGCTATGGAGGGCAGGCTGCTCACATGGCACAGGAGTGGTTAATGGCCTTCTCCTACTGGGGGGGACTGTGGGATGTGTGTGTGTGGCTGAGCTGTGGGCATAGTTGTTGTCACCTGTCAGGGTAGGACCAAGGAAAAAGAAAAAAGGAGAGAGAGAAAAAATTTAAAAATCAACAACAGAGAAAATAGTACAGAAAAAAACAACAGAAGAAAATAACCTGACATAAAGAAAAAAATAATTTAATGACTTAATAAAAGGAAGAAAAATAAAAAATAAGGGACGAGAAAGAAAGCATAGACATAAACACAATGACAAAGCTAGGTGGGAAGGGGAAAGAAAAGAGAATGAGAACTAGGAGGAAAGTAATGAAACAAGAAGAGGAAAAGAGAAATAGAAGAAAATAAAGCCAAGGTGAAAGGAAAACAAAAAAGGGGAAAATAGGAGAAAGAAAATAAAAGGGGAAAAAACCCAAAACCAGAGCAATTAAAAATAGAAGACAAGCCCCAGAGAAGAGAAAACTGTGTGAGGGCAAAGTTCCTCCTCCGAGCCAACACCCTCTATCTGCCAAGGACTTCACAGAGGAGAGACGGAGGAGAAGACATGAAGCCAAGTCCTAGATAGAATTGGTGCCAGTTTAGGAGGTGTCTGGGGTCACAGTGCCTGATCCAAGAAAATTCTTTCTGCCTCGGAGGCTGGCAGAAGACAACATGCCTGATGATAGAAGGAGTTTCTTCCCACTTTGTTGGTCTGATGAGGTGAAATCCATGTGTGCACACCATCCATGAGGACACATACCTTTGACCTCCGGCACAGCAGTGAAGGGCATGGGAGTGTCACTGGCGGCTGGGTGGGTGGGTGAGTGTAGGGGATGGGCACTCTGCTGGCTATCAGCAGGGTGTGGAGAACAAGGAGAGGATTGTACCTTTCTGGCTGCCAGCCATTGGTGCTTGTACTTACACTGTCCTGTTGTTGTTGTTATTGTTGTGAGGTGCCAGCAAGTCAGTTCCCACTGATAGCAACCCTATGACAGCAGAAGGAAGCAGCGCCCGGTCCTGCCCCATGCTTGCCTTGCAAGTGTTCTTATGTTCGAGCTCATTGGTGCAATCTCCTGCAGGACCTTCCTCTCTTTTGCTGCCTCTCTACTTTGCCCTCCTGATAATATATGCAAAGTACATGAGGCTAACCATTTTTGCCTCTAATGGCATTCTGGATGTACTTCATTCAAGACTGATTTCTTTGTTCTGTTGGCAGTCCATAGTCCTCTCAAATATTCTTCGCCAATACAATGTAGGTCTTTGTAAGAGTGTTCCAGATCGTATTCTTAGTTATCTTCGTTTAGGTTAAGATTCTGAGAATTGCATATGTGTGAAATAAGCTGAGTTGCTTCTCTTATTTTGGCAGCCATCAGTTTTCTTCTCTGCCATGTGTGCCTTTTAACTGAACCGTGTAATCAGTATCCCCAGAGACATGACTTGCGATACTTCTTACTTCTATCCATATTTGAGTATGGCAAAATATTTTTAAATTACACATCACAACAGTGAAGAACTTTGGAATGAACTACGCATGTACATTTGGAGTGATTTTGAATATATAGTAGTCAGCTGGTAGATGATACTGCATTGGAAGATAGTAATAAGTAATCTATAGTTGGTTACGGTTCACACAGTAGCCAATGCAATTCAGTTAAGCATCTTTCTGGTATTCTCTGCTTTCAGTCAAGATCCACATGGCATCACGTGATGGCCATGGTATCATCCCATGCCCTCTTCTGAATCCAGCTAGAATCTGTGTCAACTTCCTGTTGATGTACTGCTGACACCACTTTTGAATCAACTTCAGGAAAAGTTTACTTGCATGAAATATTGGTGAGAACGTTGGATATTTTCTTCATTTTTCTTTGGCAGATCTCTTTCAGTCAGTTGGCCGGGCAGCTGCCTTCCACATTCCTTGCCGTACACAAATGTGCATCTGCAGCACTGCACTTACTGGACATTTTCAGTTGCTATTTTCCAACTGGTGATTCTTCCTCTTTGTTTCCAACTATTGAATTCCAATTACTAGTTATTATACATGCAGCTTGATTGCATGCACGATCAATTTCAAACTGGAAATTGGCAAAAATCTCCCATTTACTAGTCTTTTGGCATGAGTGGCTGGTACATAAATTTGAATGACAGCCATAATAACTGGTCTTTCTTGTAGGTATATGAATATTATCCTATCCCCGACAGTGTTAAACTTCAGGAAAATTATTGTTTTAAACAATGAATGTGATACAATGCCTCTTAATTTGTAATTCCTGGCAAAGTAGTTCATATGATTGTCTGATTCAAAATCACTTTCTCACAATTAACAAACTAACATTAATGCTTTATTATTACTATTAATCAAGTTCATACTTTATTCAAATTTTTCTTCATTTTCACCTAGTATCCTTTCTCTGCTCCAGAAACCTCTCTAGGACGTCACACCTATTGCCGTGGCTCTTGGGCGTTTTTACTGTGCCATTTTCTTACATTTTATTTGTTTTTGATGTAGAGTGTCCCTCAATTGGAATTTTTCCATTTGGTTGTATGTGGGTGGGTGGGTGTGGCTTTTTCCTGAGTAGACTGGAGTTCGAGGTTTTAGGCAGGAGGACCACAAAGGAAAAATTCCATATTCATTACAACAAATTAAGGGTACATAATGGCAACATGACTTAGTCGTGCTGGTTTTAGTCTTGATCACCTGACTGATGTAGTTAATTTCTTGGCTGCAGAACCAGTTACTTCTCTCTTCCTCTTCCACTACTCCCATCTGCACCCTTTTCTCGACTCTTTGGAAGAAAGTCACTGATGTGCGATCTACTCTTCAGGAAAAAGAGTTATATTCCACTTACTTAAGGATGGATTATTTGCATAGATTATTTGGAATTCTTCTGCAAGGGCAACTTGTCTATTTGTCCCCATTCTTACAGTTCAATATGGACTATCAGTATGAACCAAAAGAGCCTTAGAAATTATTTTATATTATAACCCTGTACCACCTTATTTGTTTGTTGCTCAAATAGCTGCAGCTTTGGCCATCGGAAGTTCTGTCAGTTGGCTCCATTTGTTGGAGCATGGTATTAGAAACCAGCATCTGAGTGCTGGGTGTGCTGGTGGGGTGCTGTTGCTTCTAAATCATCTCAACTGACGAAGTAAGGAACGACATATACTGCATATACATGAGCATGTGTGGGTACTCGGAGATATAAATATTTCTATGTGTCTTTATATCTATCTTAATGGCATATGATATTTGCCTTCTATACATATGTGTATTTTCTCTGTGCATGTCTTCTTTGGCAAGGTTCAGAAGTTTTGCCTAGTTTTTAATTTAGTTTTTACAGGTTGAATTTAATGAGGGTCTTTTGTATAATTCAAATAAAAGTTCTTTAGAAAATGTGTT
>NW_022103920.1:61591669-61593531 GCF_000313985.2 Echinops telfairi
GTACATAATTCTGAATAGATATCATAGGATTTTATATGCTAATATTTTGTTGATTTTTTTTCTCTTTGTCTCTGTTCATGAGATATACTTATTGGTCTATAGTTTTCTTTCCTTTTTCTGGAAAATGTCTATACCTGGTTTGGGTATGAAATTAATGCTGATCTCACAGGATGTTTGAAAATGTTCTTTCTGATTCTATTTTCTGAAGGTGGTTCTATTTTCTAAGGAGATTGATCTCTTAAATAATTTGTAGAATTCAATAGTGAAGCTATCTAGGCCTGGTGGTTTTTTGTTTGAGACATTATTAATTATTGTTATTTAAAAAATACTTATAAGGCTATTTGTATTTTCCTTGTCATGAGCTTTGGTAGCTTGTGCCATTCAAGACTTGTACATCTGATTTATGTCATCACATTTGTTAACATAATGTTGATCCTTCCTGATTTTTACTTATAAAGTATTTGACTAGTTGAGGAGACTTAATGCAGGACTGAATTACAATGTAAAAGAGGATGGAGACAAGGAAGTTAGTTTAAGAAGTAAAAATGGCAGATCCAATGTACATGTCACAGTTTCTTGTAGGTATTTTTACTTAGGAAATTGCTGTGAAAACTCTAGAAATAAATACTCATTCAAATTTGATGTCGCAGGCAAAAAAACATCTTATTATATCTCTTTTTGTAGGAGTCAGTCAGGCATAGAATATAGTCATCATAGCAATTACGAGTGTAGTCCAAAGTGCAAAGGGCTCCTCTCGAATGTTTTGAACGATGAAAGATTCCTTTGTTATTGTACAACTCTGAGAGGGAGGGTAGGATGTAAATTAATATGACATAAGGATTTTGCATAGGACAAAGATTCAGAGTAAGCTAACTTTGACTTGAAAGAGTAAAGTAACATGATATTTCTTCTATTATATAAGCTGAAAAGCACATGTACACCAAGGAATAGGTATTTTCATTTGTGTAATTTAAAAATATTTTTTGTCACTACTCACTAGACTGTAACAACAGGAGAATAGGAATATTGATGTCTGTTTTGATTTCTACTCTTTCCTCAAACCTAGCTATATGTTTTGGACATATTAGGCACCTAACCAATTTTAGTTGAATTTATTTTTAAGTAATGCATGATTGATAACTCCAATATCTAGTAGACTCAAAGTTTCAATCATTCTGTTGACAAAACTTTAAACTTTACTCTCTCCTTTATTTTAATTTTGTCTTCTGGTAAACTCAGACACTCAGATGAGTGAAACTATTCACAGTTTCTCTCTCTCTTTTTAATACTTTTACTGGGGGGTCTTACATCTCTTATCGCAATCCACACATTCATCAAGTGTGTCAAGCACATTTGCACATATGCTGCCATCATCATTTTCAAAGCATTATTCTCTTCCCACTTGAGCCCCTGATATCAGCTCCCCATTTCTTCCCCCTCCCTCCCCAACCCACGCTAACTCATGAACCCTTGATAAGTTATAGATTATTATTTCCATATCTTACATCATCCACCTTTTCCCCTCACCCACTTTTATGTTATTCTTCCCCCTGGGAAGGGATTCTAGTTTGATCCTTGTGATCAATTCCCTCTTTCTCCTCCCACCCTCCCCTAATCCTCTCTCTACTCTGATTGTTGGCCCTGAAGAGTGGATCTATCCTTGATTCCCTGTGTTGAAGGCTCTTATCTGTAGCAGTGTGCATGGTCTGGTCTAATCCAATTTGTAAGGTAGAATTGAGGACATGATAGTGGGGTGAAGGAAGCACCAAACAACTAGAGAAAAGTTGTATGTTTCATCGGTGCTATATTGCACCCTGACTGGCTCATCTCTTCCTTGTGACCCCTCTGTGAGGAGATGTCCA
>NW_022103920.1:61594411-61596604 GCF_000313985.2 Echinops telfairi
GTGTTTTCCAGTCGAGTCTGATGGGGTGCCACACTCTGTCTCCAAACTCTATTTTTGGTATCCCCGGGGAGTTTCATCGCTCTGCTCCCTCTGCTGCTCTGCTGCATGCCCTCAGTGCCTGACCCCAGCATGATGGAGCCAGACTGTGCACTATTTCCACAGTCTCTAGTGCTGTCCCCCACAGCACCATGGTTCAATGAGGGACTCCCTGTCCCATGGTGGGGCCAGCTCTGCAGTCCTCCCTGTGGGTTGTCCGCTCTGAGCAGGAACATTGCTCTCAGGGGCTGGTGGGCCAGGATGTCCTCCCCTCCCTCTCCATCTCTTTTCATTTCTCCCGTGTGCTCTAATCCGACATGCCCCTCTCCCCAAGCTGTAGCCCCAGTGCTGTCCTCTGAAGTGCATTTGTCTGGGGAAGGGATGTCCACATAGTTGGGGTTGGGGCCAGCTCCACAGATCTCTCTATTGGTTACCTGGTACATGCTGGTATGTTGTATTCACGTGCTGGTGCATCAGGTTGAAGCCTGGTCTCTCTCTCCCTCTCCTGTGGAGATATCAACAGTACCCTCCCCTTGGGTAGGTTAGTACCCTGCTCCCCCCACCCATGTCCTTTCCCCACCTCTTATTTAGTTGGCTGCCGTATGTATCCCTGGATTCTGTTTGGTCCCTGCCATAGTTGCTGGACCTCACCCAAGGGATGTATGTATATAGTAGCTCTCCCCCTATGCCCCATTTGTGGACTCATGTTGTACTTGTCCTTTTGTGCTTGACTTACTTCACTTAGCAAGACTTCCTCCAGTTGTTCCCTGGCAGCAATGGGCTTCATGCGTTCATCGCTGCTTTTTAGAGACGTGTAGTACTCTATTGCACATATGTGCCACAGTTTTTTGATCCATTTGTCTGTTGATGGAAATTTGGGTTGTTTCCGACTCCTTGCAATTGTGAACTGTGCCAAGATGAGCATTGGAGCACAGGTGTCTGGCCGTGGTTTGTTTCTTGCCTCCTCTGGGTATATGCCCAGTAGGGGGATTGCTGGGTCATATGGTAGCTCAATCTCCATCTGTTTTAGATATCACCAAATTGATTTCCATAATGGCTGTACATACCTACAGGTCTACTAGGAGTGCACGAGAGTTACTATCTCCTCACAGCTCCTCCAACACTTGTTGCTTTCTGATGTTTTGAATTGGACTGTTTTTGAGGGTGTCAGGTGGTATCTCATAGTTGTTTTAATTTGCATTTCTCTTGTGGCTAAATGTTCTCTTTGGAACATTTTCTCATGTTTATTGGCCATTTGGATTTCTGCTTGATACTGGATTTTGTTGTTATTTCATCTCTTAGGTCTTGTGTTTCCCTTTGATGCATTGCCTTTATCTCTTCTATCATTTCATCCTTTTTCTATATTGCTTCCCTCATATCCTGCATGATGCCAAGCAGTATTCTGAAAATTTCTTTCTGTGGCAGGTCAATGTCTGCTTCTTCTGTGCACGCTGTTAGGTTCATGACTTCTCCTGGAATTGTATTCTGTTTCTCCTGCTTTTTAATTGAAGTTGTTGGGGCTGGTTGCTGTTTACATGCTGTTTTCGAGGACTCCGGCACCATCTTCCAGAGTCTAAGAGCACTGGGCTCTCTCTTGGGGGGGTCTTGTATGAGTGATTCTATGAACTACCTGCACAGGCTACTGCTGTATCTTCCTGTGGTTTCATTCTTACCCTAGCCAACCAGTATTTCATTATTTGGAATGTAAGTTGGATAGTCCTCTTACAGGATGCTGGTCAGGTGGTTTTGGGCCCACAAGGATGGCATTTCACTGGCTGATCTCTCAGTAAGCTGTAATGGTGTGTCTCACAGTGATTGGAGCACCTCGGGTGGCATGTGGTGTTTCCCTCTGCAACTGGAGTGTCACGGAGGGCATGTGGGTGTACTCTCCTTGGTGTAGAGCACTGTGGATGGCAGGTGTAATTACCCTAGTCAGAGAGAGCACCATAGAGGTTGGGTGAATGTTCCTGCAGCAGTGTGGAGCACCACCAATGGTGGGCAGGCGTTCCCCCAGTTACTTGTAGGGCTTTGGGTGTAGGTGGGAGTTCCCTCAGTCATTTGAAGAGGAGGTCCCCCAGCTGCTTGTGGTATGGTGGAGGATGGGTGTGATTTCCCCAGCTACATGTAAAGCCAACAAGTGTGGGTGGGAGCTCCCCC
>NW_022103920.1:61598047-61633208 GCF_000313985.2 Echinops telfairi
CAGTTGCTCCCCCCATTGGGCTTGTGGAGTTGGTCTAGCTTATTTTCTGCCACACCTCGACCTGTCTCAGGTAAATTTCCTATGTCTTTTCAATTGCTCCAACTCTGTGGCTACCCACGGACCCCGACTCCCAGTCCATGAGCTCAAGACAGCTAACAGCACTGGGAGCTCTGGTGTGGGGTCCTGTGACTAGCTTTCAGAGGTTCTCCTTGTGTCTGGGATTATGTCCCCTTTTGGGCATCAGCCTGGAGGAAACGCTACTCGTTGTCCAACTAGGGTGGCTGATCGACCGGAGCCCATGGGCGACACTGAGCCTAGAGTGATCTAGTGGGTTTGTGGTTCGCATTGTGAGTGAAAATTTTAAAACAGCGGGGTTCAGGACAGACCCTAGTACCCCGATTCTAATTTCAGGACTCCATCTCCCAGTCTCTCCTTCACCTTACCTCCCAATATTCTGGTCTGGCAGCAGGAGCTCCAGGTGGGTAAATATAACTGGATGCCATCTTATTCCATCCAATTTCTCTTCTTAAATCTAGATCAGAATCTGGAAAATTATAATTTTCCCTAGGAGCTAGGAGTAATTTTATTTTATTTTCCCATGAACCTTTTAAACCCTGCCATATTTACTATCTGACCTTTCACAGAAATAAAAAAGTGTGCAGACCCTTTTCATTTCAGTACCATCTTGTCTGCTCCGACTCCCAGTGACCCTATATAAGGTTTCCAAAGCTTTGAGTATCTTCATGGGAGCCGACAGGCTCACCTTTGTATTGCAGAGCAGCTGGTGGGTTTGAACACCAGACCTTGAAATTAGCAGTCCAATGCTACCCAACAGTGTCATTCTTAGTTCAGATTATTAAGTATATTAACATATAAATAATGCATCATCTTCCACAACAAATCTACTTCTATATTTAGATTCAGTAATCAACAAGCTGTAAAACCCTGTTTCACAAAGATATCTTGTTGGAAATGGAAGAAAAAGGTGCAACACAGTCTCAGACAGAACAGGGTAGAACTACACTTTGTCCAGAATGTTGTAACTGGCATTGCCGAGAGATCAGTTCTCTCTGCATCACTGAACTCCCCTGTGCTGTCTCAGGAACATCTTCAACTTCGGCTGTGCATGGGCTTCTGGCAAGTGCAAATGGGGTGTCAGGTAGATTTGGAAAGTATGATGAAATTTTGTCTGCAAGCATATGCAAGTATTCTTTCACCAAAATTATCATCGTAATCCTTTTGTCTGGTTCAATGTCATGTTCCTCAAAGAAAGTAGATAAGGTAGGCAACATGTAAATTTTATTTTCATCTTTTTTTTTTTTTTTGCCAAAGCTGAAGTTTCATTTGGAATGATCAGATCTTTTCAGACCAATCAAGGCATGTTACATTTGGTCTTGTAGTGAGAATTTAAACTCATTCAAGATGGCAAACATGTCAGCAAGTAAGCTGTTTTCTGCAGTTCACTTTTATCGCTGAAAAGTGCTTCGAACGAGGTCTTGCTTTCTGATTAAAACGTTTTGCATTCATCACGAAGCTCAAAAATACATTTCAAAACTTTTCCTCTCCACGACCATCTCACTGGTTGTGTGAAACCAACCATTATTTGGTGCATCCAACTCGTTGCACAGTTGTAGAAACAGTCGACTGTTTAAAGTGCTCGCCTTTACAAAATCTGACAGAACTTATGACGCTTTTCATTACTTCTTGTAACTCTTGTGGCAGTGTCTAACATTTGCTGATGAATCATACAGTGAGTTATGATGACTTTTGGTGACTCATTCAGTATCAGACGTTGAAATCCAGATCAACATTTTAGCATAGCTAAAGCACTATCTGTGCCAACACTACAAACCTTTTTCCAAGAGACCTCATGCTCTTTCATAAGTGACCCAACTCTGTCAAATACATCATGTGCAGTAGTTGTCATTTCAAGAGGTTTGCAAAAAAGAAACTCATCTTTAAAGTCGCCATCATTAATATACCTCACATAAACCATTAACTGTGAATAGTTTGCAACATCTATAGATTCATCAAGCTGGATGCTAAACATTGAAAGTGGAGCAGATTTAATTTCCTGGATTATCTGATCAATAATATCAGCAGACATGCTATCTATTCTTCTGTGGATTGGGTCATTAGATAAGGAAATTGCACTCAATCTCATAACAAATTGGTCTCTGATCATAACTTGAACAATGTCTTTGGCCACTGGCAACAGTAAATTCTCAGCAATGGAGTGAGATTTCATAGCTGTGGCGATTCTGAGTGCCACCAAATATGAAGCTTCAACGGCTGCTACATTTTGTATGTGGTCCTTGCCACCAGGGTCAAGTCTGGCTTTCTTGAGTCCAACAGCTTTGCTTCCAAGATAGTTGGTATCCTTGCCAGCAAAGCTAGGGTGCTTGCCATCAAAATGGCATTTTAGTTTTTTCAGCTTCATAGATTCAGCTGTTAAAACTTCACAACAAATAACATATTTCTGTTTCTCAATCCCTGCTGTAATTATTGAGGTAAAACCATACTATAAAAAATCCTCACTAAAAAAAAAAAAAATCCTCACTATATTTTCTTTTCTTAATGTTCTTCTCTACACGATCCATTGTCATGGGATGGTTTGCTAATGAAAATAAAATATAACAATAGCTTTAATAATACAAAATATGATATGTGGCATAGTTCAGTCAATACAGTTCATTAAAGTTTCCTATGATTTACCCTTCCTTGGGTTGTTTTCTTTACATTCCTGTTCCTATCACAAGGGGGCAGTATTCACATCAACCACAGCTAAATATGAAAAGACCTATCAGCATCCAGATTAAGTTCCCATGGTACAGATATTTTTTTGCAGTAGTTGATGATTTTACAGTACATGATTTTACATTTACCCAGTAATTATAATTCACGAAGTGTCGTTTTACTTCCAGTACTGCTGCTTTCAACACAGTGCCTGCTTTAACAGAGTAGCTGCTTTCAACACAGCAGCTGCTTTCTACATAGTAGCCGCTCTCTACATGTGTGACTGGTCCGTATAAGTCCATTATGGCACCAAAGTGTCACATATACCTGTATTTGCATGGAGTGTATGTGGTGGTGTTGGCACGATGATGTCATCATGCTGGGTACTCGTATGTGGGCTTATCTGCATGTGGGCAGGAGGAGTGTCTCACTTCCTAGACCATCAGAAATGTGTGTTTTCCCATGGTCTTAAGCAACCCCTATGAAAGGGTGGTTCGACCCCCAAAGGGGTTGCGACCCACAAGTTGAGAACCGCTGCTGCAAACCAATCTCCCGAGTTGTTTAGATATGTCCAGTAGAATTCTGTAATTGTGTCCCTTATGCATGACAAAATGGGTAGAACTGGGAGGAAGTGTGATCAGTTTACATCACTGGCTCCCCTTTCCTTGTTGAAATACTGGTTTTGAATTCTTCTGATTCTCCTCCACCTTCCTTGTCAGCCTTCTTTACAGAGTCCAAATACTCTGCTCAACTGCTGAATACAACTCCTCTGCCTGTCCTTCCATCTCGTTCATGCACGTCTTTTGTTGGAGCAAGACCCCGAGCCTCGGGCACCATCTCTACTTTGAAAATTCCCACACTTAGATCCTGAGTCAGATTTCCCTTCTGAGTTCTACCCTTCACATAGTAAGGTATTTCCAAAGGCCACGGAAAAAATTCTACTGTCTTTTAATTCCATTTTACCACAAACTTTGAAAAAGGCCTTCTTCTATTTGCCATGTCCACCTCGGTGTTTTGTAAGTACTGAAAGACTAATGTGAAAACAGCCAATTTCATAATCTCCATCTTAAAGTATATTTCAGCTCACAGTCTTAGTCCATGGGCAACCATCTCCTCAGTAGTTCTGATTTGGAACTTTTCCTAGACTCTCTGTTAATATTTCTTCCCATTCAATCAATCTCCAGACGCTCTTCATTCTGGCCCTTATACATTTTTATCATAGCATAGTGGGTTACACGTTAGCTTGCTAACTGCAAAATCAGCAGTTCAAAACCACCAGGGCCACTTCACTGGAGAAAGATAAGCTTTATTCTCCCACACAGAGTAAGATCTATACAATTCCTTTTTTTTTACTTACTATGTCATTTTAAAGGATTCAGAGCGTGAACAATGTCTAATGAAACCGGCATCCATAATATTACACATAATAAGTACTTATGGCCACAAAAAGCATTAAAATTTAGTATATTACAATTTTCAGAATATCTTTAGTTAAGAAATAGTTTCTACAAACACAGTGGCAAGTTTTATCTCTAAAATATTTTATCCCTGAATTACCATATGTTAATGGAAATCATGTCTGGAACACACTAGACTATGTAAAACTAAGAATTACCATCTGCACACATATTTTATATAGCAAAGAATGATTGTCAAACACTGTAAGGGGATAAAGTACAAAACAAAGAACAAAAAACAAACACAGTATTTTCTGTTTTCCAATAGTCTAGGTAACAGCTCACAAAGACATATTTTGCTTTGAAACCACGTTTTTGTGCTTGTTTTTTAAAAAATCATTTAGAGGTTCATGATATTTCTAAGGGAAAAGAGGCTGCCTAGGAACAACCAAAACCTAATAGTTACTTTAATGGCTTAAGTCTCTTTTCATCTATTTGACAAACTATTATTGAAAGTGTGCTTTGGGCAAAGTACTATGTTAGGCCCATCTGTGTGTTTGTTTATAACCGGCAGTAAGCCAGTTTTCAGGGCCAATAGACCCTGTTACGGGGATCTAAAAGGAAGTTAACAGAGTGAATGGCATTCATTAGGCAATATATGACACCACTATCTACCCAATGCTTGGTTGGGCAGTGATGCTCAAGAGGCCAAGGCCTGCATTTGATCTCTGCATGAACAGGTTTCAGTGGTACTCAGCAGTTTGGAGACCCACATTATACTTTGAACTAAACTCGAGTCCCAGCTTATAATTGCATAGCAGAGTATGCCACAGCAAATTTCTAACTATCACTGAAATTGCATACTCACCCTGTATGACTTCCCATCTGAAGGACAATTTATTTTTATTGCTAGCAATTCAGTATTTAATACTTAAACAAAAATATTGAGCAAAAACCTAGTATCTATCGAAAAGCTCCCAGGTGCCAAATTATATTTTTCAAAGACGTTTGTTGTTGGGTGTCATGAAGTCGGTTCTTCATGAAGCCGGACTTGTAGCACCCTGATACACAACGGAATGGTGCACAGCCAGCCCTGCATCCTGCTCAAAATCCTTGTTACGTTTGAGCCCACAACGTCACTGCCAGTCTAGCTCGTCGAGGGTCTTCCTCTTTTTCATTGACCGTCTACGTTACACGGCATGCTGACCTTTTCTAGGGTCTGGTCTCTCCTGAGAACATGCTGCGTCTCAAGCCCCTTGATCCTCATCATTGACCGTCTACGTTACATGGCATGCTGACCTTTTCTAGGGTCTGGTCTCTCCTGAGAACATGCTGCATCTCACGGCCCTTGATCCTCAGAGCACTCAGGCTGTGCTGCTTTTCCTCCAAGACAGAGATGCTCGTTCTCCTGGCAGTCCACGGGACTTTCAGTATTCTTTGCCAATACCATCAGTCCAACACACCCATTCCTCTTCAGCCTTCTTTCATTGCTCAGCTTTCACACGAGGTGACTCAAAGCGCCGTAGCTTGGGTCAGGCTCACCTTAGTCTTCAAAGTGACATCCTTCTTTCCAAGTCTTTACTGAAGAAATCTTGTGCAGCAAATTTGTTGATGCAATGTATTGTTTGATTTCATAACTGTTGCTTCCGTGAACATTGACTGTGGATCCAAGCGAGATGACTTTCTTGACAACTTTGATCGCTTCTCCATCTATCAATGTTATTCATAGTTTGTTATAATCCACAGAGTACAATGCCTTTGCAGAGTCAATAAAACACAAGTAGACATCTTTCTGATATTCTGCTCTTAGCCAAGATTCATCTGACATCACCAATGATATCCCTCTTGCTGCCAAATCCTTTTATTAATCCAGCTTGAATTTGTCATTTCTCTGTTAATGTCCTGCTGCAACCAGACATTCAAACTACCTTTAGTGGAGCTCCAGTTTGACTTTTCACCATGGCCGGAGATGTGATGCACATGTTGGAGCCAGGGTGGTGTTCTTGGCACTGCTTACTTCAAGTTCGGTAGTTCAAACCCACCACCTTCTCAGTGGGAAAAAGTTGAGGTTATCTGCTCTGATATAAATTTACAGCCTCAGAAATACTTTAGAGGATTGCTATATATTGGAATGGACTCGGTAGCAGTAGGCTTTGGTTGGGGTATATGAGGGTGCTTCAAAAAGTTTGTGAAAAAATGGAATGAAAAGATCATGGGATTTCTCTCTAGCCTTTTGAAACTCCCTTTGTGTTACAGCCATGGCCCACCAAGAAATGAATACTGATCCTTCCCAGGTGGAGAACAAGTGACAAAAAGGGATTATGAAAAATATTGAGATACAGTTTGGTTTTGCCTCAATACAATAATCTGCTCAGTTGAGAATGATCTGATTATTTTTGTCTGTCTTCCCAACTCATCAAAAGCATATGTCAAGAAATATGTTTGAAGCCTGCTATACGTTAGGCAGTGGGCATTGTATGTTGTTATGATGCGCAACAAGTTTCAGCCATATAGCAAAACTAAGATTGGGAACAAAGGTCTGCAGGTCTCTGGCTGAAAATTATCCAGTAAAGTTCTATGGGCTGCAATGGTGCACTTGTGTAGGGTGGGCAGCAGCTGAAGGGGAGTGGGAAGAGGCAGAGTATTCAGTAAACAGCTATAAGAAAATACCGATTCAAGCACTTTAGAATCGGAAGTGTCTCCCTTACATGTCTAGACCAATTTCTTCATTTAGGTAAAAACTGAGGAACAAAATAAATAAAAAGCAATGCCTAAAAACATGCTATAAAGATTTGTTATTGTCATTTACATTTTATTTCTTTTTCCAGACCACCCATTTGAACACTATTGACTAGTACTCAAAATGAACTTAAAGGAAAAGGACATTAAGGGCATTCTGAATCACGGCAATGTACATTTTGGGGCTAGAAACAAATGAAGGATGCCATCGTGATGTAATTGATAAAAGGATCAGGATTTTCCCACTCTGTAGGCTATTAGGCATAGGCACAAGGCAGCCCTTTACAGGCAAGGAAAGCTGCATGGCAATAAATCATTCCTACCTATGTGGCATTATTTGATAACCAGCCTTGGGTTGTTTTTATTACGCTCAGTAAGTAGCAGTAAAACCTAAAAGTGATGGCTCATAGTTTGTTGATGAACTTTACTGTTTTGTTGCCAGAGTTATCACAGAGACAGCTCAGAGCATTTCCACATCACTCAATTGATTTAACATGTTTTCGAGGCTACTGACATTTCGGTTGGCTTTGAGTGCCTTTTAATGTTTATTTGCATTTGGGTAGGAACTGAAAAATTCCATTAAAAGACAGTCACTGCTTTCCATTAAAGGCCATGGAATATGAATGGTAATATGTTTTCCTTTGAATCCACAGTGAGTAAGAAGGAAGACTATTTATATGAAATCTGACATTCCAATTCACTTGCTCAAGAAATTTTCTGAATGGTCATAACTTGCACTCATTATTTAATTGCTTGTGAAATATGTAAAAATTTTCTATGGTCAAAGATCACTAATGAAGGGTGACATTAAACAAAGGGTTGGAAACAGAAGCTAGAGTTTCTACAGTGTTGTATAACACGAGTATGAAGCAAAACAAAAAAACCTTATAAAGTTGGATGTACAATCATTTAACCCCAGGTTCCAACCTGCCCTTCAATTCAAGTAGGGTGTCCTAGGGAAAACTGTGTATATATCTACTGATTCATTCATTCATGCACTTATTTATTCAGGAGATGTTAGGTGAGTGCCTAAGTAACTATGATATAGTTTCAAAAGTGATAAATTGAAGACAAAATATATCCTAATGGAGACAGTTTTCTTTTCTGCTTTAGATGCTCATGGGATGAGCTCAGGGCTTCCTAGGAGATCATAGCAGTCCCCCAATCCTTCCACCAGGATGTACAAAAGTGCCCTCGAGTTTCTCTATATGTTTTCAATACATGGGATTTGGCATACATTTAACTATAAGTACAGTTGCTAAAAGTATATTAGAATAGTAGAGAAAGGATCGAGATTAATATCAAAGCTACCAGCTCACAATGGTCTCTGTCTCTTTTCATATTTTGTGGTAGATAAGGTCAAATGCTCTTCTTTCTAGTCAAATTTGAAACTTTGGAGAAACGATATTGAAAAATTTTGTTGAAAATTTGACACACTTTATTGACTTCAAAATTAGCATCGGGCAGTACACCCCTTGAATAAAAAAATGTATCTATTTTTGTATAGATGGAGGCACTTGGGACTAAAAGTCTTGCAACTATTTGGAGTGAGTGAGGGTTCTGAGACTGTATGGGCTGTACTAACTCCCTAGCTCTTCAGCATTTAATCCACGCTAAATCCACTATGAGTGTGTGTTACACATAGATAGTGTACAACTTCCGTGTCAGAATAAAGGCATTCTAGGGGAAACCCTGGTGGTGTAGTGGTTAATGTGTTGGGCTGTGGCCTGCGTGCGTGGTCAGCAGCTCGAAACCACCAGCAGCTCTGTGGGAGACTGTCTACTCCTGTAAACAGTTAGTCTCAGAAACCCACAGGGGTCAGCATTGAGCTGAGAGCAATGAGTTTGGATTTTGGTTTGGAGTAAAAGAAGAGTGTTTTTTGTGAAGTCATGGAGTCTTACAAGTAAGAAAGCTATGGAGGAAGGCAAAGGATGCTGTGTAGATCCCCACTCTCATCTGTCATCTAGATGCTATCGGTCAGAGCAGAAAGGCCCTAGAGGGTTTCCCAGGCTCTAAATCCTTACAGAAGGCAGACAGCCAGGGAGAGACCCTGCAGCACCAGGGGTCCTGTTCAAAGATTGGGAAATAAACGGGGGTGGGGCAGACAAGACAGAGGATCTTTCGGTATGTTTGAGATGTTGCTTTAAGTTATTGAATGGCAAAATGATGGTCTGATGTGTAAGCTCTCACCTAATTCACAAACAGTGAAAAGACCAAAAGCAAAGATTAAGCTGGCTTGAACTAGTAAAAAGGGTTGTCAAGACAGCAATAATAACTAGTGCCACACATGAATTTACTCATTTCTACCCCATGTCTGTCTTATTTAGATAGCATTTCAGGTATTAAATCCAATGGTAATTATTTTGGGACTCCACTATGTTTGCTATATAAGCAAAGATGTAAAGTGAAACGAGTATGTTTATGAAAAAGGAAGTGAACATATGTCATAAAAATGATGATTGAGTACAAGCGTATCAAATGTGGAGAAGGACATGGAATTACCTATTCGGGTTGAGCACACTCAAAGACTAATCAGGCATTTCTGTATTGCTATAAAGGACTTCTTTTTTTTTAAAGTCTTTTTATTTTTAGTTCCTTACAATACTTTTAAAGGACTAAGTATAATAGGTGGCTAAATTAAACTTCAATGCAAAGTGAGGTAAACCTAAATTTCTTCTTGTCCTTTGTCGGTAATTTAAGAAAATAACAAAAACCATGGCTTCCATGATAGCAAAAATATTTATTATAAAATTTACCACACTTTTCTACACATAGCCTAAGTACAAAAGCACAATTTCACATCACTAGTTTACAAGGGTTCTTCCCTGGGTTGTACAATGCCAGCCCGGGAGATGGGTAATCTATGGGGCTCTAGCTACACACTCTGTTCTCTAGTGTTTTAAAAATAGTTCACAATGTTTGCATGAAATACCTAGTAAACAGCTTTAAATCTTTGGTAAATGCAAGTATTTATATGCAAAAAATGTTTCAGTTCAGATTCAGTAAAAAATGAAAAGTCAAATGACCTATTACAAATAGCTTTATGTAATAAATAAACATGTAACCCAGCATCCCAAGATCATGAAAATCACTGAGGATAAAATCCAAAATCCACAGCAAATAATCTTAGGCTTCCATTGTTACTAACACAATCACAACTCCAAGCCATCACAAAATTAAACAAAAATGCTAAATTCAACATATAGACAGTACCAATTATTTCACAGTGCAGAAATCCTACTTAATTTCTAGATTCTCATTTAAACATGTAGTTGACACAGGTAAGCTTATTGTAGCATCTGGTATCTTATTAAAGCAGTAAGAGGCATTTCAAGAAGTCATATTGGATTTTAATTTTTTTGTCATACTGGTTTTGAGAACCACCAATTCATCCTCTTGCTGATAATTTATACAGGAGAACATGGGTCATTTATTGAAATTAATTTGTGTGAAAATTGGCAAAATGCCTGCCTACGGCTTTCTTCCCTTACTGTCTTTCTTCCTTCCCATTTTCCTCCTGAGTACCCTTCGAAACTGACCTGTCAGTCTGTGTATTATATGCCCGCAATCCCCCCTAAATCCCATAGGCATTATCACTTGCCTTCGATAGCTCTCAATTTCAGTGACTCACAAGTGAATGCATCCTGGCAAGAGAACTCTAACTTCTGGGATGTTTGTTAAAAATACTTCAAGAACTATTTAATTCCTAATGTTCTTGAGACATTTGACTATTAGAGTTTTTTTTTTTACAGGTATGTTGATGGAGTGGACAGGGAATAGTTAGACATAGAAAATACCTCTGTGCAAACCTAGAAAATAGATTTCTTTGGATTATTACCAATGCAAGGGAGAGAACTACCCTTTCTGAGGAGTTGTGTTGTGAATACATGACTCCTTTACCTAACCATGGTTTTACCAACCTGCTGTTTCATTTGAGTGTGTGTGTGTGTGTGTGCACTCTCGCTGTCTGTCTGTCTATCGTTCACCCTCCAGAGAAAGAGAGAGAGGGATAGAGATGTGGTTGGTATCACTTTGACAATTCTTTTTCACGAACATCCAGTATCCGGAATCGAGTATATATTGAAAAACTCATCCAAGAGTAGGCCTCTGTCAATAAATGTTCACTTTGTAGTGTGAATACAAAAAGCAGCATAAGAAAGGAAGTGCATTTATCAGAAGAGGCTTCCTTCTGAGTTTTTACATATGCCTGGTGACTCTGAATGAGATATTTACATTCTTTCTTACTAGCTCAAAGGTGAATGTTGTTCCAGTCTCCAGCTTCTTCTCCCTAGAGCACAGAGAGGTACAGGGAATGTACCCTCACGTGCATTTCTAAGCACATATTATAAACTCAGCCTAAATCCTCTGAATGGCAGGAAAATACTGAAACATTGATAAGTGACTTCCAATGAACAGCAGTATCTTATGACATCAATAGAGGTCCAACAAGCTCAGCGTATTAAAGCTGGGGACCTATGTCTTCACTGGGGCCCCTTTCCTGGTCTTCAGTGAGAGAAAGGAGCCTGAGGGCCAGGTCTTCTGCAGGACTTACTGAAACTCATGAGTGATCCTAAGTGAAATGAAACGAACGGAGGCCTCCTGTGGCTGTGCACCGTGCTGTCCGCTGTCACCGAAACAAGCCTCCGTCCCCCGTAACCAGTGTTCTGATCAAGGCGTTTCGGTCACTGTTGTTTGCTTTGGAGGAAACACGGGATTACATGGGAACATGCAGGACACGGCACCGGTGGACAATCGTTTTGATCCCTTCAGATGTGCAGGTGTCTTTCTTTACGCGGCTGCTTTGGCCTTCCCTAGGCTCTTTGGTTCCTTACTAGGGACACACCAGTCATCAGCCTCTGAGCTCATCTGGTAATGCTTAAAGGCTGACTTGTTAAAAACAGGGAGCTTTTCTATCGACTCCGAAGATAATGCCTGAAAGAGAGGAGAGGGGGAAAAAAGTCAGATGAAAGAAATTATTCATGCCATAAGTTGCACTTGATGTGATAAAAAATATTTTCTTTTTCAACTACATTCTTTCAATTGATTTAGCAACATAGTAAAAGAACTCACCATGTGCTAGGTGCTATATAAAACAAAATTGAAAAATAAATATGAATATCACCTTATAGCAGTTGAAGTCATAAATATCAAAATACAAATGGTGTAGCTTATAAGGTTTAACATCACCCTATAGGACAGGGTAGAACTACCCCTGTAGGTTTCTGAGATTGTAACTCTCTATGGGAGTAGAAAGTCTGCCTTTCTCTTGTGGAATGGCTAATAGTTTTGAACTGCCTAACTTTGTGGTTTGTAGCCAAATTTGTAACTACTAGGGCCCCTGTTTAGTTGTTGTTTTAATATAGCATCCAAAGTATGACTACCCAAATACAAATGATATTGTTGATAGAGTTTACACACCGCCTTGTTCAGCTGTCGTGAATAGGAGAGAGTTGGACAGCAAAGCCATTCTTCCTCGGCAAAACCTCTGTGTCTGTGATAAAGGGAGAAGCCTATCTGAATACTATTAAGCTGTAATCAAAGCTCTTTTCCCAAAAGTTTGATGATTTTTCTTATTTCAGAAATCAAGGCATTAACCAAATGAGATGGTCAAAAGCTATTTGGCAAATAATGCCAATGTACAAGATGGGAATTTGGAAGCTCAATGTTTTGGTAGCTAATATTTGCAAATGTATTTATAGTGGAAATAGTTGGCAAACGATTAACAGAATGAGGACAGTGACCTTAACAAATAAATTGATGCTGTAGCAGAATTAGACAAAAACATGTGGCAACTTTTAAAGTGTCGACAGGAAATGCCTGGCATCCCACTGACAGATGGGGAGTGATCAGCTTTCCTTTCTCTGTTTGCCTAAGAGGATCTGCTTCAGGTCTCAAGTATCTTCATCTCTGTTGTTTTCTAGATGGGAACATCATTAGCATATATCCCCACATGTGCAAATCACATGGAAGTGCAGCTATTCTTACAGATGCCCCAAAGGGTTCCTTTTAAAAGTTCACACAGGGATGGTCTCCCTATGCAACTTTGGTAGGCAGCCTTTTGAGAGACAGCATTTCTTCACCTGAGGCAGGTAGCCTGTTCCAGCTCCCCCGCTGGTAAGCAGCATAACTATATTAAATAGCATCTCTACCCCTATCCAAACAAAGTGGAATGACTTGTGGTCCTTATTTTCACTAACGCGGTGTGGAGAATTCACTATGAACCACAGAACTGAGAGTTGTAAAGGATGCAATCTTTATAGAAATCACATTTTACTGTGAGATTCAAAGGATACCTTTAAGTAGATGATAGCATCTGTCCCATACCCTGACAAAGAGTAGACGTTCAGATCTCCTTGAAAATACTTGGCATAAAGACGAGAAATTGGCAAGCCGTAACCAAAGCCAGCCTAGGAAGTAGAAGAAGATTGGTAAACAGATGTCCGTGATCATTGGAATACCACAAGTAGTAAAGATTCATTACCCTCACTGACCACTAGATGGACCTCTATGCTTCCCGCCGGGAGCCTCTTGGAGATCTGGTTCACTATTTTCAGTTCGTTTTAGCATTCTTTTGCACGCATCCCACATCTAACTGAATGAAATCAATTAAATTGCTCAACTATTTCCTTGCAATCCCTTGTAAGCCTTATGTGAGTAGAATAAATTAAGCTATCGAATGGGGCTTACCAAAGGAGCATTCCGGGAATTATCCATCACCGGGGTCGGGGCGGTGGAGTACATGTAACTAAACAGGCGGTCCGTGACTCTCAGAGGAACACCACCTCCTCTGTCTGAAATCTTCCACAGAGAAAGGAGGTAACAGAGATATATGTGAAAAACCACATGCATTCGTGTACGTCGCAATACCTTTCCTTCATTTAAAAGTCATTTGGTGGATGTGACTTTGACCTGCTACCCAAAGCAGAGATCTTTATTACTATTGACCTTTGAAAAAGTACCTCCAGAGAGACCCAGGAGAGAGGCAGACTGTTTACCTTAATTGTAAGGTCTTCTTTCCCCAAAACCACCATCACCTCAACTGGTGTAAGGGCAGGCAAATGCTCCTGGGTTTCAACCGTTGCCCTCATTGCATTCTATGGAAGACAAGCCCGTTAGGAACTCAATGAGAGAAAAATGAGCGGCAATGAATAATTTCTCCTTTTATGCTAAAAGTAAGAGTCGTACAAAGAGTATGTTAAAGTTCCCTTTTCCAAAAATTAGGAGGAGAGCAGCTTTATAAATAGCCATTTATGAATGTGTCTTGTGGGATGTGTAATGAAAAGTCCTCATTTACCATTTAATTTTGCTCCTGGGAGTAATAGCTAATGGAAAGCCAATTCTGCTAGCTGTCAAATTCTTATTTGTAAGTTTAATTTAAATGAAAAAATTGGTTTCTATAGTGCGTTTCCTTAGCTCTCCCTTTTCTGCCTTTTCATTGCTTTTTAGATCCAATCATAACAAATGCACAGTGAATCATTGAATTAATTTGTTAGCTTTTGTACAATTTGCTGGGAAAAGGCTGTTACTATTTAAAATAATAGTAAATATTTATAAATTAAATTTTAATTTGCATTTGATTATAATCTGACAAAATAACTTTGAGTTGCACTATTTAAATGAAAATAAACCAAGAAACTATCTCAAAAGAAACTATAACAAGTTTTTAGCCAACTGGATGCATCTCATACAAATAAAGCCTTTGACAGGTTATCTGCTTTTTGTTTCTACATGTTTTCAAGTCCTTAGCTGAAGCAAAATAAAATACTGCAGGTGTTTGTAGTACAAGCAATACTTCACTGCACCAATATTAGAACAAGTTAGGAAACAGTAAGCTCTGGAAAGAATTTATCAGATGTAGAGGCAAATATCACTGCCTTTAGACTTATTTGTCTCCAGTCCAGAGGACTCTTGGGAAGCGTGGCAAAGCTTCACTTCATTTTTTACTTTTGGGTAAAAACTCCAGATTTTTGTTTGGTCTAGGACTTAGCAGAGGATTTGATTCTAGCACCTGAATATCCTAGGCCAGTAGCCTTAGCATCACTTGAGAGCTTGTTCACCACCTCGCTGCCGTTGAGTTGATTCAACTCATAGAGAATAGAGACCCCATAAAACAGAGAACTGCCCCTGTGGGGTTCTGAGACTGTAAATCTTTACTGGAGTAGAAACCCTTGTCTCAGAAATAGGGCATATCAGCCATCTCCCCCAACCACCAGGCATAATGAAGCTGTATCTCCATTTTAACAAAATCCCCAAGTGAGTCCTATGCACATTAAAGTAGCTCCCTGAAGGAGTTGGCTGCCCTCTGACTATATATTTGAGACCGTGTCGTGCACAGTAATTCTGGCCCTAAGTCTCTGGGTTTGGCGCTGAACCAGACTAAGGGGGTGGAGGTACAAAGCCTCATTCACTGAAGTATTCATCCCGTGATGTTCATGAATGAGTGCATGCATGACCAAGGCTTCGGTGGACACCTGGTGAAAGAATGGGAACATTTTCTCAGCTCTAAAGGATTGAGATGCTATGAATTCACAAATACAGGCTGATGCTCCAGTGAACTGCAAGCACCTTTTGAAACACTAAACATGGCTTCTTTGTCTTAAGAGAATGAAGAAGGGAGTGTGGCTCCTAGTTAGAAGGGAAGGATGAATGAAATAAAATAAAACCAGTGAGCTTGTTTTTCAAGACAAAATTGCAATTATTGTGCGGTCTCTTACCTTGAATAGTTCAAAGAGAATATGATGAAGGTGAGAAGGAACATACACAATGTGAATTGGTTGGCCAGGAGATTTTCCTAGAAAAATGAAACTCATTTAGAAGTAGGAAACAAATATTTTGTTAAAATAAATCTCTCCTATGTATATACATATACATCTATACTGTATATCTTTGAGTATAAGCCAACCCAAATATCAGCCTAGGTACCTAATTTTGCCACAAAAACTGCATTAAAAAATGTGTTGAAAAACCTGGCTTATACATGAGTATATACGATATTACGATATATGTATATATATCTCAGGGAAGGATGAGTGAAATAAAAATAAAACCAGTGAGCTTTTTTGAGGCTGGATTAAGATATATATATATATATATATATATATATATATATATATATATATATAGAGAGAGAGAGAGAGAGAGAGAGAGAGAGAGAGAGAGAGAGAGAGAGATACTTTAAATGCAAACAATGCTGGAATATTTCCCATTATCCCTAACCTAAAACTCCACCCTGAAGCTTTCTCAATTAAATAAACACTAAAGATGATGGGTTATGTTCAAAATGCTATTACAGTCGCTACCTCTTTCTCTATGACGGATATTTGCATTTCTCTGCAAATGTATAAGGTAAAATGAATTATGAAACAATAGTACTATAAACTAGATTATATTGGTTGTTCCTATTTACAATGCTTTTGTAGTAGAGAATTCCAAAGTTAATCTTACATGCATTTCAAAAGAATAAAAAAGTGTTTTTAGTTTAAAATTTAAATTAATGTTAGCTATAAATGTTATATTATCAAAACCAATAACACAATGGGTTATATTTAATAATTATACCAACCAAACATTAAATGCTCTAAACTAAATATGCTTACTTTTCACCAAGAGGCTTAACAAAACAGATACAAAGGTCTCACAATGCTGCTTGTCTTCTTCAGTGTGCCAGGCCTTGGCAATGTTTGAATGGGCAAACATAAGGCCTGGCCTACAATTCCCTCTTTCTTTTATCTAACAGTTCAGGCAGTTTATCTACAAGTATTATGCAACAGCTCTATTTGTGGTTAGAAATATTTTTCAACCTCTCCTTGTACTTTCGCTTTTAGTTCAGCCTGCAGTTATTATTTGTCTTCCCGCAATCTAAGAGTCAGGCCACTCTCTCAGTATCAAAGACCTGATTTTAATTCTGACCACTAAGAACCATTATTCTTCTATACATTAATTGGGAAAGATGTTTACTTTGAATTAAAAGGAGAAGGTTATTCTGATTTAACTATATTAGGCAGTCTTCTGGAATACAATGGAATGGGATAAAAATAAGGCCTTGAATTCAGCATGGGATCAACTTAGGAAGACGTTTGTCTTTTCAGATAACCTAAAGTTGATGCTTTTGACGTTTGTTCCGCTACCGAAACAGCGGCCACACTCACACTACCGGGGAGAGGCTTTTATTCATTCCAGGTCAATGGGATCTTCTTTCCCCTCAGTGATGGTCCCCATTCTTGGGGTCCTCGTTTTTTCGAAATCTGTAGGCACCTTGAATTAGTAAGCAATCTTTCTTTGATCTAAAGATAATCAAAACCTCAAAACCTCGTGGATACTATAAATCTCAAATTAGTTGTTTAAATCATCCTGCTTTTTGAATTATCATTAGCAAGTGAATATGCGCAATTGGAGCTTCCTAGTGGACCAGATGGAAAAGAAGCCTGGCTTTGAAAGTTTAACAAGCGTGTGTAAATTAAAAAGTCAGGGGTCGGGGAAGGAACACTACAGTTGCTTGACATCAGTAAAAAAAAACAAAACCCAAACCAAAAAATCCTACCAGGCTAATATTGAATTTTGCCTGGATTAAGGTAAACTTTATTTATAACTTACCATTCAATTGTGAGAGCTTTAACTCTGGAGATGTTAAGTAGTATTGATCACAGAGCATCCTGGAACACTCATAGGCATCTAGGAGAGAAATTTAATCATTACAATAAAATGAATTTGTGCCAAGTAACATTCTCAAGTGATTCTCAGTGTGCTATAGTTCACTTAAGGAAAAATAGTCACTACTTTAGAGAAAGAAAAATATCCCTTTATGCTATTTTACTTACTTGAAGAAAAATTTAAGGCAATATCTGAAAGCAACAGGAATATATGCACTTCAGAGATTAAATGCACACGACAAGAAAATGGCATGTGGACAGCTAGTGCTCAATTTTTAGAACATCATAATTCCATGTCTAAATGCCTGACTCTCAAGCGCAAAGAATTTTGATGACAGGATTTACAAATATAAATTCCTAGAGTCACCACAATGAAGGATATGTCTGTGGTATATTACACATTTTTAATGAAGGAAATGCAAACATTTCAACCCTACCTTGGATCACTGCAACCACATCACAGTTCGGATCAATGCTTCCAATGTGGCTGGGATTTCCTGACTGTGAACCATTAAATATAAGAACTGTTAAAAAACAAAAAGTCCAAAGATTAGCATAGTAGCTATTAGAACTCCCAAGAGAAAGAATGATACCCATCAATTTGTGAAATATCTGGTTACAGGTTGGTTTATTTTTACGCCCATTTCTTTGTCAGATGAGCACGATAAGTTAACGTACTGTGTTGGTTCATCAGCATCCGAGTAGAAATACGGTTCATGTAAAATCGATCCAAGAAATACTGAAGATTTTGATTGGCGACTATGTCAACAGTAGAGACATCTTTATAGTCTATGACTCCCTGTGCCATTGTAGGCACGACATCATGGTGTCTATTTCGAACTTTGATGAGTGTATCTATAAAACTAAGCCATAACATTTATAGTTAGTGAAAGCTCAAATAAGCCTTATTCAACGATCTTACTGTATTACTTCAAAGAAGAGTAAAATTCTTTTTTAACAGCTGTCCAAACAAATCAAATAATAAAACATTAGGGTTTTTACTAGTTTTTTACTATAGATTATTTTACCATGGTAGGCAGTTTCAGACACACATTTTTTTTTAATTCTCCCTTGCTTCCAGTTGATGTGCATACATTATCTAGTTCTGTAATGGAAACATTCATCATTATAAGTGTTCATTAAAATGTTAGCAAGAGTTCTCCTTAAAAAATAAATTTAATATTGAAATGAATCCTAAAATACTATCCTGGGGAAAAACATTTTTATTTTCTTGTCATATTTTAAAAAGATGCCGATGTAGATAATTAGAAATTTTGAAAGAGAATGTTTAGTCTTCAGTGACACTGAAATCTATTACTATTGTATCCTAGTAAATCCTCTCACAAATTTAATCATAGCTATCTTTATAGTAAAAAATGATTTGCTTTTTTACCATACAAAAGTAAGTCATCTATACATGTTCCTTTTCTTATACCTCCACCACTTCTAAACTACGAGTAAGCCAAAACTTGTTGTCTTGAAGAGGGGGTACTTTGTTTTTCAAAGTTTAAACTTCTTTAATTGAGTTTGAGATCTTGGGAATATGATGGTAAATCATCAAAGTTTGAAACATGTATTCCAAGCTTGCTTACTCAGACAGTGCTTTCTGGTCCTCTGGACTTTTCTCCTGGAACTGCACCAAGTCCAGCAGGCTCTGGATATACCTGCAAAGCGACAAGTGTGTTTTCAACTGTAACATCGAAGACCCAGGTACGAGAGGCGGAAAGTAAACTGCCCCTTTCAAATACTTTGAAAAGAGTAAGTACACTTTATGTTCAACATCAAAACTTTTCTCCCAGCACAATTTGGAAAGCAGAATGCCAAAAATAAGAGTGCTATAACTTTTAACCCTCAATTTTCAACTTTAGGTTTCTTTATTTCTGTTCTCTGATATTATTGTTTGGCAAATATTTTGGGATTCTTATGGGAAAAAATTAGAAATAAATTTTTTTCAAAGACCTTTTTGGTTGTTCTTACCGTATTCATTTATAGCAGAATAGAAGTCTTGAAAATAGCAATAAATACTACCAATTAGATCAGAGTTTCTCCTAGCGGTTGTTTTAAGAGTGCATAATACATACACTTTTTGAGCCAATGAACAAAAGCTATGCAATCAATAGAGAGAGAGAGAGAGTGTGTGTGTGTGTGTGTGTCGGGGGTGGGTAGGAGGTGGTCTGTGTGTGTGTCATGGGCGATGCTATAGTATGTATTTTTATAGTGACTCTTTTCCCCCAAATCTGCTTTTTTGGATTTATTTACCCTCTCTTAATCTCAGTATTATTGTTGATAAAATGAGATGATACTAGCTGACATCGACTAAGACCTGGGTATGCGCCAGGTACTGTTCTAAGTGCTCTTTTGATGAATTACCTCATTTGTTTACAAAACCGTCCACTTGAGGCATATATTTTATGCTCGATAGCAGATGGGGACTGAGACACAGAGTACTGCGGATCATTGCAGAAGGTCCAATAACTAGGGGAAGGGTCCTGTCAGAGTTTGAACCCAGAGTCCACTCTGTGGATCCCTTCAGCTGTAACACAGATTTAAAAGACAAAAGAAAAATAATTGCCCTCAAGTCTGTTCTGACTCACAGCAAGTGATGGTGGAGCGCAGAGCAGGGCTGCACCACAGGGTTTCCTAGGCTGTACATCTTCCTGGAAACTGACATCACATCTTGCTCTCAAGGAGCATCCTGTTCATTTGAGCCCAGAACTTTGTGATCCCTAGCCCAACATGTAACCCGCTGCACTGCCAATGTTCCTGAATAAAAATGAAGTCATCGTGCCCATTTGGGGCATACAGTTACTTCAGCAATATCAAACCTCATTTGTTATTTATAATGCAAAATTTAAATGTCAGATGGCTTATATATATTGTATTCTGGAAGTAGAATAATGTTGTAAAAGTATCTAATTTTTTAAAGATAAAATGTCTGTTTATAGCTTTGTAACTGTCCTTAAGACAACTGACCCTAAATTAATAAGAAAAATCTTTATATTTTTCAAAATTATTTACTCTTTGGATCACCTGCCTTCCAATTATGAAGGTAATATAAGAAGTTACATCAGGTAACTGTCTTACAACTAGAGACTGTTGAAGAATGATTTGATACCTACCAGCTTTTAACCAATTGCACTGAAGAGGTATTTATTAATTGATCAGGGAGAATGTCGATTTCCTTCAGAATGTTGGCTAGCCTCACAGGTAATTCTTGCCGCAAAAATGCAAAAGACGTTTTTTCACATGCATTTTCTGAACCTGTAATAAATGATATTGATTTACTTTTCAGATAAAAATTACGGCTGGCGTGGGGCGAGAATGGTGATGTTTCTAGACTAAGGATGTATAGTATCACCTTTAAACCTGAAAACTTTCTGTATAAGATTACCAAAGCCTGTGGCCCCTCAGTGATGTAAATACATGGAAAATGATCACGATAGAGAGCCAAAGAAATCTGTTAGGATGCATCCTGAAGGATAAAATCTCACTCCATTGAAGGTGACTTAATCGATTATATCTATATATAATGTGTGTATCTTCTCTAAGAAGTACTGTGCCAAAAACTCACTGCCATCGAGTCAATTCTGAATCAATTCTGACTCGTAGTGAGCCCTGTAGGGCAGGGTAGAACTGCTGCTATGAGTTTTGGAGACTGTAACTAACCGGAGTTGAAAGCCTTGTCCTTCTCCAGTGGAGCAGCTGGTGGTTTTGAACTTCTGACCTTGTGGTTAGCAGCCCAACGTCAGCCCAACGTGTAACCATTGAGCCACCAGGGTTCACTGTGCCGATTCTGAAGAGAATACATTGACTAGTGTGGTTTTTTAGTGATGACCGAGAGCAAAAACTAACTCGACTGGAAGCTGTGGACAGAATGAAGAAGAAGATGCGCCAAGCACCATCCAGCCTCAGAGGGCGACAGGTGGCCTTTGTCCATGCGAACAGAACACGGTGGTGGAAGGAAGCCAAGTTTAGGAAACAGGTAAGTGAGCTGCTGTCCAGGCTCAGGGCCTCAATTGCAAAACGGACATCCCTTACAGTAAGTAGTAGCAGAGCGCGCACCCGCAGCCCTTCCAAGCCCACCCTCCCTCCCGGGTCTCGGCCCCGCTCACCGAAGTCCAGCAGCTGCTTCATGGACAGCGGCGACGGGCTGTAGCGCGAGAAATGCTCCACCTCGCGGGGGACCACGCGGCCGCTGCTCAGCGAGCCGGCGCTGCGCACCACGAAGCGGGCCGCCTTCATCCTGACCCGAGGCCGTGCGGGTGCAAACCCGAGAGGGGAAAAGGCAGGTGCACTACCGGCTCCTACCGGCCCTGGCGGGAGTCCGAGAGGGCAGTGGTGCCCGGGGCGGAGAGCAAGAGCGGACCGTGCGTGGAGACCCAAGGTCGCCTTTTGCCACACCAGCCAGCTGCGCTGCTTTTAAGTGTCTCCCCGCACTCTCCCCCCACTCCTACGGGGAGGAGTCACTGGGACTGGGAAACCCATCCTAAACTTGGGGTTGGGCCAATCAGCTGAGAAAAGGAACTTTGGGCCCCGCCCTGGTCACAGCCCTGGAGGAGAGGAGTGGCCTGGCACCGCAGTCTCGGGAGGGTAGGGCTGGCGGAGCTCCGTGGGCCAAGGGCGCAGAGCGAGCGCGCATCTGGAGGGACGTCCGCTCCGGATCCGAGCTCTGGGACAGGCGCCCGGGCGCGTGGGTCGGGGCCCGCCCAGACTCGTCCTTGTTTACAAGTCTGAGACTCTCTCAATGTCACGCATTCCGGATCAGAAATGACTTCCAAGAATCTGGACTCGCCGCGCTCATTGGTGTGTGCGCAAAGCGGGGCTTTTACAGTAACCAATTGGCGACCTGCAAAAGTATGCGCTTCTTTGCCTTTGGCGTTCTTAGTGTCCTGCTGGCGACCTTCCAGGAATGAACAGCACACAGCGGGAACAGCAAGTTCCAGGAGCTGAGACTTGCTGCGCTGCCCAAATAATGTGCTTTTTCACGTGGAGCTAAAAAACCACACAATGTACCCAAGGACAAAGTTCAAAGGGGTTAAGAAAGGATGGGTGGAAAAAGGAAAAGGGAGGAAGTGGGATACGTGACTGAGGGGACAGCAATGGATGAGTTGTAGTAAGTGTGTACAGACTGTCCAATGTAAACCTGATGGTCGCTCGGCTCTGTTAACCTTCATCCAATTCAAAGTAAAACAACTCTCTCTCTCTTTCTCTCTCAAAAGGGAATCAAGTCCGTTTGATTCAGTTTTCTCCCAGCTGAGGATTTGTTCCTTGTGTTCCTTTGTATGAAAACCTTCCATCGAAATACTACCAAGGACATTCATTCCATCCTCAAATGTCCGGGACACAGATCTACTCCAAGAGAACTTCTCTGATCCTCTTTTTTTTAAAAACCACTTTATTGGGGGCGCATACAACACTTGTCACCATCCATCCATCCATCCATCCATCCATCCATCCATCCATCCATCCATCCATCCATCGTGTCAAGCACATTTGTACACATAATTCTCAAAGCATTTGCTTTCTACTTAAGCCCTTGATATTAGCTCATTTTTCCCCTACTTCCCCGCTCCCCCTCCCTCATGAACTCATGATAATTTATAAATTATTATTGTTTTGTCATATCTTACACTGTCTGCCATCTCCCTTCACTCACTTTTCAGATGTCCATCCCCCACAGAGGAGTTATATGTAGATCCTTGTAACCGGTTCCCCCTTTCTACCCTCTCTCACCCTTCCTTCAAACATGGGCTTTGTATAGCTCATAGCATTTATTGATGGTCTACCTTTTCCCTCCTTGCACCTCCTCTAAAGATCCCTGGGTGGCGCTGTCGGGTAAGCGTTGGACTGCTGACCTTAAGGCCAGAGGAATGTAATCTGGCGATGGGCTGGCAACTGCTTCGGGAACACCTCTGAGACTTCTTCGTTAATTCCGGGTCTGCTTGTTCAGTTGTTGTTCATTATTTCTTAAATCAACACAGTCGTTTTTAAATTGTCTGGAGGGAATTCAGAGTAAACCTGAATTTTTAAACATTGCCTCTCTGAGTACTTCACCCCGCAGGGTTTTCAATGGCTGTGATCTTTCCGCAGATGAGCTGAGTGGAGAGCTTTCTTCCTAGGTGCATCCGAGTGGATTCAAACTTCCAGTTCCTTAGCCCTTTGTGACAAAGATTGTCATAAAAGTCCCCTGCTAAAATGTTTCCCTTCCTTAGCGCGCGCGCGCACACACACACACACACTCCAACAAGATTGGGAATAAGGCACAATGGGGCATCTAGGAATTAGACAGTTGGTTTCCAGTACAATCAAGTGGGAGCCAATGTTGCAGTAAAATGGTAACTTGCTGTAAGAGATCCCTTTTGGACTCCTGTCTCCGCATTTGTAAGCTGAACTGGGAACTCTAGGAAGTGTGACCAATCCTAGGTTGTATTGTTGTTCTTTGCCTTCTGGGTAATCCTAATCAGTCACAAGACTGATGATTCACAAATTCTACTTCCAGTGCAAATTTTCCCTTCAGAACTAGATTCCTATGTTTGACCACCTTTTTGACTTCACTACTTGGATGGCTAGTAAGCACCTCTCAAATCCAGCCCCTTTACTGGGGAATTAATCCAGTGCTGGAAAGACCGTCTGCCAAGCCTGTGGTGTGCATAGAAGTACCGTATTCACTCCACAGCTAGTTTCTCCCTGGGAGTCTGGTGTGGGTCCCGAAGTGCCAAGGAAGCAAAGGTGCAGTCATCTGAGATCAGTCACAGAAATCCTGGTAGAGCACAGTTCCACTCTGATGCACAAGGGGGTTACCATGGCTTGCACTCAACTTGACAGCAACTGTTTTTATTTGGGGCCTGTAGATCATTCAGGGCTTATGACTTATCTTGAAATATTTGCCCAGACTTATGAGAAACAGCCCCAGATAGACATTCAACATCCATATCCTTAAACAGCCCAAGCGGTCTTGAGTTCTTAGAGACCTTGAGGGATGCAGAACAAAATTAAGAGTTTATTCAAGCTAAAACAATTGTGGGAATATGGGGCCATTTACAAAGTGCATGGAATCCGTTATGTTAACTACTCATATTTGCTTGCCCAACTGTGTTTTGGGCATCTGAAATAGGCAAGGGAATGTATTGAAATTATATTATCCTCTTTTATATGCAGAGGAAAGACATTGGCAATTATGTGCTGCGGGCAGATCTTATACAGGAAAACCCTACTGAGTGCCAGGCTGGGCTTATCCAGCACAACTAACTGTTGAAGGATGACTAATCAGAAGTCCTGTGATATTCAAAGAGATGACTAAGGGCTCAATGTGGTCTGAGGTCACCAACCTGCTGTCTCCATGTCATCCTATCCAGTAATATTTACTAGGTGACTATCCCAGCACATTGCATTCTTTAAGGTCAGTTCTCTCTATTGGGAGCTTGTTATAATTGGCAACAGTTTGGTAACTGGCTGGAATGGTCAGGTCAAATTGTTTACCTAGTTGGCCAATTTTGTCTGTATTGCCATGATTAGAGAGTGACCTGCAAAGAGAATCCATTCTCAGGCTGACCACAGATGTTGGAGGCAATCCAGTTAGGTCAGAGGTGAAGCAAGAAAAATTCTTTGGGGCCAATGAGAATGGGCCAACCTGTGCCCGTATTTGAGTCTGGCAAATCAGGAGCGGTCGATGAAATGATGTGGTGCCAATGGAGGTGCAGTCTAACCCTCCGCCCGGTAGCTTGCACCCTTGCCAGAGGCATGTGATGCCTGCCCTTTCCCAGGGCTCTTTCACTTCACAGTAGATGGATTCATAACAGTCTAATAGCATAAACTTGCGGGTTAAAGCTTTAAAAATAACAAGTCACAACTTTTGCCAGACAGCGAGGGTTTGATCATTTTACAAAAAACAAGACCACCAGAAAGATTCAAGTTATACCATTGTTCCATGTCTAGGAATATATTGCCAGGAACTAGTTAAAAATGCACACAGCAAGAACTCCCAAAGCCATGGCGGCGACACTAACAGCCTCCCCTCCAGAGTATTTAAAGTTGAAACCCAGCAGCAGCCTTGGAGAGAATAGTAACAAAATAAGTCACAGACAGATGGTTTTTGTAGAAATGGCTATTTCCACAGGGAGCAAAGTATTCAAGATGTATTCCCCCAGGGAGGTTATACGTTTGTTTTACGATAGCTATTCAAAAGAATATAGACAATGAGCATGTACTTCAAATTAGGTTAAGGGCTACAAAGAAAAGGAATATGATGACTACAACTGGCTGGAACTATTTAAATTTTGTGGGCAGGGACTGACTGAGAAAATGACAAATGAATTGGGACAAAATAATGCACATGTCCATCCACAGATTAAAGGAGAAATCAAATTCGGTATTCCACATAGCCGAATACTGTTCAATCACAAAGAGAAGTAAAATTTTGAAGCGCTGTGACATGAATGAACTTTGAAAGTTATTCTGATGAAGTCTGATTAATAAGCCAGACACAAGAGGTCAAATATTGACTGGTCCTCTTATATGAAGTACGTAAAATAAACAAATGCATAAAGACGGAAAGTTGACGAGTTACTAAGAGTGGGAGGTGAGGTGGTGGCGAAGATGGGGAGTTAGTGCTTCATGGGGACAGAGTTTCTCTTTGGAGTAATGAAAAGCTTTGAAAGTAAATATTAATGACTATCATAAATCATTGTGCATATAAATAAAGGACCTAAATTGATTTGCATATGTTTTAATTCAAATAATTAAAATGGAAAAGTTTAGGTTATATCAGAATGAAATATTTTAGAAAAAAATGTAGTAGCCTTCACTGAAATATGAGAAGAAGATACAGCTGGAGGTATTTTTATGTATAAAGTGGGAAAGAAAGTGCTTAATCACTAGTTGGTCCCTGATATTTCTTATAATTGATGTTATTTAGAGTATACTAAAAAACAGGAGCTAGAATCGATACATTGTTGGATGCCCACACATTTGTTCTCAGGATTTTATACCACTAATAGTGGATGATAGAAAAATCACTGCCAATTATATATTTAATTGTTCAAAGTCTTCATATAGTCCTCAGGACAAGGAAGTATAATTGAACGCATTGTAAGAGAGTCCATAAAGGAAGTTGAATCAAGTCTGCATGCTGGTGGTAGTGATAGTCAAAGGGCTGGATCCTTGCCTTAGTCTCATTTCTCTAGATAAGCAAAACCAGTGATTATATATATATATATAAAATGATGAAAGAGAGAGAGAGAGAGATTATCTAGCTATCTGTCTAGCTGTAGAATGATGGTTATTTTAAGAAAATGGCTCCCATAATTATGAACCCCGACAAATCACAAGCGCATTGGTCAGACATCTGTCTGGAAGCCCACCAGCACCATCACCCCTTTATGCTGTGGATTAGCAGGACTCTCTTCCGTGAGAAGGACAGAGTCATCAGTGCATTTCAGACTAAACAAGATCCCATGGAGAAAGCTCATTCTCACAAGTCATGTGTCTCTAGAACAATTCCTGATGTCAAATGTCTTAGATCGAATTCTCCAGAGGAGCAAACCGAGCGAAGCATGCATCTCGTGCCACTCACAGTGACCCACTAGAACAGGGCAGAACTGCCCCTGTGGGTTTCAGAGACTGTACCTGGTATGGGGAGTAGAAAGTCCTGTCTTTCTCCCAAGGAGCTGCTGTTAGTTTCAAAATGCAGACCACAAAATCTATGCCACCAAGCTCTCTTGAAGCATATATAAACGAGTTTAAGTAAAGACGTATTGATTGTAGGGTTCCAGTTCTTATATGCAAAGGTTTTGCAAACAAAACTTGTTTAAATATGTCTCTACAATCGGTTAGGGAGCTGAGGTGGTGTAGTGGTTATGCGTTGGGCTACTATCCACAAGGTCGGCAGTTCAAAATGACCAGCAGCTCTGTGAGAGAAAGGCTGGGCTTTCTACCCCTTCAACAATTACAGTCTTGGAAACCGACAGGCGGTGGTCACTTTGGGTTAGCATTGCCACGTTGGCTGTGAGTTTGTTTTTGGTTGAGGCTTACAATCTGTGGATGACATTAAGCAGCTTCTCTCGGCAGCTCAAGTGTTGCCTCATTTGTTGTTGTTAGGTGTCATCGAGTTGATGCTGGCTCTCAGTGTCCCTGTGTACAACAAAACAAAACAAAACAAACACTCCCTGGTCCTGCTCCTCCCATTGTTATGCCTGAGCCCATTGTTGCAGTCACGGGTCAGTCCATGTCGTGGAGGATCTTCCTCTTTTTTGCTGACCTTCAAGGTGACGCCATTTTTTTAAAGGTCCAATAAAAATGGCTTCCAAGAGTTAAAATCAAGGCAGAGAGGTCAGCTCAAAAGGTCTTAGCCACAGATTTTTGGATTCCAAAGAAGAGATCTTCATAGATTCTCTCAGCAGACATAGAGGAGCCAGAGGGGTAGAACTTTAAAGAAGATAGAAAACTGTAGTGTTAGAGAAAAGACCAGGAACATTTTGCAAAGCAATTTTTTTCCTCCACAATGATGCCCAGCTTATTCTTCAGTGGCAGCCAGGGCTGGCCTACAAGATATTTGTTGGGAAACCTCACTCACCATTCAGCCCTGATTGTCTCCCTTCATGCTGCTTTTTGTTCCCCAAAAGAAAGAACATGGAAAAGCAACACACTCTGAGTCCCTTGATGATGTCAAAATTTCAGTTTTGACATGGTGTGAATCCAGAATCCTTTGGGAAAGAAACTTCTGCCTTCGAGATTGTACAGACTTAGATGGAGAGTATGTTTCATATTTTGATACTTTTGTTTAATAAAGCCTACTATGCTTTTGTAGTATTGTTTTTTCTCATCCTCATTTTTGATTATCAAGTGTTTCCTTCCATTTTGTAGGTTATTGTTTGAATTTTTTTTTGTAAGGCAACTTTTTAGTGTGAACTGGGTGACTCTACAGAGCAGATCAGGTTTCCATCCAGCCATTCATACACATTTTGTTTTACATCACTGATTGCAGTCCCGACGCTCTAGCATCACTTATCCCACTCCTAGTGTCTCCTGTTTTCTTCTTCTTTCTTTTCTACCCATTCTGAACTTTGTCCTTGGTTCATGCTGCCTTTCTGATTACATATATTGTGTACCTAAATACTGAGCCATGGGGTGAGTTCATGTCCAGATTTGAAGAGTAATGAAGGGCCATAGTTTCAAGAGTTCCACCAGACTCTATTCACCCAACGAGACAGATTTTTATTATTATTATTATTTTGAGCTTTGTCCCACATATTTTCTCACCCCTCTGTCTAGGTGATCCCTTTAAGAGCACTTGGTAGTAGTAGTGGGCACAATCGAATTTTTCTGGTCTCAGAGTCAAGAATACTGAAGTTTTCTTGTGCCAATTACCCATTGGATTGTTTTCATGTATTTTCAGTTTTCTACACTCTTCCTCTGAACAGAGAGACCAAGGGCTGCATTTTATATAGTCTTTCACAAGCTTCTAAGATCCCAGTTGCTACACAAGCTTCTTAGACCCCAGTTGCAAATCAAGGTGTTGAATATTGTCTTCGTGGACTATGGTATGTCAATTGACCTTGGTATCCCCCAAGACCTTAATTCAGAGTCTTTAGACCCAGCAACACATTCCCTCAAAGAATTTGATTATTGCTAATTTTTTTATATTTGCCCCTTGTATGCCCCAGTACATTCATGACTTTATTTGTAGCAAAGGCTACGTTTTGTTGTTGTTAGATGCCACTGAATCAATTGCAGCCCATAGCAACCCATGTACAAACGTACAAAATACTACCAGGTCCCGAGCAGTACTCACATGGTTCCTATGTTTCAGCCCATGGTTGCAGCCAGTGTGTCCATCCATCTCTTTGAGGGCCTTCCTCTTTTACACTGGTGCTCCACTTGTCCAAGCATGATGTCCTTCTCCAGGGACTGGTCTCTTCTGACAACATGTCCAAAGTATCTAAGGCGAAGTCTCATTATCCTTGCCTCCAAGGAGCACGTCTTCCAAGACAAATCAGTTTGTCCTTTTGGCAGATCATAATACTTTCAATCTTGTTTGCCAGCACTGCATTTAATTGGGTCAATTCTTCTTCCGTATTCCTTATTCAATGTTCATCTTTCACATGCATATGTGGCAATTTAAAATATCATGACCTGGGTCAAGTGCACCTCAGTCTTCAAAGTAACCTCCCTGCTTTTCAATACTCTAAAAGAGGACTTGTACAGCAGATTTACCTAATGCAAGGGTTAATACTCATCTACAAATACTTTTTGTAAGACCTATATAATTCTCTGATATTGGGGATATACTTCCACTCTCCATCCCACATCTGTTCAGCCTGTGTCTATGCCTGCATCCATTCATAGTTCATCATCATTGCATTATTAAGTATATGACAGAACTTACCTGCTATCTTTAACTCTTATGCTCCTCCTTGTACTTTTCCCTGCCTCATCACTTTTTTGATGACCTCCCTCATGTTGTATATTGCCCTCTTCTTCACCCAAGGAAACATGTGTCTAACCAAATTTACCCTCCTTTCCCGTCTCACCCCTGGACACCATCAAGTAAAATTTCTATTAGTATGAAAGCCTTTCCTTGACTTTTTACAGTAGTATTCTAATATAGTATTTGTCTGTTTATAATTGAATAGTTTCAAGCATTATAATCTTTAGGTTTATCCATGTTATGAGGTACAATGATTAATCATCATTCATGAACATTGTATACTATTCCATTTGTGTGTGTGTGTGTGTGTGTATATATGTATATATATATATATATATACATATATACACATACATATATATACACACATATACCATAGTTTGTTTATCCATTCTTCCATTGATGGGCGTTTAGGCTGTTTCCATCTTTCTGCTATTGTGAATAGTACTGAGATGAACATGGATATGCATGTATCTATTCATAACATGCCTTTCATTTTTCTAGTAGAAGATTTGCTGTTTGTGTGTTTCAGTTATATTTGACAGTGTGTTTATTCCATGTATTAGGATCGAAGTAGATTCCTATTTTCTCATGGGTGTTCTATATAGTTTTAGGTTTACATTTAGTTCTTTATTTCATTTTTATGCAAGTGAAGATCCAGGTTTATCAGCACCATTTGTTATGGGCGGAACCCTGTTGGCATGGTGGACTACTTACCATAAGGTCAGCAGTTTGAAACACCAGCTATGCCATAGAAAAATGAGGCTTTTTATTCTCATAAATGTTTCCAGTCTCCTAAACCACAAGGGAGCTCTGTTCTTCCCTCTTTGGTCATTATGAGGAGGAATTGACTTGACGGTAGTGAATTAGGGTTTGTTTGGTTTTTATTCAGGCACAACTTCAAAATTTGTTTTGTTTTAAAATCAGTTTAAAAAAGGGTCTGAGAAGCTACAGTGATCTAAGCAGCAGCAATTTTGTGCATTCATCCTTTGTAGTTTTTGTTTAAATATGTTTAAATTATTGCACTACTGGCATACCTCATTTGCATAAAATTCATCATACATCTTGTACCCTCAGCATCTTAGGGATAAAAAAAAGTACTCTAGAAGCCAATTTTCATGGAAATCTAACAAAACGTTGTTAAGTGAACTGTGACACGATTATAAATGATATGAAAAAATCACATTAACATTTGTTCGTCAACATAAAGAAATGGTTTTTCTATTGCAAAGTTTTGTAACTATTGAAAGTAAGATCGTCTACCTGCATCTGGTCCTCAGAGTCAAAGCATCATGAACAGGCAAGGAAAAGAGCAGAAAGACAGCTGTGTGCTGAGGCAGACCATCGTGCCAGAAGTGCGGAAGGCAGAGAGGACACGCAACCCCAAGTGCAGAGTGTCACAGGCACAACAAGGCAGCAGTCTCTATTTATCATCACACAGACAAAGTGGAGTTCCCATTACCAGTAGCATTAAATGCACTAAATAAAGCTCCTAAAATTGATCCTACAAGGCTCTGCCTTACATTTTTCCCAGGATGCAACAGTGCAAAAGGTTAAAATGGTTTTCTTATATTATTTTTTTAAAATACAACATGAGGAAGGTGTTAAAACGGCTCAATAGAATAAGTATTCCAGATTTGGGGATTGATGAAGAGAGACATATTCAGAACCTTTCACCAAAATCCCCCCAATTTGGCATGATAAATGGAGAAGGGATTGAAGTTATAAAGGATTGTGTGTTGCCTGGATCCACAATCAATACTCATGGAAGCAGTAGCCAAGAGATTAAAAGACATGTTGCATCAGGTAAATCTGCTGTAGAAGACCTCTTTAGAGTACAGAAAAGCTATGTGGTTCCTTTGAGAGCTAAGGTGCACTTGACCCAAGTCATGGTATTTTCTGTTGCCTCATATGCATGTGAAATTGAACAGTGAAGAAGAAAAACTGAAGAGGAATTGAAGCATTTGAACTGCAGTGCTTGTAAAGAATATTGAAAATATCATGGATTGACAAAAGAACAAACAAACCTGTCTTTTAAGAAGGACAGCCAGAGTGCTCCCTAGAGGCAATGATGGTGAGACGTCATCTTACGAACTTTGGACATGTTTTGAGGGGAGGCCTGTCCCTGGAGAAGGACATCATGCTTGGAAAAATGCTTTGTGTATACTGTGAGTGAATGACATCAGCTTGGCAGATATATCTCTCAGCACCAAATCTCATTGAGCTATCGGGTCCCCTTGGCTGTTGAAGAACCATGAGGCAAGGGTAGCGAGCATTATCCAGGATGATGTTTGGGTTAGTCCAGGTGGACTAGAGAAACAAATTCATGAACACACATATGTGGGATAAGAGAGCGTTTTATATAAAGGGTATTTTGTACATTAGGAAAGCACCCCAGTCCAGTCCAAACCCATAAGTCCGATATTAGTCCTTATGTCCAATGCCAATCTATAAAGTCCCCTTCAGACTCATGAAACACATGCAGTGGTGCTGAATGCAGGATGATCGCAGACCAGTGGGTAGAAAGTCTTTGGATCCAGTGGCATTGTAAGCATCCCAGTGCTGGCAAGGGTCTTCATGTGGCTCCTCCAGTTCCCAGGGCTGCATCAGGGTAGGCCCATGTGTCTTCTCAGGAATGTCTCCCAGGGAGGACACCAAGAGAGACAGTGTCTCCCATTTCCAAAAAGGAAAATCCAGATTTCCCAGAATTCTCAGGAGAAGGCCATGCCCACACAGAGGCCCCATTGGCTATGATCTGATTGACAGACTAGACTCCATATATTCACTCTTAATCCTCAAATTGACAAATGAGTCCTATAACTGTCACTATGCTCCTTAAGCCATTCACCAACTGACCAGGTCTTGGAGCAGCCAGAGTTTGGGGCCTCCGAAGACACACCAAATATTACTGGCACTCAATTTGCCAGTACACTGATTTAAAATCACAAAGAACTCCACCTCATCTCCCACCTGTAGCTCAATGCCATCCTGAACTTCCTTCACATGGAAATAGAGCTTCTTGTTATCTCCTAATCCCTAGCTCATAAAGCCAAACTGATCGTTCACACACTCTGCTATGGCCCATTGCAGGAGGGTAAGGTTGTACATCATAGCCTGTGCGTTTGGGCCCAGGACACACAAGTGGAATGTTACACTCTCCCCTGTCTGCAGGCAATGTCTTTTGTTGGCCATCCCAATTATGCCAAATGGATATACCTCACCTTTCATATCAGCCTCTTCCATGAACTCAAACATGCCTTGGCATTCAATCTATCCGGATCAACACTCCTCAGGCGATGAATGACTTTACCAGAGTAGAGAGTGAAATCAACCTCTTTAGTAATATCATTCACCAAGTGTATTTTCTTCCCTGTTTCTGCACGAATGTTCTTGCCTTTGCTGTTGCGTGAACGATCCTCGACTGTGTCTCCCAATTCCAGGCTTTTGACATCACCAGACAATTCACTGTAATGGATAGCACTGTTTCACGAAATCCAGTATTATCCTTCATGCTGTTTGTGTCAAAAGCCTAGGCCTTGATGAGATTTGGAGCAGTGAATGCAGGTAGTTCTTCGCTTAAAACGAACCACACTTACGATTTTTGGTGTGTTTTTTTTGTTGTTGTTTGGACCTATTATTGTTAGTAAAATATACTACATACAATGTTAAAATATATCTGTAAGTTAATCAGATTTACAAAGACACTGATAATAAAAGTAAATAATAATGGATACTTAAAAAAGAGGAATAAGAATGAAAGCTTGAAAACAAAGAATATAGTAGATTTACCTCAGAGCTGACTCAAGGCAAAGTCATTGGAATGGGACTCCATTGTGAGTTGGGGTCTTCCTGTATAAAATAAATTACATCTAGGTGCCCACTGTCACCTCTTGTAGGAGCAGAGATTCCTGATTATGAAGGTATAGAGGCGAATCAACCTTGGAAGAAGCCTAATAGGATAGGATTTGTGACAACTTCCGCTGAGATAGGCTTTCGACTGGGATGGAGCGCAGAACTGGGACAAGGAACTGGGTCAGCAGCTCTCTGCGCTCATGTTTCCCCAACCCCCTGGGCGTATGGTGAGGCTTGGAGACTTCCTAAGAAACAAACACTTAACTTACATGGTTCCTATCCACTGTCTTCCTTGGAGTGGTATTGAACCACTACCAGCTGAAATGCTGCCTCTTGTTGTGTGGTTTGTCTTTTAATTCTGATCACTGATTATTACCTACATTCCTGAGTTTACTACAATAGTGGACCCCTCCCCCACTTCCCGACCATCCCTTCCCGCCCCTGCACGCTCATCCCTAACTGTGCGTGTGTGACACACACACACACACACACCAAATACAATTCTCTTACTTGGAAAACTAGGTTTTTTCCAATGTCTAGCTTTCGATTGGGTAGCACTAGCTGTGCGTCTGAGATATCCCTTTGGGGTCTTCTGACTAATAAAAGGGCCACAATCACACATCAAATTATCTAGGGAACAAATTCCAGAGGTCTCCTCTTTTTGTGACATATTTGCTTAACTGTGCAGAGGTTGATCAAAACTCTGTGTATACCAACATAGCCCTAAATAGCCAGGTCAAAACCATAGGAAAGCCCAGTCAAAGTATTACTTAATTCTTAGTTTACTCAAACAGTTATTGTGTACTGGATTATTAAGACAAACAAGGCATTTCTTGATTGCATACTTGGCTGTAAAAGGATAGGCATCAAGAGATCAGACTGCAATGTTCCGCTTGTTTGAAAATACTAAGCAAGACTATGTTGTGCAATGACTTACCTCTCCCCCGTCAACTGGTGGCTGGCACTACTAATAATAGATCATAACATCCTTTCCTGTTTAGACTCTGGATTCTTGTCAGCAGAGCCCTTCAAAGAGCTTCTCTCTTCAGAGCTTCTATCCTAGAGGGGTCAGGTCTGCTTGTAAGATGCAGCCCGCCTCTGGTTGCTGGCCTGCAGGTAAAGCAGCCTCCAGGTATAGTGGCATGCAGAAGGCCCCCTGCACCACTCTCCCCTTCCATTGGGCAGAACTGCCCTTAAAAAAGCCTGCCAGCAACAAACAGGAAAATCATTCATTAAAAACACTGCCATATTCCAGGATGCACACCTTCCCGAAACGATTGCTGAAGAAAATGTGAACATAAGCAAAGGTGGTGAAGAAAGCTGATGGTGCCCGGCTATCAAAAGATATAGCGTCCGGGGTCTTA
>NW_022103920.1:61634114-61642410 GCF_000313985.2 Echinops telfairi
TTTTGAGAATGATGAGGGCAACAAATATACATATGTGCTTGACAAAATAGATGTGTGTATGGACTGTGATAAGAAATGTACGAGCCCCTAATAAAATAATTAAAAAAAAAAACACACTGCCACTTACAAAAGAAAATATGAGGCCACATGGTTGTCATTGAAGTCACACAGGTAGTTTGAAAACCCAAATTTACTGAATCTCGGTCCAGACAGAAACACCTCAAAAATTTTAAAATTAGCCTCTCTCTAGAATTAAGAATGTCTCTTGACTAAAGCCAAACAACGGTGTGAAAATGAGTTAAGGAAACAAAGCAAATGGTGTTGGAAATGGAACCATTGATTCTTCACCAACACTGATCCTGGGGTCATCCCACAGGCAGGAACCCAGATCTCTTTGACACACAGAAAACGAGGCTGTCTTTAACTCTCAGTGGCAAGCTCTCTCTCTCTCTCTTTCTCTGACACACACACACACACACACACACACACACACTTCCTTTTTGATCCTTTCATTTTGAAAATTTGAGGATTTGACAATGCTGAGTTTGGGCAACCTGTGTTTACTTTCTTGATTAATGAAACAGCGCTGGCTGCATTTCAAGGTTCGTGTGGAAGCAGCAGATGTACAAATAGAAAAGGGTTTGGGGCACCCTTCTAGAGGCTTTGTACCCCACACCTTTCATGTGGGACTTTGCCAGCTTCTTTCAACAAAGGTCTTTTATTTCCCCCCCTTTGTGACCTTCTGCGAAGCACCGTTTTCATGAACGTGATGTAGGAAGGTAACACGCGGCCCATTTTGCAGAGGCTGAACCAGTGCCAGGCCTGCCGCTGGCAAAGGCTAAGTAGGGGAGAGGTCAGTCCCAAGTCTGCAGCCGAAGTCGGTGTGGGGAAGTAAGTTTAGTAGGTGAAGGGTCACTGTCATGGAACCGAAATAACTTTCCATGAGTCAGCTCATGGGCATGTCAGTGTCTAGTTTCTGTTCATGGAAATAGAGCTCACTGGGGGAAATGTCACACAGACTGCAGACACTCTAAAGTGATCCCCACTGTCTACACCACGTCAAAGGCAGGGACCTGAGTGGCTCAGACCTTCTGGCCTTTAAGACTTCCGCAGCTCCAGTGGAAAAGCAGAGATTGTCCAATGCTATAAAGGGATCTGAGCGAAGCAGAGCAAACTGACGGACGATTTTGTACTATATAAAATGACAACAGGGAGGGATCCTCTGAAAATGTTTTCCTTACATAAATACATTCAGAGACTTAATTGCCAGCTGCTCCAAATTTGAGCAATGGATCCTAATCTTGACTGATCTGGAAGAGTAGTCCCTACTCTACAGCAATTATATCAGAATTTCTAGTGAGGGGGACGCAGACAGCCCAATTTTTTAAAGAGCTTCTCAAATTAGTCAAGGTGCAGCATTCATTTGGCATCTCTCAAACATGATCAGAAGTTATTCTAGATTAGAAGAGAAGTTTGCCACACTCCAGAGCAGTGCTTTCAAAATTGTGTTTGGTGGCCAGTGAATGGGCCCTGAAAGCAACTTAATGAACTGTGCAACCAGAGTGGAATGAAATGGAATAGAGAAGAATGTAAAAAGAGACCCCAGAGGTTGGGAAACATAAGTTAGGCTGTGCCAACTTGGAACCTGTAAGAAGACACAGAGAGAGTCCAACCACTCAAGCAGGCATAGCCTAATTACATCTCCTAGGGGGTCCAGCCTAGACTAAGACTGTGGAGGACTCTCTTGCTCTTTCCCCTCTCCTTGTTTGCTTGGTTCCTGTATCTGCTTGTTGAGGCTAGCAACCCATCTGGCTTGCTGACCCTAGGCGCTGTCTGCTCCGCCATATTCTTGACCGTGGACCCACAGGACCCTGCATTCATCGGCCTGTGACCTCTCAACTTCCCACTTTGCCTTGCTGCTTCATTGGCGAGCAACTGTGAGTTTGGAGGGGCCTCCAGGAAGCATCTGACTAATGGATTTGAGATGGACTGGCCGGGACAGCTTCCTGGATAAAAGTTTTTCTTGATATAAAGCTTTTCTTTCATATACATATATCAGTGTCACTTGTTTTGTTTCTCTAGAAAACAGCCTAAGACTGGGCCCTAAGAACAGGGAATAACACAGTATCACACATAATGAAAAATATATCAGATTGCGAAATAGCTGAAGGGGACCCTTGAACAACAAGACACTGAAGTCCATCAATAGATTTTGTCAAAGGACTAAAAAGAGAACCCACCAACTGGGGAAAAAAGAAATTGGCAATGAGATGTCAGAGGACCACTTACTTTAAGCCAGATCATAGAGGGATGTGAAGGAGAGAGTTTGAGGTTAGGTGAGAAAATACGGTAAGTCGGATGTCTTAGAGTTGTTGGGGTGCCTGAGTAAGTGGCCCCCCGGGGATGAGTGAGGAGTAGGGTAATGGAGCCCGATTTGGAAGTGGTGATGGCAAGATCTGGGGTATCTGACCATAGGGATGTGTGGCCAAGACTGAGGGGTGATAAATGACAATCAGAGAGACCAAGGAAATGTGGGACCTGGGCATTGGGTAGGTCAGGTCATGGATAGGATGAGTAAGGCCTGTGATGGGGGATAAGATACCAGGCCGGAGTGGAAGTGCTCACTGGTGTGACCAAGAGAGCAGTGGTAAATGATGGGAAGCCAAGCCGGATGGATGACATATGCTTCAAAGGCCATTTATTTTTTTTTTAAAACATTTTATTAGGGGCTCATACAACTGTTATCGCAATCCATACACACATCAATTTTGTAAAGCACATTTGTACATCATTCTCAAAACATTTTCTCTCCACTTAAACCCCCGACATTAGGTCCTCATTTTTCCCCTCCCTCCCCGCTCTCCCCTCCCTCATAGGCCATTTATTTTTGGAGGGGAAGAAACAGATGGGCTCTCTTGAGCACCTGTAGGGCTCAAGGAGGAAACCTACCCCCACCCAGGCCCTGAGGTCGGGGGGATTTGAGAGCAGGCTGAGGGAAACCATATTTTCCGGGGAAAGACAGGCCTAGCCTTAGGATTTTCAGATCATAGAAATGGGATTTGTGTAGAGATATTAGGAGATGCTCCACAGCCTGATGGGATAATCAATGACATTGGTTTCCAAGCAGAAAGGCAAATAAACAAGAAGGCACTATTGATTTCAGGCTTGTCCAAGACACAATTAAAAGCAGTGAACGGGATCTGATGTTGTTTGCTAAAGCACTAGTCTTAAGAGGGATCTCCTTGGAGTTTTTGTCACTTTTAAGAAGAGGAAGAAAAGTTCCCTCTCCAGAGGCATCGTGTGCTTTCATGTCATTGACTCCCGCCGCCCCAGAGTCGGACCTCCCATGGAGAGGGCAGAAGGTTTCTGTCCTTTATCACCCTGGTGCTAAGGCTCCACGCTGACATTCTTGGCTGGCATGGCTCTTTGGATGGTGACCCTTCATGCAATAGAACACTTCTGCAGATACACAGAATCGATCACGGAGGTGCACTTTCTTGTGATTCAAGGCTGCATGCAGTTTTGAGGGAGGAAGCACGGTTTTAAAAATGCATGGCGAAAAATCTCCAAAATGCACCCAGACTATCTGGCAATCCCAGGGGTGTTCACTTTCCCACTCTCCAAAATGACTTATTTATAAAAAATGAAATAAAAAATAATAAAAACACAAACATGGGCAGCAGACATGAACAGGCAATTCCTCAAAGAAGACATCCAGGCAGCCAACAAACACAGCAAGACAAGCTTTCAATCACTTGCAACTCAGGCATTGATACACAGGCATTGATAGCGAAGTTCAAAAGGAGAGAATGCAGAGATTGGAACCCTCACACACTGTTGGGTCAGATGGTACCAATGTGCAACCACTGTGGGAAATGATATGGTGCTTCAATCAACTTGGAATAGAAATACCATATGACTCAACAAACCCTTTGCTAGATATATGTTTACCTGAAAGAAGTAAGAGTTATAGGATGAGCAGATATAGGCACCCTCCAAATTCATCACAGCACTGTTCACAGTAGCAAGAAGATGGAAATAACCTAAATGTCCATCAGTAGATTAGATTAAAAAAACAAAAACAAAAACAAACATTGATATATACACAATGGGATGCTATTGGAATGTATTGCTAAAAAATGATGAAACCATGAAGTACTTAGTGGCCTAGATGAACTTGGAGAATATTATGCTGAGTGAAGTTGGTCAATCGCAAAATGGCAAATATTGTATGAGACCACCTTTATAAAGGAAAAATCAAGATAAATATGTCCATAACAAATTAGATAGATTTTGAAGGTTTCACTTGTTAAGAGGGAACGAGAGGGAAGGGAAGCAATAGAAAGTAGAAGGGGCTAACTTGGGTTAACCCCTTGGTGGAGCGGAAGAGAATATTGCACTAGAGGGACAAGAGAGAAGAAGGTGGGGTGAGGTAAGTTATTGGGAGTTTTGATAAGCAGTTTAAGTTGTTGAATACAAAAAAATATGATATACAGGCCCCAACCTAATTCTCAATACAAAGTAAAAAATAAAAACCCAAACTCCTTAAGAGTTCCCAAGTAAAGATGTCACTTTGAGACCAAAGGTGGGCCTGCCCCATATGGGGCATTTTCAATTGCTTCATATGCTTGTGAGAGTTGAGCAACGAATACGGATGACCAAAGAAGAATCGGTGCACTTGAATGGGTGTGTCACTGCAGAATATTGAATATACAGTGGGCCGTCTGAAGGATGAAGAAATCTAGTTCAGAAGAAGTGCAGTCAGAACACTCCTTAGATGTGCGGCTAGCAAGCCTTCTTGTCATACGTGCTGGCCACGTTATTAGCAGGGACCCAGCTCTGGAGGAGGAACTCGTGCTTGCTAAAGCAAAGGGCCAGCAAAGAGAAGACAACTCTTGGTGAGGCAAACTGGCACAGTGGCTGTAACAATGGACACAGCACCATAGCGAGGACGGCGGAGGACCAGGCAGGGTCCTTCTGCCGTACATAAGGTGGCTCTGAGTGATAACCAGCATAACAGCGCCTAACCACAGCAGACGGAGATCATGACCACTGGCTCCTAGTGACTTCATGGTGAAGTGAAGTCAGCAAGCACGGAAGGGAATGGCTAGCAGCAGCTCCTACCAAAGAGCATGGTGATGGCTTCACAGAGGACCCTTCTTAGGTCTTTTGGGATGGTAAACAGACTGTCACCGCCAGTGTTTAGAGCCATTAATATGGTAGGATTTGCGCTCTGAGAACCAGCGCTGCTGAACAACAAAACAGAAACACATCTAATTGCTATTAGGAAACAATCAAACCATCAGAAACTGTTTACTAGAACTTCACATAGTCTTAGCAGACAGGATATACTTTTGTGTCTGACTTATTTTACTCTGCATGTTTTTGAGATTTCCTGCTTTACATGTAGCTACAATGCAGTTTGTTTATCCAATCTTTTGTGATAGATATTAGCACAGTTTTTGGTTTCTTATTATAAAGAAGCGGCTAGGATCATTTATATCTAGTCCTTGTATATACTCCGGCAATATAAGACAGTTCCAGCATTGGTACATCCTTGCCAATACTTTGGTCGGTTTTTAATCTCTACCATTCTAGTGGATGGGTAGTGGTATCACACTGTGATTTTAACTTGTACTTCTCTGATGACTCATGAGCTTGAATATAGTTTCATGTGTTCATTGGCCATATTGTATCCTCTTTTGTGAATTACCTTTTCAAATATTCACTCCCCTTTTAAACTTTTTTGTTTTCTTGTGATTGAAATATAACAGTTTTTTATATATGCGGGAGTACTTTATATGTGCTTTTACACCTATCTTTTGTCAGATCTGTCTATCTGTCAGACTATCCACCTGACTGTCCATCTGACTATCTCTTTTATTTTGCGTATATACTTTATAAAAAGAAATGAAATTAGGTGGGGTTGTGTCTGACCTTTAACTTCACAAAGGGAAGGAAAATTGCCTTCATCAGTATTCGCTGGTCCAAGTCAATTCCTAACAGGCTGAGGCCAAACCTGGCCCACCTTCCAAACTTTTTACCTTATTCTCACACCAACTGCCCATCTCGGCACATCTGAGGCTGGGTTTGATCATTCATTGCAGTGGCCACACAAACTCACAGATAGTGCTCACAACGATGAGGCTTATTCGGGACATTAACAGGCTGTAACTCATGGGAGAAATGCTCACGATCCAGTTGTGTCATCAGGACAATCTCTTCTCTATGGAGCTCAAAGACTTGTTGCTGGCCTCCTGGGCTGGCCTCTGCCCTAATGCTACAAAGCTCTATCAAGGATGCTAGTAAATGCCAAAGGGCATGTCACTCTGCTACAAGCCTGAACCAACGGCACTCAGCTCCAGCTTTATGGTCAGCAAACCTTGTTCCTCCAATGAACTTCCCACCAACCCCCTACTCCATAAGCAAGCCTCCTGCTGCAGAGCATTCAGCTTCACTTGCTCTGTGGGCCGGGAAGTCCAGCTCTCTGTCTCATCCTCTGTCCTATAGAGTCACTGTGAGTTGAAATCAACCCAACGGCAGTGGGTGAGTTTCATGCACTGGCTCCTGGTTCTGCTGTTGCTTCTCCTCTGCCACTGCTTTCCTGTCCATTCTGTCTCTGGGATCCAGGCAGTTCCTTCCATATGCAAGGTCCTTGGGCTCCACGAAGCAAAGGCCATGGATGACAAAGGGATATATGCTTATTCCCTAGTCACAAAAAATAAATAAACAAGTAAATGAATAAATCTACATTGTCCTTGGAAACTATGTTGTCTTAGTTAAGGCATTGTGTTAAGGCGTTACCCAGTTTCTTTCCCAGCATTGTCCTTTCCATACTCCTAAGGAGTCAACTGGAAAAGGGAGTTGGTTGGGTTGCCAGGTGTTGGGAGTCTCTACTAGTTAATGCGACAGGAGCACAGCTCCAAAAGCAAACTCACTGCCTTGCGTTGGTTAGACAGCCTTACAAAGAGTATGTAGAATGTTGCCCTAGTAGAGGACTCAGAGAGGCTATTCCGACAGCACCATTCAGGAAGGCTTCGCAAGTTAATTTCTATCACCTGGCCCTGAACACTTCTTTCAAGGAATAATCATCTTTGATTATCATCTGACCCTCACATTAGGCTGTGAACTTTTCTATTTTGTCATCTTTGAAGAAGAAACTAGCGAACCAGTAGAAGCCTGCATGCAATGTGACGAACTGCCATAAATTTGGGGTTGCAGCTTCTACCACATCCGTCTACTAAAGCCTTCTCCCCCTTTCTTTTTTATCCATCACCTTTTCAAAATGCTAAATGGGTGTAAAACCTTTGCAAGGAATTGCATAGCCCTCTGCCTTAATAAGACAATCTCACTCCCTAATCCAGTGGACATTGAAATTATCCAGAGGCTCTATGTCCAACTGTTCATGGGTAGGGAAGGATTTAAGATAGGAGTAATGGAGGAACTTATTGATGAGATTTTTTCTTTCTGTAATTTCCTGTCTAGTCTCTTAGATGAGTAATTAGCAGGAGAATATTGGCTTGCTTAGCTTGTTGCCTAGTAGCATAAGCCTAGCTAAAGCAGTCTTGCTGGCATTCTAGAAAGGGCTTCTTTTATTTGTGTTTATCATTCAACTGCTAAAATTCACACTGAGTGAAACTTGGCATGACAGCTCTCAGCTCAGTTGCACCTTAGAAGAAAACAGAGTTTGCGGTGCTTAAATTGTTTCCGGTTGACTGCGTTAGAATAAATTAAGGTGCTTGTAGGTAAAAGCTTCTGAATTCAATTAAACATATCAGGCAGCTGCTTTTTTTTCTGAAAGTGCAGAAATTATTTTGAGTTACTTAATTGATTTTCTTGTGAAGTATTTTGGCCGACAGATTTAGTTTAATTCTTTGTCATTTCTCACTCATCTCAATCTGGGAATAGCAAATGGAAATGGGAAGAAAAGTATAATTTACCCATTTTGAGAAGAATCTCAGAATTATAAAAACTTAACGGTCATTAGATGTATCTTTTATTCATTCACTCAAACATTGATTTATTGTTCAGATATTTATCTCTCATTTGGGGTGCGGTTCACTACACAATCATTTACTATGAACCACATTGGGATATTTCGTATACAGTGACTATAGTTTGCTAATTTGTAGACTTCAAGTCAGTAGAAGATCTGTCTTACTTACTTTGCATCTTAAGTACCTAGAAAAATGGGTGAAGTAAAATGGACTTTCATGTGCACTTGACAGAAGGGAAAATGGGAAGGAAGGAAGGAAGGAAGGAAGGAAGGGAGGAAGGGAGGAAGGGAGGGAGGAAG
>NW_022103920.1:61642577-61656005 GCF_000313985.2 Echinops telfairi
GAAAGAAAGTGGCTGAGGAGGTTTCCTGTGGTCTTATATTTCAAGAGATAATCACCTGTATTAGACTTGTGGGAAAAAGTAATAACAAACAAAAAAATCCTCTAAGAAAATGGATAAACCTCAACAAACTGAAAAAGAAGGGAAACTATAAAGACCTAATAAACAGTAAAACAACAACAAAGGGAGGAAAAGATAAGAAAAACTAGAAACAAAATGGAGTCAGCACAGAAAATTACAAGGAAAAAGGAAATTAACAACAGACCCCCCCCACACACACACACTCTCTTTCTCTCAAAACCACAGCAAAATTACAATAGATTTATACCTATCAATAATGATGCTGAACATAAATGCACCAGTCAAGAGACTGAAGTAGTAGAAAGGATACGAAAACAGGACTCATCAAGATGCTGCTTACAAGAAATATCTTAGACACAAAGAGAAAAATCTATCAAATTAATGGCAATCATAAAAAGTGGGAGTGACAATATTAATCTTTGATAAAGTAGACTTCAATTAAAAAGCCATCAAGAAAGATATGACAGGACACTACATAATACTAAAAGGGACAACTGAACAAGAAGAAATAACTATAAAAATACTTGTGCACTCGATGAAAGATTTTCAAAATAAAATACTCAAGCTCTTATAGATTTGAAGAGAGAAAGAGATAACAGTAAAATAATAGTAGGAGACTTCAATACACCACTCTCAAGAAAGGACCCAAAGAACCAAGCTGAATGCTATTGAGTCGATTCCGACCAAAACACTGTCAAGAAACTCAAAGGAAATAAACAACACAGTCAAATCGAGCTCTTAAACATACATAAAACACTCCGTCTACCAATAGAACAATACACATTCTTTTCCAGCACACATGGAATCTTCTCCAGAATAGATCATATGTTAGGTTATGAAACAACCCTTAATAAATTTTAAAACATCAAGAGGCTATAAACTATCTTTTCATATCACACCATAAAACTACAAATCAACAATAGGAAGATCAATAGGGGTATATATGTGTGTGTGACTATCGACTCAATGCTTAAAAGCTACAGAGTAATTGAATAAATAAGGAGTGAAAATTTAAAATTCCTTGAAACAAACGAGAATGAAAACACAGCATACCTGAATCTATGGACACAACGAAAGCAGTATGCATCAGGACATTTATTGCAGGAAGGGAATACCTCAAAAAAGGAGGAAACAACCACCATGTGCAATGACTAGAACAAGAGCAGGAAATAAAGCACCAGCTCCCAAAGAAAAAATACCAATTAGAACAGAAATAAATGAATCCGAAAACAAAAATGACAGAATTGTTAAAACATGAAGTTAGTTCTTTGAGAGAAATAATAAGATGGACAAAACACTTGCTAATGTAACAGAAAAGAAGGAGAAGATGCAAATATCATAAATAAGAAATGAAATGGGAAGAATCACAACAGAATGAACTGAAAAATTATGTACTAACACAGTACTATGAAGGACTGTAACCTAAAAATTTTAGAAATCCAGAAGAAATGGATAAATTTCTAGATACACACTACCTACCTAAGCTATTGCAGACTGATGTAAAAATAAAAGAACAGACCCATAATAAAAGAAGAATTGATCAGGTCATTAAACATCTCCAACACATGGTGTCTGAAGAAGCAGAAGACAGCTGCACCAACAGCAATATCCTGTTGGTTAGTGGATAAGCAAGATCTTGCTACATCAGTGCTCTGTATGCCATATTAAGAGATGCATTATTTCGGCAATCTTGTGATGGCCATTTTGTTATATTTTGCACATGCTTGTGTATATTAGAGTGTACCACAGATGCGCACCACCATTAGGGATCACCCTCTTGAAGCTGTGTTATTTGTTTCACCGTTTCTCAGTAAATGAAACCCAGGGACCTTGAGACTATGGGGAAAGAAAGGGTTTGGGGTTAGGGGAGGTATAGAGGGTGGGAGAGAGAAGAAGGAGATGACATCAAGAAGCACGGGAAGGAAAAGCATGTTTGGAGACTGGTTATGGAAGCAATTGTACAATTATGTTCGACAGGATTGAATGATGGAATGATATGACCTATGTATTAAATCCCAAGTCACAGCAAATTATAAAAAAGAAAGCATAGATCCAGGAATGAGTTCTGGGCCCACACTAAATCTTAGCTCCAACATAAGAACAATTAGTTAGTTCTTACCTCATGGCCCTGTTCGATACTCACCTTCATGAAATGACCACTATAGAGAAGGTGCTACAGCAAAGTGTGGTGAACAAAGTAGATGGTGCTCAACTATCAATGTACCTGAGGTCTTAAAGGCTTGTATTCAAACAAGCAGCCATCTAAGCGAGGAGTAAACTAACGTCCACACAGAAGAAACACAGCAGCTTGTGTGATCTAAAGATGACAATTACAGAATTTGAATACGGTGAAAAGAAAAGTATCCGGGCTAGAATTATGAACATCCAATTTGTGGAAGGCTGTGGAAGACAGTGGGAGCCCCAAACGCATCTACAGAATATCGAGTTAGACGGAGTCACTGGCGGAGACTCTCCATCCAAGGCCAGTGTCCCCAACAGCCTTACTATCAGCAGAGACCATTGTACTCTTGATTATGCTGAGTGGAACATGGTACTCAGCCAGTTGCCTGCCCTAAAGACACAATCTGAAATTGTTCTGGTTGCTAGTATCTCTTAGTTGTTCCATGATAGAAATTTCTTCCCTAGCTTTTTCAATGTTGATAGGGGTCTTCTCCCTCTCATGCATTGTTTCTATTTTTTCTTTAGATTAATATGATCTTATACTTACCACCTTAGTGCAATTTTTTGTCATTGTTTTCTGTTAGGTTCCCCAGTGGCGAAGCGCAGGATGAGTGGATGTATAATGATAAAGTTGATACACGGTGTTATAGGGAAGGCAGGGGTGGTGGGATGGGTGATAGGGAAAAGGGATCAGGAGTGGATAATGAGGGCAGGAAGGCAGGTAAGCACTAGAACTGAATGTGATTGAACAACGTAAATTGAGGGTGATTCAACCATGGGGGTGGGAGTGGGGGTGGGGGGTGGGGGTGGAGTGCTCTAAGATAGATGTGGTGGTGATTGTCCAATTCCTCTTGATCTGATTGAACGCTTGAACTACTCACTTGTATGATATGTAAGGTGTGTGCCAATAAGCTGTTGGAAAAATAAAATAAAACAAGGGGAATAAAGCTACCCAACCATATCAAATGATGCAGAAAAGGCATTTTACAAAATCCAACACCCATTCCGCATTAAAAACACTCAACAAAATATGAATAGAAGGGAAATTCTTCAGCATAATAAAGACGACATACACAAAGTCAAAAGCGAACCCTCATTCCATGAGGAGAGACTGAAGGCATTCCGCTTGCCAACAGCAATCAGACAAGGATGCTCCTAATCGTAAGTTTCATTCAACATCCTACTGGAAGGTTTATCCAAAGCTATTAGACAAAAAAGAAACCAAAAGCATTTAAAATTCTAAAGAAGAATTAAAATCCTCTCTATCACAGATTGTATGTAGAAAAATTCCAAAGATTTGACAACAGAATTGTTGGAAGCAATTGAAAAATTAAGCAATGTGACCAGCTAAAAGATCAACCTACAAAATTCCATTGGACTTGTGTTTATTGAAGGAGTGAACACCGAAAAGACATTAGAGAAAATTAAACTTACAATCCTCACCTAAATAATGAAATATTTAGTAACAATCAACCCTAACCAAAGAAACAAAATATTGCTGAAACAAAACCACACACAATACTATGAGAAACAAAAAAAGACCTATGTGAATGGAATAGTATACTAAATTAATGAATGGGAATTGTGAAAATGTAAATACTACCAAAAATGATCTATAAATATAATGCAGTTCTGATCCAGATACCAGTACCATTCTTTAAAAAGAACAAATAATAATCACCAACATTGCATGGGATGGAAACATACCCTGGACACACAGCACACAGTAGACTAACAAAGTAGAAGGTTTGTCATTTCCAATATCAAAGCCTGCTACAACAAGAGATACACCAACCAATGGAATAGAATAGAGAGCCAAGAAATAAGTCCATCCACCGAGAGGCTACTTTTTGACAAAAGATATAACATGTTGAATTGGAAAGAGATAGTTTTTTTCAATGAGTGGTATGGCAAAATTGTATTTCCAATGGAATAAGAATGAATCAAGATTCATACCTCAAACTATATATAAAGAGAATTCACAGTGGATAAAAGACCTCAATGTAAACCCCACTACTATAAAGATCATCAATAGGGAGAAATGTAAGGGCCCTAAAACATGGGATAAACATACTATCAAACTTAATGACAAATACTCACACAGAAGACAAAATAATGGTCCTCAAATATGGCATAAATGCATATACAAAAGAAAACAGGGAAAAGAAATGACTGGCACCTCATAAAAATAAGATATTTATGTGCATCAGAAGACTTAACCAAAAAAGTAAAGCAAAAACCCACAAACTGGGAAAAAATTCTTGCACCGGTATATCCGGAAAATAGCTGATCTCTAAATCTATAGACCTCAGGACCCGCACAACAACAAAGTGAATAAGCCGATACCACAGGAGGCGTTCAGGTGGCCAACAGTGAAGAAACGCTGATAAGCACTGCCCTTCACAGAGGTGAAAAATCAGAACAAAGGTGCGATCTTACCTCATCGCAGCATTGATTGCAAAGTTCAGAAAACAGCAAATGCCGGTACAGAGAATTGGAACCCCCTCTACTGCTCGTGGAACAGTGAAACTCTACAGTCACTGTGGAATCAGTATGAGGCTTCCTAACACAGGTGGGAACAGAGATACCAGATGACCCAATAATCATACTAAGGTATATACCCTATAGAAATAAAGAACCCAGACCAAACAGCTATATGCACACTTATGTTCATTGCAGCATTATTCACAATAGCAAGGGTATATAAACAACCTAAATGTCCACTGAAGGAAGAATGAATAATAAAAACTTTGCTACATTACACAATACAATACCACACACTGTTAAAGAATAAATATGAAACTGTGAAACGCCTCATTACTGTGCTAGTTACATAATTTCATGCCAACTTGAAGCTATATAAAAGTGTAGGTGTGGTATTCCTACAGAACCTGTCAATCAGATCACAGCCTGAAGGTGCCTCCTTGTGGGTGTGGCCTTCATATAAGGAGGGCCCTGGTAACAGCCCCTTCTCTCTCTGCCTTCACCTGCCTTCTGGCTGACCCTGATTGCTGCCAGTAACCCCCACTGGATCCACACAGCTTTGTGCCCACCAGCCTGTGATATTCCTGCATTCTGCATCATTGCTTGTGACCACTTAAGTCTGAAGAGGGACTTATGGGCTAGTATTGGATGTATGGACTTAGCTGGACTGGGCTGGGATGTTTTCTCGATATATAATTTTTTCTTGATATAAAGCTCTTCCTCAGACATATATGAATGTCACTGGATTAGTTTCTCTAGTCAACCCGGCCTAACCCAACATGTGTGGATGTGGAAGACATTATACTAAGGGAATTTAGTCAAGCACAAATGAACAAATGTTGAATGAGGCCACTGTTATTTTAAAAACAAATCAAGAAAAGGTTTTCATACCAAAATAGGCTGTACGGTCTACTAGGGATGGGAGAGGAAGAGAGAGGGTGGGGAAGCAATAGGGTTGCAGAGTTTCTTAAAATGTGGTTTGCGACCCAATATGGTGGCTGGATGTCGGGTTGGCAAAAAAAGGCAACAATGAAAGGTTTCTGAATGTGCAAGGACCAAAAATTAATGTAAAATCAAAAGCTCAATGAATCAGAGATATTTCTGACAGCGCTTGGTTGGGTTGCGTCATTGAGATTTCACTGCAGCCTTGGTTCTGAACACTCAACCTGTGTTTGTAATCACTACACATTCGTGTTAGTCCAGGTAGACCACAGAAATAAATCCAGGGACACTCATGTGTATAAGAAAAAGCTTTCTATTCAAGAGCAGTTGAATATTGAGAAAACATCCTAGCCCAGTCCAGATCAAGTCCCTAAGTCCGATATTAGCCCATCTGTCTGATATTAGTCCATAAATTCCTCTTTAAACTCACCCAACACATGCAATGATGCTGAATGCAGGAAGATCACAGAGCAGTGGGTGGATAGTTTTGTGGATCCAGTGGCAGTGGAAGCATCTCAGCAGTGGCAGGGGTCTCCATGTGGCTCCTTTAGCTTCAGGACTCTAGTGTATGTCCAAATGCCTTGACAGCAGGAATGTCTCGCAGGGAATGAGCACGTTTCCTGCCTCCAGCGAGTTATTTATCTCCATGGCATCTCCAAGTGAGGTCATCAAGCTGCAACCTGATTGACAGGCTAAACTCCACCCTTTCACAATTAGTATTCAAATTGATAACAGATATGTAACTACCACATTTCTCTAGTTAGGACTTCTGTCACAATTTCTGCGCTTCATATTAAAGTTCTTAATGTTCGTTTCCACTTGTATTTCCCATCACGCATAGTGGTTAATTCTAACACATACACAAGGCTTCTTAAACTTTTATCACTCAGGATCACCTTCTTTTCTCCCAAGACGCTTTTAGGCAGCCCCCTCTGTATAGGTATATGAAGTAAGCATACCAGTGAAATATGGATTTTAGTGAAGTGAATGATTATGATAGTCTTGTCAAGCACCTCCGGCTCTGATGGATTTATTTTGGCTGCAGCCCCTGCTGTGTGTTCAGCACCTAGGCTGCAGTGATGGTGTGCAATGCAGCCACAGGAGAAGCGCTGCCCGAACACCGAGGATTTACTGACGTGTGATTGAGAATTCATTTGGGGTGGTTGGGCATACAGAAATCCTTCACTGTTGCCAATTTTTTTGCCAACCCCACATTCAGTTTCACCACCCCATATGGTGGGGCAAACGACTGTTTAAGAAGCTCGCTGTAGATAGATAGGTGTTCATTGGGCGAGGAAGGCAATACACTACAAAAAAGAGATGGGGTGGAGGGGGGAGGGAAGCAACAGGGTAAGGTGTTAGAAAGTTTAAGTTCTTTTAATTGTTGAATGCAGAAACAATAATCTGATAAGTAAACCCTAACTTAATCCACAATACAACGTTTGAAAAGAAATAAATACATTTAAAAAGGAGGTCCGTAACTGAAAAGAAGAGGCACGACAAAGTTCTATCCAAGGGAGTACAGGTTATGTGATTTCATTTCCCTAAATGTCTAACCCAGTCGAAGCTAAGGTACGGTGCTGGAAGTCAGGGGGATGAGGGGCAGAAGGAGGATGCGTGAGAGGATGGCTGGGGAACTGGTTTGGCTCTGATTGTTTACCTTCTTGGTGACCACATGGTTATTATGTGTGACAATTAGTTAATTGACTTACATTTTTTCATATAAACATTATACTTCTATGGGGAGTTGTCTGTGGCACCAATGGTTAAGCATTGGACTGCTGATCTGAAGGTTGGCAGTTCAAGGCCATCCTGAGGCATTTGTGGTCTCCTGAAAGGTCAGAGCACTGAAACCCCATGAAACCGTTCTGCTCTGCACACAGAGCATTGGCGTGAGTTGGAAGTTGACTTTTATGGCAACTAATAACAGCAGCAAATGTCAATGAAGAAATGGTTGAGGAGATTTTTCCCCACACCATTTTATTAGGAACAAATGCAGACATCACACCATTCCATAGTTCAATGCCACCATCAGTGCTGTACAGTCACTACCACAGTCAGTTTCAAACATTTTCTTTCTTCTTGAGGTCGATACAGAAAATTATGGAGGAGAAAAATCACCCATCATTCCACTACTCACATATCCTCAGTATTAACAGATTGAACTCTGTTTTTCTTTAAAATATAGTGCGCATGAGACACACAACAACCCCCTCCCCAACCAAAGCTAAAAATGCCAAAACAAAACAAAAATAAAACTATATACAAGTAACAATATACACATATGGGAAGGGACTTCAAAAGTTTATGGAAAAATGGATTCAAAATGTAACAGATGTTTTTACAAAAATATCTTGAGGCCCTCTCATGTGTTCACATAAATATATTAAAACAGACTTTTGCTACACAGACAGTATTGGTTTATAACCTGTTTTGAAGAATGAACATAGCTTCATTGCTTGTCATGTTTACTGAGAAATACTCAAAAGAAAATATAAATAATACAGAATAAATTTGAAGGAGAAATATATATTTCTAATATACAAGATACCACAAACTTTGCCCAAATTCCCTTAATAAAACAGAGTATCGAGTTCTCTCCTTTAAATCCAAAGCTTCAGTTTATTCTAGTAAAGATGTTATTGTAAAATCAGGATACTCAGTCCACTAATGGCCTAATGGAGTGTGTGCACCTTGCTCAAATCACTGAAACATGACAAGACTTGGATCTTAGCTTTCCCAGTTTAGGAAATTATGATTATAAATTAACCAGAATCAGTCAAAGTCAAAAGACCTGTGTGTGCAAGACACAAGCCAGGCAGGTGATCACATTTGCACCTGTTATTCCATCCAAGCAGCACAGTCCATATCTTTGATATCATCAGTTCCTTGTCCTGTTTTATTTATCCTCTTGGAATTTCCTACGCCCTGTTATTATATTATGTACTTAAGAGTCAGAAGGCTAAGCATGACCTGATTGTCTTATTTTCCAATGCCTGGCATATAGTATATAGTTAACCAATTTTTATTAAATGTAGGAAACACATTCCCATATGGGACAATGTAAGTTAATTTTCCTCTTTGCTCATTGCCTTCCCTCTAGAAAAGTCTTTTGGGGAATGATGAACTATAGCAGGAGACATTGTATTCTTGTGAAGGTAGCACCACGAAGAATGTACTTATCACTAATAAATATTTTTGATCTGTTGTCGAAACTTGGTAAACATCTTCTCTCACTGGTTACTAACCCAGGATTCATGAGGGCAGAAAGATCTTTCAGCTATTTTTGATATTTCAAAAAGCATTCTGAAGCCCCGCAGTCATCTTAATATAGATGCGTTGTTGTATGGCGCCATTGACTTGGTTCTGACCCATAATGACCACATGTTCAACAGAACAGAACACTGCTTGCTGCTGATGGTGGTGGTTTTGTACGTAAGCCAGTTGTCGGTCATTGTGTCAATCCATCTTGCTGAGGGGCTTCCTCCTTTTTGTTGACTCTCGACTCTACCAAGCTTGATCTCCTTCTTCAGGACTCGTGCCTCCGGAAAACATCTCCAACATACTCAGGTGAAGTTTTGCTAGCATCTCTTCGAAGGGGAATTCTGGCTATACTTCTACAAGATGGGTTTGCTTGTTCTTTCTGCAAGCCCATGCTATAATCAATATGCTTTGTTTCCCAATTTAAAATGTCCTTATTTCCCAATTTGAAATGTCTTTGTTTCCTGATTTAAAATGTCCAAGTCTGTTGCAGTGTTTCAGGATACTTTCTGTATTGGGCTGGGTTCTCTAGAGAAGTAAAAATCAATGACACTTGAATGTGTCTGTATACCAAAAGAGGGTTATATCAAGATATGCTCACAATAAAAAAAAATGTTTTAAAGACATGCTTATATAGTTGTAGAAGTGGTTAAGTCCAATCTGGTTCAAGTTCATGGATCATATGTAAGCTGGAGGTGTCTCCTGATTCCTGTAGCAGCAATGACGTGAAGGGAGAGCAGGAAGATGAAGCAGGAAAACCACAGACAGTGGATACAGAGCCTTATGAATCCAAGGTTGGCAGTCTGCAGATAGCTCCTGAGATGGGAAGGTGCTACAACAGGAGGCCTATATGCCAGATTCAGGGTCCAGATCCAGTAGTAGAAATTACCTAGCTTCCTTATATTGTCAGTCTATCCTAAGAGTATAGCAACTGTCAAGAGATTAAAAGATGTTTCATTAGGTAAATCTCCTGCACAAGACCTCTTTAGAGTATTGAAAGCAAAGATGTTACTATGGTACACTTGACACGAATCACGGTATTTTCAGTTGCCTCATAAGCGTGTGAAAGTTGGATGTTGAGTAAGGAGGACCAAAGAAGAATCGATGCGTTTGGACTGTGGTGCTGGAGAAGAACATGGAACGTGCCATGGACGCTAAAAGGACAAGCCCATCTGTTGGGAAAGGACAGCCAGATTGCTCCTTAGAGGCAAACATGCCAAGGCTTCGTCTTGCATACTTTGGTCATATTGTCAAGAGAGACCAGTCCCTGGAGAAGGACAGCACACTTGGTAAAGCAGAGGGTCAGTGCAAGAGGAAGGCCCTCAATGAGAGGACTGACACAGTGGCTGCCACCATGGGCTCAGGCCTTGGGCAATTGTGAGGACGGCGTAGGACTGGGTAGAATATTTCATTCTGTGAGGCATGGTGTCTCTGTGGGTTGGAACTAACTCGATGGAACCTAAAGAGATCACTAACATTAAAAGTAGGCTACACCCTGAATGAAACCACCCTCCATTGGAGCAAGACTGTGATCAGGTTAAGGAGGTGGTACTCCACCTCCCACAACTGCTTGGCTGCTTCTAAGATCTAATCATTCTGACTACACGATGTTTGATCATACCATAATCCCAAGCCACCCAAGTGGACAATAGAACCTAACCTTCATACCTTCACACAACAGTCTGGAAATCATAAAGCTAATCAGAGCTTCCAAATAGTGTATGTTTACCATTTCACTACGACCAGGTTGCTTATAATTGCAGTTTGATTCCATTGCTGATGACACCATAGGAATATCTGGGACAGCAGTACTGAACCATATGCAATTTTCAGAACACAAGTCTGATAGAGAATTTGGCTTGGACTGTCACAATGTTAAGTAATCAAAAGTTTGATGTTTAAAGAAAACAGAGTCTTAGTTCATCTTGTTGGTTTATCGCCCTATAATAATATTGATTTATGATAATTCATATGATTGCATAATAGATCATAAACTCCGCTGCTTATGAGTCATTTGCGATATGGATTAACATTCAACAGGAAATACATATAGATAAATTGTTTATTGGTTAATACATGTGCAATTTATTTCGCAGATAAAATCTTCTAAAGCAAGAGGATCTGCCCAGTGGTGAGGGGCACATGAAATAAACCTCTTAAAGTTACATTTTTGGTGCAAAGTGTGGGAAAGATTGCTTCATTCTTTAGTTAGGCTTGGGCACTTCTTTGTAGGATTCGACTAAATATGTGTAGAGACTCTCATCGTGGAGAAGTACAGTGCGGGGAGGCTGCTTTTGCAGAAGACTCCCCAATTTCATAACGCAGTGCTTCTGGTGAGAATCACAGTTGCAGGGTGACAGCTTTTTATCTCCCCCTGGGTTTTGAATGTTGTATCTATATACATATGATTTATACACTGAGTAAGGGCTTGAACTACAGGGTCTGGAGATAGTTTACAATAGCTTGCTTACACTCATAAAACCCGATTATGGAAAAGATAGCTTAGATGCCATTTTGCAACCAGAGAAGTAGCATAATGTCCCTGCCTTAGGAAATGAAGCATCTGCCAGGATCATCCATGAGAAAAGTGGAACAAAGCGAGGAGCCCCGGTGCAGGGAATACACGGGCTGTCAGCACTAAGACAGGAAACACACTCTGGGGCAGATAAAATAGATGAGCGGGACCCACTAAAAACAGCACTGGTGTACAGTGTAAGATTGATAAAAAGAGTAAGAGGAGAGCCCACAGACTGGGAAAAGATATTTCATAATGGCGAGACAAACAAAGTACTAATTACTAAAATCTACAGAATTTTGCAAGATTACAACAAGGAAAAAACTCACAGCCCTCTGAGAAGGTGGACGAAGGACCGGAACAGATGAATGGCCAATAAGCACACGAGGAAATGCTCCCAGTCACTAGCCATCTGGGAACTGCAAATCAAAACAACCACGAGATACCACCCAATGCTCATACCTGTAGCCCAATTAAAAACAAACAAAACTGAGAACAACCAATGATGGAGAGGGTGTGGTGAGATAGGAGCTCGTATCTACTGCTGAGGGACTTGTAAATACTTACAGCCACTGTGGAAGGATATGGCGATACCCAAAACAGATGGCAATTCAACTACCATAGAGACCAGCACTACCAGTACTAGGTATATACCCAAAACAATAAGAAACACATCACGAACAGACATTTGCTCCCCCATGTTCATCGCAGCACAGCTCACAATAGCAAGAAGCTGGAAACAGCCTAAATCCCCAGCAGTAGAAGAGTGGATATAAAAACCTCTGGCACCTATACACAAGGGAATACTACGCATCCCTAAAAACCAGCTATGAAACCGTGAAACACCTCAGGACATGGAGGAATCTGGAAGACATTATGCCAAGGAAAGTTATCAAGCACAAAAGGACAAATACTGTCCGAGTCCCCAGCTGCAGTAGGAAAAGCAGCAGCACAGGCACAGGCTCGGGGATGCAGGCATCCGCTCTTCTGGCAGGGGCCCAGACAGCCTGATAAGGAGCGGGACCAGTGCCAGCGAACCACACATCATCAGCTCCAGGTAAGTACAGTGTAGGTCACTGCCCAGAGGACGCCTCACAACAGCTGGGATCAAATGGTCCGGGAGGGAGGGGATGCTGTCTGTTCAGTGGTTGCCATGTGGATCTGGGATGAGGCCTCTTAGAGGTATGGGGCTTACTGATGGGAGGGGCAGTGCAGGAGAGGGGAGGATGCTCTGAGGATCATTCGGTGGGGAGGTTCTTTAGTGGCATGCAGTCGGTGGGCTACATCGAACTCGGGCATCTGGGGGTATCTTGGGAACCTAGATGGGATGCCATGGAATGCTGGGACACTGAATCCTGGATCTTTGGGGTGCACGGCATGCTCCAGAGGCTGCATCAGTGGTAGCCCCACTGGGTGTACTGGACTCTACCTCAGACACACTTGGAACCTAAGGACATAAGTCGGAAAACACAGATGTCTGAGGAAGCAGAAGACAGCTGTGCCAAGAGTGGTGCACTGTTGGTTGGCGAACAAGCAAGGTTTTGCTACATCAACACTGTGTATGTTGTATTAAGATATGTATTATTCTGGCAGTCCTGTGATGGACATTCTGTTTTGCAGTGGAACCCGGCAGAATTAGTACTTGACATAATCGGATTTTGACATGAAATGTCAAGAACATTTTGCATCCGAGCTCGAACAAAACATCGGAATCCAACAGGATGGACGTGATTTTTGTAAACAAAAACAGTTCGTGTTTCGGTCACTCGGTATTAGTTGGTGTTAGTACGCATTATTTAAACCGTTTGCAGCTGTGTTCCAAGCGTTTTGCTATAATTTTCTTAGATTTTGAGGCTTTTTGTACTGTTTTTAGATAAAAAAAAATATGGGTCCTAAGAAAGAGAGGTTTTTTTGAAAAGAATCATCATGATATAGAACTGGTTAACCGTGTTATCGATATTGTTGAT
>NW_022103920.1:61656422-61677726 GCF_000313985.2 Echinops telfairi
ACTTACTTTTAAATTTCTGTGTAATGTTTTGTAGGAAAAGGCAAGGTTAGGGTAAAAACTTGGTGGTCGAGAACTAATTAATCCATTTTCAGTTTTTTCTTGTGGGAAAAATTGATTTGAGACCCTACAGCATCGCAGCTCAGTGCTCCTTCTAGAATACCTTAGCGTCGAGGTCTGAGTTCTATTGTATTTTGCTTATGCTTGTTCATATTAGGGTGTATCTCAAATGTGCGTTACCCTTTCAAAGTTGTGTTTTTTCTTTTTCTGTTTATTGGTAAATGAAACCCAGGGACGTTAAGCCTATAGGGAAAGCAATTATACATGGGTTTTGGGGTGAATGTGTATATAAAGGGGTGGGGGAGGTAAAAGCGAGATGATGTCAAGGAGTTCAGGAAGGAAAAGTATGTTTGGAGACTGACTATGGTATCAATTATAAAATTTTGTTTAATGTGATTGAAGTAGGGAATGATATGACATATATATTAACAACCAAGTTACAGAAAATTAAAACGCAAACAAACAAACATAGCTCCAGGAATGGGTTTGGGACTCGCATTAAATCCTAGCTCCAACTGAAGAACAATTAGGTCTTAAATCATGGCTCTGCTCAATAATCGCCCTCAGGAAGGGAACACAGAATATTTATAACAAAATGGGTCAAAGGATTTAGATGGTGCCCAGCTATCAGATAAAATAGTGCCTGGGCTCTGAAAGGCTTGTCTCCAAACAGGCAGACATCTAAGTGAGATGTCAACTAAGCCCACATGGAAGCAGCACACCAACATCAGTCACTGAAGAACTGGAATCCATAGAATCAGAAGTCAAAGGAGGAATCAGGAGCAGAGCCTAAATTGTGAGAATCTGGTGTGCAGACGACGATGAATGATAGTGGGAACCCAAGATTCATTGCTGGAACCACGCAGGAAACAAGCTCCCGAGAACTCCCCTCTCAAAAACTGAGAGGTGGAAGGAAAGTGGTCACTAAACGGAGAGCTTGGGAGAGAGGAGTATAGAAGATGAAAGGCATAGATCTGACGCAAACAAAACGTTGTCAGAAGACACCACCCCCCGCCCCCCATGATACAGGGTGCACCTGATCTGGTTTCCAACATGTTCTATAGTTTTGGTGCGAATTGTGTTATTTGGTTTTTGTTTGTTCATAGTAAAGTGTATCTCAGAGGTGTTACATCAATGGAGTCACCTTCTTGAAGCTGTGTTACATACTTTCCATTTTTCAGTGCATGAAACCAAGGATTGATGAGTCTATAGGGACAGCAAGTAGAATAAGGGGGAGGGGAAGGGAGGGGGACAGTGGTGGTGGTGGGGTAACAGGGTGACAATGTCAAGGAGTCCATGGAGAAAATGAATGTCTGGACACTGATTGTGGTAGCAATCGTACAAATATACTTGATATAATTGAAATATGGAACAATATGATATATGAATTCGTTCCACAATAATAAAAAAAGAGAAAAGAAATGAAGCATCTTGGGGAAAGAAAGATGAGGGACTGAAAAGAATATTTATAAGTATATATAGGAAAGATCATAAGTTGTCACTTGATAAGCAGTCTCATAATTTGACATTCACCACTGTATCAAAAGGGTAAGTGTACAGAATATACAAGAAACATATATGCATAGTGTTGGCTAATGAAAGACCTTTCCATCAAAACAACATTACTTTTAACTCCAAATAGCACAGGTGGGATAGTCAGATTTTACGGCAATTTGACGGTGCCTGTGTGTAGGTGGGGGGAGTATCCAAGCTCTCCAAGTTCATAACCTTGATGCCTCCTTGGGGGTCTGGCCTTTCTTCCATGGAGCAGTGGGGTTTTTTTGAACTGCTGACCTTGGGGATAGCAGCCCAGTGCATAACCACTACGTAACAAGGGCTCTAAAGGAATACTGCATATTTTAAAAGACATTTCTAAACCATTGAATTTATGGTATGTGAATTACATGTCAATACAACTGTTAAGAACAAACAGCAGAGTCTTGGTGGACAGGCGGAGCCCACATGTTCCTGTGCCCTGGGGTGGCAGCAGCTGCTGCCAATACTCCCCGGGTGCTCATGAACATTGGCAGTACGTGGGCTCTTTGGGAAGACTTTGGCTTTTTTCTCTGCTGTATTCCATGACTTTTGGTATGCTGAATTTTCATTCACATTTGTTTAAAGGAACTGTTAAATTCCATTCCTTATTTGTTCAATTTCCCAGTAGTCTTTAAGCTTACTGTTGTTCAATATGCATTTATTTTATTTTTTTACTGTACATCCCATTTTTATTTTCAATTTTATAGCACTGTGCCTGAGAAGATGGTTTGTAATATCTTGATGTTTTTAAATTTATTAAGACTTGTTTTGTAATTTAATATATGGTCTATTCTGGAGAATGTTACATGTGCGCTGGGAAAGAGTCTATAGTGTGTTGTTGGTGGGTGAAGTGTGCTGCAGCTCCAGGGCACAGGAACATGTGGGCTCTGCCTGTCCACCAAGACTCTGCTATTTGTCTGTTCTTGACAGTTGTATTGACATGTAATTCACATACCATAAATTCAATGGTTTAGAAATATTTTTTTAAGTTGTGCTTTTATTTGTTAAAGGTCCAGCCCAACTCAGAGACAGGATAATCCCTAATTCCCCACAATTCGCTGGTGTCAAGAAAAATGAAACCAGTAATAGCTCTCACACACAAAAAACACAGATATTGATAATACCTATCAATAACAATACATCAAGCTAATGACAGTTTTTTGAAAGGCAGGATTGGCAATATTAATCTTGGGTAAAAATAATTAAAGGCAAAATCTACCATCAGAGACAAAGAAGGACAGTGCATAAGGATTAAAGGGACAATTGAATATGAGGTCATAATCATAATAGCTACCTATGTAGCCAATGAAAGACTCTCAAAATTCATTAATCAAACCCTTATAGTTTTGAAGAGAGAAACAGGCAACACTACAATAATACTAAAGAACTTGAAAACATCACTCTTGAGGTAGGACAGAATGGCTGGAAATAAACTCCATGAAGATACCAAAGAACTAAACAACACAATGAATCAATTCGACTTCTTACACCTATACAGAACACGCCACCCAACAACAGCACACTATATGTTCTTTTCCTGTGAACATGTAACATTCTCCACAATAAACCATATGTTAAGTTACCAAGAAAAGCAATAATAAACATTAGAGCAGAAATAAATTGATCCAAAAACAGAAAGGCAATACAAAGGATCAACAAAGCAAGAAGATGGTGCTCTGAAAAGATCAACAAAATTGGCAAATCTCTGGCAAACATAACAAAGAAAAAAAAGGAAGGTTGACTGCCAGGTTGGGGAGGAGAGTCTGAGGATGAGCTCTGGATCACTAGGTAGGAAGGGCCTTTAGTGGCATGCAATGGGAGGGCAGAATTGACCTAGGACATCTGAGGGTATCCCAGGAACTCAGGCCAGATGCCACAGAACACGGGGACACCAAGTCCTGGACCTTCAGAGTGCGTGTTATGATTCAGAGGCTGAATTTGGTGAGATCTGCCCTCCCCAACTGGGAACTTCACTGGGTGAACTGGAATCGACCCCAGAATTGCTTGTAACCTGAGAACTTAAGCCAGAGAACAGCATGGTATCTGAGGTAGAAGAAGACAGCTGTGATCAGAGCAGTGTAAGGTTTGTTGGTGAACAAAAAGTCTTGGTATTAAGATATGTATTGTCCAGGCAATCCTGTGATGGCCATTTTGTTATATTCAGCTTATGCTTGTTTATATTGGGATGCATCTCTGAGCTGCATTGCCAGTGGGGCTCACCCCACTGTGTTATTTGTTTCATTATTTTTTTGGTAAATGAAACCCAGAGACCTTGGACCCATAGGGAAAATAAGTGTAACAAGCTTTGGAGGGAAAGGGGATCTAGAGGGGTGGGAGAGATAAAAGGGAGATGATGTCAAGTCTGGGGAGCAAAAGTATGTTTTGGAAAACATGATTGATTATGAAATAAATTGCACAATTATGTTTGACATGATTAAGTTATGGAAGGATATGACATATGTATTGGTTTCCAAGTTACAGAAGAAAAAAAAAGGACTAGATCCAAGAATGGGTTTTGGACTCACCCTAAATCCTCGCTCCGACTTAAGAATAATTAGTTTTTACATCATGGCCCTGCTACATATTCACCTTCATGAAATGATCTGCCTGGCTATCAACCAGAATAGCATCTGGGGTTTTAAAGGCTTGTGTTCAAACCAGCAACCATCGAAGTGAGGAGTCCACTAAGTCCATACGGAAGAAGCACAGCAGCTTGTGTGATCCCAAGAGGCAAGGACAAATCTCAAATACGGTGAGGAGAAAAGCATCACAGCAAACATTAGGAAGCCCCAATTTGAGGAGGGCTCTGGGCCACGGGGAGAGCCCAAACCCATCTGCAGAATATTTGGTCAGACTGAGCCATCCGTCTGCAGATCCGCTCCACCACAGGCCAGAGTCTGGATCTGCCTTGCTATGATGCAGAGACCACGGTAATCTTGGTTATGCTGGATGGAACTCGACACTTGGGTAGTTGATCCCCTATAGATGTGACCTGAATTTGTTCTGTGTACAAGTATCTCTTGCTGATTCCATGACAGGAATTTCTCCCCTGGCGCTTTGATTATTATTGGGAGTCTTTTCTTTCTTACACATTGTTAATATTTTTATCTGTATACTATTATGTTTTTACCCTTACTAGCTCAGTGTGATTTTGCTTTTTATTGTTTTCTGTTGGGTCTCCCAGCTGTGAAGCACAGGAGGAGTGGATGCATACTGATAATAACAGATACAAGGGGATACAGGGAATGCAGGATTGGTAGGGCTGGGGGTGGGGAGATAGGGAGGAAAAGGGGATTTCAGGAGTAACTCATGAAGATGGGAGGGAGAAAGGAGTACTAGAATGGATTGTGATTGCATGAATCATCTTAAAGGTGATTTGACATTGGGGGAGGGGGAATGATCTATTATTGATGTGCAGGTGATTACAAAGTTCTCTGTGATATGATTGAATGATTGAACTATTGAATTATATGATATGTAAGTTACTTGCAAATAAAACTGCTGAGGGAATAATCAACAATAATGAAAAGAAGATGCAGTTATTATGAAAAAATGTAAAAGGTGACATCACAACATAAATAACTGAAGCGAAATGCATAATAACAAATACTATGATAATCTGTACTCTAACACATTTGAAAACCTAAGAGAAATAGATTTGTTTCTAAAAGCACCCTACCTACCTAAGCTAACACAGAAAGAAGTATAAAACTCAGATCTCTATCAAAAGAAGCAATTGATCATTTCAATAGCTCACCCCTTCCCACCAAAGTTCAGAACCAGACAGCTTCACTAGGAAATTCAATCAAACATTCAGAGAAGAGCTCCCACCATCTCAACTCAAATTCACAGATATGATTCTACATATAGAAAACTAAAAAGACTGAATAAGAAAAATGTTGGAAATAATTGAAAGATTAAGTAGTGTGGCTGGGGACCAGCTTAGCATACAAATGTCCATTGAGTTCTCAAATGGTAACAAAGAAACAGATATAAAAGGAATAAAGAAAGCTATACCTTCTACAATAGCCATCCAAATGGTGACATACTTAGGGATGAACCTAGCTAGAGGAACAAGTCTTGTACAAAGGAAACTACAGTACACTACTATAAGAAATTCATAGAGACCTACATAAATAGAATAATGTTCCATGTTCATAGATAGGAAGACTTAACATTATGAAAGTGTCCATACAACCCAAAGTGATCAATAAGTATGATGAAATTCTGATCCAGATCCCTGAATCATTCTTTAAAGAGATGGAAAAAACATACTACCAACTTTATATGGAAAGTAAAGAAAACCCATATAAGAAAAATACTACTAAAGTAAAAGAACAGAGTGGGATGCCTCTCACTTTCACACTCAAACCTGCTACACAGCGGTGGTAACCCAAGCAGCCTGGTATTGGTACAGCAAGAGATGCAGAGACCAATGGAACAGGATAGAGATCCCCAAATAAGCCCACTCACGTACAGATAACCAAGCAATGTTTCCTTCTGTTGTACATGAGGCATTGTTTCCTTATTCTGAGCACAGGGCTGCTATGGGTAGGAACCAGCCTGATGGCTCCAACAGCCAGACAACTAATTTTGACAAAACATTAAATGGAGCAGAGATAATGTCAACAAATGTTGCTGTGGAAATTGGATTTCCAATTGAAGAAAAATGAAACAGGACCCATACCTCACTCCATGTACAAAAATGAATTCAAGATGAATTAAAGAACTCAATGGTAAACCCTAGAAATATAAAGATTAACAAAGAAAAGATAGAGGTCCTAATACCTTCCATAAATAAACTATTAAGTATAATGAAAAACACACAGGGCAGAAGACAGAATAAATGCCTGGGATCTCTTAAGACTATGATACGTCCATTAAAAGACTTCCCCAAAATAGTAAAAAGAGAACTCACAAACTGGGAAAAAATTACGGCAATGACATATCAGACAAGGGACTAATTTATAAAATCTATAGAAAATGGCAGCACTTCAACAAGAAAAAAATATGAATAACCCAATTGAAAAAAATGAGCAGAGAATTGAACAGGCAATTTACCAAGGAAGACATTCAGTTGGCCCACATACATTTAAAGAAAAGCTTCTCCTTTCTAGCAATCTGAGAGATGCAAATTGAAGTCGAGATTAGATTTCACCTTTCCCAGCATTGATAGTGAAATACAACACTCAAGAGCAGAACAGAGGCTGGAGCGATGGCGGAGACACGGCAACACTGCTGGTGGGACTAGAAAGCAAGACAAGCACTGTGGGATAAGACCTTTCCTTCAACAACCAGGAATAGAAATATCATAGGATCCAACATTAGCGTTCCTTGGTGTATAATTTACAGAAAAGAACATAGCACAAATCGAGATACATACATCCATGTGCATCAGACCATGATTCACAATAGCAAGAAGATGGAAGTAACTGAAATGCCACTTGGCGGGAGAATGGATCAATAAACTTTGTCACAGGCACACAATCTGAGAAGACGACATATCAGTAAAGAATATCGATGACACTGCGACACATCTGATGACATGGATGGATTTGGGCGACATTAGGCTGAGTGAGTCAGTGTGGTCAGTCTTTTGCTCAGTCACCTGAAGAACAAAGAGTGGGGAGCCAGGAGCCAGTATAGCTTTGCTGGCCTCTTTAGTCTGCGTTTTGCCATCTCATCTTGCCCTGCTTCTCTACCGAGGGTGGGTTTACAGGGATCCAGCTAAGGACTCCCTTGGTGCCGGGGGGTCATGACCATCTCAGAGCGAAGGTCATCAGCACATGATGTTGGTTTCATCCATGTGTGATTGAATCTCTTGGAGTAGCCAGTCTTGCCCATTCAAACTCATATACTCTGCAGCTGTTACTTTGCGCCCACGCAGGCCACTCCTAGCTAAACACCAGAAATGAAGGAAGTGCTAACAACTGCTGGAGGGAGGATGGCAATTCGCTTGCTTTAGGTCCAAGGGCGAAACACAGTCTGAAGTGTCCTTAGCTGTTGGACAAATCAGACTTTCACCAGTAGAACAATCTTAAGTGACCCACCTACTCAGGTGGAAATCCTTTGAGCTGGGGTGTGTGGAGAGATGTGGGGGTGGGGGTGGGGGTGGAGGGAGATCCAGAGGTGGTGTCTAGGTGGTGTCCATTCTGAGGGCTTGTTCTCCTCTGTAGAATCTCCAGCGCTAAAATAGCTCGGAAGAACTCTAGTTCATCAACATGTGTGAGGGGTGTTAGACACCTTATCATGTGATAATAGGATATTTATGAACATATACACACGTGTATGTATCACTGACTGTATTTCAGTGGAAGTAACCGGGAAGTAATTTCAAGGTGGCCCCATGGAAATATCTCAAGAGCCTGTGATTTCTCATGTTGGAGGTTGGCGATATTCCACTACACAACGTGGCGCAAAACCTTTCTGAGCCTTGATATTCAGGGACACAGAACCAAAACACCAACCCGCCAATGCTCCCTCACTGCCATCTGGCTGATTTAAGTGATGGCAGACCTGTGCCTGGGGCCTACCTTCTTCCCGAGGCCTCCATGCGATTCCTCCTGCCTGAGACTCGAGTTTCTGACAAAACACACAACAGCAGATTTTTAAACAATGCTTCCCAGGTAGCCTTGCTGGATTCCAAGCGATTGGTCAGAAACACAGTCAGAAGCTCTGCTTAAGGGAGAGCTTGGCTGGGAGGTCAAACAGAGCAGTGTTTCAGTTCCATGGGAGATAGTGACACTGAAATAGAACATTGGCCAGGGTAAGGGTCCTGCAGTGGGGAAATCAAGGCAAAACGAGGTGCTCAGCAAAAACAAACAAGGGGCTGGATGGAGAGCTCCCTTCTTTTGAAAAGCAAACCCCGTGGCTCTGGAACCCAGCCCCTCCCGAAGCGTCCATCCTCTTATATAGATCTTGCATTTGGAGGTGCTCTAGGCTGTTGGGGGGTGGGGGCTTGTGGTGGAGGTGGGGGGGTGTCACTGTGGTGGAGGGGTACAGGGGTAAACTGGGCTTCTGGCTGGGCTGTTGTCTTCAGAGATGGGCTAGGGGGCCGGGTGAGAATTTCCCCAGCCATTGGATAAAGCAAGCTTTTGATAAAAAACACAATCACAGCATTTGGCCCCAGCGACTTACCTGCCCCATACTCTACCCCGCTCCCCACCCCCTCCTCCATCCAGCACAAGATGGACAAAATTTGCAGTGGCCAACAGTGGCATTTGTCAAGGAGGAAATGCCCCAATTATAGATACTCATTGGCCTGCCTACTGAATAATTCATCCATTCATCGGGCACAGAAAGCCAGGGTCTGCCTTGGTTTGTTTTGTTTTGCCCACCCCCACCCCCACCCCCCACCTTTTTTTTTGTCTTCATAAAATAACGTTCACTATAAAGATGCTCTGGTGTGTTTCTCAATACAAAACTTAGGTATTTTTTTTAAAGTGGAAACTGTTGTAAAATGCTCAATGTTGGAAAATCACAAAGACCTTTTCATTTTGAAAGCAGAAATAAAGAAAAATTTAAAGCCAAGAAAAAAGAAAAACAAGTAAATGAGACAAAGTAAAAGAGTTGCATGATCATATCAACTGATGGAGAAAGGGTATTTCACTAAAACCACACATATTCCTAATAAAAGCCTGTAACAGAATAAGGATAGAATGTTAATTTCCTGTCATCTTAAAGGTCACATTCACAAACCAACAAGCAATAGCTCACTCCACGGGGAAAAGTGCAAGCTCTCCTCTTGCAAGCAGGAGCGACACAGGATGCCCTTTATCACCATGTTTATTCATTATTGGGCTGGAACTGTGAACCAGACTAGTGGACATCAGAAATCAAGGTCATCCAAATTGGAAAAGAAGATGTTGAACTCTATTTTCAGACAATATCCATATTCTGTCTGCAGGAAACCCCAAAGATTTTACAAGAAAATTGTTGGGAATAACCAAAAGGTTCAATAATGTTGCAGGGTCCAAAATTAACCCCCCAATCAATCAAATGTTAACAGAGATGTCTGAAAGGAAGTCAAAACTACAATATGATTTGCAATAGTGACCCAGCAGACGAAATACTGAGGAATAAACCTAGTCATAGCAGGTTGGCAGGGTGGGGGCATGGGGAAGGAGGGTGGGGCGGGGAGGTGCCTACAAATAAAACTACAGAACACTTCTACAAAAACCTTGCATATGTGGTAGGTGATACCATATAGATTCATGGACATGAAAAATTAACATTGTGAAAATATGTATACTACTACATAAAACAATCTATGGATACAGTGAACCCTCGTTTATCGTGGTTAATCGGTTCTAGACCCTACCGTGATAAATGAAATTCCACAAAGTAGGATTCCTTATTTGTAAATCAAATATTTTCATAGTTAGAGCATAGAGGACATGAAAAAACACCCTTTAGTCACCATTACACTCGTATTACCCAATTTATTAAACGAAAAAGGGAAAATACAGTAAAACATTTTGGACATTACAATTATCATTTATTATTTATTATATTACTTATGGCATCAAGCGTGTACAGTATGAGCCAATCAGTGGCAGTAATGACAGAGCATGCGCTGTTACGCAAAAGCCGCGATAGAGTGAAGCCGCGGAAGTCGAAGCGCGAAGTGGCGAGGGTTCACTGTATAATGAAATTCAGATCCAGATCTCTGCATCATTCTTTAAAGAAATGAAAAAAAACTAATGTTTTTAAACTTTATATGGAAAGGAAAGAGATACAAATTAAGCAATGTACTACTTAAGGAGGAAAACAAATTAGGTGGCCTCTCATTACTGGACCTCAAAACTACTACACAGCCACAGTAGACATAACAGATAGAGGTGTTGTAAACCAAGGGACCAAAGAGAGAAGGCAAAAATAAGTCCATTCACCTACACAGACACTTACTTTGGGTCAAAGGGTCAACGTACAATAAATGGTGCTGGCACAATTGGATTTCATTTGCAGAAGAATGAATCAGGACCTCTACCTCACTCCATAAATAAAATGAACACAAATGTATTAGAGAAAATACTAAATGAAAACCCCTGAGCTATAAAGATCATCACATTGAAGGGACACATTGAAGGACCCCAATAGATGCTGCAAACATACGATCAAACATAATAAAATATACACAGCATGATGAAAACATATACAGTAGAAGACAAAAGAATGCTACCCTCTAAAAATAAGGCACTTATGTTCATAATAAAAGCAGCTAATGGGTAAAAAAGAGAACTTACAGACTGGGAAACGTTTTGGGCAATTATTGGCACAAGGGATTAATCATTAAAATCTATAGAAGGTCAACACTTTAATGAGAAAATGGTTAATAACTCAAGCAGAAGACATGAATAGTCAGTTTACCAAAGAGAGGTCCAGGTGGACCACAAACCTATGAAAAAAAATGCTTGTGATCACTAACCATTCATTAGATGCATATCAAAACAAGAACCAGATCCCACCTCACACCAACACTGATAGCAACTTTCAGAAAAACAAAAATTAACAAATGCTGGAGAGATTGCTGACAAATTACATGCCTCATACACTGATTGCAAGACTGTAGAACTATACCATCATTGACACTTGCTCAAGCAACTAGGAATGGAAATAGCATATGACCCAGCAATCCCTCTACTTGGTACATACCCTAAATAAATAAAGGAATAAAGCACGAACAGATGTAGCTACAGTCATTTTCATTGCAGCACTATTAATGATAGTAAGAAGACAGAAACAACCTAAATGCCTAGTAGTGGAAGAATGGGTAAATATACTTTGGTACATGCAAAGGAAAAAATACTATACATCACCAAAGAATAATGATCAGACTGTGAAACACTCCAGGATGTCAATGGGTTTGGAGGAGATTATGCTAAGTGAAGTTTGTCAATCACCAAATGACAAATATTATCTGTGGCCACTTATAAAAATTAAGATAAATGCTATCATACCAAAAGAATCAAGACTTGGGTAGTTATCAGAAGTGGGAGGAGAAGGGGAAAGAGGAAACAGTAGGTTAGAATTTAGACAGATGTTAATCTGCATGAAAAAGAAGAAACTGTTCTATGAGAGGGAGAGGGGGCAATGCGGATGGGTGGGGCCAGGGGGAGCTATTGGGAAGGCCAATGGGTTGTTTAAGTTGTTGAATACAGAAATTATCATTTGAAATGTGAACCCCCACCTAATTCATAATTTTCCCTGACAATCAACTCCTATTGTTTTTGTAAATAGCATCCAGCCATGAAAGGACTGATTCTGTATAAGTGAATATTTCAAGTACTGTAATATGGAGTTAGACTACATTGGCCCAATATCCCTCTCTCAACAGAGCTTTAAAAAATTAGAACCAGGGGCTAATCGAAGACAGCATCAATGGAAGATTGTTATGCCCCAGGGAATGATCAAAAAAACTCCCTGCCATCAATTAACAAGGAGGTTTTAAAAGGAAGCCAAAGGCAGATTAAAAAACAAACAAGCAAACATACAGATACAGGAATGGGTTTGGGGCATGCTCCAATTTAAGAACAATCCTAGCTCCAATTTAAGAACAATTAGTTCTTACATAATGGCCTTGCTCAATACTCACCCTCAGGAAGGGACCACAGAACATATGGGTACTATAGCAAAGTGTGATGAAGAAATTAGATGGTGCCCAGTAATCAGATAAAATAGTATCTGGGATCTTACAAGCTTGTTTCCAACCAAGCAGCCACAGAAGTTAGATGTCAACTATGTCCACATGGAACAAGCACACCAACATCAGCAACTGAAAGATTGTAAATCACATAATCTGAAGTCAAAGGAGGGAAAAGTATCAGACACTACATTGTGAGAATCTAGTTTGCAGAAGGCTATGGGAGCTGATGTCAAGGAATTCAAGATGTAAAAGAATGTTTTGAAATTGTGGCAGCCAATTTTACAATACTGCTTAGTGTTATTAAACAACAGAATGATATGATATCTGTATGCCAGTGGGAGCCCAAGACACATTTGTGGAATCTATATAGGAAATAAGCCTCCAATGAGTTCCTTCTATCCATAATAGAGGGATGGGATACCAAATAGAGTGCATTGAAGAGATGACTATATAGGATCAAAATGATACACCTGACCTGAGCAGTTAAAACCTTGTCAGTTGATCCCTTTTCTGATGCATGTTAGGCCCGATCTGGTTTTTAACATTTTCTGTATTGTTTGTTTGTTCATATTAGGGTTTATCTCAGATGTGTTATGTCATTGGGGTCACCCTCTTGAATTTTTGATATACGTATGTTTTTCTGGTTTTACCATATGAAACCCACATTATGAACCTATAGGGACAGCAAATAGAATGAGAATTTTGGGGGGCTCAATGAGGGGCCGGGTAAAAGGGAGCTGATGTCAAGGAATTCAAGATGGAAAACAATGTTTTGAAATTGTGGCAGCCAATTTTACAATACTGCTTAGTGTTATTAAACAACAGAATGATATGATATCTGTATTAACTCCCAATAAAGTGGTTTTCAAAAAAAAGTAAGAGATTGTTTTCACAGCAAAATTGGTAAACATTGTTTAATGGTTACCGTGGTTGGGAGGAGACATGAGGATATGCTACTTAAAACACATTAACCAGAGTGAAGTTGAAGGATATATGCAATAAGCGGGAGGTCAGCAAAAAATGACAGGCGCAGGTGAGGACTGCGGGAGTAATGCAAAGTAGAAGGGAACAGAGCTACATAATGTTACATACATAATCCTCCAACGAGAGTAATCTATAAGTAGACACGTGGATATATATATCCACACACGAATTACACACATGATGGAGGGTAAATTTGCCACAAACATAGCCATGAGTGTGTTGGAACATAAGAGGGACACGTTTATGAAAACTTCTTTGACATACCAAACACCGTGAGGAAACGTGTCGCTGGATCTCAGGACCGTGGGCATAGAACACCATCATCAATTGGCTTAACATGGTCCACGAAGACATTCTTCTACATCCCATCGTGGTGAGTAGTGACTCGGGTCTTAAAAGCTCATGAGCTGCTATCTAAGATGCAACTAGTGGTGTCTTTCCCTCTCTGGAGGCAAGAAGAACAATTAAAATTGGAGAGGCAGATTAACAATATGCCCAATGGACTAATGGACCACATCAAAACCAATCTCCATGATCCCAATTGCTCTTAAAGGGATTCTTAGAAGGTCCTGGACCAAATGGGAGAAAAATGAGGAGCAAAACTCCAAATCATAAAAAATACCAGATTTACTGATGATATAGCGAGTTGTGGAACCCCCACCCCCATGGCTCAATTTCCAGCCTAACAACAGGTAAGTCTTTAAGGGAAGCAGTAAGACTAGTCAGGTATACGCGTCTCAGAATATTCAACCAGTGGAGATCAAAGGGAAGCATTTACCCCAAACAAAATCCAGAAGAGAAAAGAACGAAGTTAGACTGGAAATACAGAAGGGAAGTGCAAGAAGTGATGTTATGTGATGGGGATTGCAATCAATGAAAGAAAACAAAATTTGTATGGATTTTTAAATGGAAAATTGACCTACTCTGAAACCTTCACTTAACTCACAATAAAATGTTAGGGGGAAAAAACTCGTTAATGCAGTTCAGCAAGAAGGAAATTAATCCTGGAAGGAAAGCGGGGGCTCAAAAACAAAGAACCTGTGAGCACATCGAATGAAGTAGAACCAGCGCTAACTCTCAAAGGCACTACGAGCCCATTCGAACACAGAGGCGTGAAACAACATGAGCAAACTTGATGTTAACAGATCTAGCGTCTTAGATTATATTGCAAATCTTTTTCTGACTTGCATAGCTGGAGTTTGTTAGAGAAGGATTTAAGATACATTTAGAATAGTTTCCAGGGGTGTGGTGTGTGCTTGAGAGACAGGCATGTAGAGATGACTGACACGTTTTCTCTCCCCCACTAAGAGAATTTGTGGGCAGTAGAATATCAAATTATTAAAATACGGGCATCTGTTGTCACTTAATTATTTCCCCCTCCTCCACTCTCCAGGTTTTACGCTCCTTGTTTGTATGCCTTTCCCTGTTTTCTATCCCTACTAGTCATGATTCCTATCCACTGATTGATGGGCACAGTGGCATGGGCAATTGCTCATTATAACAATGTCATGGAGTCCATATGAAGATTATTTACATATAGTATAGAGCAGCGGTTCTCAAGCTGTGTGTCGCGACTGCTTAGGGGGGTCGAACGACCCTTTCACAGGGGTTGCCTGATAGCATCAGAAAACACATATTTCTGATGGTCTTAGGAACCAAGACACGGCTCCTCTATTCGTCTCCAGGCGGGTCCGCCCACATGTAGATACGCCCACATATGAGTACCCAGTGTGAAGACTGTTACCTATGCTACACCATGCTTCAAGACAAAATTTCATTTACATGTAATTAGAAATGAATATATTTCACAATATATAATTACATATTGTTTTTGTGATTAATCACTGTGCTTCAATTATGTTCAATTTGTAACCAAGAAAATACATCCTGCATATCAGATATTTATATTATGATTTATAACAGTAAGAAAATAACAGTTATGAAGTAGCAACAAAAATAATTTTATGGTTGGGGGTCACCACAAACAACATGAGGAACTGTCTTAAAAGGTCGCGGCATCAGGAAGGTTGAGAACCACTAATACAGAGTAACTGACAAATATTAAAGGATTGCCTTTTATCTTTTTATATAATCAAACTCAGACTCATTGCCACAGGATGGACTGGAATGGCCGTGGTGGGTTTCTGAGCATGTCTCTTTATGGGAGTAGAAAGCTTCATCTTTCTCATGTAGAATGGCTGGGCTGGGCACATGTCATAGTATGTGCTTTATGTATGTTGAATATGAGGTGAAATGGAGACACATGTGCTCTGTAGAGTGTGTAACATACCACGCTGAGAGGATCAAGGAAACCGCAGGCCATCGCTTTTCGGCCCCTATAGGTTCATCAATCCTTGGTTTCATGTGCTGAAGGACACATAACAAAAATTCTAGAGGGTGACCTATATAATATATAATAGATAACCACTTACAAAGACAATGTTCCATCCTAGTATGGTTTCAAGTAGTCTGAAGAAGATATTTGTTTGTTCTCCTTCTTTTAATGTCCTAAGTTTAGTAACTCTTATTTTTTAAAAGTAAGGAACATGTGGTATATTCTAGATTGAGTAAAATTGATCAAACATACAATCAAGATGCATGGACAATTATTGACTATTGTAATTTATGGTTCCTTTATAACACATTTGAGAGGAACCCCAATATGAGCAAACAAAAATTACAGAAAATGTTAACATTTTCTCCAAGCTTCTATCTCTTCCCGGGATCAGATTGTTTACTTCTCCCTGACATCCTGCGAGGGACTGCTGCTTGACAGAACCTGTCATGTGGAGCATTGACGTCAACAGCTGATAGCTTCCATGCAATGGGCCGAGGTCACCTCACAGACCCATCACTCATGCCCATTCACAAACAGACAGCCAAGCAGACCCTCTCTGCTCACGTGCTACATTTATTCTTGGCACTTTGCTGAGGCTTGGCAACATCCGATGGAAACAGGCGATACTTTGCTTGGATGATGTGGACAGTCATCCTCTTAAATCCTCATCTATCTTGTTTGTCACACTGCAGTGATCGCTGTTCCAACATTCTATCTTGGATATATCCATCTGCTAACTGACATGGAAACCTGAATCACTGATCTTTATTTAAGTCTGAAGTTCACATTTAAATCAATCGTTATTAATAACATGACACTAATATGTGATGGACACCCTTATTTTCTGAATTATAAAACTATAAATAATCCCTCAGAAAACAATAGTTTCCCTAAACCAGAGATATGTAAATATATAACCACTTACAAAGACAATTTTCCATCCTACTATGGTTTCAAGTAGTCTGAAGAAGATATTTGTTTGTTTTCCTTTTTTTAATGTTCTAAGTTTAGTAACTCTTTTTTTTTTTAAAGTGAGGAACATGGTATATACTCTATTGAGTAAAATTGATCAAACATACAATCAAGATGCATGGACAATTATTGACTATTGTAATTTATGGTTCCTTTATAAACCTCTTATCTTACCTTCTTTATTTTTATTTTTATGTCTTTTCCCTGTAAAAATGTTTCCTAAATCAAATATTCATTTTCTTTGTGAGCTCTGCATGCCTTATAATACACCTCTCATCACATTATCACACTACCCAACTTACCTTACTGAACGGCACTTCACATATTTGTTTGTGTATTATTTTTGTATCTACTGTGATTTTAACAATCATGTGAGGTAGGTGAATCAGATACTGAAATAGAGATAGGGCTTGTGTGTTGCTGTGATGCTGGGAGCGGCTATGCACTGCTAGTATTTCAAATACCAGCAGGGCCATCCAAAAAGAACAGGTTTCAATGGAGCTTTCAAACTAAGAGCAGACGGAAAGAAGGACCTGGCTGCCCACATCTGAGGAAGTAGGCCCTGAAACCTTACTCACAGCATCAAAATATTGTCACATACTGTCACAAATATTGTCACACACGGCCTTATGAATACAAGCCGAACACCACCAGAGACAGTGCCAGAAGGCACTCAAAATATGACTAAGAGCCGCTTTCTCAAAGTCAAGTTGACTTTAATGATGTGATTGGAGTAAAGCCTTAAGGAGTAAAGACTTTGGGATCTTCATTTGCAGGTGGGGCATGACATAAAATGAGAAGTAACAGCTGCAAACATCTAATAATCAGAACTTTGTACAAAATATAATTTATGAAAATTGGAAGTCATTGGAAATGAAATAAAACACATCAATATTGATATTCTAAGTGTTAGTGAGCTGAAATACACTGGTGCTGGCCATTTTGAATCAGAAAATCATATTGTTTACTATGCCAGAATGACATAACCAGCCTGGAGATCACATGAAAGAATCTTGCAAGACCAAGAACCTCTTCATAACAATTATTTTCCACAACCCAAACATTAACTATACATGTGCACTTCTCCAGATGGAATACACAAAAATTGAATTGAATGCATCTGTGGAAAGAGACAATGGAGAACTGGATAATAAGAGCTAAAAGCAGGCTGGGGCTGACTGGAGAACAGACCATTGATTGCTCATATGCAAATTCAGGCTGACTGAAGAAAATTAAATAAATCCACAAGAGCTGAAATATGATCTTGAGTCTATGCTGCACCTGAATGTCAAGAACAGATTTGTTACACTGAGCGGTAATGACAGAAAGCATTAAATACAGGACATCAAGAACATCACTCATGAAGAGAGCAAAAGGTTATTACAAAGAAAAGAAAGCAAAAAAGATCAGTGTGGATGTCAGAAGAAGCTCTGGAATGTGCTCTTCTTCATCATAGAGCAGCTAAAGCAAATGAAGGAAATGGTGAAGTCACAGGGCTGGATGGAAAGTGTCAAAGGGAGTTTGAGAAGATACAGCAAAATATTATAATGAATCCCGCAAAGACCCAGCGTTAGAAACCCACAAAGCGAGAACACACTTAGCATATCTTAAAATGGAGGAACTCAAGAAAAAAAATTCAAGGCTGGAGTTTCAATATTGAAAGATTCTATGGGAAAAATATTTCCATACAGAAAATGGAAAGAATATACAGTCTCTGCACCCAAAAGAATGAATTCCACCATTTCAGGAGGTAGCAAGAACCAATGAACTGAAAGAATTCCAAGCTGTGCTAAAAGCATTAGCCAAAATCTAATTACCCAAAGCTCCAGGAATTGATAGATTACCAATTGAAATGTTTCAATAAGCTGATGAAGCACTGGAAGCACTCCATCTATGTTAGGAAATGTAGAAGAGAGCTACTTGGGCAACTGCCCGGAAGAGATCCATATGTGTACCTATTCCAGAGACAGGTGACCCAACACAATGCTCACATTTCAGATCAATACCACTAGCATCACATGCAAATACATTTTTTGCTGAAGATTATCCAACAATGGTTACAAGAGTACAGTGACAGGGAGCTGCCAGAGATTCAGGCCGGATTTAGAAGAGGACGTGGAACAAGGTGTCATTGCTGATGTTAGGTGATCTTGGCTAAGTGCAGAGAATACCAGGAAAATATTTACTTTTGTTTCATCGACTCTACCAAAGCATAGACTATGTGGATCATAACAAACTATGGATAGTCTTAAGAAGAATGGGAATTCCGGGGTACTTCATTGTGCTTATGTGAAATCTATACATGCATCCAGAAGCAGTTGTGGGAACAGAACAAGGGAATCCCCAAACTCTAAATACTAACTCAGCGACCCTAAGAAAAAGTAGAACTGCCCCCTATGATTTTCTGAGACTGCGACTCTTTACAAAAGTAGAAATCCCCATCTTTCTCCCAGGGAGCAGCTGGTTGTTTTGAGCTGCTGACCTTTGGTTGGGGTTAGCCGCCCAATGTGTAACCTCTACCTAACAAGGGCTCTAAAGGAAAACTGCACATTTTAAAATCAGAAAGTATGTGAATCAGGCTTGTATCCTCTCACTATACTTGTTTAATCTGTCTGCTGAGTAAATAGTCAGAAAAACTGGATTATATGGAAAAGAATGTGGCATCAGGAGCGGAAGAAGGTTTATTAGCAACCTTCGATATGCAGCTGACCCGACCTTGCTGAAAGTGGAGATGGCTTGAAGCACTTGCTGACGAAGAACGTGGTGCAGCCTTCAGTGTGCATGACAGCTCAATGGAAAGAAGATCAAAGTCCCCACAGGTGGACCAATGGGTAACAAACGTCACAAGTGGAGGAAAAATTAAAACTGTCAAGGGTTTCATCTTGCTTGGGTCAGCAATCAATACTCATGCAATTAGTAGTCAAGAGATCAAAGGATGCATTGCGTTGGGTAAACCTGCTGCACACGACCTCTTTAAAGTGTTGAAAAGAAAGAGTGCTACTTTGAGGATTAAGATATGCCTGGTCCAAGCCATAGTATTGCTAATCACCTCCTATACATGAAAAAGTTAGATATGGGATAAGGAAGTCTGCAAAAGAATCAATGTGCTTGAATTATGATTCTGACCAAGAATATTGAAAGTACCACGGACTTTCAGAAGAACAAAAAAAAAAATCTGTCCTGTAAGAAGTACAGCCAGAATGCTCCTTAGAGACAAGGGTGGCGAGACTTCATCTCAAGTACTTTTGACGTATTTTCAGGAGCAACCAAACCTTATGAAAGGACATCACGCTTGGTAAAGTAGAAGGGTGGGGAAAAAGAGGAAGACCCTTGACAAGATGGTTTGACATAGTGGCTGCAACAATAGGCTCAAATATAGAAATAATTGTGAATATACATATACAGATCCACATGTATATTTGCAAATACCCATGTATATGTGCAAATGTGTTATGTGCATGTGTATGCATAAACTACCTATTTTTCTTCTGGCATGAAACAATTCTGCTTATACTCACTATAATTATAATAAAAATATGTCTTAAATTGTTAAAATGCCAAACGTGATTACATACCAGGAAACATGAGAAACAGTTGGTAAACTAGTGCACAACCTTCCTGCTTGGCAGCTGCTAGTGTATGTGTTTGCGCTCCTGGCCCACTTCTGGCACACGTTCAAGATGGCACACTGTGTTGGACAGCCAGTTTTCCCACTTTTGAAACTTTCATTGAGAATCTTATCTATCTTTTTCTATGAATCCAATTCCCTATCTTTTCCTATGAACCTCAGGATTCCAGGATTATCGTTTGTATAGGTTTCATCTGATCTCTCATACCTTTGTCGTATCGAGTCTGTGTAGTACGTCTGCCTCGTCGGCCATCATGATGAAAATCTGTCACTTGGTTTCTTGACTACTGCTTCAATAAGTGTTGAGTGTGGATCCAAGTAAAGTGAAGTCCTCAAAAACTCTAAACTTTTCCCCAATTATCGTGATCTTTTTAATGATTTGGGAGGATTTGTGTTTTCTTTACATTGAGCTGTAATCCATACTGAATGTTTTATTCTTTAACCCATTCACTATCTGCTGATTCTGTTTAATGGCTGCCTTATGGTCTATGTACAGTTTCCAAATGAGCATAGTTAAGTGTTATTGAATTCCCATTCTTCAAAATATTATCCATAGTTTGTTATGAGAGATGGAAAGGCTAATTTTTAAAGTGTATAGACCTAATTGGAGAATATATTGAGAGAACATATCTTCACACTTTCTTTTATTTAATAAACATTTCTATGAATTTGACCACCACTTTCTGTGAGCGTGTCATGCTGTGGTGGCTTGCAGTTTGCTATGCCACTAGCATTTCGAATACCAACGGGGTTACCTAAGGTGACCAGGTCTCCGTGGTCATGGTCTGACTAAGCACGGACTATGAATTTGGACTACGCTGTCCTTTTCTGAGGAATTAACCACTGATAATCTGATGACTACCAGCAGAACATTGTTAGTTATGGAAGACCTCAAGAACAGCAGCAGAGCATTGTCAGAGAGAGTACAGGAAATGAGCCCCTCAGGCCAGAAGACACTCAAAATATGACTGAGGACGAGCTGCCTTCTCAACGTAGAGTTGGCCATAATGAGTAAATGGAGAAAAGAGGAATGGAGTAAATGGAGGAACGAGGAATGGAGTAATTGGAGGAACATGGAATAGAGTAAATGGAGGAATGAGGAATGGAGTAAATGGAGGAACATGGAATGGAGTAAATGGAGGAA
>NW_022103920.1:61681485-61687325 GCF_000313985.2 Echinops telfairi
ATTGGAGGTTATCAAAATTAAATGGAATGCATAAAGATCGATATCCTAGGGATGAGTGAGCTGAAATGGACTGGTGTTGACCATTTTGAACCAGACATGACTAATGTTTGACCAGAAATGACTAATTCTACAAGAATGGCATTAAATTCATTGCCAAAAAATGACATTTAAAGATCTCTCTTGGATAACGATGCTATCAGCGGTAGAATTATATCTATCAGTATACAAGACACTCCAGTAAATACAACTATTATTAAAATTTACTCACCAAGAACTAAAGCTAGTTATGAAGAAGTTGAATAATTCTAGCAACTTCTTCACTCTAAAATTGATCGAACATGAAGTCAGAGACACTGAAAATCATTGATGTTTGTAACACAAATGTTGGAAACAAAGAGGAAGGAACAGCAATTTGAAACTATGGTCATGGTGATAGAAATGAAGCTGAAGATCACATGATAGAATTTCGCAAGATCAATAAGTTCTTCATCACAAACCTTTTTTCCTCAACAACAAAAATGGTAACTAAACACGTGGACCTCTCTACACGGAATACACCAGATATCAAATGGATGAAGAGACAATGGAGAAGCTCAAACCAGGCCAGGAACTGACTGTGGAACAGATCATTAATTGAACTATGTAAGTTCAAGTTGAAGTTGCAGAACAAGACCTAACATATGACCTTGAGGACATTCCACCTGAATTTCAAAATCATCTCAAGAATACAAATTTGACTCACTGAGCCTTAAGGATAGAAGACCAGGTGAGCTGTGGAAAGACATCGAGGACATCATGCACGAAGAAAGCAAAGTATCATTAGAAAAACAGGAAAGAAAGAAAAGGTAAAAACGGCTGTTAGAAGAGACTGTGAAATCTGACTGGAATGTGGAGCAGCTACAGCAAAAGGAAGAAATCATGACGTAAGAGAGCTGAACAGACATTTCAAAGGAAAGCTCAAGAAGACAAAGTAAAGTATTATAATGAAATGTGCAAAGACTTGGAGAGTTTATGAAACTCAAATAGGAAGGATACAGTTAGCATCTATCAAGGTGAGTGACTGAATAAATAATTCAAGCCTTGAGTTGAAATATTAAATGATTCTATGGGTAAAATATTGAGCAATGCAGGAAGTATCAAAGTAGATGACAGGAGTCACTGCATAAAAAAGAATCTGTTGACAGTCAAACATTTCACAGAATAACACATGATCAAGAGCCGGTAGACTGAAGTAAGAAGTCCAAGCTGCACTGAAGTTACTAGTGGAAAAAACAAGACAAGGCTCAAGAAATTAACAGAATACCAATTGAAATGTTTCAACATGTTGAGGAAGCACAGGAAGAAATCACTAGTCTATCCCAAGAAATTTGGAAGGTACCTACCTGGCCAATTGAATAGAAGAGATCAATATTTTTACCATTCCAAAAGAAGGTGACCCCACAGACTGCAGAAATTATCTAATTATATCATTAATATCACATACATGTACATTTTTGCTGATGAACATTCAGCAACAGTTGCAATGATACATTGGCAAGGAATTGCCAGAAATTCAGGCCAGATTCAGAAGAAAAGTGGAACAAGTGATTCCATTGCTGATGTCAAATGGATCTTAGGTCAAAGCAAGAAATAAAATTTTTTAAATGTTTACTTGTGTTTTATTGACTATTCTCAGACACTTACTTAACTGTGTGGATCATAACAAGCTATAGATAAGAATGGGAATTCCAGAACAAAACCATTGCTCATGAGGAAGCTGATCATAGATCAGGAAATGTGTGTATATCAGGGATATATCCTCTCATCATACTTATCCAATTTGTATGCTGTCAGAATCTCTCATGGGATAGTGGTTATGCACTGGGCTGCAATCCACAATGTTAACAGTTTGAAACCACCAGCTATTGGTAGAAAGATAGGATTTTCTACTCCTGTAAAGAGTCACAGTTTTGGAAATTCACAGGGCAGTTGTATCCTATCCTATAAGGTCACTTTGAGTCAGCATTGAGTCAGTAAGGTTTTTTTGTTTGTTTGTTTTTTAATGGTGAGCACATAATCAGAAAAGATGGACTAAGTGAAGAAGATTAGAGGAAGGCCTATTAAACATCTTCTGTATGCAGATGATACAACCTTGCTTGCTGAATGTGAGGAGGACTTGAAGCAATTGCTGAAGATCAAAGATTGCAGCCTTCAATATGGATTAAAATTCAATGTAAAGAAAACAAAAATCCTTCCACCTGGACTGTTAGGCTGGGTTGCTAGAGAAACAAACCCAGTGACAAGCATAGATGTATAAGAAAGAGCTGTCTACCAAGAAGTAATTATATATCAAGAAAGATCCAAGCCCAGTCCAACATGAGTCCATTACTCTGATACTAGCCCATAAGTCCCTCTCTAAATGCATGCAGCCACATTCAATGATGTAGAGTACAGAAAGATCACAGGCCAGTGGGTGGGTGGAGAGTCCTGTGGATACAAGGAAACATGGCAGGAATCCGGCATCTCTCAGGGTGTCTCACAAACAGAAAAGTGATGTAGAACAGAGCGAGAAGTTCCCACTGTCTCGCACCCTTCTACCATCAAGGATTCATCAGGCTGTGACTTGATTGACAGTTTTGACAGTTTCCTACATATTTAAGTTGTCATAAAATATCTTAACTACTACATGGACCAAATAGGTAGCATCATGATAAATGAAGAAAAGATTGACGTTGTCAAGGATCTTATCTTCCTTAGATCCACAATCAATGCTCATTGAAATAGCAGTCAAGAAATCAATCCTAGCCAATAGAATAAACACAATATTTTAAAACATTAGTAACTCACTCTCAAATGTAACCCATTCTAGGTATGTAAAGATGGCTCAACATTAGAACGTTAATGTTATCCACTTTTATAAATAAAACAAAGGAAAACAACTACATGATCATATGAATTGCTGCAGAATAGGCATTGGACAAAATCCAACACAGATTTCTAATAAAAACGCTCAACAAAATAGGAATAGAAAAGAATTTCTCAACATGATAATGACCATATACACAAAACCAACAGCCAACACCTTGCTCAGTCAGGAGAAACTGAGTGCATTCGCTTTTGAATGGAAACAAGACCAGTCTGCCCTGCTCCCTCTCAGCAATGCGCTTATTGCGTATGTGTTTAGAAGTCTTAGCCAGAGCACTTAGACAACAGCAACAAGCCAAAGACACCCAAATTGGCAAAGGAAGTAAAATCTCTATTTGCAGATAATATTATTCTCTGTGTAGAACAGTCCAAAGACTCAACAAGAAAATAGTTGGGAATAACTGAAAGTTTCAACAGCATGTTAGAGTACAGAAGATCAAGGTAAAAAAATCAATCAAATGTCTGTGTATTAATAAAGAGAAAAAGGAAATCAAGAAAACAACAATATTCACAACAGCGACCTAGAATATGAAATGCTTAATAATAAACATATCCAGAGACACAAAAGATTGTGCAAAGAAAGCCATAAAACACTACTACAAGAAACAAAGAGACCTACATAAGTAAAAGAAAATACTGTGTTCATATGAAGTGTCATCTTTAAAGAGAAAGGACAGTGTAATTCACACATGGCTGAAGACAGACTAGATGACTGGGGCCACCTACAATAAGGTATTTATGTGCTGCAAAATGGCTTCATCAAAAGAGTAAGAAGATTACCTAACACAATCTAAGAATTCAATGCAATCCTGATCCAAATTCCAGCATCATTCTTCAAAGAAATGGAAAAACTTATAACCAATTTCATTTGAAAAGTGAAGAAGCCCAGGATAGGCAAAGAACTCTTCAAGAAGGACAAAATAGGTGGCCTTGCACTTCCTGACTTCAAAACCTACTCTACAGCCAGAGTTGTCAAAACAGCCCGGTGCTGGGATAATGGAAATTGGACCAATGGATCAGGACAGAAAACACAGAAATAAAAGCATCCACAAACAGACGACTGATTTTTAACAAAGGCTCAAAAAACTCTAAATGCCCTCTTCAATAAATGGTATTGGAAAAGCAGGATCTCCGCCTCCAGAGGAATGAACCCAAGCCCATATCTGCCTCCATGCGCAGAAACAAGCTCCAGGTGGACGACAGACTTAGATGTAAAACCCAAAGCTAGCAGGAGCAACAATGAGAAAATTGGGACAAAGCTAGGAGCCCTAATACAGAGAATGCACTGTCAGAATTAACAAAGGAAACACACTCCGTGGAAGATAAAATAAATGACTAGGACCTTCTAATGTCCTATTTTCAGAAGGTTCCAGTCACGTATGGACTTGAAGCCTGGTGTTGTGGTGGTTGCACGTCAGCCTGTGATCCTCAAGGTCCGCAGTTAGAAATCACCGGCAGCTCTGTGGGAGAAAGACTGGCCTTCCTACTCCCATAAACAGTAGCAGTCTGAGAAAGCCACCGGGGGGTTGCTGTCAGTCAGAATTGATTCGATGGCAGTGAGAAGGGCAGTATGGACTCAAAAGATTACAACAGAAGAATAAAAAGAAAATCCAAAGCCTGGGGGAAATGTCAATGACATTTCAGAAAAATGTCTAAAGATATCTAAAGAAAATTGTAGCACCTCACCAAGAAAAAGAGGAATAATCCTATTTAAAAATGGGCAGAGGGAATGAACCGATAGTTTACCAGAGAAGATATTTAGGTGCTAACAAGCATATGAAGATTTGCTCGAGTTCCTTAGCCATCCTGGAGATGCAAATCAAAATAAAGATGAGATGTCACCGCACAGAGAGAGAGAGAGAAAGAGAGAGAGAAACCATACAGCACAGAGTAGAACTGCCCATGGGATTTGCCGAGACTGTAACTCTTTACTGGAATGGAAAGCCTCCTTTCTCTCTCAGGAAGCCACTGGTGGTTTTGAACAGCAGATCTTGTGGTTAGCAGCCCAACTCCTAATCACTACTCCACCAGGGCTACCACTGACATTGATGTTAATGTTGGATGCAATCTAGTCAGTTTAAACCCTCGGTGACCCTGTGCGCAACAGAATGAAACAATGTTCCATCTTGTGCATCGTTACGATTGTTCCTAGGCCTAAACTCACTGTTGCAGCCACTGTCTCTATTCGATTTGTTGAAGGTCTTCTCTTTTTCCTGACTCCTCTTCTTATCCAAATCTGATGTGCTTCTCCAGGGAATTGCCTTTCCTGACAATAGGTCCAAAGTACGTAAGACAGAATCTCGCCATCCTTCCTCGAAGGAAGACTCTGCCTGACCAGACTTCTTCCCGGATGTGTTTGTTCTTGTGGCAGTCCATGGTATTCTTCGGCAGCACCACAATCCAAATGCATCACTTCTTCTTTGGTCTTCCTTATTCAATGTCCAATGTCACACGCATAGAGGCAAATGAAAATGGCCTGGCTTGAGTCAAGAGCACCTTCGTCCTCAAAGCAGCCTCCTTGCTTCTCAGCCTCTAAAGAGGTCTTGTGCAGCAGATTTGCCCAGCACAATGCATCGCTTGCTCTTGACTTGTTTCCATGAGACTTGATTGTGGATTCGAGTAAGATGAAATCTTTGACAACGTCAGCCTTTTCTCCGTTTAACACAATGTTACTTACTCGCCTGGTTGTGAGGACTTTGATCTCCTTTACAGTGAAGTGAGCCTTCATACTGAAGTCTGCGATCCTTGATCTTCATCAGCAAGTGTTTCGAATCCCCCACCATTTCAGAAAGCAAGGTTGTGTCCTTTGCATCTCTCAAGTTAATAAGCCTTCCCCTAAACCTGATGCCATACTCTTCTTCACATAATCAAATTTCTCTGCTTATTTTCTCAGGATACAGATTTAACCAGTATGGAGAGAGGACACAACTCTGATG
>NW_022103920.1:61688445-61701270 GCF_000313985.2 Echinops telfairi
TTACCTTAGGGACTCTATGATTAACAACAAGTTTCAGAATCCCTTCTGCCACCCACTTTGACCTTCACTGTCTTATTAATGATCTTTTGCTTCTTCATGTTGTTCTTGATATCCTTCCACAGTACATCAAGTCTGCTGTCATTCGTGTTTCATTGCAGCAAATCTGTTCTTGAGATGTCTTCAAGACTCAGGTGAGATATCCTCCTTGGCTCTCATTGACTTGTTTTAATGTTCTTGAACTTCAACTGAACTTACATATGAGCAATCGGTGGTCTGCGCTAAAGTCAGCCCTTAGTCTGTTCTTAGCTGCTGTTGAACTTCTCCAGTGTCTTTTCCCACAGAAGCAGTCAATCTGAGTCCTGTGCCTTCCATCTGGAAAAGCCCAACTACTTAGTCGCTGTCCGTGTTGTTGAGAAAAGGCATTTGCTATGAGAAAGTCATTGGTCTTGGTGGACTGACACTCATAACGAAGTTCTTCACAAAGCAGAAAATGAGAAATGCTGGAAGGGTGCAGAGACATGGGAGTGCTCTGACCCTGCTGATGGGACTGTAACCCCTGTGGAAATCATGGCAATTTGGAATAAAAGTACCATACCGTCCAACAATTGCACTACTTATACACCCTTCAGAAATGAGGAACACAACACAAACAGATATACGCACACCCATGTTTACCACAACACTATTTACAATAGCAGCAAGATGGAAATAAATACCCATTGGTAGGAGAAAGGATACATTTTGTAACATATGCACAATGGAATACTCACACTCCTAAACCCTAATGATAACATTGTGGGAGATATCATGCTATGGACTGGATTTGTAGGACATTATGCTGCCTGCAGTTAGCCAATCACAAAAGGACAAATATAGCATGAGACCACTGAAGGAAAAAATAATTGAGAAAAGGTTTTCATACCATAAGAAACAAACTTTAATAGTTACTAGATGTGGGAGGGTTTGGAGACGGAGAAGTCATAGAATCAGGGCAGTTAGGTGTCAAATTGGGTGAAGGGAAATACTATTCTAAATGAAGGAGATGGGGGTGTGGGTGGGAGCAGGACATAGGGAGAGGCATGGAGAGGATTGACAGGTTGTTTAAGTTGTTGGATGCAAAAATGATTATCTGATATGCAAAAACCCACCCAACTCACAATAAAACAGAATATCATTGTGGAATATGCACAAAGAATAAATATAGTGACTGACCAGTTATCCACAGTCTGGGTAAGAAAAATAGAATTTGAATCTTGAAGAATTTTGAAGTATCTATTGCCGTAAATCAGAATGGTCTTGGCAGCGACTTTTTCATCTGGGGTTACCCTCTTTCACTTTGTTCGCTTCTCTTTATCATGTATCTGTGACCCAGAATTTGTGTTTATAATTTCACTTCTTTTCATCATAGATTGTCCCCCCTAAAAGCTCTAGATGTTGCCGTGATTTTATATAATGAAATCATAGGGTTTGGGGTCAGGTTTTAAATTCATGCTTTGTATAGCTAAAATGTAATGAATTTCACCAGTGCCTAGTTGGTAGCCTGGGTGGTACCAACAGTTAAGTGTTTGACAAGGAGTCCAAAGATTGGTAGTTCCAATCCACCCGGAAGTGTCATGCACCCACTCGGATGCATTTTGGATGACAAGTGGGATGATCTGCTTCCAAAGGGCCTTGGAAGCCCTGTAGAGAAGTGGTACTCCGCAAATATGGGATTGCCATCAGTCAGAATCAACTCGATGACAGCTAACAACAAGTGTGGAGCAGGACACCAAGGTAAACACAGGCTATCTATCACGCGACCCCTGCATCGTTGTGCTACTTAGGGTTTGTCGAGTTTGTAAAGGGTCTCACCATATATAGTCATGAATATTTAGCCCAATGTATGCTTGCATGCATTTCCATGAGTGGAATTGCTGAAAGCATGGGATAGACACATCTTAAAACTTATTAGAAGGTGATGAATGGTGTTCCAAAGTGGCTGTAGGAATTGATACTCCTCTCAGCAATAACAAAGGTCATCCTTCCCCACATCCTCTTCACCAAGAAGTATAGTCAGACTTACTTTCACCAGTTCTGTCAGTGTGGTATCCGATCTTAAAATATGAATTTACATCATGATCTCTAGTAATGTTGCTTCCACTTATGATTTATCACAGGTTGTTTTCCTGAATCCTTTCTCTTGTCATTATATATATATATATATATATACTATTAGTCTAGTAAAGTGATTTGGGGAGAGTTTTCACTTTTTCAAAATCAAATCGTTTGTGTGATATTTCAATACACTTTCCTTGACTGGCTGGAGACCAGAATGTTTGCTTGGAATGGCTGATGGTACTTGATGGGACCTGGTGGTTTTCTATGAGATTTTTAACTTATGGTTATGTGACTGTTTACTTTCCCAATTTCTTCCTAAGTCATAGTTTCCCGGAAGTTTATCCATTTCATCTGAGTTTTCAAATGTGTTGCCATAAAGTAATACCTTTCCTTTTTAATCTTTGGATCATTGTTAATTTTTTTATTCCTAATATTGTTTTCTAGTGCCTTCTCACCTTTTCAAAACTCAGTCTTCAGAGATGTTTGTCGATTTTATTAGTTCTGTCAAAGAACCTTGATACGCTTTCAGAGCCTGCTATGTTTCCAGAGAATTGGTGTACTCTCTTATGAAACCATTTCCTCTGTCAAGCCATCATTCGAGATTTAATATGACATCGGACACTTGAGAAATCATGGTTTTTCTTCACAAGTGTATTTTAGATGCTTCTTACATATAAATGTGGGATGAACTTCATAAGGAAAAATAAGTTAGACACCAGTTTACGTGATAATTTAGGATATTAACTATTCTCTTGTGCAGATTGGATGCTTGTACAAATCTTTCCCTCGCTAAGCTTTTGCCGACGGGTCTTAACAAGTTTGTTTTCAAAGCCCGTAAGCACATTGCAGTACAGAGCACAGCAGCCATCAGAAAAGGACCAACAGAACCCTGGCTGCTTCAATCAGGGTGCCAAGGTGAAGGACGGGATCAAGTCTGAAGGTCATCTAGCTGTTTCCAATGATTATTTTGTACTGCATTTCCTCACCATCCCCTCTGCTAACTAAATGAAACCATATCTTGTCTTCAGGCAGGACCTGCACTTCTTACTTTTGCTTTATTTCCTCTGCCTGCATTTCTCTTCTAGAATCTCTCTAGCTATTGTGCACACATTTAGGACACGCATATAACCAAATATTTACCACAGGGATTTAAAAAGTTCAAGGGAAAATTTCATGATCTTTTCCTTATATTTTCCCACAAACTTTTTGAACCCCCCCCTCATTATGGTTTCCATCCAGCCAATCAATGTTTCTCCTTCTTTGAGAGCCATCCCTCACCTCCAACCACAGTACTGGGTTCTGCTGTTCTGTTTGGTGTACTTGGGCCCCTGCACTATTGCTAATGCTCAGAGTTGAGACACTCAGATTCTCATCAATGCTAACTTTGTGCTGGGATTCGGAAATTTTAGCTAGTCTATGGTGGTCTCCCGTAGACCTAGATGACCTCGTCTTGGGGGCTGCATTGTCATTCGGCCACAGCCAGGCTGGGCCCATGGATACTCAAAAGTAGAGCCAGCCAACCCACAAAGAGAAGCAAAGGCAGACGCACAGAGAAGCAGAGAGATCACAGACCTCTAGACTGGATGGCTAGATGTGGTGACACCAGATTTCTTTGACACCAACCCCTTCCACTGTACTGTTCACACTCATATTTCATGAATCACCTGTGAATCCTTCTATCGTGTTTTTATGCAAATGAAGCACACAGTTCACATTTTTCATATAACTCAACCCCAGCATGTTTTCATAAGCATATTACACTAGTACTATTTTTTTACACGTCAATTAATTCCATCCCCGCACCCTCGCACCCCCCACCCCCCCACCGTCCAATGAATTTATTGCTCATTAAGTCTTCGTCTTGCCACCTGCTGGCATGGAGGTTTGGTCCTAGCAGCAGGCCCTCTATCAGTTGACCCTGGGTTTGTAGAGCAGCTTCTGTCCTGGCAGGACTCCTTCCCTGCTCTGCAAACGGATTTCTCCAGTGCAGGAGAAAACATTTTCCACCCCAGAAGCAGCCTACAATGAAGTGCTGGCCCCCGCCCATGGGATTTGAGGGTCTGAGCACCCTAGGCTTGCTCACCACAGGCAAACACATTCTGCTGTCTCAATTGGTTGGCTGGCCACTGACCTCAGGCTCTTTGAATTTCCCACCGCAAGAGCACCAGCAGAGCGGGCCTAAGACACACGGACTTAGAGGGATCAAATGTCCTTTGCTCAGACTGGACTGCCCAGCTCCGTGCCCAGCGCCCTGAGGTGCAGAGGCTCCTGTGCTTGTATTCCACAGTCCTTTACATGGGCTGACAATGAGGGCCCCTTGTATGCACAGGCCAAGGCCCCAGCCTCCCCCTAAACTGGTCTCTGTTAGGGTTGTGGCAGGCCCACTTGCAAGCCCATCGCAGCACGAAGCGCCGGACATAGATCAGCAGCAGAGAACGGACCCTCGGGTTCTCAGGCCTGGACACAAACGGTCCAAGGCAAAGCACCGACGCGAGAGTTCACTTTACCACCATTGGGATGGTATCAAACTCGTTTCATGACATCTTGACCGTGGTTTGTATCTTTTTCTTTCTTTCTATTTATTTTTTTCTTAAAAGGTTATTTTATTGGGGCTCTGACAGCTCGGATACAAATCCATCTTTATTATGCAAATCTGATCCAACAGCGCATTCATGGCTAATTGAATGAGGGTGAATTAGGCCAAAATTCACTTCTGGAAATGTCACAAACCCTATATGAGGTAGGCATGCATGTGCTGTGACACTTGTATGTTGGTTGCTGTGTATTTTCATCATGTCTTCTGACGGTATATGTGTGCACATTATTTATTTGGGTCTGTTATTTGTAACTTGGGAGAAAGAGGAGGCTTTCTACTCCTGAAAAAATTACTGTCATGGAAACTCATGAAGGCAGTTCTACTGTGTTTCCCCGAAAGTAAGACATCCCCCGAAAATACGACCTACTAACAGTTTTGGCTCTTGCTGAAATATAAGGCATCCCCCCGAAAATAAGAGCTCCCCGAACATCAGGCCTCCCCGATAATAAGGCCCCCAAAGCTACCGTAACTCTGGACTCTGGACCGTAGCTGTGGGCGCCACTCAGCTCACTGCTGGCCACAGCACAGCCGGAGCAGACAGGAAGTGGGAGTAAATGTACCATAGATTGTTGTACATGGAAATAATGGTAGTAAGAAATTCTTGATACTGTAGGATTCAGTTTGTCTGGTTATGCTGGTTTGTGATGACAACTACTACCGTACCATATACAGGTAATAAATTTCCTTTTTTTGTTATTCAACTATAAATGTGTACCGTATTCTTCTTCATGGAAAAATAAGATATCCCCTGAAAATAAGACCTAGTGCATCTTTGGGAGCAAAAATTAATATAAGACACTGTCTTATTTTGGGGGAAACAGGGTATTCTGTCCTTTCCAGTGACTGTGATTGGAATCTACTGACAGCAGTGAATTTGGTTCTTGAGTTTTTGATGGGGAAAGGAATTGTTAGTGAAAGCCCAACCCCTATTGAATTTTTTCTTAAGCAAGTCAGACACGATTGTGTTTCTTATAACCAAAGATTTTAGCCACTTCTATAAAGCCAGGCATGATTCCTCCTACTGGAAGAAAAATCATTCCGTGAAAAACTGCTGCCCGATTTTATTCTCCTACTTACTAGCAATATATACAGTTTATTTTTTTAAACCTATACTTTTAATTTTTAATTTTAGTTTTAGGTATTAGATACTGACTTCCTGCAATGAAAAAAAAAAAAAAAGAGGATTTAGCTGTTCATGTCTTCCACTTGCCAACCTGCACTTTATTCTCCCCACCCCCCATCCCACTTTGCATAGGTCATAATTTTGGTTAGGTCAGCGCTGGTGTTTACATTTTGTATGTTGTTGACATGCATGCTGATATGTTGATGTATATGTTGACAAAGCAGAATCGTGTGCTATAGTAGGAGTCCTTTCCTTCCCCCGGGATGTTTATTTATTTATATTTGCCTTTTCTGTAGACCTGTTACTCATCCAACCACAAATTTTCTGACAGTACTTTTATAAGTATTCTCTTCTTTTATTATTAAAAGATCATTTTACTGGGGGCTCTCACACCTCTTAGAACAATTCACACATCAATTGCATTGATCATATTTGTACATATGTTGCCATCATTCTTTTCTAGACATTTACTTTCCATTGAGCTCTTAGTATTAGCTTCTCTTTTGTCCCTCCAGCCCACCCCCACCCTCGTGACCCCTTGATAAATGATAATTTATTATTATTTTCATATCTTACACTGACCACTGTGTCTTTCCCCCACAGTTTCTGTTGTTCATCCCCCTGGGAGGGTGAGTGTGTTTGTGTATGTGGTTATGGGTCAATCAGTGAAATAGGTTCACCTTTCCTCCCCTCCATTCCCCACCTTCCCCCTACCTTCCTGGCGTCCTCCTGCTATTCCCGTTCCTGGATCCTCAACATGGCCCAGCACATCCCCGTCCACTGTGGACCAGTCACCATCAGCACAGCCATCCTCGACTTTCTCACCAGAGTGAGCACTTCTTCCATTCTCCCCTGTGTGCACACTTCCTGGTTCCAAGATGTCCATTTTATTTATTCCTGTTTTCTCTCTGGTGGGTTTGACAACGTTCTCTCTAAACACAATGTCCTAAGAGGTCGTGAAGATGTATGTTTCTGGCTATGGATCTTTCTTCAAACCGTGTGGAGGATAAGTCTTTTCAATCTACCAAATCATGATCTTTTCCCTTGCAATTTTTACACTATTATTTCTTTGATGGGTGCAGTGGTGGTGTAGGGTGACAATTCTTGCTTTCGATGTGGAAGACTTGGGCCAAAGTGCCTCATGCACAGTCAGCACTCATTAGCCAGGAAAGGCTGTCATTCTGCTGGTGAGCAAGTTTCAGCAGCGCTTTCAGACTTAGATGGACTAGCAAGAACAGCCGGTGATTTCCCCCCTGAAAATCTCATCCTGAAAGCCAGATGGAGGCTAATAATCCGATCGGCAGTGACGCGTGAGGATGGGCTCGGGTCGGGCAGCACGGGGTTGGCAAGAGTCAGAGTCAGTGTGAGGACAGCAGGCAGCAGCCACGAGGTCTCTATTTTTTCTGTTCTCTTACTATGGTATTTCTAATAATTAAGGTTTGGTACTGTGATTGATCGAGACATTTTATTTGCTAATTTCTCTCCCTTTATCTTTTACCGTAGTTTGATTTTCTGGAAGATAGACTCATTTTTATCTCTAATTCTTCTACTAAATTTTAATTTTAATTTAAAAATGTGCATGTGTGTGATTTTGGTGAAAGTTTACCAGGTGAATTTGTTTTCCGTGCAATCCTTCATATACATTTCAGATGTGGGGGGTGAGGTTTGATTGCCCTTGACCTCACAAGAAGAAAGGAGGAGCATCAATGTCAGTGTCAGTTCAAGTCTGAGACCCCTCTGAGGAAGTGGTCAGACATAGTTCCGCCTTCTCTCTCTCTTTGCCAATTCGGACACTATCTGTCCTTCCCAGTACACTCTACAACACTTTGCAGTCCAACATTTCATAACAATGACCACACAGGCTTCACAGGCCATACCCACAACGATTGACTTTATTTGGGAAGTTGAACGATTACAATTTAGGATCCAAAATGCTGAGGACACAGTTCTCCTCAGAAGACAAGAGAGGGTCAGTAAGAACGAGGGAAACCCTCAAGGAGAGGGATTGACAACAAATACAGCAAAGGTGGCCCTGGGCTGGGCATTTTGCTGTGCTCTACATGGGGGGCCATCAGACATTGCACGTGGCTTGACAGCAGCTAGCAACGTCACCAACATCCTTTCACAGTCGTGGAAAGAACAGAGACGAGACGAATGAAAACTCTCCCAGCCCCCACCCCAGAGCCAATCCATTCTTGAGTCCTCAAGCTATGAATTATCTTATTCTCACTTTCTAAGCTTTCGTTCACATGACAACTTTCATATCTCTGGTTCCAAAAATACACAAATTTCTAGTAAATAAAACTTAAAAACTTCTCTTTCTAAATTCCTAAAGCTTTTTCAAATCATAAGTGAGACTATTTACCTGAAAGACGTTAGAAAATAATCTGACATATCATAAATGGTTCAAATACTGGCATGCAAATATTTATTATTCATTCGTTTGACAGAACAATCATGGAAAATAGAATGAGTATGTGACATGTGGAGGGAAAAATGACAATGTGGCAGCGGACATTCAAAACTCTGGGGGTTACAAGTAATAATACTACTTTTCAGTTCAACACAATTAAAGGTGCCTATCCAAAGGTGAGACTGAAATTATCAAAATAAAATCAATTTTAATTACAGAAAATAATATCAAGCAGTCTCATACAGCTATTCTAAAACTCTGTATATAAGCAAAATACACCATGATCCTATGAAGTTTAAAAAACACAATTTTTATGTTTTCCTCTGACTCCTCCTTTACCTTCTCGTTACCTTCATCTGGCAACAAATACCATAATATAAAGTCATTTAGGAAAAATTAATAAACAAATACAATTAATATAATGTTTGTGGCTGCCTTTGTATCATCAGATACTCAAGAAAGTTGATTAGTGTAGGAATCAGGAAATTTCTTGTGACAGTGACAATAAGCATAACTTTCCTACATGCCTCATAAGGTTGTTATGAATATCAAATTATGTACTAGAAGGCTCCAGGGATTTTTTGTTTGTTTGTTTGTTTTAACAAAACTGTCATACAATTGTAATGTATTGTTTTCTTTCTTTATCAATAGTATCATTGGTAGCATCTCTGCTACTCAATTCTGCTATTTTGGTCAACATGTAGCTTCTCCTTTTGTCCCTTTTAGAAGCTGCTCCGTGGACGAGCAATAGATCTTCTATTGATCATTATTCTTAACTGTCTAATGAAAGTGTAGTGCATCTATGCTGGAGGCACCCCATCTCACCGAGAACAATGCTTTAACCTTGTTACAAAGAGCGTCATTGTTCACAGATTACCTGAGAATTCCATGCTGTCTCCTGTGTACAGGATGATTTACAGGGCACGCTATAATGGGAAGTTATAATGCTGCCATCAGAAAGCAGAGGTCCCACTTGCGTTAGAGAGCAGACCATCTGTAATTCTGTAAACAGGATACAGCATCTCCCTGTAACAGTCTGAATAATGTAGTAGCAGAGGAGCAAAAGGAAATAATTTGGGAAATAAAACTAACCTGCTGTAAGTGATATGAAAACTAACACTAATACTTTCCATAGTATTCTTTGTTTTTATTACATTTTTATCAATCTTATGGTAAAAATTAACCACAGCAGTACCTTATGCATGCACACTATAACCCTCTTTTTAAAGAGGTTTTTTTTTAATGAAATATACTTCAGTCTCTACAGCATCTTGCAAAATATGGAAGGGAAGTCTCTTATTTTCCTTTTACAGAAAAGGAGACTAGATTTTTGAAAAATAGATTTCAAACCTTGCCCAAGATTATACACCTAATTAGTAGTAATGGCGAGTTAGACTCAGGCCTTTGATTCAGTACTTTTGCTTCTCTCCAGCAGACATGTTCTAAAAGCATACACAACTTTGAAAAGCACTGTCAAAAGCCATTCACTTTACATCTGAGAGTCCTTCTGGCTTGAAAGAGAGGAGTTTCTTAACCAAGCGCACAACAACTGCTGGTAATTCTAAGCAAAGGGAAAAGAAAGTAACCACCCTCTCAGGCACACAGCAAAACAACATATGTAGTAAGAGCCGTGTGGCCAACAGCAGGTGTCTGAAACCTAGTTAGATAGGCATTAGTTCATGGAGCAAAGGTATTAGAATTATATGTATTATTTAAAAGTAATGCTTAATTATTTGTGGTAAGCAGGTAGTACAAAATGCACTCTTTTTCATTTTATTTTTAAACAGGGATGGTTGTGCATAACTGGCTCTGAGCTCAAAGCATAGTCTTTGTTTCCCTGGTGATAAAAGGCCTCAGTCCAAAGGATTGCACTGTCAATTGAAGCAGCCAATTCAGCAAAGGGAGGAGGCTCCTGCCTTCCGGGTGATAGTCTTTTATTACAGGTCCTCTGAGGGCAATCTGGGAAAAGTCACACCCACATTTATCTCTGAACTCTGTCCTTTGTTACGTAAGAGCACGGATGGAGGCGCTGTGACGGGCCAAAGAGGTCGTGCAGCTTTCGAGAAGTCAGAGACGCGGTGCCCATGCGCGTGGAATCAACAGCACTTCTAGCTTACTAGTAGTTGCTGTCAGGTGCCGTGGACTCACACTGACTCTGTGTGGCCAATTAGAACTGCTCTGTAGAGTTTCCTAGGCTAAAATCTTTACAGGAGCAGGTAGGCAGGCCTTTCTTCTGCAGAGCCACTGGGTAGACTAGCAGTCGTGAGTGTAACCATTGTGGTACCAGGAGACATGGTTACATTCAAGATAGGTAGACACGAGAGAACTACCTTAAAGAAATCTTGAGAGAAGTCTATGATAAGATAAGCTGTTCGGCATCGAGGTGCCTGGTCCTCGTTTTCACATTACGCTGCATCCACATCGCATAAGTAAAATGGAGATTTGGCAATTATCTAGCTAATGTGAACAATGATAATGGACAAGTGGGTTAATTTGGCTCATAGAAGTAGACTTTAGCAACAATAAGTGAAATGCCAGGAGAGCTCTTAAATGAATTTCCCTTAATTTTCCAGTTAAATTGCAGTTCCTGACTTTATTTTCCAATTACCACATGATGTTTCAATAGCATTGTTGTAATAATAACACTTTGTTCTAAAAGAGTCACATGCATTCAATTAGTTCAAAGTACATTTGGGTATATGCAGGTTATCAGTTTGCATCCAGCCTTATGAAATGAATTTGAACAGCAAACTTTGGTAATTGTGCTACTTTCATTTTCTTTCCCATTTTCCCCTGCATTTGGTTTCTAAACATGGAATAATTAAAAAATAATTCAAAATCAAATGTTTAATGAATTCGAGGTGCTCCAGGCAGCACTTGCTCGTGGTGCAAGGCTCTCAAGTGAAAAGGGGTAGTGAGTGGAATTTTTAAGAAGATCTATAAATTAAAATGGGCAACAAGTTATTAGCCCCAAGAAATTAGTTTTCAACATTCTAGAATCTATTAACTCAGCTGCAAGATCAATATCTATCATGTCAATCAACAACTGAAGGAAATATCCTAGAGAAAGACTCTCAGGACTGATGGGCTACTTATCTATGAGTAGTGACATGTGGGCTGATATTAATTTTTCTTTATTGTATTGCTTCAAGATATTTGATAGTTTTATAAATATTTACTTTTGTAAGTCTAATGAATTTTAATATCTATAATCAGCCTTGTATGATAAAAAATGTTTTTCATACTAAACTATATACCTCACTAAATATTAATATACATAAAACTATACCTAACTAAAAGACTGAAATAAAATGAGCCATATTTTAACAGAGGCTTGTATGAAATTGTACAGATTTGAGTAATTTTGATTCTGTTTAATGTTTTTAAATTTTTTATAAATAGAATTATATAAACTATAAAGCCATAATTATAAATCATTTTTGTAATGAAAAGAGGATATTTCCTTTCATGGAAGGACATGTAGTTTGCTCAGCCTAGTGTTTTCTAGATTTATCTATGTCGTGTCATTCGTTGGGAATTAATTTCTCTTTATGTCTCAGTGGTATTCAGTTGTATACATGAGGAGGATTCAAAAAGCTCATGGAAAGTGGAAAAAAAGGATAATGAAAATGTCCATGAATTTTTGAACCCCCCTCATATTTGTTTATTTAATCTTCGTTAGATATTTGGGTTGCTTCCATCTTTGGGATGTTGGGAAAAGAGCTGCAGGGAGTGCTGTGCAGGTTCATTGGCATTCCTGCTCTGACTCTTTTTTGTATGTGCCTACGCCTAGGACTGCCGAGTCACATGATGGTTGTTTATTAATTTTTTTGGTTTTGTTTTGGCAAAACAGATAGCTGAACATTGAACAAGGTAGGCAAAAAAAAGAATTGAAGCCATTATATCACGGTCGTGTTGAAAACTATTGAAAGTGTTATAGACAGAAAAGCCAACAAAACTGAGTGAGAGGAAGTAAAGCTAGAACGCTCCTTAGAGACAAGGCTAGTGAAAGTGAGTTTCCTAGACTTTGGACATGTTTTCGAAAGCAAAAACAAAAACCCAGTCCCTGGAAAAGGATAGCACACTTGGAGAAGTAGAGGGTCAGCAAAAACAGAAGAAGACCCACGGTGAGATGGGTGGACACAGTGGTTGCATCAATAGACTTAAACAAAATGACAATTGTGAGAATGGTGCGGGATCAGCCATTGTCTCATTCTTTTGTTCATAGGGTCCAAGTGGTTTGGAACCAGCTTGATGGCCTAACGATAAAAACATAAATCTCAAAATCAACTCAATGGTAGTGGGTTTGATTTAAAAAATTCTTTTTATCATTTCACAGCTTTATTCTGACCACCAGTTGCTCATATGTAAGTTCAGGTGGAAGCTGAAGAACATTAAAACAAGGCTACAAGAGTCAAAATATGACCTGGAATATATTCCATCTGAATTTTGAAAACATCTCAAGAATAGATTTGAACCATTGAACACTTGACAAGCTATGAAATAACATTAAGAACATCTTATATGAGGAAGGCAAAAGGTCATTAAAAAGACAGGAAAGAAAGAAAAGATCAAAGTGGATGTCGGAAGAGACTC
>NW_022103920.1:61701854-61703611 GCF_000313985.2 Echinops telfairi
AATGCTCCTTAAAAGCAAGGAAAGTGAAATTTAAGTTCATGTACTTTGGACATGTTATCAGAAGAGATTAGTCCCTGGAAAGGACATCATTCTTGGTAGGGTAGAAGGGCCATGCAAACCAAGAAGTCCCTCAGGACAAGACGGATTGGCACAGTGGCTGCAGCAATGGCACAGGTACAGGCACAGACAGTGTTGTGTTTGGTAGGGTCTGGGGACCCTGTGATTCGGAACTGACGTGACAGCACAAAGAAAGCAAAGTTGTTTTTCTCCTTTTGAATGTTTCAGGGAAATGGCTCAGGAATAAGCTGCCCCACTCAATCTAATGTCAGGGACCAGAAAATACTTGTCGATTCAATGCCCACATGGAGCGTATATTCACTCAATCACATGGGTCTAGGGGATTCTTACCCAGAGTCTACTTGAAAAGACAACAAAAACCCAAACTCACAGCCATGGAGCCAACTCCAGCTCACAGCAACCCTGTCGGACAGGCTCTATAGGAGTGTGTCTTCACGTTACAGGGGATCAACTGGTGCTTTCGAACTGCTGACCAGCATAGCGACCCAGCACGTGATGCCACTAGGACTCCTGAAATGACACCAGGACTGTATAAATTCACGAGAATTACTTCATCCAGCAAAAAGACGCTGGTAACAGTATGAGACAGGATTAAGTTGGGTAGATTGGTGAGCAAGACCTACAGAGTCTCGGAACATAAGAAATCTTGTATTTAGTAGGAGAGGAAAATATTAAAGAAATAATCGTATAATACAGCATATAGGTAACAGATATCAAGGGTGCTATGTAAACCATTAGCGTGATGGTGAAGAATATTGAAAGTACTGTGATTGCCAGAAAGAACGAACAGCTCTGTCTTGGAAGAAGTACAGCCATAATACTCCTTAGAAGCAAGGACACCAAGACTTTATCTTGTTTGCTTTGAATATGTTATCAAGTGGCACCAGTGCTTGGAAAAGGACATCATGTTTGGTAAAGTACAAGGGCTACGGAAAAGAGGAAGAGGAGGAGGAAGGCTAATGGGGAGATGGACTAATGGAAGCTGCAACAATGGGCTCAAACATAACAATTGCGAGGACGGGGCAGGACAGATAGGGCCTCATTCTGTTGGAGATAGGGTTGCTATGAACCCGAACCTACTTGATGGTAATTAATAACAGATAAAGAACAAGAGTCTTGGGCAGTGCAGACATTGAACACACTCAGCTTCTAACTGAAAAGTTGGCAACTTGAATTTACCCAGAAGTACTTTCAAAAGAAACCCTATAGAAATTCCACGAGGGTCAAACCGGAGTAAATGAAGGTGGCTATGGCAATAGACAGTCTATGACCAGGACCTCATAGATACTAGAAGTTTTACTCAAGAGCAATAGAAATATATTCAAAAATTTTGTCAGATAGATAGCTCTCCTGAAAAATGAATGCAAATAAGCACCATCTTCTTATTCAAATCAATCTCACATCAGGGTGGGGACAATAGATTCCATCTCTTTGAGCTTTCGGGAACCTCAGATTTGAAATTTGAATATATGGAATCAAGTACTTCAAGACTGTAGGGTTTGAAATTAGACGTTCCTAGATTTAACTTTAGGTATAAATTTCAAACCCTATATCATGGGAACAATAATATAAGAATGAAATGATTAATGCATATAAAATACTGAGCATATTATCTTGAACTAACTAAATGATAAGAAGTCTGACCAACCCAGGGACAGGGGAGCAACAAGTGATCCAAA
>NW_022103920.1:61704890-61715486 GCF_000313985.2 Echinops telfairi
AGCTGATATTAAGGGCTAAAGTAGAAGGCAAATGTTTTGAGAATGATGATGGCAACAAATGTACATATGTGCTTGACACACTGGATGTATGCATTTATTGTACAAGCCCCCAATAAAATAATTTTTTAAAAAGTCTAGCTATTACTGCCCCACTCCTTCCATGGGTAAAATATAGAATAACCACACAATGGGCCCTTATGTTCTTCACATAGCTAATGTCGGATGCATTTTTAGTGAGTTAAATTGTACTCAGTGTTTTTAGAGTAATGAGCCAAATCCATGAACTATTCTGGAGCAGATGAAGCCTAACTGTTTTGACTAAATGTAGAGATAATTAGAGTCTAGACTCTCTCTGCTGATTGGCTTACTGAAGCGTCATGAGAATCATCATGCCACAATAGAATACCACGCAGGGCTATCACCAAACAGAAACTTTTCTACACAGATGACAAACAACTAATTTTATCTACATCAGAAACTAATTATTAGCCAAGGCTTCTTATCATCTTCTAAGTTTGTTTCCTGCTGTCACAGCCTCTTAGTAGTACAATCAACTTCATCTCCCGGGCCTGTTGAAGGCTGTTCTTCCCTCTACATGAGCTTTTGTAAAACCGCCCAGTGCGAGATGAAGCCCCTTTTTTGTAGCTTTATAATTTGCACTCGAAACACGTACTCTTTCTTTGATGTAGTGGAGTACAGAGATGAAAGATCTTGATAGATGTGTTCTACTCAAAACCAAAAAACAAAGTATAAAAGGTATGACTATCTTACCTGTGATCAAGGCCTGGAGGCATGTTTACATATTACTAATGGAAAGCTCCAATATTTTTTAATAAAACAGGTACAAATAAGTATCCAAAAGCCAATTGTTCTATGAAGGGGAGCAAAGGACAAACAGTAGAATAGCGGGTAGGCACTCAGACTTGGTTAGAGCCCCAAATGTTAGAATTGCAAGTGTGTCCCTGTCCAGCTAGTGGGAAGAAACTAGATGGCACAGTCATGGATAATCCTGTCTTTGCCTTTTAATTCAAAGGTAGGGTGCAGTCCAGAGTCTGAAACACCTAAGCAACTATGGAGAAAAGGGAGTGATTGGAATGGTGGTTCAATCAGGTGAGCTTCATTAAGTCCAAGTTTTGAAAATAATTAGCATAGGGAGTATCGTGCAGATTTGAAAATGTCACTGATCACTACTGATATCATGATTCATTTTCAGCAGACCCTGGTAAAAATTAATAAGAAAGAGTCAATTCGCCTTTATCAGGTAAGCTTGGGGGTGTTTTTGTGCAGACCTGGGGTCCTTCTTCTCCTCCTTGTGTGGAACACTGGCGGTCGAAGATAATTTTAGAAACACGTAATACTCTTCACTCAAATCCCAAACCAAACTTACTGTCATCAAGCAGGATAAAAAATGGGACCATGTTAAGTCGGTCCACAATATGTTTAGACATCTTATTTGTGTACTTAGTTCATCTACAAAATCTGAAAACATAGGACCCACTGGGATAGGCCATATATAGTAATGATGGTCAGAAAGATACGATTTTTAAACCAAAGCCCAGAAACTCTATAAAATCAAGTGTTGGAAGTGCTGGCGGTCTACACCTGGGAAGCTCTTGGTCAATTCAGGCCTGCAGGACCAGGCCAGAACAGCATCAAAGCACTTCTTCAAAGGTGTAGTGTTAACCATCAGAACAGAACTTGGCTATATTGCAAGAATAGAGCCTGCTGTGCCTGGAGTTACTCTTCAATGGGGAGCAATCTGCTGCATTAGAGGAGGAGAGGTTACTACACATGGTCTAATAGGACCCTTTGGATGCTCAGACTGTTGAATTTTGCACACTCAGGACAATTGAGTTTTGCCAACTGATACAGAACTCTCTCCATATTTTAACATTTGGCTGAGTATCATTCACAAGTATTTAGGATGGAGAAGAATCCTTCAAATATCAGGAGGGAGAATGTCTGATCACTTTAATAAGTTGCTCCTAATATATGGTATCATTTCCTTTCACTGATTGACTTGAAATAATTCTTGTTCTCGAGGATACCAGATTTTTAGCCTTATTCTTTGAAGGCCTAAAGTTACCATGGCTCAAAACCCCCAAAGAGCATCTGGCCTTCATAGTTTATTAGATGGCTACCTTACTTTCCCCATATTTCTTCTTTTCTAGGGCTAATCAGACTAGGGCTGACCTCATGTATAATAGCAAATAATATTGTCAACAATTCGTGTTTGTCTTCATTTTTGAAGTCAAAAAGAAAGGCATGAAGAAATATGATCTTTTCCAGAGCCGTTGAGCTGTGGTAAAATAATAGCCAGGCTCCAGTCACCCACAGCCCTCTCGTTTTACTGCTCCCAGTCTTGGTCATTTGCACATTAAACTCCTCACTACCTCAAAAGTACTTACCCCGTAAGAAGCAACTTTTCAATCCACCACTCTGATTATTTAATACATTTTTTTCTGAGAAAAACTACTTGCTCTACTGGTACACAAATGTCCCAGAAAATGTCCTTACAATATTTAAAAGGAAGTCAATAATGTTTAATTACAATCAAATCCAAATGTCTCCTTATTCTATGATTACTGGATTGGAAATACTGATAGTCTCTTCAAGGAATTATAATGTCGTTATAATGCATTTTAATATGCTCAGATAAAGTGTGTTATAACTATGCATTATAATTAAAATGCATTATTAGAGAATTTCTATTTGCTTTTGCTATATTTAACATTTTTAATTTGCAACATTGCTATCTCTAATTGCTCTGTCTCAGTATCACTATATGAGATGAATGAAATTAGGCTTGTGTGCATCCTCCCTTATTAATAGGAAAGAAATGGAGATTCAAAAGACACAAGTCAAAAGTCAAAGCTGGATATGATAGACTTGCAACCATAAGGTAATACAAAAAGACCCGGAGAACCCTAACAAATGAATTCCCTAAGTTTCAGAAGCACTATCTATTTGTCAATTTGTTGTATTATAGAAGCTTTCTTATTGTTATGAGACTAGCAGCGATATCACTGATATTTCAGATGCTATTTGGCAACTTCAGGGTGGTATGGTTGTAGATTATACTATGTAGATTTATATGTAGTGGCAGGTTTTAGAAGAGATTCCAGACTAAGACAGACTAAAAGAAAAACATGGTGGTCTATTTCCAAAAATTAGCCAACGAAAACTGCAGTTATCACAACAGAATGCTGCCTGATATTGTGCTAGCAAGATAAAAGCTGTAGGTTTGCAAACAATGAAAATCACAGTGTCCACAAATATGGACTCTGGAATACAACCAATTATGAAGTGAAGCAGGACTGAATCATGCTCCAGCTGTTGCCCAGGCAGCCAGAGCCACCTTTGGGCAACGGAAAGCCATAACAACGAGTTTCGGGAAGATGTTGTTGTTAGGTGCCATCTGACAGCTATGCAATCGAAATTTTAAATACCAGTAAGTGAACAAATTTCAGTGAAACTTCCAGACAAAGGAAGATACCACCTACTTCTAAAAATTAGCCACGGAAAACCTTGAAGAGATATGGAAAGAAGGGGAAGGGATCAGAGTAACACAGAGGGTGAAGGCTGTGATTTGAGGCTGTCAGCTGCCCTGGTCATGGAGGAAGAGCAAAGGCCGTGATAAGGGTAAACTCGAGGATCGCTTTAATACCTACAAGGGACATCAGAGCAAGCGAGGGGGGAAAAAGTTGGGGCAATATTCTACACAAATCTGCTGTTCTTGGTGGACGGTCTCTTCAGTGAAGTTTTTTCAGTGAATATTTATTGATTAACCTAGCCTTTCAAGGCTAATAAATAAATATATTCCCTTTCAAAAGCAAAACAAAAAAACCCCCCACATATTAATTTTTCTGCCTAGGTTCTAGGTGGAGAAAAGCAAACCAAAGATTCACTCAATAATTTACCGCAGGCCTGTGCTCCAAATAGATTTCTTTTTGCTTGAATATAACCTATTCAAGAAAGTTAAACCCTCAAACCTTAGTTGGGGAATTAATATAAAAATTGGACCTACACCCACACCTTCAATATCCTGCAAGATGCCAAAAACTCTGCAGGGATATCCCCATAGGGCAAACCAGAAGACTTGCTCACAGAGGAAAAGACCTTGCTAAATAAGGAGCTCATGGTTAATTGGTTGGTTGGTTGGTTGGTTGGTTGGTTGGTTGGTTGGTTGGTTGGTTGGTTGGTTGTAAAACACACTAGAAAAGCATTCAGCATAAGTGAGAGTAAGTGAAACTAGCAGAAATCTAAATATCAAACTGGAAATAATAGAATGGGAATCTGAAGCAGAATATAAATTAAGAATCTTTAAATAAGACATGGAAGAGTTAAAGTATTAATAAGCAACATGTAAATATGAAACATAGGCACAATAAAAGAATAAAATAGAAAAGCATAATAACATTTTTGGTTAATGAATGAAAGTAAAATTATTGAATTGAAATTCTGAGTATGTTAGATAGAATGCAACTACATGAAATATATGAGAGGGAAAATATAAGAGCAGATTAAGATTTAAGATACCAGAAAGTTTGGTATCAGAAATAATTTTTTTAATGGGGAATAAGGCAATCCAAATTTTCCAGCATTAATTAAGTACACAGATTCCTAGGATCTAAAATCACATGAATTCCAAAGAGAATAAACACAAGGAAATTGAAAGCTAACTACATTACAATGATGTTACTGAATGTACAGTCTTAAAAGCAACCAAATAAAAGAAGACATCACAACTGTTAATCCGTATGACAAAAGTTTTAATAGCCAGGAGACCATAGGTGATGGAAAACTACGTTCACTGTGCGAAGGCAGGACTAACCGTTAGCCCTCGACTTCTCTCATGGGCTAAGTTGTTACCTGGAAAGAGTTCAAAGCAGAGACTGAAAACTATTTCACTCAGAGAGCCTTGTTAAAGAGAACAGATTAATTGTTAGAGTGCATAAAGAAGAAAATTGAGCTCATAAAGTAACAGTGAGATAAACAAGCAGTAATGAATAATTACAGTCATAAACATGTAGATGTATTTAAATATCAGCAACGACAATTGTGACAAACTTAAATACAAGTACTAGCAATAAGATGTAAAATAATTTGGAGTTAAAGCATTATAAGATCATTATATAGTTCAAGAATATTGATTGGGTTTAGACATTGTTAGGTCAGGAAGTCATAATAAAATGTAAAGCTTGACTAAAGGGAGAGAAATAGACTGCACAACTTCTGAACAGGGGCGGACTAAACAAGGGAAACTCAACTGATTATTGGTATCAATGTAACTGACAAAGCAGAATGCTGAGAGGGCGTGAAAGGAGAAGTGTGCCAAGTAGAAGGCATGCGATGGTGGAAAATCAGTGCTCATGGAGCCGTAAACATAATACATGTCAATTAACTAAATTCACCAACTACAAAAGAAAGAATATTTGAATTTATTTTTGAAAATCAGCTTTACTGCTCTTAGGAGGTACATTTAAAATAGAACCCACACAAACAAAAGCTGAGAATGAGGGCATGGAAGGAAAAAACATGTCAGGAAACTGCTGACCAAAATAAACTGGGATAGCCAGACTGTATCTGACAAAAGTCTTCAAGTGAATTTTTAAAATATAGCATAAGGAAAAAAGCTCACTATATGAGAAACACAGGAGCCCTGGTGGTGTAGTGGTCACAAGCTGGGCTGAGAACCTAAAAGCAGAACTCTGACCCAGTAGCCACTCTGAGGGCGGAAGACAAGACTTACTACTCCTCTGAAGAGTTCCAGTCCCAGAAAGCCACAGGGGTAGATTTCTATCTGTCCTACCTTGCTGGATTGCTATGATTTGGAATTGGCTAGATGGCAGTGAGAGTTTACATAAGGAACACACTCACCAAGATATAAGAATTCTAAATTATATAGAATGTATATATAGCTAGCAACATCGGCCTAAAAAGAATAAAAAAGGTTATCAAATTGCCAGGAGTAACGGACAACTCCATTCTCGGATTGTAAAACTGTAATGCAATTCTATCTGTAATTCACATGGCAAACAAGATTTCTAAAATAGAAAGGAATTAACATATAGTTCAGAAAAATTAATAAACTTGAGCGTGTCCTTGTGTGCCAGGGACTTATTCTAACTTATAGCAGCCCTGCAGGACAGAGTGGCCCTGCCCCCCACAGAGTACTCTAGGAGGTACGCCTGACAGGGGCAAAAGGCACATTTTCCACCAGTGCGGTGACTGGTGGTTCGATCGCTGAGCCTCATCACAGCCACACCAAGCGATGATATTCTTTGTTCACAGTGCGATGAAATGTTTCAGAGCAGATCCTCTGTTTTGAAATTTCAAAGCACACTTCCAAATAATTTATAGGGCTTCGAAAAAAATCATTCCATTAGAATGTGGGAAGTGGTGCTAAAACACGATTAAAAATCCATTAAAATGTTACTTTAAAAAACAAAAATTGTTAACCTTCATAATTCAAAATACTTAAGAAAAAGAGCAGTTCTAAATTTCCAGGCAGAACAAGCAAAAGGAACTTTCTTTGTTTTGTAAATCCGTAAACGCCCCTGCCCCTCCCCTGCAGTCCACTCCTGGTTGTGGCGTCAATTCCATTCAGGCACACGGAGAGCCCATGGGACCGAGGGAGAAGTGTCCCCCTCCAGTTTTAAGGGGTCAGTCTTTGGAGAAGCAGAATGCCACGCCTTTCCCTAGCAGAGTAGCTGGTGAGTTCAAACTACCCAACCTTCCAGATGGCACCTGAGTGTGGTAAGCAGAGCGTTAGTCTGAGTTCCAAGTCTGGTCGTCTGACAGGACAACATGTCTCTCTGCGATAGCACTTCTCACATGTCCTTTTTCCTTAGGAGGGTTATCTGTTTTTTTGGAAGTTCATTGCCGTGGAGTTGATAGCCACTCACAGCGATGCCAGGGGTCAGAGCAGAACCACGCGGAGGGTTTCCGAGGCTGCGAGTCTGCACAGAAGCACACTGCCACATCGTTCTCCTTCAGACTGGCTGCTGGGTTTGAACCACTGATTTTTGGTTGGCTCCTGAGCGTAGACACCATGTCGCCAAGGCTCCTATTGTTTCCCTACCTAGATGGCCATCTCTTTCAGAGCAATCCCAGGTTTGATTTATTGTCTCTTTCCCAGACTACCCACGCTCACCCCTCTCTCAGAGATATCTAGGGAGCACCACAAACTGTCCATTTGCAATCACATATCCATCAAGTGAATGAACTCAAGATAGAGCAGTACAGGAAGTGTGCATGATGGGAAGTTTTCTTTTGGCTCAACTAGTAAGATTCCTTTAAAATCTTCTTGAAAGAGTTGAATCTCTGAGATTCAAATCTCTGAGACTATACCGGACCCTAGAGACATGCTATTCGGAGTTCTATTGCTATGCTTGGGCCAGGGAGCTCAGGGGTGTAGCATGTGTTATTCATTTCATCAAAGTTTACAATCAATATTGCTTGGGAGGCTGGTGTCATTTTTTCAAAATATGGCTTTGCTCTGGAAGGAGAGACAATCAGCTCCCTACACTGTGTGAATCAAATCCCCCACTTCGGGGCCCAAACCTGCGGGAGGAGGACAGGGAAACACATCATTTTCCTTCAGAGTGATTGAAAAGGCATGGTGTATAGAAGCCTTGTTGTGTTTCAATGCATTGAATTTTTTCAGTATCTATTTTTCTCAGATTTGTCAGGTACTTAAGGGTCTATTTCGAGTTGCCTACAGACTCCTTTTCTTATGTCTCTTAAAACTATTTATGATTAAATCACCCACATGGTTTTCCAGGCTCAAATGATTCTTTTCCTGCTAAACCCCATTTCCCCCTCCTTTGCTTTATTTTGTTTCTCACATCTATATTTTCCAATACACTGCATACTTTCCGTGTTGTCATCAAGAACTCTGTTTCTGGATTCTCCATCCTCACACTTTTTTTTTTTTTTAACCTATCTATTTATTCATCCAGCACTGTGATTGGGCGCTTTCCAGTGTCAAAAACTGGTCTGGCCAAAATAGTGGCGAACAGTCCCAAGTGGTGGGGGAGCAGGTCACATAAATCAAGCTGCTCCACACACGAGTCAGCGCAGGTCAACACCATAGATAACTGTATAGACGTTTCCAGAAGCGTGCTGAAGACATGCTTTAATTACGGAATAAAGTGGATAGTGAAGGATTCCCAGAAGAAATTAGTATTGAACAGGGACAGGAAGTGAGCAGAGTCAAAGGAGGACTGCCAAGTGAACCAAGAGAGCAGTAAAGGCAGCAAGCAGGAAGGTGCAAAGATGCCCCACGCCAGGCTGTGCTTCCCAACGTGCTATCGATGGAAGAACGGCCTGGGCATCAGCTAGAGGGTTCTTAAGGTCACACTCACAGCACTTCCACACAGAACTGACATGTGTTAAGCCTTCAGGGGTCCTCAAACTTTTTAAACAGGGGGCCAGTTCACTGTCCCTCAGACCCATTGGAGGGACAGACTGTAGTTTAAAAAAGAACTATAAACAGATTCCTATGCACACTGCACATATCTTATTTTGAGGTAAAAAACAAAACGGGGCAAAAACACCCGGTGGGCTGGATAAATGTCCCTGGCGGGCCTCGTGTGGCCCATGGGCTGTAGTTTGAGGACCCCTGCGTGTGTCTGCTCCATTTCTACTTGCAGACATCTGATTACTATATAAAAATAAAGTCATCTACTGGGGGTGGGGGTGGGGGGTGGAAGTCACTGATGTGCGTTGGAATCTCTAGAAAGAGGTGAATGTCTAGCAGTCGGATGAGATTATTTGCATGCAGGGCAAACTTAAAGACATGCTGTAGAGATAGGGTGGGATGGATAGGCAGCAATCAGAGTGACTTGGGGGGCAGACATGAAGATGGGCTGTAGATAAAAACGCAGTGGTGGAAGGTCCCCAACTATGATTCTTAGACCATGTTTGATGATTTCCATTTGGAGAGTGGAATGTTAAATTTTGGTGGACTTACTTCTAGGTATATCATTACATATTTTATGAAAGAAAACAAATATCATAATTAACTGATCTGCTATGTTTACATAAAGGACCCCTAATGGTGTAGTGGTTATGCATTGGGCTGAGATCCCCAAGGTTCATAGTTAGAAACCATCAGCCGCTCTGCAGGAGAAAGTTGGGGCTTTCTACTCTCATAAACAGTTAATCTACCCCACCCCTAAGGGTCGCTATGAGTCCACATCGACTCCGTGACAGTGCACCTATATTTTAGATCCTTGGGCTGGTGTGTAATGTTAGAAAAACTATGGGTGTTTGCCCTCCGGGGATGACATGTTGAAGTACCACAAATTGGGTGGTCTATAGGAACAGAAATGTGTGGTCTGGCAGGTCTGGAGACTTGGAGTGTGAGGTCAGCATGTCAGCCCTCGTGAGTCCTTCGGGGGACTTTGAGAATCCATTCCACGCCTGTGAGAGAAGACTGAGAATAGAGACCCTGGGCTCTAGGGGCCCTCCCCAAGATCTGTCTGTTTTCTCTGTCGCTCTCTGTGTCCTTTCTTCCCTCAATTGCTAGCACATTCAAAGACCTTATTTCCAAACCAGTTCATACTCACAGATACTGGGTTTAGGATTTCAATGTGTTGGGGGGAGACACAGTTCAACCACCGACACTGGTGTCACTGCCAATTTGAGGATTTCGCCTTCTTTACGCTTTCAAGGTTGTCCCTATTTCTCATGCTACCTCTTGTCCATTCTTTACCATAAATATTTCAAACTTTCCCAAAATGCTTGTGGGGAAATTCCAATATTTTTAGTTCCATTATAAGTTTAGTTGTCGTTAGATACCATTTAGTTGGTCCCTACCCCATGGAGACACCCCCCACCACCACCCTAATTCTCAGTAAATAAGCTTACACCCTGCTTTACTGAGATAAAAAGAAGGCCTTAAACGAGGACTCCTCATCTTCTTTCCACCCAACCTGCAAAATAAACAGCGCCACTGGTCCTCATTCCCACCCCTCTTCTTCCTTGCGTTCACCCCTCACATCTGTGACCTAGGACCAGCAGCCTCGGCACGGGCTGGACACTTGTTAAAAATGCAGATACCAGACCCCACACAAAGATACCGTATGGAGCCCGCTTTTCAACCAGACACTCCAGGTGATTCATATGCAGAAATTTGAAAGGCTCTGCCTAAGAGCCTGTCCCTTCTTGCCTCTTCAGCTACTTTGCACCATTAAATAGCTTTGAATCTTCTCTAAGTTCAAGCACACTTTCTCTCTTGGGCTCTGTCCACGATTGTACACATTCAAGATTCTCCTATTTTAAATCAACATTCAAATCATTTTTTACAAAGCTGCTTTGACTTCCTAGCTCCAGGTGATGAGCACTTTATGCTCTTTCTTCTTCAAAGCCAAAATTCTTAAAGTAATTTTCTATATTCCCTTTCTACTTTGCTCCCAACTTATTACTCAACTCAATTGTAGACGCAACTACTAGTTGAGTTCTGCTGGAATAATGGCTAAGAGCTCAGCTACTAACCACAAGGTCAGTGGTGTGAACCCACCACCCTCCCAGAGGAAGAAGAGATTTGGTAATCTGCTCCAATAAAGATCCCACAAACAAACAAACAAA
>NW_022103920.1:61716049-61718166 GCF_000313985.2 Echinops telfairi
GCACATGAGTGTCTATAAAAATCTTTATGAAAGCAAAATGCCACATCTTTTTCACAAGGAGCTCATACTGCCAAATTTCAGTTATCAGTCATGTGCTTAACACTCCCGTATAGTCTAAGGATCTTAGAACAACACTAGTCAGTTCACACTACTCAGTCTCTCTGTTTTCCACTGTTACATTGCCCCACTGTCTGGTTGGGCATGTTAGAGCTGAGACCTTGGATTTCATAAATTGGGGAGAGGACTCTAAAGGTTATGTGACTTCTACACTAAGATGAACAACTTCTATATAAATCTGCTTCATGAGAGTAATCTTATATGGATGGCTTTTGAGGCAGATTCCTCTACTAATTGGGAATATGATTTTTTGTTTTCCATTGACTCTCTTGGCTTTTCTAATTAACTGCGACTTCTATCTACCTCATAAAATAAAAGTGTGAGGAGGCCTTTATTAGAAAGCAAAACAGTTGGTTAATTAAACCAATTTGGTAAAAAAAAATAATTTTAAAAGGAAATGAATTCATGAGAGGGATATCACTTTTCATTTTTAATAGTTTGAAACCATGTGGACACGCGCTAACACTCCAGAATGAATTTTTCCCCTCTTTCATTTAGTTTTAGGATTTGAAAGTGTTGGTTTTTGTGCTTTCTTTCACCAAATTACACAAAAGATTAACTTAGTCCACAAAGATGGGTACCTACTGGAGCCAGGTAAATAAAGCACCTCAGTGGAGATAATTCTGCGTGATAAATGCAGCAGTATGCATATCATGATACACGCAGGTGGTGGTGAGTTTTAAAAGAAATGCAAGGCAATGGGAACGGAGGGACGGGATGAGTGCGGAAAAGGTTGACCAAAGAGGAAACTATAAAGATGTGAGTCTGGGAAAGAAGAGTTGGGGGAGAGACTCAGCAATTGTACATGCAATGAGTTCAATGTTTCTCGGCCTTTGTCCTCGTCAAGATTTCTGGCGTGCTTGAGGTCATCATTGCAGCTATTGTGCCAATCCATCTTGCCATATTCTCCCTGAGCTTGCGGATCCTCCACTCCGGCAGATGCCATGCCAATCTGCGGCGGTTGATTCATTCTGAGGACTTGTCTAAAAGTCGTAAGTCAGACAGTGCTCGGTGGTGATACATGTGATTTTCACTGGGTAATTTTCAGTGGTAAGTCACCAGGCCTTTCTAGTCTAGCTTGATCTGGAAGCTCTGCTGTAAGAGCTTCAATATGGATGACCCTGCTTGGTATATGAAACACTGTTGGCAACAGCTTCAAGTTTCTGAGCAACAGGCAAGTCACCGCAGTAAGACAAGCTGACAGATGAGTGCTGGGAAGCAGAGAGACTAGAGAACATGAACTAATTTCGTGGAGCCCTCACTTGGGCTAGGTTCAAAATTATGGCCCTCGGAGTTTGCCTCTGAGGATATTTACTGTGAGAGGTGTCACCGCTACAGGTTGAGAAATGAATGGGTAGAAAAAGTCACTTCCAGGTAAAAGACTCATGTGAATAGCTCAACCCTATGCCTGCATACCAGATGCCAGCCCCTATAGCATACATATGGTGGCAAATGAACATTCAGCGATGACAACCTCAGTGGCAAGATGGTGGCAATTTATATTAGCACAATTTATTTTGACAGGTGGATGGAACCTGCTTCCCACAGATTTTCTTTACCTAGACTAAGGCCCCCAAAATCTGGGAACTAAGAGCACCAAAAATATCCACATAGCCACTTACAAAATAAAACAAACAAACAGACAAAAACATTTTCTTTAATCCAGTTAGTATTTGATTTGCTGATACTTGAAATTAAAAAAATCTTAACTCATTCTATTGACTCCTAGATGTGTGAGAGGTTGCTCGATCTTACTAGTAGCAACACAAATAAAATACATAAGAAGATATTCCAGTTTTCAGCTGGTGGATTGGCAACGCTCCAGACAACCAATGGCACATGATGCTGGGCAAGCTGGGATGAAATAGGCATCCTCAAACTGTGCTCACAAAATTCAAGTTGTTCATGATGTTGGCAAAGAGAAATGTGGAAATAACGATCAAAATTTTAAATGTGTCATATTTTGCCCCACAAATTTCACTTTTATAGATTGACTCTAC
>NW_022103920.1:61719577-61721898 GCF_000313985.2 Echinops telfairi
CTGCCCCCAGCCATGGTGTTTTCAATCCTCTCATACACATGGGAAAGTTAGACTTGGAATGCGGACGACAAGACAAAGCAATGCATTTGACTTGTGGTGCTGGCAAAGGATATTGGAAGTCCCCGGGGTTGCCAAAAGAACAGACCAACCTGTCTTTGAAGAGGTATAGCCACCACATTTCTTCGAAGCTCTAAGACTTCATAGCATAGATTTTGAACACTTTATCAGGAAAGACTGGTCCCAGGAAAAGGCCAGAATGCTTGGTGAAGTAGAGGGCAAGACAAAGAGGAAGACCTTCAAAAGAGGGATTGACAGTGAGAGCCCCAAACTCGTCTGTAAAGTGTAGTTAGACTGAGCTGCTGGCAGATCCTCTATGGTCAAAGGCAAGAGTCCCAAACAGCCCAACTAGCCGGCAGAGACCATCGTAAACTGGATTCTGCTGGATCGAACTCAATACTTGGCCAGTCAACCTCCCTGTAGATGACCTGAATTAGTACTGGGTGCCAGCATCTCTTAGTTATTCCATGACAGAAATATCTTCCCTGGCTTTTTGAATGTTGATGGGCGGGGGGTGGGGAGGGGCTTCACCCACTGATGCATTATTTGTATTTTTGTCTTTATACTAATATGATCTTCTCCTAGCCACCTTTACAAAAAAGAGGGATTGACATGAGGGCTGAAACGATGGGCTGGAACATAAGACCAAGTGTGGGGATGGCACAAGACCGGGCAATGTTTCATTCTGTTGTACAGAGGATCGCTGTGAGTCAGAACTGACTGCCGGCAGCTAACAACTGTTGAGGCCAACGGGCTAAGCGTTCACATCCCTGCATCTACACACTTCTAGAGGAGACGCTTTTCTTCCCAGCGGAATTCTAGACTCTTAGATTGATACCGCAGCAAAATGAGAGTGTGGGCATCCGCAAGGGACTCGAGTCAGGGGTTGAGGGGAGAAGACATCTGAAGGGGCAAGAGCAAGGATGTGGAGTGGATGAGCTAAGGTTTCCCAATGAAATTCTCATGGGACAGCCTTTGAGGTCCTTGGAGAATGAGTAGGTGCATGTTTGCGATGGAAAAATCTATCACAAAATTCACCGTTTCTTGGTGCAAATTTCCCAACCGTTTTCTCACCAATACAGTTTTCTGTTTCTTGAAACTTCTTAAGTCCCTGTGATTGTCTTGGATTCTTCAAGAAAATCTATCAAGAATAGCCCTTTGGGATCCCAAAATGCAGCTCCTAAAATCTTCTGAGCAGACCTTTTTGTCTTGAATTTAGTCGTCTCAGTAAATCCCCTCAAAAGCCACTGTGTTACTGAGAGAATTTTTTTAGAGTCTTCCATTGATGGCTGAAAAAATTATCTGCCATCCAGTGAATTCCCACTCATAGTGACCCTGTGGGCAAGTAGAACTGCCCTTGTGCGTTTCTGGGACCGTAACGCTAGGAGCTTGGAAAGCCTCCTCCTCCCACTGAGTGGCTGGTAGTTTTGAACTTCTGACCTTGTGATACACAGCCCAATGAATAACGATTCTGCCAGCAGAGCTTTCAGAGATAAGTTTAAATGCATTTTGTTTGGAATAAACTCATGGTGTGTGAACTGGAACAGCAGTAACAAAACTTTTATCTTATCCAAACACACGCACAAATCTCCTGAAGGCATACAAGAAACATGCAAGAATGATTACGTATTTGGGGAGCAGACATGGGAATTTAACAGGTGGAGACAAGGCTAAAGTGGAGCCTTTCATTTATTTTTTAAACTTTGTTTCTCTTGTTTGTTATTGGATAGTCTCAAATCTTTTCATTTTGGAGCCTCACACATGCATTATTTGTTTGAAAATTCAACAGTTGCAATGGAAAAAAAAGAGTCCTAATTGATGCCTTAAGGTTATGACTCGCTAATCATGTGTGTATGGATCCAGGCACTGAATTTCTGGTGGCTTCTTCCCCATTCTAGTAGTTCTGGTCTATGGCAGCCCTGAAAGAGCAAGGTTAAAGTGTGGCATTCAAAAGACTGATTCTGGGACTAAGGTGCCCCCTACTGGGCAAAGTGGGCATTTCCCCATTACTTTGTTCTGCCTTTAATTGCAGAAGAGGTTAGGAGATAAAGCAGGGGATTGAGGTCCTGGGTCTCCCCTGGTAGAGGCGAGACATAAAAGTCATTTTATAGAGATTGCCTATGCACAAACAATGAGCATGCTATACTTTTTTTTCAAACTGTCTCCCCCTTGCATGGTAATTTCCTATGTGTACTATGTTACATGTATGTGAACATCATTTATATAGAAGCATTATTTTAGAAAAATGTGGCACATTGAGATGG
>NW_022103920.1:61722458-61724572 GCF_000313985.2 Echinops telfairi
AAAGGGGTTGATGGTTTGCTTTTTAATGATAGGCTCGGACAGTTTCACGGCGCATGCATAGAAAGCAGGGTGTGTGTGAATGCTGGATGTTCATTACTGTCGCTGTGTATTCTACTCTGTGTTCTGCAACTCTAATTTTCTTCAGGAAAGTCCTAACTTTAACCTTCTTAGCCTTAACCCTATCTGCAACTCATATCGTCTGGGTGAAGTTGGCTCTATTGCTGGTTCTAGAAGACAGACGACTCACACCTGGGCCACCAGAGCACATGACCGCCAGTGCTCAAGATGATAAGGATATGAAAATGTAAGCACATAAACCAGTTCAAGTCAATGGCTTGAAGATGTGGTCCGGGACTTTCTGTTAAACTTGGCTCAGGAGATTTTAAGTGTGAAACTTCCAGGGCTCGCCTCGTGATGAGAGTGGTCTGTTTAAAAGTTAAGTTAGAGGCAAAATGAAGAGAAGGGAGGATTGAAGAAGCAAGGGAGAGAGAAAAGGGAGAGAAAGAAGTGAGTAGAGACACAGATTACTTGAGAGACCTTGGATCTAAGCATAGTCAAGTCCAGTTAAGTGGATAACACATTTTTCCTTTTTGCTTCAGTCACTATTAGTTAGGTTTTCTAAGCTTTGCAAGTGAAAATCCAAGGACTCTTCAATAACAGAAAAGTTGCTTAACTTCACTGAAACGTGGAAATCAAAAATAAACCACAAAGAGCTCTGGTGATACAAATGGTTAAGCACTGACTGTGACAGATACGCGAGTCTGCTTCTGCAAAGAGTTCAGGGCCGGGGAAACCCCACGTGGCAGGTCACGCGGTCCTCGAAGGCCATCATGAATCAGGGTGGAGGGGCTTGCCTTGGCGCAGTTGCTTTCTTTATGTGGTTTTGTTGTTGCTTAATTTTTTGTTTTGGACCACACTAGTTTTCATCTATCAAATTTTCATCTAGTCCTTCTTTTGATAATTCACCGTATAGCCCAGTTTATGGAAAAGTGGGAGTTGAGGATGTTTTATATGTTACATTCCATGTGGCGGACAATTATTGAAAAATAAATCCGTGTGTATTTTAGCTCAACAATTCCCTTTCTAGGATTTTTTTTATTCCACAGAATACCTTTACACAGCATTGCTTCTTTTGCTAAATATTCATCACTAAGAGAACAGATAACTAAAGCACCATGGCACATTCAGGTATTGGAATATCTGAAGGCCTGAAAATGAGGGATGTCTTTATGTGCTAATAATGACATAACTTCAAGATAATGTTGTCAAGAGAAAACGTTTAAAGTCCAGAACAGTGAGAAAGGTAATATCTTTTCACATTTGCAGGCTTGTAGCATCCCTGGAAAGATGGTAAAAAAAGAAATGAAAAAAGCTAGAGAAGGAACCCTGGGATTTGGAAGATAAGATTGAGAGAGTGCTTTTTCACGGTATATCTTTTATTTTATTGAATGTTTTCTGGTTTGCAGAACTATGTAAACTATTCACTTGTAGGTATACACATATATATTTTGCTGTTGCTATTGAGATTATACACAATAAAACATACCATTTCTACATGAATCCCTAATATATATGTGGTCAGGCATCATTGAGCCAATGCCAAAATATACATGCATATTACATAAATAGGATATGTAAATATATGCCTATATTATATTTAGAACATATGTTTCATATATTACATGTGTATATATTTCATAAAATATAATAATTATACAGCAAGGCTACAGAATTCTAAGAAGTATAGGGGGCTGCTGTGGAAAGTCAGCTGGATAAATTGGATATGCAGTCTTCCATTTCCTGCATAAAGAGATTCTGTGTTGTTGCACAGCCGACAAGAGCTAACCTGTATCAATGGTGACACCTGCAGGACACACTGAGAATCTTCCTACTTGTTTGGTTTTTCTGAAGGCTGAAGATGGAGCCCTGGGGCCTAGAGGTTACACATTGGACTGCAGTTGGAAACCACGAGTTGGTTTGTAAGAGAAAGATGGGGCTTTCTACTCCAGATACCAGTTACCATCTCGGAAACTCACAGGGGCAGTTTTACTCTGAGCTATAGGTATAGGGTCACTATGAGTTAGAATCGACTCGATGGCAGTAAATTGGGATTT
>NW_022103920.1:61726315-61728267 GCF_000313985.2 Echinops telfairi
ATATCTACAAAATCATAAGTGTCCTGGTTTTGTTTCTCTGGAGAGCCCTGTCTAACACAGAGTAGCTATGAATAACAGCCAACTGACCAGCACCTAACGACAACAGCAACTACAATTTTACTGAATTGTGTTGCCAAAGGAATACCAAGTCTGCTTCTCAGGGTTGTGGCCTGTGTTGCTCAAAGCCAAGGCAATCCCAGGCCCCTGAGCTGATGTGACTCGGAAGTGAGATGTGCACCGGCAGAGCGGTGAAGATGCAATCCTGGAGCTGGAGGGAGATGGTGGAATGGGGAGGGGCAAGCATGGGCCAGGAGACCAGAAAGAAGAAGGGGGAAATTCATGTGGGTGTGATGGCATCGTGTGATCCCTTATATCCAGGCGTACTGCAAGCTGTGATTCACCTGGCTTTTCAGTTGTAAGAACCGTACATCCCTTTATTTAAAGCCCAACTTTTCTTTCCCTTGAAATTGAAAGACTCCTGGTTATCGTTAGTGGTGCATCTTAGAAACTACTCAACCGCACTCACAATAAAAGTATAGATTAAAAAGGAGATACCATTTTCCATCTATTACATTGGGGGGAAATGACATTAGAATTCACAGTGACACTATGTTGAACAAGCAACGGGGAGATTTGCGCTCTCATCTGTAACTCACGGGAGGATGGCTTGAACAACTTCTGAAACGCGTTGTCATGGAGACCATTCGGACTCACAACTTGCTCCCTTGCAGGAGAGAAAAACGCCCATGACTGTAAAGCTTTATGAAACAGACGGCCATGTATTTTCCCACCACAGCTTGTGCATTAGAACCACCAGCCTTTCAGTTACGGGGTGGGCGCGTCACCACCGCACCAAAACGAAGACCCAAACCAAGCCCACTGCCAACAAACTAATGCTGACTCTTCGCAACCCGAATCAGTTTTCCAAGCCTGCAAATAATTATGTGAGCGGGTAGATTCGCTTAACAGAGCGACTGGTGGGTTTGAACCACTACTAGCCTCGTGGTTCCAAGTCCACCCACCCAATCAATAAACCCAAACCAAACTCACTGCCACGAGTAGATGCTGATGGAAGGCAACCCCATAGGACCGGGGAAAGCTGCTCCGTGGGTTCTTGAGACTGTAACTGTTTATAGGAGTAGAAATGTCACCCCTCTGTCTCCTGCAAAGTGGCTGGTGGTTTCCACCTGTGAACCTTGGGGGATCAAAGCCCAACATGTAACTGCCACCCTACCAGGGCTCCTACAGCATTAAATAAATAGTAATAAAGCAGTGGTTCTCAACCTTCCTAATGGCGACCCTTCAATACAGTTCCCCATGTTGTGATGACCCCCAACCACAAAATGATTTTCGCTGCTACTTCATAACTATTATTTTGTTACTGTTATGAATTGGGCGACCTCTGTGAAAGGATCGTTTGACCCCCAGAGGGGTCGAGACCCACAGGTTGAGAACCACTATAATAAAGGAACCTATGTTCCTATTAAGACCCCTGGTGGCCTAGTGATTAGGAGTTGAGCTGCTAATCACATGGTCTGCAGTTCAAAACCAGCAGCTGCTCCTCAACAGAAAGATGGGGCTGTGTACTCCCTTAAGCAGTTACAGTCTCAGAAACCGAAGGGGCAGATCTTCCCTGTTCGGTCGGGCTTCTGGGAGTCTGAACTGACTCGATGGCAATGAGTTTGGTTTTGAGTTTGAACATTTGAACACTCCTATTTCATTTTAGATGCGTTAAGCCTCCAGAGGACTAGACAAAAAGATGAATTGCCATGATAAAGGCTGGGTAGAGGAAACTGTTGTATATGAGATAATGACGGAAGAGATGTTTCAAATACATTTTTACATTTACACATTTTTGAACTGTCTTTATGTATAACTGTTGGGCTTCAGTTCAAATGGTCAGCAGTTTGGAGCCACCAGCAGCCCTGTGGGAGAAAGACTGGGCTTCTACG
>NW_022103920.1:61728659-61730779 GCF_000313985.2 Echinops telfairi
GATTGCCAGCCACACAATTTTTCATTTAAGATACACTAGAAGCTCACACATCAGAACTGAACACCCTGACTACAATACTGTGATTCACTCTTGGTTACTACCCAGCTGTAGGTCTTTAGGAAAAGAAAATGAACAGTTCTGAGCCATAGCTTCTATGCTTGTAAAATATATGCATTTTAAGTTATTCAAGCTCCTAATCTGGCAAATACAAACCTGCAATTACGCAACTTTCAGGCAATGCTTGGAAGTGAAAACCCATCCTAAGTAGGGGAAAAAAAGGTTAAAAGGTGTAATCAGTAGAAAGTAAAAAGTAAAATCAGTAGAAAGTAAAAGTAAAATCTGTAGAAAGGAAAAGATGTAACCAGTAGAAAGGGCATCCTTCCCCCGGAGTCCCCAGTTCAGAGCGATATAAATGCATTACCTATTCAAAGGCTAAACATATGAAATGTGTAAGTATTTTTAAAGTTTCCTAACTAGTGCCTAAGAGTAACAAAACAATGACTACAGGTTATGGGCCCTAATACTGAGCAGTCAGCTGCACAAGTTGGGACAGTTAGTTTCTTCCACCTTCTAAAAAACGTCTGGTCTGTCGCAGCCCTGAAAGGTGAGTGCGGCAAGGCTGGAAATGGATGTTCTATGACGAGGGCGACGCCTGCAGGACAGAGTCAGAATTGTCCTGCTGCTTTGCCCAGAGAGACAAAAGAGAACACACATCATCTAATTCACAATTTAAAAAAATAGCCCCAAAAGAAGAGTGTGGCAAGTCCTGAGGAGAGCAGGTTACTTAGCATGTATTTTTTTATCGGCATTTTTGTGATATGAACGTTTTGTGAATTACTAAAGGAGCTATTGCAAACAAGACTCTTTTTATATAAAGGACTGTTGGGAAGCATGCGAATTCGAGGGCGAAGGTCACTTCCTCCAGTTAAAAATGTTGGCTTTGTCACTCTCCAACGGGGTGGCTTTAAGAAAACCCATGTAACCTTTCTGAGCTGCAGAATCGACACTTACCAAACAAGAGTCCTACTTACCTTGCCGTGTGGCTGCCTCTTGATGTTTAAGGGAGCTACACAGCCAGAGGAAGCCCAAACTTGACAAGCCAACCCCAGAGGCTCCCAAACTCATTTCTTTGCTAAATAAAACCTTACATAGAAGCAGCTCATAAAAGGAGCATCCTTGCTAACAGTCCCCACCTGAAATGGGACCAGGAGAGGTAAAGAACCAAAGGTCCCCACGTCACCTCAGGCTCAGGGACCACGGTAGAAGTTGAAGAGCAGAGACCACTGGGTGGGGTCTCCTGTTCTCTCCTTTCTGAATAGAAGGTTTTATTTCAGTTGGCCCGATCCTCTCCCCATAAATGCATATCGGGAACTAATGTTTCCATTGAACCATCGTGGGCTAAACTATGAGAAGTCACATTGTAAATTGATCAAGAAGCATACCTGTCACCTAGAGATTCCAGACTTGGAACAAGAGCGAAATGGGTTTGGGATCATTCTTCATTTCTGTTGTGGAGTAGTATAGGGAGCCCTGCGGGCATAGTGGTTATGCCTTGAGCTGTTGCTTGTAAGGTCAGCAGTTCAAACCCACCAATCACTCCCTGGGAGAAAGATAGGGCTTTTTACTCCCATACAGAGTTATGGCCTTGGAAACTTACAGGTTCCAATTCTACTGTGTCCTGTACTATGGTTTCTATGACTCATCATGGACTCAAAGGAAGTGAATTTTAGGGTGGGGGGGTGTTACAAAATATGGAGATTTATTGAAGATAAACACAAGGGTAAAGGGTATGTGATCCTTGTGCACATGATGGGCCCAGTAGAAGCACAACACACAATGCAGGTCAGTGAGTCTGGCCCAGGTCTTTCTGCTGAACTTGGAGTGATGCGGATGGAAGCCTGGGCTGCCTGGAGTCGCAGTGTGACAGGAGCCGCCTGAGAACAAAGCTGAGGAGAGGCGAAGTGAAGAGAGAGAGACAGACAGAGACTGAGAAGGAGGGACTTAGAAGGAGAAAGGGGCAAAGACAGTGTTCACACAGAGCTGAGCCAGAGAGCATTCTTTGAACTCTTGGATCAAGGCATGTGTCCAGATACATCGCTACTTTTATGTGCATTAAATGC
>NW_022103920.1:61732213-61733369 GCF_000313985.2 Echinops telfairi
GGGGGGGAGGAAGCATTTAAGAACTAGAGGAAAGTTATATGTTTCATCATTGCTACCTTGCACCCTGACTGGCTCATCTCCTCCTCACAACCCTTCAGTAAGGGAGTGTCCAGTTGCCTACCAATGGGCTTTGAGTCTCCACTCGGCACTCACCCACCTTTACAATGAGATGATTTTTTGTTCTTGGATGCTTGATACCTGATCCCTTTGACAGCTTGTGGTCACACAGGCTGGTGTGCTTCTTCCATGTGAGCTTTGTTGCTTCTGAGCTAGATGGCCACTTATATAGCTTCAAGCCTTTAAGACGGCAGACCCTATATCTTTTGATAACCGGGCACCCTCAGCTTTCTTCACCACATTTGCTTATGTACACGTTTGTCTTCAGTGATCGTATCAGGAAGGTGGCCACCACTGCTATAATTTTTAGTTCTTTGATGTCCGATAACTGGTCCCTTCTACACCTCATGGTCAGACAGGCTGGTGTGCTTCTTCCATGTGGGCTTTGATAGTTCTCAGCTAGATGGCTGCTTGTTTATCTTCAAGACCCCAGACACTATATCTATTGATAGCTGGGCACCATCAGCTTCCTTCACCATATTTGCTTATGCACATATTTTTCTTCAGCAATCGTGTCAGGAAGGTGTGCATCCTGGAATGCCAATTTAATAGAACAACGTGTTCTTGCATTGAGTAAGTGCTTGAGTGGAGGCCCAATGTCCATCTGCTGCCTTAATACTAAACCTGTAAACATATGCATGTAGATCTGTTTCCCCACACGCTTATATAAATATATTTACATATATGTACATTCCAGTCTTTAGACCTCTATAAATAACCTTTGTCACCTAGTTCTTTCCTCTATTGCCTTTTACTTTCCTCTTGTCCCACTATCATGCTCAGCCTTCATTTGGGTTTCAATAATTTCTCTCAGTTACACTGCCCTTGCTGAATCCCTACCAGACCTCTCACACCCTCCTTGTCACTGATTTTGGGTCACTTGTTGCTCCCCTGCCCCTGGGTTGGTCAGCACCACCTCCTTACCCCTGCTACCCCTCTCCCGTGACCCCCCCAGAACCATTGGTCCCGTTGTTTTCTCCTCCAGACTATTCATCAGTCTATCTTATCTAGATAGATCTGTAGAGATAATAATATGCAC
>NW_022103920.1:61734372-61736704 GCF_000313985.2 Echinops telfairi
GAAAAACAGATTATCAACTTCATATGGAGGAGGAAGAAGCCCAGAATTAGCAGAGAACTCTTCAAGAAGAAGGACAAAGTAGGAGGGCTTGCTCTACCGGGCTACTTTTTAGGTTAGGGTGGTGAGAGAGGACAATGGGGCATCAGCAGAACATTGGAAGACAAAGACACAACTCAAGCTAATGATTTCACCAACTTCTGCCTTTGCAAGCGGGATTCTGGAGGAGAGTTTTCTATACACAGTTACGTTCAGATGATCTCCATGCGATAACACAAATTCATCTTCATTGCTTCTCAGGACAAATTCTGGAAACAGGTTTCTGTAGCACCTTACCCCTCGGTGTCTGCTACTCCTTCTGCTTTCAGTAACCCTACCCATGATTCCTGAAATAGTTCCTTCATTAAACTCTCTCCAGCTAATCCTTTTGAGTTTTCCATGTACTTCCTTTTGGAGCATTGACTGATCCAGTAATTGGTAACAAGAATGGGCCCAGCAAATAGTCCCTCAAAACTGGATTCTGAGCTTCTGTTGCCCAAATATATTCAATGCACCTACAGATATTCTTTGCAGAAGGAAATGGGCATTAATAAATTATTCATGATATGCAGTGATATCATGGTCACTCAAGTTATCATTGGTGGTCGCATGGAACGGCTTAAAAATAGAGGCCAATGTATGATCAAATGATGAAGCTATTTAATTGCTATGGAAATAATGGGGATTATAATTTGTAGCCTGGCTGCTCCTGACTGCTTTGGACAACTTCCAAAGAGAAAAGGGGAAAAAGTCTAAACACTCAAGCTCCCACTGCAAGGCAAATGGAAAGCACCAAAGTTTCAAGGGTGGCCTATAATTTGGGGGTTTTTTTTCAGTCTAGAGGACAGACTTGCCTAAATATTAGACCAAACTGTTTGGATTGCAGAGAAAGAAAATCAGGTCACGATTTAACCTTTCCAGATGCCACATGCCAATTAATCAGAAACCACGTCCACTGCCATAAGGGTCGATTCTGGTTTACAGTAATGATGTAGAAAGACCCCTTAGGGATTCTGAGACTTTAAATCTTTACGAGAACAGGCAGCCTCATCTTTCTCTTCAGGAGCATCTGGTGGGGTCGTTGAACAGCTGGACTTGCAGTTAGCAACTCAATGTGTAACCCACTACACCTCTAGGGCTTCTATGCCAATAAAGGTCGCAGCTAATAAAGAGTGTGGTCTGAGACTTGGGATTTTGTGAACTTGCTTATATCAATGATCTCTTGAAATTGACCATGGTGGCAATTAAAAATAAGCAAGCAAAGGAGCACAAAGACAACTTACCATATATACCCGAGTATAAGCCAACCCGATTATCCGCTGAGGAACCTAATTCTACCACAAAGACTGCATTCAAAATGTGCTGAAAAACTCGGCTTACACTCTAGTATATAGGGTATTCCTGTCAAACCCCTTCTAGCCCCAGGTGGCCCTGTGTGTTACTGCATAGGACTGTGCCCCAGAGAGATTTCTTGGCTCTAATCTTTATAAACATAGCTCACTAGTGCTTTCTTCTGTGACAGCCTTTCAAATAGTAGCTGGGATTATTAAAATTCCCAACAAATTATTGCAAATGTAGAGGCTTGAAACCACTGGGATTTATTTACAGTTCTGCAGTGGAAGTTTGAAACTAATCTCAGTGGCTAAAATCAGGATGCCAGCAGACCCGTGTCTCTTCTGGAGGCTCTAAAGGACAATTCAATTTCTTGGCTTTCCAATGTCCTAGAAGCCACCACTCAACCCATCTTATGATTTCATGGGAAAGTCCTAAAATCTGCTAAACCAGAGTGGGCAGCTCCTGCACTGTGAAATGATGGGCACTTTATCTGGTGTTCTATATTATGAGTGTCTGGTTATGGATTTTTACTGAACACTGTCAACCATCAATATCTACTTTTGATTCTGGATGAGAACATGACTATTTGTACGACCTTGTTTTGTTCAAGCAACAGCCTCTTTGTCTGTGTACAATTCTGCACGAGTACAATTAAGTTTTCTGGAATTCCCCTTTTTCACAATCTTATCCATAATGTGCTATCATCCACACAGCTGAATGTTTCTGCATAATCAATATAAAACAGATAAGCACAGTTTCCTGGCATTCTTTGCTTCTAGCCAGGATCCATGTAACACCAGCAATTCCATCCCTCTTTCATATCCTGTAGTATTAAATTAAAAAATGGCGCGGGGGAGTGGGGTGCCAGCCCCACCCGCTACTAGAACTCACTGGTTCAGTAATACTACTTCTGGGTTCAGTAATGCACAATTGTACGGTTGAGATATATAAGATTATATTA
>NW_022103920.1:61737950-61760541 GCF_000313985.2 Echinops telfairi
TTTTCCTTTTCTGTTGGGTCACCTTTGGGGAAGATGGACACAAATATGGATCTCTTCCTGATGGTTGACCGGATAGCTGTCCACATTCCAACATTTTCTGGTTGAGATAAGTAAGCATAGCATCTCCAGTATCGCACCCCTTTGTGGAAACCTTTCTATTGGGATTCTCTCCAGTCCTAAACCGTTTGCTGCCAGTGCCTTCAGTGAGTCTTCGGCTTTGTCCTTTAAGATCGTTAGTGTTGGTTATATGCTTCTTCCTGAGCTAGCTGAATGCTGATCAATTCTGGTTGCTAGAGTGATTCTGTATTCCTTTCATCTCATTTTGGGTCATGTCCCAGGTGAAGGTCCTGAAAGTTTTAATCCATTGATATCATTAAGGTCGACTCTACTTTGAGGAGGCAGCTCGCCCTCAGTCCTATTTCGAATCCCTTCCAACCTTATGTCAGACAATGTCCCACGGCTGTGTTATATACAACAGTTTTACATAACCAGGTTTTCACAAACAGGGTTTCACTAGCCAAGTATTTATTGATTTATTTTGAGAAGTAGATTCTTCTTCCTAATCTAATTTTAGTCTGGAAGCTCCCTGGAAAACTGTGAGCCTTGGGTGAACTGCTGGTGTTTGCAGCCTCGATGGCATAACGTGCAGCACTAGAGCTATGTGGGAGTCATCAGAGTATAACCAGCTGACAGAGAAGCAGTTGTGTTCCGTTTTATGACATAGATCTTAAGAATAAATTAATAAGTAAGAATATCTTGATGGGTCTTATCTAATCAAGCTCTAGTTACCATTTGGTTGATTTTTGTTCATAGTGACCCCATGCCCATTGTGTATCAGAGTAGAACTGTACTTTATAGGTGTTTCAGTGGTTGATTTTCCCCACAGAGTAAACTGCCAGGCATTTCTTCCACGGCTCCTCTGGGTGCCCTGGAGCCTTTAAACATTCAGTTATCAGGAGAGCATATTAACCATTTGCACCACGCAGAGACTTTGATCTAATCTCACAATCCCTTAAAAGCAGAGAGGATTTTTCTGCTGAAGAAAGAAAAGGGAGAGAGAATCTCCATGTGAGAAGCACTTGATGTGTCCTTCCTTGTTGTTGGAAGATGGGAGGACCGCATGGGAAGAATATAGATGGACTGTCGGATTCGAGAATGATTCTTAGCAGATACCCAACAGAGAAGCTGAAACCCCAGTCCTACCACAATGAGAAACTAACTGAGTTTGAATGGCGAGTCTCCAGCGAAGAGTGCAGCGTAGTCAACAACTTCACTTTGTCATGTTAGACCCTGAGCAGAGCAGCCAGCTGCACCCACCAGCATTCCTGATCTACAGAAGTGGGACAAAGCAAATGAGCGTTCTGAAGTCACAAAGTTCATGAGGATTTGGTACTGCAGTAACAGAAAACTAATGCAATGTGAAGTGGTATTATTAATAGTAAATAATACAATTGTAATCCATTTGAATGCCCATCAACAGGGAGCTACTTAATTAACTTATACAACGCAGCTGTTTTAAAAAACTGTAAAGCAGCTCTTCATGCTTTCCTTTAGAAAGTTCCAATATTTATGTTTATGTTAAAGAAACTAGTAAATAAAGCACTGTAAAATATGCTGGCATATCTGTAATAAAAACACAATCATACGCATTTATAGGTACATATGCATGAAAACTTTGGAACGATGCAAAAGATTAAAAACAATTACTTTCTGTTTGGAGTGGTCATTAATAAAGGCTGAGTGTAGATAGGCGTAGGAGTGGAATGTTTATATTATTTTAATCATACTTTTAGATTTTTCAAAATGTCTGATTATACTTTTAGATCTATTATTAAAAATAAATGCTTTTTTTAAAAGAGAAAGAAAAGCAAAACTCTAGAGCTAGAACTCTAAACATATGTGTGGGTTTACTCACACGAACGATCAATCATAAAAATTAGCTTCTTCCATGTTCTAGAATTCCAGGTTTACAGCAGCCTTGAGAATCAGAGCTTCGATGGAGGCGCTAGAGCAGCATGTGCCTCAGAACAACTCTAATGTTAGAGTCTATGGGCCAGCTGACACCTGCAGGGCAAACCAAGCAGTCTTGTTGGTCGTTCGAATCTGTCTGAGGTTGTAGATGTTGGTTCCTCAGGGAAACAGCTAAACAGAAACGTTTTCATAATTACTGATGAAACATTATAATCAAATATATTGTTTACACAGTTTGCACGGGGCAGGAAATGTAGAAATGCAGGTTCCAAGATATAGGAGGCCGTAATCAAATTTTCTCATCCTGTGCAGGGAACCTGAGTCCTAATTCCCAGCCGATGTACCTCATGTGCAGCTAGCTAGGCTTAGGAGGCTTCTGTGTTGCTATCATGCTGAATGATATCCATGGAGCCTCCAGACTAAAACAGACTAGGAAGAAAAGTAGGCTCATGATCTACTTCCAAAAGTCAGGCAGTGAAACTGCTATGGATCACAATGGTCTGATCCCCAACCCCATGGACCAGGGAGAGCTTTGTTTCACTCTGCATGTGATTGCTATGTGGACATGCCTGTCCATCTTGCACATAACATGCTGAATTTGGCACCTGGTACAGAATTGTTTTTTGGTGTCCAATAGCCAGTGCTTCCCTATATTTATTGTGTCCTTTAGTATCTTTGAACCCACAAGCCTGATGGCCCCAGAGGGTGACTTTGCTTTAATCCAAAGTCCACTTTGATGTCAATTCAAACTTCTCTCAGCTTTCCACCAGCAAACGCATCACATGCCAAGCATAATCTAGCTTTCTTGCATTTTGATACTGAACTATCACATCCCCATTCCCTTGTACTCACGATTTAGGGCTATTTTGTAAAAACAAAACAGAACAAAAACAAAACAAAAACACTTTGTGTGCCCATTTCCTTTTCTCAGGGAAAAATATCCCCCAAATTGTATGTGTGTTTGTGTGTGTTACCTGTCAATAACATGTATTTATCCAAATAATGATTATAATGACATGACATTTTCTTCCTCCAGGAACCCTATCAAGTGTTAGCCTGACCTTTCTTGACATCCGTGGCTGAAAGTCCTTCTGAACTTTCTGTTGGCCTCATGTCTATATGCACAGCATCATGGATTTTCTTTTGGTGACATTCTTCTGTATATGTGCAAGATTAAAACAAAGTAGAATTGGAAGGTAAGAACTGAAATATATTTATTAATAATTCTAAGCAGTGAATAAGTTTCAAAAGATTTTCTAAATCAGCAAAGGACACATTTACTAGAAAAATAAAGTAGGCAGTATAATTCCTAAAAGGAATTCTTGGTACCAATGAAGTCTTAGAAAATATACATCGAGTTACTGTTAAACTTAAAATACATGAAGGTGGATTGATTGCACACTCCCCTGATATTTAGATCCAATAAAGAAGGGGAGGTTAGACAGTCAAGGGATGTGATGATTACTATTTGAAGTCATGAAGGCTTTATACAGAAATAGGGGAAAACAGAAAAAAGAGCCCTGTGTTTCTTCTAAGCACATGGCACTGCGTATGATAAACATTATGATAAAGATAATGGTCCAGGGGTTCTGAGCCCACTAAAATCAGGCGATTTCAACGATCCAGATGACAGGAATTACAGAGCAACCAGTCATGATAACTAACTTCAACCACTGAAGAATGAATGCATACTGTGGCAAACACGTTGGCAGAACATCGCATTGCTGATCACAACATATTGCTAAAGGATGCAGTCATCAAGTTGGAGACTCAGAAACCACATGACGATATGTGGCTACCAAGCTCCAGGATATTACTAAACTACAGCTTCCAACAAAGGACAGATGGCATTCAGACAGCACAAAGGTTACCGGCAAGAGACAGTCATTGAAATGGATGTTTTCAACCTGGAGAATTAGATGATGCACCCAGATACTAGCTTAAGACCTAACCCAGGTAAAGATTACCCAAAAAGGCTAAACAACATGGATGGAACTGGAACAGAGAGCAAGGGCATCATGCACAAATACAATACGAATTATTGCTCACACAAGTGTAGATCACATCAAGATTTGAGTGGTTTAAAGAGAGACTCACCCCAGAAAAGAAATGTGTACTGTGTGGAGAAACACGTGGTACCAGTAGTATGTCGTCATAGCCCAGTTGAAAAAACTGTCATTCATACATTGCAATTAGGCTAGTAAACCATGTAGAGATGACTGCATCTCAGTGTGGACCTAAGAGACATAGCTGAGATGTTCTGTCTGTAAGCGTTGCTTTCAGGTGCCCACGGTGATCCTCCGCACAATAGAATGAAACACTGAGGGATCCTGCACCGCCCTCGCGATTGTTCCCTGAGGCTTCTCCTGACAATGTGTCTACAATGGGCTGACAAGGAAATCCATTAGCTCCCCAAAAGGAAAAAGAAAAGTCGCATTTGTCGTGGACAGGACACAGCATGGATTACACTCATCTCCAGGACAGATAATGCCAAGGTAGAGCCTAACATCCCACACGAAGCTACATAGCCTTCACAACAAGCCTCAAACTCAGAATCTCTACCATTCCAACCAAAAGAGAAAAGGGATGCAGTGTCTGCGTCAAAAATAGTAGAAAACAACTCAAACGAGGAAAAAGACGAAACCCAGAGCTCCAAACTAGGGTGTAGGATCCAGACACAGTAAAAAGCAAGCAAGTTTCTGCAGCCACTGTTTATATGGGAAGTAAGCCACCCCCTACCTCTGCCCTCAAGGGAATCTCCTTGCAAAGTCCTCAAGGCTGCAGATTCACTCCTCTCATCTTACACCCGACTGACTGCTCACAGCAGATCCCATCATGGAGCTGATTACATTATCTTAGGTAACGTCTCAGCCTCAACTGCCAAACCACTGAGAATCCCAGACTAGCCAAGTTGACACAAAACTCAACCATCACAACTGGTCTTATAATGTGGGTTGTATACCCACAGATCTCTTCAAGTTTAACGCCATCATCCAATGTGTTGTTAGGTGCCCTTGAGTCAGTTCTGACTCATGGGTCCCCTATGTCTAGAACAGAGGGAAATACCACCAGGCCATGCACCCTATTCAAATGGTGGTTATGTTTGAGCCCAGTGGAGGCCAATGTTTATTCCAGGTATTATGCATCAACCTGATAAAACTTTAGAATCACTTTCAGCTCTTCCACCAAGACCATTGAATTTGAATACTAAACTTTGCACATCAACCATATTTCTATATCTGTTCCTGGTGCAGAGAAAACATCTGCTGCAGCCCAAAAGCGGTGTGCCATCTATCAGTCCTACACTGGCTGCAGAGAGTGATGCTGTGAACATTGAGGCTTGCACCCTCTATTAAAGGTGGCATTGCTCTGTGTCTTCTGTATGTGAGTAAAGCCTTGTATCAGTTGTGTTTTTCTTGGCTACTTTGAAGCGTGGCTTGTGTTTGAAGACCCACAGTTCTCTGAATCTGTCTAAACACCACCATCTCCAATTTTCAAGATAATATAGTTTCCAAATCTATGAGCTAAATTCCATATAAGAGACACAGAGAGGCCCTCAATTCAACTTATTGTGGAATCCATACCATCATAATCAGAATGATATCTTTAGCTATGTCCATCTTACAGCTGTAATTTACAGGAAATACAGATGGCAGGGAAGTTTTAGACTTTCCCTTGTCTTTTAACAATACCTTTGGCTAAGAGTTAAACAATCTCGTGCTTCTCCCGGTCTTCCCTGAAGCTCACTATGGCAATTCAAAGCAGGCCTTCCCCACTCTTTTCCCTCCCCCAAAGTCATTTTATGGAAGCAGCCAATCAGTTCACAAAGCCTTCCCCTTAAGAGAGAAATCATTCTAAACTCACAGATTGTAATGAAATTAATGGTTCTGACCAAAGTTGGCCAGATAATAAATACTTTATTCATGCAGGCAGAGCTGAGAGTCACATCAAGTCCATGATAGATTTAATGCTTTGCTGTGGCAGTCTTGAAATTCTTAATATTTTTTAACAGGAATCTCTCATTTTTATTTTACACGAGGTCCTATAAATTATGTAGACAACCCTGTTTGTAGGTCAGGGGGTTTCTGCTGCAAACGCTTAGTTCTTCGTTTCTATTGTGAAAGCAGTCTGAGGCAGGAAGTAAATCACTGTGTGGCTATGTGCCAGCAAAATGCTATTTACCGGAGTCAGTTGCACTCTGGGTTGAGCTGAAAGTCCAGATGCCAGGCCCTGTTTTATGCCATGTTTCATGGATCACTAATGTCCCGTGTTTTCATAATCCAGGGTTAGCACTGCCTCAGATCCCACCGCGGCGTAAAACTAATTGCAGATGACCATCCTTGAGGATCCGTTGCCTGCAAACTAATGCAACACTAAGCAAAGTTCAGTACAGAGAACAAAACTTTTTCTAAGTCTTTTGATGTCGAGGGATTTGATAGAGGGAATTGGTTGCTTGTAAAATTGCTGAGAGACCAAGAATGTCGGAGTCAGGGTCCATACCTACCATTGTTGAATTCAAGAGAATACCATATACTGATAGAGTGCAAGGATGAAGAAGCTGATGCTGACACCATTGTTACCATGGCTGCTTCCGGATCCCTCCAAACACTCTAATGGTCACTGCAGAAGCAGCAACAGGAAAATGACAAACCTTTCGTGTGCCAACCAAGCCTCATACAAATGAGTCTGAAGCATAAAGCCTCATTCAAAGACAAAACCCTACTAAGCTGTAAAGGAGCCTGAGAAATGTAACTTTTCTCTTTCTAGCGGCTGTTGGATGGGCCCAGAAGATGTGGCAATTAAAGCACTTTTCTGTTAACCAGGTCTGCTGTCCACGAGGGCAACTGAAAGTGTGCTAATTGAGGATTGAGAAGGCCAATTCGTGCTATGGACAATTGATGCCTAGTTGATAGCATTTGCAACATCTTCTTGTTTCTAAATAACACAGCTGCAGGCCACAGCATTTGATATCCAACATTGGTTTTAATTTTTACTCAATCGGTATATTTTATTTTGATCAATGATCTCATCTTAATGCATGAAAAATTAAGAATTGCTTTTTGCCTCCAATTACATAGAGTAACTTTACATTTTTTGGTTGCTTTTGTTCACTTTTGAAGTATAACACATATATAATGAATAAAGTACAGAACTTGGTTATTTACATATATTGACAAATACACAGTAGGGAGCCCTGCTGGCGTAGTGGTTACAGATTGGGTTTCTCACCGAAAGGCCAGCAGTTTGAAACAACAGTCACTCCGTAGAAGCAAGATGAGGCTTTCAATTCTAGTGAAGAGTTACAGTCTTGGAAACTCACAAAGGGAGCTCTACCCTGTCCTATAGGGTCACTATCAAGTTGATGAGATCAATTGAGTTTGGTTTTTTCGTTTGGTACATGCATGCATAAAACCATCACCCATATCAGGATACAGAAAATTTATGGAAACCTGGGAGGCTCCCTTTTGCCCCACTCCTATAGACTACGGACATAGCCACTATTCTCCAGAGATTAGTTCTGCCGGGTTTTTTAAATTGTTTTATTAGGGGCTCATGCAACTCTTATCACAATCCATACATACATCAATTGTGTAAAGCACATTTGTACATTCATTGCCCTCATCATTCTCAAAACATTTCTGCTCCACTTAAGCCCCTGGCATCAGCTCCTCATTTTTCCCCTCCCTCCCCCCTCTCCCCTCCCTCATGAGCCCTTGATACTTTATAAATTATTATTTTGTCATATCTTGCCCTGTCCGACATCTCCCTTCACCCACTTGCACTGTGTATACGTGGAATCAGACAGGTTCTATATCAGACAGAATGTTCTACTTTGTATCTTTCTCCCTTTTAATTTAATGTCCATGAGAGATATCTATGTCATGAGATATCTGTGCCATTATAACATTCCATTGGATCCCTGTAAGCAGTGAATTAAAGTCACAAAGTCTGTGCTTAGAATCCACCAGCCTCTCTGCGGGAGAGCAATGAGTTTTCCTGCTCCAGGAGAGGTTTCACAGGAAACTAACTTACTGGCATTGGCTCATAGCAAGGAGTCATAAGTGAACTTTAGGGCAGGGTAGAACTGTCCAGGTATTTTTCAACATTATACCTCTTTAACCAGAGTAGAAAGTCTCATCTTTTTACCTTGGAGCAGCTGGTGGTTTCAAACTGCTGACCTTGAAGTTGGTAGTCCATGAATAACCCTCTACACCACCAGGGCTAGGCTACTAAGGGCAGTTCTACTCTGTCTTATGGGATCACAATGAATCAGAAGTGAGCTTGATTTTGAGTGAATCTTTTGTTGATGAGCATTCATTTGTTCAATTTGAGACTATTATAAATAGAGCTATTTTTAAGAATCATATATTTTATACTATTGCATTCAAGATTATCTTATGCTTTCTTCGATCCCCTTGGTTGATTTATCTGTCTGTTCCCTAACGGCACTATTTTTGTTATTAGTTGGACTTGGCAAAAGTCTGGCTATGTAGTCATGTCACTCCTTTGATTTTGTTGCTTGGGTGACCCTAGCATCTTCCCATTTCCATATAAACCACCAAGCATTACTGAGTGACACAAAAAAGCCTTGTAATTTTCCATTTGGAGATTCTGTATTGTTTGCATGATTTATCCCCAGACAGCTTCTATTACAGTGGAACTTCATTTTTGATATTGTTGCTGTTATTGTTTCATTTTTCTCAGTAGTTTATTGCTCACATATTTTTTAAATGATGCTTTTTATATACTGACCTTGTATCTAAAACACAAACAACAACAACAACAACAAAACCCTCACTGCCGTCGAGTTGGTTCGACTCACTTTCACCCTGTAGGACAGGGTAGTACTCCCTTATGAGTTTCCCAAGCACCTCGTGGTTTCAAACTGCTGACCTTATAATTAGTGCCCAACACCTTACCACTACCCACCAGGGCTCCTAATGGCCTTGGTAAATTCAGGTACAGATTCTGGTAGATTATCTGTATATCATTGGACATTTTATACATGCAGGTGTGTTATCTGTGAATGATGACAGTTTATTTCTTTCCAATTTTAGTGAATCTTATTTCTTTTTCTTCCTTTATCACACAGATTAGGATCTGCAGTGAAATATTTAACATACTGTGTGTATTAAAATCTAGAAAAAATAATACTTTTAGTCATTAAAAAATATTTCATCATATTTATCAATGTTTAATAATATTTAAGAAATTCCTAGTTTTTTATTTTTAAAATCATGTTCAAATATTGGATTTTAGCCCGTTTTTATTTTGTACATATTGATTCCAGTACTTGATGTGCTGAATTACACTGACTGATTTTTCTGTTACGTTAAAACAATTTCATATTCCCAGAATAGAACCGCATTAGATTCTGATGTACTAGAAATGAACCTTAAGTACTGGCCAAACGAAGACATCGGCCCTTGAGTTTTCTTAGTGAAGTTTTGATTTTTGATTTAATTTCTAAAATAGATATTGGAATCTCACAATTAAAATTTCTTTCAGCGTGTTGATTTTATAGGTTGTGCTTTTTAGTAGATTCATCTGTTTTATTTTATTTGTGAAACCGATTGTCACAAATCATTCAAAATATCTTCTTATAATCCTTTCATTTTCTAGTTTCCAGAATGTCACACATATATTGTTGATATCAATAATGTGTCAATACAGTCTATAGCCTTGGTTTTTCCTCTTTATGATTCCTTTTATTTTACTTTCTTTGGATTTAGTTTGCCATTCTTCTTAGTTGAGACAGCCATATAGAGCACTGGTTTCCAATCTTCCATCTTTTCTAAGATATGCATTTAAAGTTATGGATTTTATTCCAGGAGCGACTATCTGCATTCTATGACTTATGCTGTTTTTGTTGTTATTAGGGCCCATTGAGTCCGTTCTGATTCACACGAACCTTTGCACTACTGAGCTGCCCACTCCTCCTCCAACCTCACACTTATTCCTATGCGTGAGCCCATTGTTGCAGCCACGGTGTCGATCCGTCTCCTTAAGGGCCTTCCTCTTTTTTGCTGCCCCTCTACTTTACTACATTTGATGTCCTTTCCCAGGCTATAGCTTCTCCTGACAGTGCCCAAAGGATTTAAGAAAAGGTTTCTCCATTCTTGCCGCCTCCACAGGTGTCCTTCTTCCAAGACAGGTGCGCTCATCCTTTGGGCAGTCCCTGTTTCATGTTCAGTGTCAGTGCCGCAGTTCAAATACACGGTCTTCTGTAGTCAGTGCCCAGCTTTCACAGGCATTTGAGGCCAGTGAGCATACCGTGGTCTGAGCCCAGCCCACCTTATTCCTCAAAGTGACATCCTTGCTTTTCAACACTCTAAAAAAGTCTTGTGTGGCACATTTACTCAGTGCAATACATCTTTTGATGTCTTGGCTACTAATTCCATAGCATTGATTCTGGATTCAAGAAAGACAAAATACTTGACAACTACAATCCTTTCTCTATCACGATCTTACCTATTTGTTCAATTGTGAGGATTTTAGTGTTCTTGACACTGAATTGTGACACTTGATCTTCATCAGCAATTACTTCAAGTCCTCCTCATTGTCAGTGTGTCATCTGCCTGTCACAGGTTGTTAGTAAGCCTGGTGCCACAGTCTGCTTCATATACTCCAGCCTCTATGACTAGTTTCTCTGCGTACACATTGATTAGGTTTGGTGAGAGGATACAACCCTGACTCACACCTTTCCTGATTTTAAACTCTTCAATACCCACTTGCTACCCCGTTTCACCGAAAATAAGACAGTGTCTTATATTAATTTTTGCTCCCAAAGATGTGCTAGGTCTTATTTCAGGGAATGTCTTATTTTTCCATGGAGAAGAATACGGTACACATTTATTGTTTATTGTTTAATTAAAAGAGACCTCGCACTTCCTGTCTGCTCTGGCTGTACTGCGGCCAACAGTGAGCTGTGCGCGCCACTAAGGTCCAGAGTTACAGTAGCTTTGGGGGGCCTTATTTTCAGGGAGGTCTTATTTTCAGGGGATTCCTTATATTTCAGCAAGAGGCAAAACTGTAAGTAGGTCTTATTTTCGGGGGATGCCTTATTTTCGGTGAAACAGGGTATGTTCGCACAACTGCCTCTTGATCCATGTGCAGAAGATTCCACAGGAGCACAATGAAGTGTTCTGGAATTCCATTCTTCTCAAAGCCATCCATAGTCTTTTATTATCCACACTGTCGAATGCTTTGGCATAGTCAGTGAAACACAACTAAACATCTTTATGGTTTTCTATTCTCTGAGCCAAGATCCCTCTGATAGCAGCATTGATATCCCTTGTTCAATGCCTTCTTCTGAATCTGACCTGGATTTCTGGTAGCTCTGTCAATGTAGGACTGCAGCCATTGCTGGATGATCTTCAGCAAAATTTCACTTGCATGTGACATCTATGATATTTTTTCTCTAATTGGGTTACCTTTCTTTGGAATGTGTGCAAATATGGATCTTTTCCAGTCAGTTGGCCAAGTAGCTGTCTTCCAAATTCCCTGGCATTGACGAGTTTGTCTTTCCAGTGTTTCATCAGCTTGTTGAAACATTTCAATTGGTATTCAATTTCCCTAGATTTTTGTTTTTGACTAATACCTTCAACACAGTTAAGACTTCCTCCTAAAGTACCTTTGGTTCTTGCTTATATGCTACCTCCTGAAATGGTTGAATGTTGACTAGTTTTTAGTACAGTGACTCTCTATTCTTTCTATCTCCTCTTGATGCTTCCTGTATAATTTAATATTTTGACCATAGAATCTTTCAGTATTGCAACTCAAGGCTTGACTTTTCTTTGTGAGTTCTTTCAGTTGAAGACAAGCTGAGCATGTTCTTTCTTTTTGGTATCTAATTCTATATTTTGCACATTTCATTATACTATTTAACATTGTCTTCTTGGGCATTGAAATTTTCTGTGCAGTCCTTTGGCTTCATTATTTCTTCCATTTGCCTTAGCTACTCTGTGATCAAGAACAATTTTGGACCCCCACTTTGATCTTTTCTTTCTTTCCCATCTTTTTCATGCATTTGCTTTGCACCTGAATGATATTTGTGATGTACCCCCATGACTACTTAAGTCTTCTGTCATTAGTATTAATCGTATCAAATCTGTTATTGAGATTTTATCAAAATTCAGGTGGGATAGACTCAGAGCATATTTTAGCTGTTGTGCACTTATTTTAATTTTCTTCAGTTTCAACCTGAATTTGCATTTGAGCAATTTATGGTCAGTTCCACTCCCAGCCTGGTTTTAGCTGCTGATACTGAGCTTCTTCATCATCTTCCCCCACAGATGTGGCACTTTGGGTCTTGTGCTTTCCATCTGGAAAAGTTCATATATATAGATACCATTTGTGCTTTAATAGGAGGTATTTGCTATGAACAAGTTGTTGGTCTTGTAAAACTCTATCATGTGATCTCTGGCTTCCTTTATATCTCCAAGACCGTATTTTCCAACCACTGCTCCTTCTTTGTTTCCAACTTTTGCATTCCAATCACCAATAATTACCAATGCATCTTGATTGCATGTATGATTGATTTCTGATTAAAGATGTTGGTAGACTTTTACAATTTCTTCATCACTAGCTTTTATGGTTGATGCATAAATTTGAATAACAGTTATAGTGATTGGATTTCCTGGAAGGTGGATAGATATAATCCTGTCACAGAAAGCATTGTACTGCTATATAGATCTTGAAATGTCCTTTTTGACAATGAACGCAACACCATTCTTCTTGAGTATGTCATTCTGGGAATAGTAAATGTGGTAGTTACATAATCTGATGTCAATGTGTGGAGGGGTGGAGTCTAGCTGTCAATCAGGTCACAGCTTGATGACCTCATTTGGAGGCACCACGGAGATAAATAGCTCACTAGAGGTGGGACACACATACACTCCCTGTGAGACATTCCTGTTGAGAAGACACATACAACTATGCTAGATTCCTGGAGCTGAAGGAAACATGTGGAGGCCCCTGCCAGTGCTGAGATGCTTCCACTGCCACTGAATCCACAAGACTTTCCACCCACCTGTGATCTCCCTGCATTCTGCATCATTGCATGTGTTGCATGAGTCTAAAGAGGAATTTATAGACTGGTATCAGACATATGGGTGAATATTGGACTTAAAGACTTAATCTGTACTGGGCTGGGATGTTTTCTCAATATTCAATTGCTCTTGTATATAAAGAAGTTTCTTATACACATGAGTGTCTATGAATTTGTTTCTGTAGTCTACTCAGACTAACAGAGTAAACCACAGAATTTTCTCATTCAAAATGGCCAGTACTAGTCGATGTCACCTCACAAATGCTTAGGATATAGTTTCTTGCATTCATTTAATTTCATTTTATTTTCAGTTTTCCTACATTCCAAGTACCCATTATTAGTACATTCCAAGTTCCCCTTATTAGTAGATTTTTGCAGCTGTTTTTTCTTCCCCTGAGTTGTGCTGCATCAGCAATGGAGATCCTGAAGGCTCCACTCCCCAAAATTTTACTTCATTCAAATCATCATGGTTGACTCTACTTTGAGAAATCAGCTCCTCATCAATCAGGGGCCCATCCTCCAGCACTCTCTAAGACAATGTTCTGCTTCCGTTCATTTAGGCCTTTGGTCTCTGACAATATTTCAAAGCTATACAAAAGGGATTCATTGGCTACTTCCTCTGAAGTGGTCAGCCAAGTCCTTCTTCATAGTCTGTTCTTAGTCTGGAAGCTCCACTGAAACCTATTCACTTTGGGTGACCCTGATGGCATTTGGAATACCAGTGACAGAGCTTCTAGTATCACAGAAACACCCAAGCCACCACAGTAAGACAAACTGACAGACAAGTGATGGCAACTTTTGCTATTTCATATTTTTCTATTATTTAATACAAAATATTACCAATTGTCACCTACTGTCCTAAACTATAATATGATTTATTTTTTAACTCATAGGTCAAAAAAAGATCTATTGCTTCATTCCTAAATTTAAGTGTCTTCTAATTTCCTTTCTGCTATTGATCTCTGTTTTAAATCCACCAAGATCAGACAACATATTCTATATTTTTAAGGTTTAACATCTTATCGATCTTGGTGAATGTTCCATGCACATTGTTAACAACACATATTCTTCCATTATTGATTACAGTTATATGTTAAGTAGGCAGTGAGTTGTTTTGTTCAAGTCATCCATATTTATTTGATGTTTAATTTTTAATATTTTGTTAGAACTAGAACTTTGAAATTTTAAGACATGTTTCATAACTAATAAACACTTTTTGAAAACTTTTTTAGTTAGACAAACGTGTATTATCCAGTTATTGTTGTAATGTTCTACAAATAACGATTATGTCAGTTGGTGAATTATTTTGATCAAGTCATCTCTATCCTTAGTAATTTTTCAGTCTGCTTGTTTAGGTTAGATATATGCTAAAATATCCCAAAATGAACATGAATTTACCAATTTCTAGTTTTCATTCTGCAAATTTTGCTTATGAGTTTTGAAGCTGTGTTATAAAACAAATCAAAACTTAGAAGAGTTATATATCCTTTTAAGTAGATTCTTTATTTTGATCTTTTTTCAAATAAAAGAATTTTAGAATGTTTTTCTATCACTCATTTTTTCATGTATTTTTTAGAAGTGAATCCCCAAATATTTAAAAAATTCAATATTCTAAGACAAGAATCTTTCTGTGTCTAGCTTAATGTTGACGCTATTTTAGAATGCACTAAAAAACACTAACAATTGAAAAAAAATAGATAAGTTCATTAATCTCTTCATCAAAAGATACCACTATCATGATCCCAATTCTACCTTACAAATCCGGCTAGACCAGAGGATGTACACTGATACTTTCACATATTGCTGATGGGAGTGTAGAATGTATTACTTGTATTTGTACTATCTCAGATGTCATTTCTGCAGAATCCTTCTTATCCTCTACATTGATGATTAAGTTGTTTGCGAAAGCTTTCATCCTTAGGAGACATTGTCTTTCATGATCAGAACCAGCTGGTGTCAAGTCAAGCATAACTCCTGGTTGCCCTCCTTGTGTCAGAGCAGGACTGTGCTCCGCAGAGTTTACAAGGATGGGTTTTTCAGAAGTGGCCAGGACTTTCTTCTAAGCCTTCTCAGAGTAGATCAGCATCTCAGCTTTTCAGTTAACAATTAGATACGGGACCCCTTTACAGATATCTGTAGTTGACTGAATTTCATCAGAAAATTTCAATGTCATCTTTTGTCCATGTTTTTTCTATGTCTATTGAGCTGATGATATGTTCTTATTTATTTTTATTATGGTGAATTACATAGATTAAGACTGGTAAACCAATCTTGCATTCTTGGCACATGACATATATATATACCTATATATATAACTATATATATATAACTATATATATATATATATAGTATTGGATTGAATATGGAAAAATTTTGTTTAGAATTTGTTCTATCTGCATTAATAATAAGGAGGTCTGGTTGCACAGTGAATTAAGTTTGGGCTGCTACCCCAAGGGTTGTGATTCAAACCCACCAGGTGCTCCAAGGGAGAAAGAGGAAGTTGTCTGCTCCCGTAAGGATGAACAGTCTTGGAAAACCTGTGACACTGGAATTCCACACTGTCCTGTGTGGCTGTTGGGAGTCCGTGTCAATCCAACAGCAATGAGTTCCTCTTGTTTTAATGTCTTTATAATAGATATTTGTCTATATTGGTTTATCTGGTGTGTAGTTATGTTAACTTCATTAAATGAATTGGGGTAGATTCATTTCCTTTTAATTTTTCTGGAAGACGTTGTATAAAATTGATATTTTTCTTAAATTTCTGGTGTAATATAATAGTGAAGCCTGCTAGAGTCTTCTTTGTGAGCTTGTCAATTATCAATTAAATTGTTTAATTGATCGAAAACTATATATCAAAACTAGAAGCCGATATTTACATTTTTGAATATTTAATTTTTAAAAGGACAATAGTATGTTTGGGGTTTATTGAAGTCAAGCATGAAAAATAATATAAAATAAGAGGAATAGAAGAAACATTCTAAACTTTTTTTTTAATCAATGGCCGAGAGACTAGTAGAAGGCAAGTTTCTTCTTGAGTGACCTTTGGTCATTTTATCTTTAAGGACTTTGTCCTTCTTAGGCAAATTGTTAGATTGATTAACATGAAGTTGTCAATACTACTTTTTTTGTCATTTTAGTTTCTGTAAAATCTGCAGCAGTTTCTTCTATCACCTCATGCTGGTTTTTCTTTCTTCTTTCTCTTCTGATTTGACTCAATAGAAGTTCACAATAATCTTGATCTTCTTAAGACACCAATTTTTGGATTCATTGTTTTTCTCCACACTTTTTATGAGCTCTAGTTTGATTTCTGCTCTGATTACTATTTTATTATTTATTTATTTTCTTTTGTGTATCTTGAGTTTTATTTGCTTACTCCCACCCCGCCCCCCACCCAGTTTCTTAAGGCAGTTTTGATGATTACTTTGAGGCATATCTTCTCTTTTAATACAAATCTTTCTTTCATTTTAAAATTTTGTTGGTGGTAAAATATCTATAGTAAAATGTTTGCCATTTTTAAGTGCATAATTCTGTGGCTTAATTGCATCTGTATATTGCACGAGGAACATTGGTGGTGTAATGGTTATATGTTGGGCTTCTAGCCACAAGGTCAGCAGTTCAAAACTGCCTGTCCCTCCAAGGGAGAAAGATGAGATTTTTTACTCTGTGAAGAGTCACCGGGGCAGTTCGACTGTCCACAGGGTCGCCACAAATCAGAAGAGACTCAATGACAGGTAGTGTTGTTTGGGTTCTGTTGTACTCCCACTGCCATAATCCACTGCCACAAGTTTTCCAGGACTCCCAGAAGAAACTGAGTATCCTTGAGTTCTAACTTCCATTCTTCCTCCCCCTGGTTCCCTGTTTCTAACTTACACACCAACCATTAGGAACACAGGAAGAACCCGACAATGTTGACCACCATTTGCCTGTTAGAAATGCAGTAAAAGGAAGATCATACAAAAAGTCCCTTTCTGTGTCTGATTTACTTCATTCAGCACAATGCTCTCTAGATTCATCCGTGTTGTGGCGTGGATGGAAACTGGTTCTCTTTCTGGCTGAATAGTCGTCCACTGCATATAGACAGGTAGTCTCAGACTTATGGCAGGGTTATATTCTGGCAAGTCCATTGTAACTTAGTTCTGACATAGTTGAATGCCTCTTTTTGTTTTTAAATAATTTTATTGTTATTGCCTTTTATCAGTAGTATCTTTGTAAATCCTATTTTTGTTTGTCTTAGAGAGTTAGAAACATTACCTACAAATACCCATGAGTGAGCATTTGGGAATAAGACCTCAGCAAATTGAGCACTACAACGCTGTATGCAATGTATTATACTAAGTTCATGACAACTGTGAATGCAGTTCACATTAACTCAAATAAATTAGGACTGTCTGTATCTGTATGATACCTTTTCTTCAACCAGCCATCTGCTGATGGACCCTTGGCTTTTTCCCATCTTTTGGCTACAATGTCTAATGCTGCAATGAAAATATGAACATACCTATTTGAGTCCCTGCTTTTGCTTTCTCGAATGTATACACAGGAGTGGAATTGCTTGGTCATAAAAGCATTCTATGTTTAACTTATCAGAAACCACCAAAGTATTTTTAATAAGTGCTTCCCTCTTTTAAGATCCCATCAGCAATGCAAAAGGGCTCAGATTTTCCACATCATCGCCAAGGCTTCTTCTTTTCCAGTTTTCTGGATTGAGTCAGACGATGGGTATGACATAGTCCCTCAGAGACTTTGGTGCAAATTCCTCTGATGACTGGTGACATCTTTTCGTGTACCTATTGTACTTATTGTTCATTTGTGTATCTTTTTCAGAGAGATGTCTAATCACGTAATTTTTAGATTGGATTGGCTTTTCAGTGTTGAGTTCTTTGTTCTTCAGGGTAGTAAAGGCTTTTTAGATCTATAGCTACCATATAGTTTGTCCCAATCTCCTAGTTGTCTTTCCACTTTCTTTATAAGGCCTTTCGTGTGAAAACATTTCTAAATTTGCTGAAGCTCAATTTATCTATTTTTTCTTTGTTTATGTTTCTCATGTCATTTCTAAGAATCCAATGTCAAAGATAAGGATTGAAGCTTTACCTCTAGGTTTTGTTCTAAGTACTTTATGGTTTTAATATTTTTAATGTGTTGAGGTAATAGGCATATTTTAAATGAATTTTTGGATATTGTGTGAGACGTGAGTCTAACTTCATTCTTTTGTATGGTGATCTGGTCCCAGCTCCATTTATTCAAGAGATGATTCTTTCTCCACTGAATGGACTTGTGAAAAATCAGTTGTCCATAAATACATGCATTCATTTCTGAACTTTCATTTGTATATTTCACTTGTTTATAGGCCTATCATTGCATTGGTACAATATTACTGTGATTATTGTAGCTTTATAATACATTATGAAATCGGGACATATGGATCTCCCTAGTTTATTCTTTCTCAATATTGTTTTAGGTGTCCTAGGCTCTTTGCAATCCCAAGTAAATTTGCGGATAGTTCTTTCTGTATCTTTCCAAGTAGACTGTTGGAATTTAGATAAGGATTTCACTCAGTCTGTGAATTGCTTTGGATTTATTGATATCTTCCCATGTATTAAGCTTCCAATCCATAAATGTTTTATGCTTTTCCATGTATTTCATTTTTGTGGAGCTCTGGTGGCACTGGCAGGTAAGTATTGCTAACCCCAAGGTTGGTAGTTCAAACCCACTGGTCACTTTGTGGGAGAAGGACGAGGATATCTTCTGTAAAGATTCACAGCCTCCGAAATTCCATATAGGATTGATATGAGTTGGCATCCACCCTGAGACAGTGGGTTTGATTCTTTGATGGGGTTCGTTGTTATAGCAATGCTGTGTAGTGTCCAGTGCACATAGCTTTCACTGTCCTGTTAAATTTACGCATGCGTGTTTTATTATCTTAGATGCTATTGTCAGTGGGACTATTTTCTTACTATCTTTCCCAGAGAATGAGAAACACAACTGCTCTTGTGGGGTTGTCTTGTACTTTGCCACTTTGCTAAATTCATTTATTAGATCTGGTAGTGTTCTTATGAATTCTGTGATGTTTTAATATCATGTTGTCTGTGAATAAAGATAGTTTTACTTCTTCATTTCCCATTTAGATGTCTTTTACTTCCTCTCCCACCTCTCGTCTAATAGCTCTGGCTATACCCTCTAGTTCAATGTTGAATTTCAATAGGGGAAGGGTGAAACTCTGCCTGGTCTTAGAGGGAAAGCTTTCAGACTCTTTCCACTGACTACAAAGTTAACTTTGAGGTTTTCATAATGTCCTTTATCTCTAACATAGCCCTTTAATGGTACAAATGTCTCCTTAAGCACAGTTTTCTTAGTATCTCACAAATGCTTATATATTATCATTTTCAGACAGAATAGCGTTCTGTCTGAATGCTATTTTTTATTTCTTATTTTGCATGTGGTTTATTTATAAGTGCTTTATTTAGCTTGCAAAATACATTCAGAAATCTTTTGGATTTATCGTTTAATGTTGTAAACACAGAACATACTTTGTGTGACTTTAATATTTTAAAATGTATTGATCCCTATCCAGGAATATAGTCTAGCTTGGCAAATGTCCTATATGGTTTTTTTAAATAATGTGTATTCTGCTTCTGTTGGATGGAAGGTTTTATATGTGCTAATTAAGTTTGTGTTTTACAAATCTCCTTTAATCTTATAAATTTTGTCTCTAATTATTCTATTATTGAGAAAGAATTACTTATATCCCTAATAATAATTACTAATTTTATATTTTGCCTTGCAATCCTTAGTTTTTGTTGAAGGTTTTTATTAAGTTCATAAAACTTTAGGTTTGGAATGTTGTACTAATAAACTTTTTACATTTTTTCACTACAAAATAAACCAGTTTATGCCAGATAATATTTTATTTTTAATGACAATAATGCAATCACTTTATTTAGGTTTTGGGGTTTTCTTGGTCAATGTAAGGAAGAGTTTGGATATGTTTTCACACACTGATTGTTCTCAATCAATTCATTATTTGAAGCAATTTTTTTCAGGCTCTCATTATGTTCCAGGAATTATTCTAAGCCCTGGGAATATAGCAGCAAATAACAGAAATAAGATCCTTTTTCTTCTTTTTTTCATGAAATAGATATTAGGCCGGCAAACTAGAAAACATCAGGAGCTATTAAAGATATTTTTTAAAGTATGAGTTAGAAGAAAGTGGGGAGTAAACTTTGATTTCTGTGGAGGTGACATTTAAGTTGAACTCTGAGTAACAAAAAATTGGCAATGTAAGGATCTTAGGGGAGGAAAGTTCAGTATTGATTTCTTCTTCAAATACTTACTGGGAACATAGCAATGGGGGAAAAACTGATGAAAATACTTCCTCTAAAAAAAAGAAAAAATAATACTCCCTCCATATCTCCTATAGTGGAAAATTGATACATTAACAGAAAACAAAGGTTCTATTATACAGTAGATACATCTTACCCTTTCACGTTTTTATAAAAAAGTACTTTGCTTTTGATGACAGTACATACAACCAAACATGTATCCATTCACAATTTGTACACGGGCCGTTCGATAACACCGTCTCCTTCACTTTCTCTGCCCATGTTGCTTCCTCGTCGAGTGTCTTTGGGGCTTTAGATAAAGTGTTGTCAGTTTAATTCCTGCAGGTAAATCATCATGAGGGCACATGTTCAAAGTAAGCCTTCTTTTTAAGTTGGGCGTAAACAACTGTTGAGTTCCATGGTGCTTCATGGGATGGTTGCAGTTCAAATGTATTATTTTTAGACCTTACAGTCAAGAATTCCTTCAAACTTAATGTATCCAGTAAGCCCAGCTTCAACATCAGTTTGGAGGTCTGATCCAAATACTTTTCCTCCTTTTGTTCAGGAAGCATCTGCTTTGGTCATTGAACAAACTATTTGACATCAGGATAGGACCAGTTTCTCCTGGAATCAAAATAATGGCGGTGGTAGGTTTTTGAGGCAGTTAAATTTGAAGTTAAGTTCCTTCTCTGGTTTCTGTGTATCAGCTGCTTCAGATGAATGACGATCACTTACACAATCTTGGATAACTGTTGACAAGCTTTTAAGACCCCTAGCTATTACTCACCAAACTGGATGCAGAATAGAAAATCTGAAAACAAAGTTAAGTCAACAGACTAGTGCTTACTGTTTACTTTCCCCCCCCTGCCGATTCTAGAAAAACAATCAACATAATTCACCACATAGATAAAACAAAAGACAAGAGCATATGATTATTCAATGACATTAAAAAGGCGTTTGACAAAAATCCAGCACCCAATCCAGCATCCAATAAATGCACTCAACAAAATAGGTATGGGAAGGAAATGTGTCAATGTAGTTAGGGAGAATATACAAAACCAACGAGGAGCCCTGGGAGCACAGTGGATAACCCATTGGGCTGAGAAGTGCAAGATCAGCAGTTGGAAACCACCAGCTGCTCTGCTGGAGAAAGAGGAAGCTTTCTACTTCCATAGAGTCACCGCATCTGAAACTCAGAACACGTTCAACTCGGTCCTACAGGGCCACTCTTAGTTGGAATCAACTTGATGGCAATGAACTTGGTTTTGGTTACACAAAACCAGTGACCAACATTAGTCTCAATAGAGAGGCAGAAGGCATCCCGCCTGTGAACAGGAGTCAAGCAAGGATGCCCTTTATCATTCTTATTCAATACTGTACTGGAATTCTTAGGCAGAGCAATGCGATTATAAGGAGAATTAAAAAGGCATCCAAAATGTCAAAGAATTATAACTTTGTTTACTTCAGATGATATAATCCTAGATGTAGAAAAACTAAAGAGGCAGCAAGAAAATTATTGAAACTAATGGAAATGCTCAGTAAATTGGCAGGGTACAACATCAACATAAAAAAGTTAGTCAAAATCCTTTACACTAACAGAGAACTCTGAAAAGAAAATCAAGACAATAAAGCCACTCATAATAGTTACTGAAAGAAAACTACAAAACACTACTGCAAGCACATAACAGAAACTACATACATGGAAGGGTACACCATGCTCATGACAGGATGATTTACCACTGTGAAAATATCAACACCACTCAAAACAATCTACAGATATAATGCGATTGTAATCCAGATTCTACATCCAATCTTAAGGAGATCAAAAAAATTAATTATCAACTGGATGTGGGAAAGAAGGAAAACCCAGATAGGCACGACTTGGAGAAAGGAAAGCAAAGTGGGAGAGCTCACACTTCTTGATTTTAAAACTTCTTGATTTTAAAACATGTTACCCAGTCACAGTAGTCAAGACAGCTCAGTATTTTACACAGATACATAAACCAATGTACAGAATTAAGAACTCAGAAGGAAATCTACCTTTGAACAGCTGACCTTTGGCAAAGGGCCAAAACACATTAAATGGAGGAAGAGATAGTCTCTTTAAAAAATAATGCTGTCCGAACTAGATATCTGTTTGCATGAAAAATAAAACAGGATCCATGTTTTGCACCATATGCAAAATGAGCTCAAGATGGATCAAAGGCCTAAATGTAAAATCTAAAACTCTATCCTCAAAGAAAAAATAGAC
>NW_022103920.1:61762234-61763356 GCF_000313985.2 Echinops telfairi
AGAATAAGCAAATGTAGAGAGATCAAAGGTTATTAATGGTTGTCAGGGCTGGGATGGAAGGAAAGAGGAGGTGTGTATTGTTTAGAAAGCATTGGATTTCCAATTATGGTGATAGAAAATTTGGCAATGAATTTTGGTAACGGTTGCACAACATGATTGATGTAATTGTGTCACTAAATTGCGTTTGTGACTAATGTTGAACTGATAAAGGCAAAATGCAACATATCTAATTTCTATGACACTGCGGAGAGGAAAATGCGCAGCACTAAATGCATGCAATATACAAATCATTAAAGTACTCATCAGCTACCCAAACCAGTGAAGGTTGAGGAGCTGCAAAATACCTCAAAATAAAGGACGGTTGACCCATTTTCAAAACTTTAGTCTTGGTAAAACCCTGTAAGGAGCATTTCTACCCTGACACTCACGGAGTCACCGTGAAGCAGAATCAATACGAACTGGTGTGGTAATACAGATATTAAAAACCAGGGAGCCTCTGAACTCAATAATCCAAAGTCTAACCTCAAGAACCTAGAAAAATAAGAACAAATGAAACCCAAAGAAGCCATGGAGTCAATACACACTGCAACTCTTTCTTCCTCTCCCATAAAACTTTTATTGGGAGCTGATACAAATATATTATTCCATAGATCAATTACATCAAGCATTATTATATAATTGCTACCACAATCAGTTTCCAAACATTTTTTTCCTTCTTGCACTGTTTGATACCATCTCCCCTTTAAACCCCCTTCCCTCATTTCCCCTACCACACCCTCCAGGAACCCCATTCTACTTGTTGTCTCTATAGGCTCATTAATCCTGGGTTTCATAGACCAAAAAACACATAGCCAAGATTCAAGAGGGCTACCTACAATGCCAAATACGAATAAGTAGATGAACCCCAATATGAAATACACAGAGAGAGAGAATGATGAAAACCAGAGAAAGCCCAATGTGTATCGGAATGCGTAGCGAGTACAAGATTTTAACCATTCAAGTCGGGTCTATCATTTTGATCCCCTATAGTCATCTCCCCAATAGTCTCTGTTTGGTAACCAGTTTGCCAGTTTATTCCTCTCTCCATTATGGATAGCGGGAAACACTGGAGGCTTGTTTCCT
>NW_022103920.1:61763715-61776933 GCF_000313985.2 Echinops telfairi
AACTCTTTATAGAAGCAGAAAACCTCATTTTTTTTTTGTCCTCAGGGATGGCTGGTGGTTTCAAACTGCTGACCTACAGGCTAGCAGCCCAGTGCATACAGGTCTCCGCCAAGCAAACAGGAGGAAATAAAGATAGGAACAGAAATCAAAGAGGTTGAAAATAGAAAACAATAGAAAAAATAAACAAAGGTAAGAATTATTAATTAAAAACTATAACTTATAGTATCTAGTTTCCAGAGAATTATGCTGAGGAAAAATTAGCAATCATAAAAGTTTACATAATGTATTATTCTATATAACATATTACTCAATAGTGTCCTTGAAAAGATAAAATTCTGGAAACAAAGAACAGATAAACTCTTGCCAGACGTTCAGGAGCAGTGAAGCAGTAGGGAGAAGGATTGCTCTACATCTTGATTGTTGTTGTGATTACACAAGTGTACACATCTGTAAAAATTCACAAAAGTGTGTACTAAAAACAGTGAATTTTATTGCACAGAAATTATACCTCAATGAGTTTGGGTTATTTTTTAAAGTAACAAAATTTCCTTTGGAAATTAACAAAATGTTTTAAAGTACAAAATTTCCTTTGGAAACATCTCATATGTTTCCCCCAAACCAACACCACATTTGAGAAAGGGATTTTATGGGGTCATGTGTGCATGGTTGTTTATTTTGTTTTAACTATATTCATCTGTATAGTGAATGTCATTTTTTTCAGATAACCCTTCCAAGAGTTTAGCCCTTTGAGTTTCTAGTTATGGTGATAGAAAACTTGAAAATGGATGTTGGTAATGACTGCACAACATTATGAGATAGTTGTGTCACTAAATTTCACTTATGACTAACAAGACATTGACAAATATTGTGCTATATATATTTAGAACAAGAAGTAAAGACAAAGTGTGATGTATCTAATTTGTTGGACACTGTTGAGAGGAAAATGTGCAGCACTAAATGCAATTCTTTGCAGTGCTATCCTGAGTCTGTATTTCATGGGGACCCAAAGACTTACTTGCTGCTCTCATGTACTTGGTAAGGCACCAGAGAGGAAGTACAAAGGTAGTCATTAACCTACAGAGGCCTTGAAGCAGACTGTGGATTTCTAAACTCCTCACATCTTTGATTACCCTGCTCACTGATTCCTGTACTCTGAATATATATATATATACCAGTGTGAATTCTTGCTTGAGACTAGAGTCCTTCCATCTGATTGTCAAGTAAAATGTATTTAGTTTCATGAGCTATAATTGAACGAGCTTGGCATTGAAAACTAGGAGAGAGGAATGCTGGTCTTGTGTCTGGTCCTTACTTGCTATGTGAACTCAGGCAACTCTTCTTCATGTGCCTCTATTTTCCTACTTATGAATGAATAAATGAACTAATGGGCTAAATTATTTTAGTCTTCTTCATTAACATTGTTATATATTAGAACATGATAATGTATTAGAACACCCCTGCCCTGGGACTCTGGAATCCTTGGCTCTGCCACTTCTGACTTTCTGTTCTTGTACCTTTCACTGTACTCTCTGGATTTTATTTTCATCAACAATTTAAGCAATATCCTCTACCTAACTTTACTTATCACAATAAAGTGAGACCGTACCTATAAAAATGCTGGGCAGATAAGAAGCGACTACTAAATCTTAAGAAGCGTCAGTATATGTGTAGAGGAGAATTAAATGATCTCTAATGTCCTTTGGTAGGTCAGAAACCTAGGATGTCAACAAAATGCAGCTCTTAAAACAACTTAAATGTGAACATTTTGTTGCAGTTCTAACATGAGCTCTCTAGAGGTCTCTATTAGCCAACAAAACAGCATATGTCCTACGCTGGTTGTAAACTTTTGGAAACTATATCTATGAATCTGTAGAAAATTCAATATTTTCCAGTTTTGTGTGTACATTTTTGAGGCTATATAATTTGATTTTAATAGTTTCTATTAAAATCTTTCTATTACTTTTCAATGTTTATTAACAACTTAGGCTGGTGATGAATAAACAACATCTATGACCATATTATGAGGGAAAAAAGAGGTAGGAATACTCATTGACAGTTCTCTATGAATTGTCGCCTAATCTGCAGGTGAGGGGAACAATTGGTGGATTCGGTCCTAGCCTTGGTGTCAAAATGCTCAGATGTCAAAATGACCTTTTGGTGGGTGTCCCCACAAATGGTTCAGCGTGCTCACCACAACAGGGGATTCTCTATGTTCTCCCACACCAGACCCAAGCAGCAGCATGATCTGCATTATCCCCCAGTGCCACTGATACACAGCCAGTGTTCACTGGCTCTCTGTGACTCTACCTGGCTCTCCCTGGCCCTGGAGACACCTGCACACCTTGTTTCTCTGTGACAACTGTATCCCTCCCCACATACATGGGCTACTGTCCCCTGCATTCCTTGCTCCACAGACCAGCATGACTTAATTCTTTGGACTACTCCCTCACCTCCCCACATTGCGACTCACCTATACCATGTTCCCCATGCCACTGGACACCTGCATGTGCTCCCACCCCTCCCTCTGCGAAACACCCAAGTCTGCACGCTGCCAGTTCACTCTTTCTGAGCCAACAGCAGCCCACTTGTGCCCTTGTTTTCCTGGCAACTGCTTAATACTCCCTACCCCTCTTCCCTCTGCTAAATGTTCCAAGCCTGCTACCTAACAGCTCACTACCCCTGAACTGCTGGCTGCCCGTGTGCACTTCTTCCCTCTCCCCCTGGTGACTTGCCTGAGCCTAGGTTCTACCAGCCTATGACTGTCTGCAAGCACTTTTGGCCCCATACTGGGAGAAGGCCCCGGATAGACAGCCCCTTTAGGGTACCACAGGACATATGTGTGGCCTTCTGGAGGTGCTGCATGTTCGAGACCACTTCAGCCAGCAGATCTTGATCCCTATTGGGATAATCCCAGTGCCTAGCTCCTGTATAACCCCTAATAGCAAGGGTACAGCTAGGTCCTCCAGTTAGATAAGCCCAGGTTTCTAGGGAGAGACCCAGCCCCAGTGAGATAGTAGACACAGCTTGAAACCATAGCAGAGCTAGCTCTAGCTCCAGGTAGTTCTTAGACTTATTTATATTAACCTTTGAGATAGAAAACACAGCGATTGTCTCATGCACTGTGCTCACCACACGAAAAGTACCACCCCCAGCTCCACCAACCTGCCACGCGGACTAAAAAACAGAGCAGCAGTTTCTACAAAAAATCAAGAGAAAGTAATCACAATGTCTGAAGAGGACCTGAACATAGCGACATACATAGAAGAAGCAGGCTTTGAACCGCCACAGGAAGAAATCTTCAGAATTCCGCTCATAATCATACAGGATATGAAGGGATTAATACAGAAGGATGAAAAACTAGTGATGATAGAGTCCACATACCAAAGGGAAGTACAAGAATTAAGGGACAATGCAGCAGAATCAAAGAAATGGTAAGAGACCTTGCCAGTAGACTGGAAGAAGCAGAGAACCATATCAGCGACCTTGAAGATATCCAAGCAGAACTCAGCAAATGTGAAAGACCCTCAAATAAGAAATTAAAGAAGCTGAAGAAAGCTTGAGAAAAATGAGCAATGCTACAAAGAGAAACAATATCTGAATAATTTGGATATCAGAGCAAGATGTAACAAAGAAATCAACAGGCAAAATAGGGAGGGAATTCCTAGAAGAAAACTTCCCTGGTATAATAAAAGAGGATTCTGCAAACATCCAGGAAGCAGAGAGAACACCAATGAGTCTGAATCCAGAAGGAACACACCAAGGCATGTAGTAGTCAAATTACCTAACTTTGAGGAAAAAGAGAAAATCATAAAGGACAGCTAGAGCAAAAAAATGCTGTCACCTATAAGGGTAAATAAGAAAATCCTCAGACTTATCAGCAGAAATCACGAAGAAGAGGGGAGAATGGAATATCATCTTCAGAGAGTCGATGGAGAATAATTGCAGCCCGAGAATCTCTTCTCCTGCCAAAACTCTCCATCAAAATAGAAGGGGCAGTTAGAGTTTTCTCAGATAAGGAACACTTTAAAGATTATGTTTAAAAAAATAAAAATAAAAAAGCACTACAAAAATCATTTTCTAACTCACTTTGGGCAGTAGACCCACATCCACAGAACACAAACGTGAGACCATTGCATAGTATAACACTATCCAGAAGTCACCACACTAAAAGCAACTGTGGCAGTTACATCATCTCCTGTCACCTTGCGAAGGGGTAGAGTCTAGCCTGTCAGTCAGGTCGCAGCTTGATTACCTCATTTGGAGACTGAAGGAGATAAGTAGCTCACTGGAGGTCAAATACACTCATTCCTGTTGACAAGCCACATGGAGACGCACTAATGAAGCCAGAGCCATGGAGCTGCGGGAGTCACATGGAGGCCCATGCCAACACTGAGATGCACCCATCGCCACAGGATCTACAAGGCTTTCCACTCACTGCATTCTTCCTGCATTCAGCGTAATTACATATATTGTGTGAGTCTGAAGAGAAATTTAAAGATTGGTATTGGACATATGAGCTATTATTGGACTTATAGACTTGATCTGTACTAGGCTGGGATGTTTTCTTAATATAGAGTCACTCTTTTATATAAGGCTCTTTCTTATACACATTTGTGTATCCATGAATTTGTTTTTCTGGTCAACCCAGGCTAACACAGCAATTCCCAAGACTTCTTTAACTCAACGGAGGAAAGAAGGCAAGTATGAATCCTCCACACATATACAATACCCAGCTAAGGAGGGAGGTGGGAAAACAATACAAAAGGTACAATATGAAAGCAAAAAATCCACAGATGGATATAATTACTCTAAATGTCGAAATTCAGCCATTAAAAGACAAAGATGAACAGATTAGGAAACAAAACCCATCAATCTGCCATCTGTAAGAGACATATCTCAAGCTCATAGACAAATGCAGTTTAGGGGTTAAAGGATCCTGAAAGGGTTATCAAGTGAATGGCAATCTAAAAAAGGCAGGAGTTGCTATTTTAATCTCTGACAACATAATGTCAAGGTGCAAGACATAACAAGAAATAAGTATAGCCACTATATAATGTCTAGGGGATCAGTAGATCAAGAGCCCATGAGCATAATAAACATATACACACCCAATGAGAGACCGACAAAGTTTATCAAATCTTTCAAAAGTTGAAAAATGAAATCACAGGACCACCAATCATAATAAGAGACTTCAATGCACCGTTCTCCAAGAAAGACAGATTAACGGGAAAGGAACTAAGCAAAGAGGCTACAGACAACTAGAACCAAAAGATATATTCAGAGCTCTCCACCCAATGGCCAAAAAATACACATTCTTTTCAAGCACTCATGGCTCCTATTCAAAAATAGACCACATGCTGGGACACAAGTCAAGCATTCATAAGTGCATACATATAGAGGTCACACTGACATCCTTCTTTGATTATGATGCCATCAAGCTGGAAATCAATAAAGAACAAGAAAGCAAGGGCAAAACATGTAAGCTTAATAATGTGTGTCTGAAAAAGAACTGGGTTTTATCCCAAATTAGAGACAAAATTAGGAAGTTTCTAGAAACTGTTGTGAACAAGACTACATCATACTAAACCTATGAGATAGTCATCAAAGGATGCTTGATAGTGATAAAGGCACATCTGAAGAAGAGAGACTTATGGTTGATACCCTAACACAAAGCCTTCAGCAGTTGTGAGTCAACAGAATAATCCATCTAATGGCAAAAGAAATAAATAATAAAAATTAGAGTAGAGATAAACAAGTGAGAAAAAACCAAAACAATGGAAAAACAATCAACCCAATAAAAAGCTGGTTTTTTTAAAGGATCAACAGAATTGACAAACCACAAGCAAATGTAACAAAAGATAGAAGGAGCAGTCATCAATATCTGGGATGAGGGATAAAACAGGGGATATTACAACAGACCCTTATGAAATTAAAAGACTGATTACACAGTATTATGAAAGACTGTACTCTAACGAATTCAACAACTTGGAGGACATGGACAAGCACCAGGAAAAATAAACCCTCCCTAAATTATCTGATATGGATATCAAGAACTTGAACAGACCCACAGCAAAAGAAGAAATACATAAGGTTATTAACACACTCCCAACTGAAAAAAGTCCCATCTCAGATAGCTTCACAGGAGAATTCTACCTAGCATCCAGAGAAGAGCTGACACCAATCCTACACAAACTCACAGAGAAGGACACTAAAGTCCCAAACTCGTTCTATGGGAGTGAAGATACAAAGTCCCCTGAAGCTTCCTGATCGTAGACTTCTGACTTGTGGGTGGTGGGGGCAGCATTGGCTCCCCATCTGAACTGGTTGTAGATTTCACAAAGGGGCCGCGTTGAATGTCTATAGGCAGAATTGGGCAGTAGGGGCGAGGTGGGGAGTGCGGAAGGGTCACTAGAATGCTTTATTCCTGACCCCGGGAATAGCAATGTGGTTTTACAGGATGCTCACCTTTTGGACACTAGGGAGGAAGTCTAAAAGGGTGGATATGTTGTTAGTCAAGGGAAACCCGGGATAGGTAAACCTGAAAAAAAGGAGTCAGGACAGTTGATTTATAACATGTTCAATATAAACATAGATAATTCATCTGCTATATGTTATGATCCCTTTTAGACTTGTGACTTTGAGTATGTGTTTGTTTGTGTGAGGGTTTTAAAGTAGTTTGAGTGTGTGTGTGTGTGTGTGTGTGTGACAGAAAAAGAAAGAGAGAAAGAGATAGAATAAGAGAGCACAATACCTGGCTTCTTTGAAATATATATTTACTGTGGTTTAAGCAGTGATTTTTTTAATTCCTTAGAATGTTACTTTTAACTTTTCTCAAAAGGTTACATTTATGCTGACTGAGGGAGTTGCACTTTAGTATTTCCCATTCTATTCTGTTCTTTACAGTGCTGCTTCTGACATACTAATTTCATGATGCACTAAGGGATGCTACCAGTTGTTTAAGAAACATTCCCTCAAAAGCATGTGGCCCTACTGAGAGGGACTGCCTAATTATCTAGCATGTGGGTTTTGGGACTCCACTACATCCACACCCCTTCACAGCAATTTGGTTGTGTGGTTTTGGACTTCTGATACCTCTTCCTGTCAACACCTCATGATCACACAGGGTGATGTGCTTCTTCCATGTGGGCTTCATTACTTTCCTGCTAGATGGCCATTTGTTTAACTACAAGCCTTTAAGACCCCCAGACACTATATCATTTGATAGCTGGGCACCATTAGCTTTCTTCACCACATTTGCTTATGCACCCATTTTGTCTTCAGTGATCATGTCAGAAAGGTGAGTATTATATAAAGCCACATTATAGAGCAAACCATTATTGTACTGAGGCAAGATTTAAGTAGAAACCCAAAGTCCATATGAAATTGGTTCAACAAACATGACCAGAAACCCAAAGTCCATCTGAAAGTGGTTGAACAAACATGACCAGAACAGCTGTGTGCTCCTCACAGTCAATTTTAGAACACATACCTTATTATTTTTTGCACTAAGGAATGCTACCAGATGTTTAAGAAACATTTCCTCAAAAGCGTGCAAAAATTTTAATAAGGTATTTTTATATAGTAAGCAATAAATACTGAGTCTTAAAAAGACTGCGAAGTGACGAATGACAAATACAAAATCATATCCCCAGTGTGATTCCATATCTAAGAAGAATTTGAGTATGCCTGTATGCTCATTTATTTAGAGCTTATGAAGGAGGCAACACCATACAGTATTGGTTCTCAACCTCTGGGTTGAGACCCCTTTGGGAGCTGAACGACCCTTTCACAAGAGTTGCCCAATTCATAACAGTAGCAAACTGACAGTGATGAAGTAGCAATGAAAATAATGTTATGGTTGGGGAGGGTGGGGGTCACCACAACACGAGGAACTATATGAAAGGGTTGCGGCAGTAGGAAGGCTGAGAACCACTGGCATAGAGGAAGTTTGTCAGACTTAGCACGTGGGAGTAAAACAGCAGGCCTTGCTCTCAGAGGTCACTGCGTTTAGATATAGTGAAGGTCAAAAGTCCATATCCACCCCATTTTCTCAATCCCTGGCCCTACTATCGAATAGCAGCATCAAACTCCGACCAGACTCACTGCCATCAACCCCATTCAGACCCATGGGAACCCAATGGGACAGGGTCAAATGGTTCCATGTGGGTTTCTGAGACGAGAGCTCTTTGCCAGGCCTACCAGAAGATGCTTGGTGGTGTAGATCCAAAGAGAGCTCGTTACAAAGAGGTAGCAGATTCTCATGGCCTCCTTCACCAGCTCCCTGACTCATTTCCCACTTTGCTGCTGGACATACTTGACCTTTAGATTTCCTTGCCAGTTCCAGTGCTGAGTTTCTCCACGGCTCCCAGCACACTGGTCAATGGCTTTGATTGCCTCTCCCAGATGTTTACTTCCTTAGTTCCTCTCACATATTTATAAGGACTAATTCTTACAGTAAATCTCTTATTTCCATAAGTGCCTTCTTATTCTGTTTCCAGGACTAAGCATTGACTAATACAGATAAGTATAGAGCTCTTGAAAATAGTTGCCTAAAACGTGGAATGAGAGTGTCAGGAAATAGGAAGAAGAGTATAGGTTTTATAGATTTCTAAATAATTTTTAAAGATTTACCATATGAATGTAGTCATATATTACTTAGGTCAAAAGAAATAGAGGAAAAGGGAAAAGGTTGCTTTTTAGATATCAAAGCACACTGGCAGAAAAATGTAAAGTGGAAAATAAAATCACATTTTCCAAACATTGTACAATAGATGTAAATGGTTTTTATATTCAGATAAATGCCTATAAAAGTGGTTATTTTGGAGAGAAAGATGCAGGACAGACGTGAAATCCGTCCTCAACTTTTCAATATCATTGGGGATGGGGGGGTGATATTGGAATGGAAACAATGTTCCTGAGCAGTGCTTCTAAGTTTTTAAGATTTGGGGAAATGCTAACTGCATGGGAAGCCATTCAGTACTACCAGTCCCAGTTGCTCTATGGGAGAAAGATGTAGTTTTCTACTTCCATAAAGAGTTACGAACTCTGAAACTCACAGGAGACGCTTCCACCCAGTCCTACAGGGTCAGTCTGAGTCAGAACTGATTTGATGGCAGCAAGTTTGGTATGGGTTGACACAAATGACTGCAGGATCTGGACTAGAAGTATATTCTGGTCAGTAGTCCTTAGATCTGAAACTGTGCATTTCTAACAAATGTCTGGTAATGTGGGTGAACCTGGTTCGTGGATAACATTTTGAGTAATAAACTCCCAGGAGACTAAAAGACAAACTCCAAGGACAATGCATAGACCTAGATTATTTCAAGAAACAGAGATAATAGAAGTCATTTGGAAGACAGTAAAATGAAAATGTAAACTGAAAATTACACAATTCATGTTAATTTTTAGGTACGATAAGGAGCCTTGGGGTGGCACAATAGCTCGGAGCTCTACTGCCAACAGAAAGGTTATTGGTTAGAGTCCACCCAGTGGCTCAGTGGAAGAAAGAGTTGGTACTGTGTTTCCATAAAGATTGCAGCCTAGAAGCACTTCTACTCTTTCACGTGAGGTTGATATGAACAAAATTGACACCAGGGCACCTAACAAGACAGTGTTACATGGTGACAGAGAAGAGCGCTCTTCTTGGGGACATCAAACCAAACTCACGGCCACTGAGTTGATCCCAATTCAGGTCAGACCACTAAGCCACCAAAGCTAGGCATCCTGAACTGTTTAAGCTATTTGGGGTGAATTATAGGACAAGAGGTTGAAGTTGTCAAGGATTCTGTCGTACTTGGATCCACAATCAATGCACATGAAAGCAGCAGTCAAGAGATAACCTTGGAGTATTGAAAAGCAAGGATGTTACTTTGAGGACTAAGGTGCACCTGACCCAAGCCATGGTAGTTCCAATTGCCTCATATACACATGAGAGTTGCACACGGAGTAAGGAAGACCAGAGAAGAATCAATGCATTTGAATTGTGGTTCTGGGGGAAAATGTTGAAACTGCCATGGACTACTGAAAAGACAAACTGATTTGTCTTGGAAGAAGTACAGCTGGAGTACTCCTTAAAGGCGAGGATAGTGAGACTTCGCCTCTTGTACTTTGGATGTGTGGTCAGGAGAGAGCAGTCCCTGCGGAAGGACATCGTGTTTGATAGAGATGCAGCAAACAGAGGAAGGCGCTCAAGGAGATATATTGACATCATGGCTTCAACAATGGGCTCCAGCATGGGAACACCTGTGAGGATGGTGCAGGACAGGACAGTGTTTTGTTGTGCGTAGGTTTGCTATGGGCTGGAAATGACTCAATGACACCTCACAACAACAACAACAACAACAACAATGTGATAGGACAGTGAAAACTTACTTTTAAGCAATAGTGAAAAGTTCATGGTAAAATTACATTAAAAGATAATGGATTTTTTTTAACAAACTTTTTGAAGTCCCTTCACATATGTGTGCATAGCATACACAAATGAAAACATGCACATACACAAAGAGAAAGCAAGTTCATCATAATGTCATCATCACTGGGTCTAGGTGTGTGTATGTAAACATTCATTTTGTTAGTTTTTGAAATTTTCACTATTATTTGAAATTTTTCATAGTAAAACTTTTCTAAGAAGAAAAACGTTTCAATGACAGAATTTATATTTTATATTTGTATTTCCATTATGCACACCTGATGGTGTAGTGGTTATGCTAACTTCAAGGTCAGCAGTTGGAAGCCTCCAGCCGCTCCTTAGGAGAAAGACAGGCTTTCTACTCCCTTAAAGAGTTACAGTCTCGGAAGCCAATGCGGGCAATTCTACCTTGTCCAATATTAACTCCATGGAAGTGAGTGTGATTTGTTTTTTAACTTATAAATCACATAATAATGTGTCTGTGTGTTTTTGAAGACCAGAAAGTTCAACAGAATCTTTACACTATGAATGTAAAGGAGAAGTAGAATTTTATTTGATTATAAGACTGGACTAGTACGTTGTCTGTACACACCTATGTTTATACCTCTACCCATACCTTTGCTTCCTAGATCTTTCCTCTGTTTCCTTTTACCTTCTTCCTGATCCACCATCAAGCTCCCCCTTCTTCTGCTCTTAGTCATTCCTCTCAGCTAGAATGCTGGTGCTCCAACAGCCCCCAAAAATCTATGTCCTCTTCATTGTTCCTTTTAATTCCCTAGTTGTTCCCTTGTCTATAGGGTTGTTTGCTCACCACTCCCATCCCCACCTTCCACCTCCCCCAAGTCTCTCCAGAACTGTTGGAACTGTTGGTGCCATTGCTTTCTCCTCGGGCTTGCTTCACATGCCTGTCTTATATTGATAGGCAAAACAACAATAACGGAGACAAAATGAAAAGAAAACAAAAGAGCAAATGAAAAGAGAGAAAAAAACTAGCAGAAAAAAAAGCATCCATAAGTCCATGTCTGTCCGGTGACCAGCTCCATTAGGAAATCCGTAATCACCTATCTCAAGCCATGCCCAACTATATATAGTCTTGTTCTGCTCAGCAAGAGAAACATTCTGTCAAATTCTCAGTTTGTCCTGCAGGTGCCACCATTGCCATGAGATAGCTCTCAGACAAGATTATAATTGCTCAGAAATTCCTGCATCATTCACGTTAGGCACCCTAGAGTTGGGAATTTACACATCCCTGGTTCCAATGAATTCGTTATGAGAGCTGATGTTGAGGTGGCAGGTTGAAGCACTCGGCTGATTACTGAACTCAGCTGCTCGGCAAGAGAAAATGTGGCAATTCCTCCTTTCTTTTATTTTTTATAGCATATTCTTTTATATATATTGTAAACATTTGCATGGTTCAGAAAAACAAATATAAGACTGCAAAGTGGAAATCTCTCTTCTATCAGTCACCCCTCTGCCAAATTCCTACACCCTAAAGAAGAAATTATTATTAGCTTCTTGTGTCTCTTCCCATAGTAGCTTTATGAATGTGCAAGCAAATATATATGACTTTGCCCTATTGTATTACAAAAAATATTAAAGGAGTTCTGAAAGCTTTCCACATTAATATGTATTTCTCTAAAACAAGCAATGAACTCCATGTTATGATAGGACTATCATTCATTTAACCAGTTCTGTGTTGTTATTAGGTTGATTTGGAATGTCTGCTATTCAATATTAATAATAACAACAATAACAAACATTCCCTCAGCACTTGCTTTGAGTCTGGCACTGCTCTTGGCATTTTAAGATGTTAGCTTGTATAACCCAAATCACAATTTTACAAAGTAGATACTTTTATTATCATGAGATTATGGAAGAACAAATTAATCTGTCTTGGAAGAAGTACAGCTTGAAAGGTCCTTAGAGGGACGATATTAAGACTTTGTCACATGTACTTTGGACATGTTAACAGGAGGGCCAGTCCTTGGGAAAGGACATTATACGTGGTAACCTATAGTGCTAGCGAAAAAGAGGAAGACTCTCAATGAGATCAACTGATAAAGTTGCTGCAAAAATGGGCTTAAATTGTGACGGTGGGCAATGACTGTATAGTGTTTCTGTTTGTTGTAAGGGTCACTGTGAGGCAGAGACCCCTGGACAGCACCTAACAAGAATAGTCGTTTGTAGATGAAAACATGAAAGAAAGGAAATTTGTGTAATTTTCTCAATGACACCTAACCAGTAAGTCAGAGGTCTAGGATAAGAAAGCAGCGAAGACAAAGGGGGTTAACAGTATTTGGGGCTAGTGACCAGTGATTCTTCAGATGAGGGTGGCATGGGAAGGGAAGCAAAGGAGTACCTCCCACCAGACAGGAAGGACAATCTACATTCCAAAGGTATTGATTCTATTGTCTAGGGATTTCTAGTTCTCAGGACACAATCCCTGCTCCAGAAAACAAATATGCTTGGCTATGTCATAGAAAGGAGCCTGCCTGGTGGCTTAGTGGTTACATGTTGGGTAACTAACCTAAAGGTCAGCAGTTCAAACCCACCAGCTACTCCTTGAAAGAAAGACAAGGCTTTCTACTCCCATAAACAGTTACTGGACTTGATGGCAGTGAGCTTGCAGGGCTTTTTTATTTTGTTTTGTTTTGCTTTAATTATTTTACTGGGGGCTCGTACAATTCTCATCACAATCCATACATATATCCACTGTGTCAAGCACATATGCACATTTGTTGCCCTCATCATTCTCAAAACACCTGCCCCCCACTCTAGCCCCTAATATCAGTTGTTGTTGTTTTAAAAGG
>NW_022103920.1:61778442-61781892 GCF_000313985.2 Echinops telfairi
AAAGAATTCACCAAGAGAGCAATAAGAGAGTCCACCGACTGGGAAAACATCTTTAGCAATGACACATCAGACAAAGGCCTTATTATAATATCTATAATACCTTGCAAGGTCACAATAAGAGAAAAACTTACTGCCCACTGAGGAGGTGGGAAAAGGACCTGAACATAAGTTTTACAGAGTCTGAAATCCGAATGGCCAATAAACATATCAGAAAATGTTCCCGATCATTAGCCATAAGAGAAATGCAAATCAAAACAACTATGAGATACCTCCTAACACCCCAAAAGATAGCCAAATTCAAAAAATCAGAAAGCAGCAAGTGTTGGAGGGGCTGTGGTGAGACAGGAACTCTCATCCCCTGCTGGTGGACCTGTAGATATGTGCAGATTTTTTTTTTTTATATCATAGAAGAGCTATAAGTGAGTGCATCTCAGAGTAGAGCATCCTGGGGTCAATAGTAGAAGAACAGGAAGCAAAATGTTTAAGAGGGAATCATATTAGAAAGGTCCTTGATATAATGGAGGAAAATGTAGAACAAAAGTCAAAATCCTTGGGACTGTGGCCCTTAGTCACCCTTCAGACAGGAATATAAACTCGCCGTGGTTCAATTTTCAGCCAAATAATAACTAGGTCTGCAAGAGTAACAATCACACTAGTAAGGTGTGCACACCTTAAAATATTCAACCAGTTGAGATGGAAAGGGCAGCATTTTCCCAAAGACAAAGTCCAGAAGGATTGGGAAAGAAGGAGAAACGGAAACAGGAAGCAGGAGGAGGAAGTGTGATAGGTGGCATTACACTGTGGCAATTACAATCACGGAGAGGAAGCTAAATGGGCATTTCTTGTTGAGTAGAAAACTAGTTTGCTTTGTACACTTTATTCATTTCCCAATAAAAAATTCAAAACAAAGCAAAAATGCCACAGACCCTGAGGGGAATCTTCCCAAAGTCACAACTCAACATGAGTGACAATGAAAAACATGTCCCATGTGTACTGCAGCCACTCTCATCAGAGACCACCTCATAGCATTACTGAACTCCAATTCTGAGCCCCGGGCACGTCACTGCTTCAGGTGTCTTCTCTACACTGCTCTTCCTTGCTCTGGTATTGGTCTTGATTGCCCTGCGGGCAGTTTAAACCACTTGCCTCTTGAACTCATTACTGTCCCCCTCACTCACACATATATGGTACCACAGGGAAATTTAGAGTCACAACTGGTTGTCTGGAATCCAGAAAAGGGAAAACTGCCTTGTTACCCCCTTTTGTGGTTGTTCATAGTTGCTGTCCAGTTGATTCCGACTCAGGGTGACCTACATGCACAGAGCAGAACTGGGAGGTCGGATGTTCAAGGCTGTGACCTTTTAGAAGCAAATCGTACTGTCCAAGGCTCCTCTAGTTAGTTTTGAGCCATGGACTTTTCAATAAGTCCGAGAACCATTTGTGCCACCCACAAACTCCTGTTCCCTCGACCGGGCCTTCCTTTTTATGGAACCTGTATAACCTCCTTACATTTTAGCCACTTTAGTTCATATGCAACCTGGCAGGGACATACTTCAGACCTGCTCCTCACACCCAGTCTTTTCCTGTTGAAAGACCTTTTTTGATTGATGCTGTTTGATGGGAAGCTAGTGAGAAGCTGCCAATCATCCATGCATACATCACACAGAAGAGTGGGGAAGTTTATTTCCCAGGAGGGCAACCCTTCACTAACGTAGAATGGCAGTCGATGGGAAAATGCTTCCTGCTTTCTTTCCGCGGCCATGCACTCCCGAGTTATGTTTCCGGCAGCACATTTCGCTTGCTATTACACCAAATTGCCACACACTTGGTAAGTGGAAACAACACCAATTTGTTATCTTACAATTTGGAAGGTCAGAAATCCAGGTAACCAGAGGGGTTTCTTTGCTATGGATTTCACAGGGTTGATTGAAATCAAGATTTCTACCTGCCTGGACTCTTATCCGGAGGCTGTGGGGAAATTCACATCCAAACTCACTCACATTTTTTGATGGAATTCAGTTCCTTGTAAATGAAGGTGTGAGCTCCCCAATTCCTCATTGGCTATTAGCTGTAATCTGCCCTTGGCCCTTGAAGTCCTTTCTCCAATCCTTGCATATGAGTTACTCCCTCTCAGGGCTAGTAGAGCAGGTTTGAATCTTTCTTGTGCTTGGGATCTCTCTGACTTACATTTCTGTCACATCTCCCTGCACTCTTCTCTCTTGCCCCTGGCCAGATTCGTGTTGACTTGAATAATGATCGTGGGAAACTTCTTTAGAATTCTGCCTATCACATAACCAGGCATCTTAGTCACTGCCAACCTCGTCACCCATCTCTGTACCCTCTCTCCATCCTTCCATGCTTTGCTCTCATGATCTCTCATCTTCGCATCCTGGGTCACACTCCGCAGTACGGTCTTTGCATCTAGGCTCTGTTTCAGACTCTGAATTCTGGGGAACTAGTTTGTTATACTAGCAGTGACTTTTGGAAGTAGAAGCTCCCACATGGGTTTCTGGAATGGGCTCATTCATAAGTCAGATGGCAGTAAGGAACTCCTTCCTGGAGGTACATGCCATGGTGATAACAGCGGGCATGCAGTGGAGACACAATTACTTTGGTTGTCAGTTGTGGTTTAATGGAATGGAAAGTACAGTTTTTTATTAGGCATCAGTTATGGCACCGAAATGATATATGGAGATAATGACAATTATATGGATTATACAGAGGGCTAGCTTGAGTTTTCATTTATCAAATAAAGCTTTTTATGGTGAGGTAGTTATAAACTCATATACTTGTAAGAGATAATGCAGGAAGATCTTTTTTATCATTTATAGTACAATGGTGACATTTTATAAAATTATAGTACCATTATACAGTCAAAATATTAACATTAATACAGAACATTTCTGCAATCACAAAAATACCTCATGCTGCCCTTTTGCAATCAATTTCATGTATTTATTTCAATCTCTCCTTAAAATTTCTTTTAATTTAACTAATTTTTTTCATTAAATCCGCCAAACTCTGTTTTTAAATTGGTATCCACTGGCTGTGTAGTGGGGTAAGCATAAGGCTGCTAACCACAAGGTTGGATGTTCAAACACACCAGTCATTAAGCAGAGGAAAGAAGAGGCCTTCTTTTTCCATAATCTTTGAAACACTATGGAGCAGCTCTACTCTGTCTGGAAGATTCTCTGTGACTCAGAGTTGACTTAAAGGAAGTATTCTTTGTTTTGTTTCTTAAAATATTTAGTTAGTTAGTTAGTTAGTTCGGGTTGACTAGAGAAACAAATCCAGAGACACTCATATGTGTGCAAGAAAGAACTTTATATACAAGAACAATTAAATATTAAAAAAAAACCCCAACCCAGTCCATAAATCTTATGTTAGCCCATGTGTCCGATACCAATCTATACACTCCTCTTCAGACTCACGAAACACATGCAATGACGC
>NW_022103920.1:61782429-61784334 GCF_000313985.2 Echinops telfairi
ACCAGCCATTCCTCCCACAGCACTCTGCTTCTAAGCTGGGCTTGATGATTTCTTGCAATGGCCACAGAGCACTCACAGACAACATTCATGATTAAGGGAGTTTATCGGGGAAGTTAGTAGGCTTCCACAAGTCCGATCAGTAACCAGAAAGGATATAGTCGTTGGTCCACAGAAGCACCTCTCCTCAGCTGGCAGCAAATCTTTCTCCAGACCTCATCCTCTCAGCTACATATGGTCAGGACTGCTGTTGCCCTGCCTCATAGTCCCATAATCTCAGGCCAAATAAGGACAAGGAACCCCATAGTCTGGGTACTGCTTCTCTGAGTCTCCTGCCACAGTATCTGATTCACCTGGTCTTGGGAACTGGTGTCACTTCAGACAGAGATATTACATGAACTCTTCCAAGTTTCAGGGATTTCTCTGTGTCCCAGATGGCTCTTATACACTGAGGAATGTCTATGGACTGTAGGATTTTTTTCTTTTAGCTGACCATTTCCTTAAGAAAAACAAAAGATGGTGTCATGAGTTACACTCAATAATAAAGTAGTCTTAAAACTGCCCCCAAGGAAACAAAGAATATGGCTTGTTTCACACCCTCAACCAAGGTCAGCACTTAACGCCACCTCAGTCCTGTAGCAGAGAGCTCCCTCCAAAATGGAATCATAGCCACAAACATAGAGTCCAAAGTGATAATACATCACATGAGGGACTAAGGCTAGAAGGGCCATAGGAATTGCCTACATCTGTGGAATTTTTGACTGTCAGCTCAGAGGAAAGATGGCCTCATTAATTAAATGATCTCACTCATTAGGCAATCTGTAAAATAGTCCTTTCAAGTGTTCAAAAGTAAAGATATCACTTGGAGGACTAAAGTGTACCTGACCCCAGCCATGGTATTTTCAAGGTCTCTTAGGCATATGCAATTTGAACACCGAATAAGAAAGACTGAAGAATTCCATTCCCATTATTGTGTCAATGAAGGATATTAACTATACTATGAACTTCCAGAAGGATGTCTGCCATGAAAGAAGAACAGGCAGAATGTTTCCTGGAAATAAAGATAGTGAGATGTCTTCTCCTGTACTTTGGATGTGTTATCAGAGGGTAACAGTTCCTGGAGAAGAACACCATGCTTGGAAAAGGTCAGTTAAAAAGAAGACACTTGATGGGGTAGATTGACACATTGGTTGTAGTGATCAGTGGTGGTAGTGATAGGCTCAAATATAGCAATGGTTCTAAGGCTGGTGCAACATCAGAGAGTATTGTATTCTGTTGTACATAGTGCTTTGTTACATGAGTGGAAACCTACTTAACATCATTTTAAAACACCACCATTTGTCTGTCCATTTGTCATCCTATGGTGGCTTGTGTGTTGCGGACATGCTGGAAGCTATGCCACCGGTTCCAGACTGAGAACAGAAAATGAAGGACTCTGTTCCCAACTTCAGAGGAAGGAGCTATGGAAAACCTTACCATAGCTTGGAAACATTGTCAGACATGGAAACAGAGCTAGGGCTGGAGAATGGGCCCCATGGGTCAGTGGGCACTGGACATGTGACTGGGAAGGAGCAGCTTTCTCAGAGTGGAGTCCATCATGATGATGTGAGTTGGGTAAAATCTGTGGGAGTGGAGCCTTCGGGATCTTCATTTGCTGATGAGGCGTGACTCAAGGTAAGGAGAAACAATTACAAAAATATGCCAATGATGGGAACTTAAAATGTGCAAAGTATGAATCTAGAAAAATTATAAGTCATCCAAAATGAAATGGAATGCATAAAGATCAATATCCTAGATATTAGTGAGCTAAAATGGGCTGGTATTGGCGATTTTGAAGGAGAAAATCAAGTGATTTACTATGTTAGGAATGACACAATCAAGAAATGGTATGGTATTCACTATAAAACA
>NW_022103920.1:61784798-61787284 GCF_000313985.2 Echinops telfairi
GTTGCTGCTATCAGATGGATCTTGGCTCAAAGCAGAGAATACCAGAAAGTTTGCTTGTGTTTTATTGACTATGCCCAGGGATTTGACTGTGTGGGTCATAACAAGCTATGAACAGTTTTGAGAATAATGGGAATTCAGAACACTTCATTGTGCTCCTGTGGAATTTGTACATGGATCAAGAGGCGGTTGTTAAAAAGAATGGGGGGAAATAGAGCATGGCTTAAAATCTGTGAAAGTGTGTGTCAGCATTGTATCTTCCCACCATACTTATTCAAACTGTATCCTGAGGAAATCATCAGAAAATCTGCATTATATGAAAAAGAATATGGCATCGGGTTTTGAGGAAGGCTTATTTACAGCCTGTGATATGCAGATGGCACAACCCTGCTTGCTGAAAGTGAGGCGGACTTGAAGCCCTTGCTGATGAAGATCAAGTTTAGCATTCAGTATGGATTACAACCAGTGTAAAAAAGACCCAATTCTCACATCTGGGCCAATAGATCTCACCATGATCAATGGAGAAACTATTGAAGTCAAGGATTTTACTTGTTTGGATCCACAGTGTTCTTGGAAGCAGCAGTCAACAAATCACAAGGTGCATTGCATTGGGTACAATTCCCGCGTAAGACTTCTTTGGGGTATTGAAAAGCGAGGATGTCACTTTGAGGAATAAGGTGCATTTGACCCAAGTCATGGTCTTTCCAATTGCCGCATAGGCACGTGGACGTTAAACGCTGAGTACAGAAGGCGCAGTGGCTGCAACAATGGACTCGCTCTTGGGAACAATTGTGAGGAGGCACAGGGCTGGGCGTGGTTTTGTTCATGTTACATACAAGGTCAACAATGTTTTCCATACTGTTTCCTGGCTAATTCCTCAGAAACCCATTTCTTTTTCATTCTCTGTTCTGAATCTGGAGGAGCTACTGAAACAAGTTCATTTTGGGCGAACCTACTGGTATTTAGAAATATCAGTGACATAACTTCCAGCCTCGCAGCAACAGGCAAGCCGCCACAGACAGTAAGACAAAGGGAGAGACAAGGGGTGGACTTCTTGATTAATTAACAATTTTATCCATCTTACTCAGAGTTTTTCCTTCTAGGAATGTTATGAATTATCAATTTAATTTCGTTAAGATATGTGAGGGGACTTCAGAATGTTTATAGAAAAATGGAATTAAAAGGTAATGTGATTTTTCCATGGATTTTTTTTTTTTTTGGTAATTGCCTCATATAGGCCAAATAAAGTTGTCTTGAAGCTTTTTCACTTTTAATTCATATTTTTAGGTCTGTAATCCATTTTTAGGTTTATATATGAGTACAATAAAAGTTGGGATAACCCTTTTTTGTTTCCCCATAAGAATGTCCAATTGATCCAGGGCAAATCAACTGATCATATATTTGTGGATTTACTTCTGTCTTTTATTATATTCCTTTAACTTAAGGCATCCTAACACCAATACACATTTCCTCTATTACTGTAACTTTATTCTATTTATAAATTTATATAGAGTAAATCCTCCAATACTGTACTTTTTCAAAATATTTGGTTATTTGTATCCTTTTAAATCTCTACAAAGTATATATTTATTTATGTCTTCTTTAATATTGCTCAGCAATGCCTCATTGTTTTCAGTATACAGTTCGTAAACACATTTGGTTTGATAAATTTCTTAGTATTTCAGGTTTGTTGATATTAATACATCTGGACTATAATTTTATTTCTGTTTGGTCATCACTATTATAGAGAAGTAGAACTGACATTTGTATATTGACATTTATGAACTCTCTACTATTCTACCTGTTTTTTTACATAGCTTCTTTAAGCAATAGCTTATAAATGATCATACTTTTTGAAAATAAATACAATTTTTCTGCTTATTTTCCAGCCTCTCTGTCTCTTATTTTCTGTTGCCTATTGTCTTACTGGCTGTGATCTACAGTTAACATAAAATAGAACCTATAAAAACATCATCCTTGGTTTTATTTTCAACTTTATGAGGAAAATATAGTCTGTTAGTATTATGTACCATATTTGCTTGTAGGCTTTTCATATCTGCTTTGTGTTAGGTTGAGAGTGCCTCTTTCTGTTCTCAGGTTTCTCCATTTTTATTGTGAGAATTGAATCTTATAAGGTGCTTTTTCTGAATTCATTATAGAGATGATATAATTTTTTCTTTTATATTCTGCTAATATGATGAATTACTGGCACTGATTTTTACTTGTTATGCCAAACTTAAGTTTCTGGGATAATTCCTACTTGGTCATGTTATGTTGTCCCTTTTTATAAATTGTAGTATTCTTTTTTTTTAAAAATCATTTTATTGGGGGCTTGTACAATTCTTATCATAATCCACACATACATCCATTGTATCAAGCACATTTGCACATTTGTTGCCATCATCATTCTTAAAATATTTTCTTTCCACGTGAGCCCTTGATATCAGCTCCTAATTTGCCCCCTTCCTCCCCCCTCCCCCCTCCCTCAT
>NW_022103920.1:61787384-61789496 GCF_000313985.2 Echinops telfairi
CATGAGGGAGGTGGAGGGGGGAAGGAGGGGGAAAATGAGCAGCTGATATTAAGGGCTCAAATAGAAGGCAAATGCTTTGAGAATGATGATGGCAACAAATGTACATATGTGCTTGACACAATGGATGTGTGTGTGGATTGCGATAAGGATTGTATGAGCCCCCAATAAAATGATTTTTAAAAAAGGAAGAAAGAAGACCTGATGGTCTGTAGGAGGACCTCAAGAACATTCATCATAAAGAAAGCAAAGGGACATTAAAAAGATAGGAAAGAAAGAAAAATCAAAGTGGATGTCAGAAGAGATTCTGATACTTGCTCCTAACTGTGGAGTAGCTAAAGCGAATGGAAGACATGATGAAGTCAAGGAACTGAATAGAATATTTCAAAGGACCGTTCAAAAAGTCTAAGACAAATGTGATAAAGACCTAAAATTAGAAAACCAGTAGGGAAGAACACACTCAGCAAATCTTAAATTCAAGGTAAAATTCAAGCTTTGAGGTTCCATACTGAAAGATTCTATATGCAAAATAGTGAATGATGCAGAAGCATCACAAGCACATGGCAGAACTACAGAGTCACTGAACCAAAAGAGAACGTGTCAACAGTACACCGTGGCAGGAGGTAGCATAGGAGCAAGAACCAGTGGTGCTGAAGGAAGAAGTTTAAGTTGCCCGAATGCATTAACCAGAAACAAGGTTCCAGGAATTGATGGAATAACCACTGAAATGTTTCAAAAAGCTGATGAAGCACTGGATGTGACCACTGGTCTATGCCAGGGATTTTGGAAGACAGCTACTTTGACAACTGAACCCATCCTAAAGAAGGGTGACCCAATCGAATGCTCAAATCATAGAACAATATCAATGATATCTCATACAAGTCAAATTTTGCTGAACATAATGCAACAAGGGTTGCAGTCATACATTGACAAGGATCTGTCAGAGGTTCAGGCCAGATTCAGAAGAGGGCGTGGAATAAGGGATAGCGTTGCTGCTATCAGATGGATCTTGGCTCAAAGCAGAGAATACCAGAAAGTTTGCTTGTGTTTTATTGACTATGCCCAGGGATTTGACTGTGTGGGTCATAACAAGCTATGAACAGTTTTGAGAATAATGGGAATTCAGAACACTTCATTGTGCTCCTGTGGAATTTGTACATGGATCAAGAGGCGGTTGTTAAAAAGAATGGGGGGAAATAGAGCATGGCTTAAAATCTGTGAAAGTGTGTGTCAGCATTGTATCTTCCCACCATACTTATTCAAACTGTATCCTGAGGAAATCATCAGAAAATCTGCATTATATGAAAAAGAATATGGCATCGGGTTTTGAGGAAGGCTTATTTACAGCCTGTGATATGCAGATGGCACAACCCTGCTTGCTGAAAGTGAGGCGGACTTGAAGCCCTTGCTGATGAAGATCAAGTTTAGCATTCAGTATGGATTACAACCAGTGTAAAAAAGACCCAATTCTCACATCTGGGCCAATAGATCTCACCATGATCAATGGAGAAACTATTGAAGTCAAGGATTTTACTTGTTTGGATCCACAGTGTTCTTGGAAGCAGCAGTCAACAAATCACAAGGTGCATTGCATTGGGTACAATTCCCGCGTAAGACTTCTTTGGGGTATTGAAAAGCGAGGATGTCACTTTGAGGAATAAGGTGCATTTGACCCAAGTCATGGTCTTTCCAATTGCCGCATAGGCACGTGGACGTTAAACGCTGAGTACAGAAGGCGCAGTGGCTGCAACAATGGACTCGCTCTTGGGAACAATTGTGAGGAGGCACAGGGCTGGGCGTGGTTTTGTTCATGTTACATACAAGGTCAACAATGTTTTCCATACTGTTTCCTGGCTAATTCCTCAGAAACCCATTTCTTTTTCATTCTCTGTTCTGAATCTGGAGGAGCTACTGAAACAAGTTCATTTTGGGCGAACCTACTGGTATTTAGAAATATCAGTGACATAACTTCCAGCCTCGCAGCAACAGGCAAGCCGCCACAGACAGTAAGACAAAGGGAGAGACAAGGGGTGGACTTCTTGATTAATTAACAATTTTATCCATCTTACTCAGAGTTTTTCCTTCTAGGAATGTTATGAATTATCAATTTAATTT
>NW_022103920.1:61789596-61797685 GCF_000313985.2 Echinops telfairi
CGTGTTGGGAAGGTGTGCATCATGGAATGCCATACATTGTAGTATTCTACCTGCAATTTTTTTTAAGTATTTTATTTCTCTGTTCTTGAGGGATATTGGCATATAATTTTGTTTTCTTATAAAATTCCACTTTAACTACAATGATTGAGATCATTTAAAATTAAGAGAGTACAGTAATAATGTCATGTAAATATGCACCTCCCCAAATCAGGAGTAGCTATATTAATGTAAGATAAATGACACTTTAAAACATGGAATATTTTCATAGATCGAAAGGGAAATTTCATAATGGGAATGTACTCAATTCACTAAGGAGTCATAAGAACTAGTGGTAGTGCTGCTATTGGTAAGTGTTGGACTGATCACCACAAGACCAACTGTTCAAACCAGCAGTTGCTCTAGGGGAGAAGATGAGGGTGTCTGCTCCTGCATAGATCGACGGTCTTGGAGGCCCTGGGTAGGGTCACGTAGGGCCCTGGGTAAGTTGGCAGTGGGTATGCATCTAATAACAAAGTTCTGAAACATGTGAGGCAAAAATCGATAGAATTGAATGGAGAAATAAACATCTAAAATTATAGCTGGAGACGTCAATATTCCTCTTTTCCAACAAGTTTTAAAGAATATTATTACAGTTTGAATCATACTAACAAAAAATTGAACCTAAATGACACTTATAAGAACATTCCAACTAATAATAACAGAATATACATTATTTTCAAATGCATGCAGAATTCACAAAGATAGACTGAACCTTTGGCCACAATCATAAATCTCAATAATTTCAAAAGTTTTGAAACAATTTAGACTACTCCAAATGTGTGTGCGCATGTGCACCTCAACAGATGGCTAGACTAAGGCGCTGACAGGAAACAAAGTAGAATGCACGTCATCAGAAAGACTGCAGCATGTTAAGAAAAGTTCTACTCTGACCACAAAAGCCAGGCCTCGGCTTGCTGCCAAGGTGAGGCCAACACACTTCAGGCTTTTGACAATGCGAAAGATTTGGCAAAGAAGGCTAACACAAAGGAGGCAGAGGACTGCTCTCTCTGACTGCCTCCCAGAACAAAGGAGGGGATTTTTTATCCATTTCCAAAAATTGAGAGGTTTAGGGGAAAAAATAAACAATCTTGTAATGAAGTTATGGGGTAACAGTGTCCAAACACCAATATGGTAACTACTAAGCATTAGGATTATAGGTATGTTGCAGTGGTATCATGTCTTGTTCCCAAGCTGCTCTCTGCTGCTTGGTACCATCACCATGCTCACTGATTACCACACGATGATTTGGATAGACGTCTCTTGCTTTTTCCTGACCCTCAAATGAATAAGCTTCATTCTGTTGCCCTTTAACATATCTGTTCTCTGGCATGAAATTACAAGACAATTATTTGCTTTAAGTTTTACAGCTAAGGAAATTAAAATAAATCCTAAAGTAACTAAAACAAACCATACTGAAATGATAAAAATCTTAAGAATGTTTAACTCACTCTTCATTCACTATACTATGGATATATCTTATATGTCCCTTTACCTAAATAATTTCAATAAGCGACACTAATTTCTAACTTCTAGCAATTAATGTATAGGGAGACAGCCAAGACAAATTAATTTATCATAGACCAAACTATAAAGGCAAACAAAATGCATGGGGTTCTAGCAGTTCCCTGAGGCCAGAAGCATCTTTACCATTGCTGAGGTAGCTGAAGGGGATGGGGGAGTGGGGAGAACCACTTGGTTTCAGGACTTTGGCCTCAGTACCTGACTTAAGCAAAACTGGAGAGAGGAAAACATAGTGAAGCTTTTATATGTACATAGAGAGAGAAGTTTATATGAAGAAAAAGGCTCACACAGTTATGGAAGTGGGATAGTCTAAGCCCAAGCAGATGCCAAGTCTGAAGCCCTGATGTTAAGCTGGAGGCTCCTAACTCACATAGCTGCAGAGGCTGCTGGAGCAAATGGAAGACCATAGGCTTGTGGCTGCAGAGGCAAACAAGTCCAAGGTCGGCAGGTAAGTTATCAGGCTTCTGAAGACGCCTAGGATAAACAGCCAATATAGCAGGATCCAGACCTAGAAAAAAATAAACCGGCTTTTCTACATCGCCCACTTACACAGGAAGCAGGCCACAACTCCGAGGAAACCTTCTTTCATTTGATTGCATGAGGACGGTGACCTGAGTAAGGTGTTGGTATCCCACCTTGATCTTCTTATCTAACACATCCTGGGGGATAACGGTGTTTTAACTGCCAGACCCCTGAGGATCCTGGTCCAGACAAGCTACCCCAGCACCCGTGATGAAACTAATTTACTTCAGATAAGGACAAACAAGCACCGCTTACCACTGTGAGAATGATAAAGATGACTAAGGTGATAATAATATGAGGGCTAATAAATCCTGAATCTTGAATGTGGGTGGGCACAATTATCACCCTAGCAGGGAGATGAAGCTAGCCCTCTTGAACAGATATAAAATTCAAACGGACATAGGTTCATCCATCGAACCTAACCTATGCCATCAGTAAAGCACAAATGATTTGGCAAACGTTGAGAAGGGGTAGATGGGTCTGCCTCGAGGAACAAAGTCGTGCTCTCTGAAGAGGGTGTTAGGAAATCTAGCCCGGATCTCAGCTGACCTATCATGAGACGAGTATGTCTATGGTGAGACCGCCTTCTCTGGAGTCCTGCCTCCCTCAAGCCCACTCATTTCTAAATGCTGAGTCGGCCTTGGCTGAGGAGGAGAGAGACATTTTTTTTCTTAGCAAAATAATGAACAGGAGCTAAGCTAAAACTGGGTCAACAAGGCAACACGAAGGGACCCACTCTTCATGGAAACGCCACTGGTGACATTCCAAGTCTCTCTCCCTCCGTCGTAGCTGTGGATCATCCCAGACACGTAATTTTGCTTTGTTTTAGTTTTCCAGGGCTGCCAAAGACCAACATGGATGACTTTCAAGAACAGGAATTATTTTTTCACACTTCTGGAGGCTAGACTTCAGCATTCAAAAGCCATCAGTAGAGTTACGTTTCCCATCCACTTCAGAGAAAAATCTTCCCTTACATGTTGCCAGCCTTCAGTATTTCTTGGATTATAGCTGGAACTTCACAGTCCATATTCCTCCTGGCGTGTGACTCCATTGTCATGTCACTCAGAAGAGACTAGTACCTAACCTACTCCCGGATAACTTCCTCGACTAATAACACGCGTAAACAGAAGCCTAATTTCTACAAACAAGATTGCATTCACCAGTTCAAGGGTTAGGTACTCAAAATAAGTTTTGGGGGAGATTGAGGCACTGGAATCTGATTCTGAGGTAAGATAGCAAAGGGGTAAAAATTGCAAATCACTGGTTGGGAGAGATGGAAGGAGAATGATTTCCCCCCAAGATTGCTGTGGTTTGGACACGTGGTGTAACTTGTCAGATTGAATCATGCTGCTGTTGCCTGAAGTCATCCAGTTGGCATAATGAACCCATGTGACAGGTACAAGGTTTTCTAATGTCATGTTTATGGGAGTCGGTGTCCAGGGTTTCTTGTTTCTTTTTCGCTAGAGCCTCTCAGTGGGTTCACACCACTAACCTTTGCATTAGCAGCAGAAACTTACCCATCAGACCAACGGGGCTCCTTGTCGTCCTGGATGGTTTGTTTTTGTTTTTAATCATTTTACTGGGGGCTCTTATCGTTTTTACAACATTCCACACATCAATTGTATCAAGCATATTTGTACATATGTTGCCATCATCATTTTCAAAACACTTTCTACTTGCGTCCTTAGTATAAACTCCCCCCTTTCCCCCTCCCTCCCTAACACTTCCACCTTCCTATATCCTTGATCAATTATATATTGTTATTTCGTATCTTACACTGTCCATTCTCCCCCCTTGACCCACATTTCTGTTATATATCCAATCTTGTGATGGGTTCCCCTTTCTCACCCTTCCCCCTCTCTAACTATCCCCTTACCCTCATGATATTGCCGCTACACCCATTACTATTCCTGAGGGGTTTATCTGTCCTGGATTCCATGTGTCCAGAGCTCTCTTCTGTATCAATGTGTGTTCTCTGGTCTAGCCAGATTTTAAGGTAGAGCTGGGTCAGGGTAGTGGTGAGGAGGAAGTATTCAGGAATTAGAGGAATATGACGAGTATATCTATGGTGAGACTGCCGTGATTTGTCCGTGCTGTACTACGCCTTTTATATTCAGGTGCCATCAGATGGGCTCCGAATCATAGCAGCCCTCTGTACACCAGAGTGAAACACTGCCTGCTCCTGCGCCAGCCTCACGATTGTTGCTATGTTTGAACCCGTTGTTGCAGACACTCTGTTATCCATCTTGCCAAAGGTCTTCCTGTTTTGTGCTGACTCTCTACTTCACTGAGCACGGTGATCTTCTCCAGGACCTGGTCTATCTTGCTAGCATGTCCACAGAGCCTGAGCTCACCATCCTTGCTAGTAAGGGACGTTCTAGCTGCACTTCCTCCAAAATATACATGTCTGTTTTGAAGGCAATGCCCTTCGCTATGACCATATTTATCATCACTGAATAGAAGGACATCCAGTCTATACTGAGTGTAAGCCGACCCGAACAGCAGTCAAGGCACCCAATTTTACCACAAAAACGGCATAAAAATGTGCTGAAAAACTCGGCTTATACAAGAGTATATACGCTAAATATGTCACATTAACTATAAGGGCAAATTGAAGAAAGTAAAGGGACCATTTCCAAAGTGTATCATAGCTCCCCCAAATAGCAAAACCAGGGCCGATGGTAGCATTAGCAAAGGGCAAAGGAGAAGAATCTGTCTGGCAGTGAAACAAAAGGCTATTAAACAAGACAAAACTGAAACGTCTGTGAGTGTCATTGCTCGTGGACTGAGGCATAGTGCACTGGACCGTCCCAACAATCCTCCCAACCAAGGAGAAAAACTCCAATCGCCACAGAAAGCTGCAGGACTTGTGAAGATGCAAGAAAAGCCTCTATCAAAGATGGAGAAATTGCTAATGTTGGAAATTGAGGACCTTCACAAGATGAACGCTTCTCCACATGTTGATGATAATGGCTAAGGCAAGAAGTCTGCCCAAGATACAAAGAAAAAGTGGGATCAGATAATATTCATGTAACATCCAAATCACATCTTGAACATTAAGTGATGCATGATGCATGTAAGAGTGTCTCTTCATGCACCTCTTGCCATCCTGCTTCCTATACTCAGTATTATTTCCGAAACAAGTTATTTATCCTAGTATGGATACTTAAAATTATGATCAGTAATAGTTATAATTTTACTGAAATCTAGATTGAAGAACCACGAAGATGAGGCAGAAACATTCAGCCATCTACCACAATCAAATCTCTTTTATTGCACAAGTTTCTTACAGCTGGGATCCTGAGTACCCTCCAGAAGACTCATTCAGGTAGGTCGTCACATGACCTAGCTCCTCCCAGTGGATGGTGAATCGAAATGAGGCTTGCTGACTTAGTACCTGGATCCCACTTCCTGAAAGCAACATACAGCCCTCTTGCCTGTAATCCCACGAGGCAGATGAAGGCCTGACGAAGCTATGGGAGTTAAGGAACCGGGGTTCCTGACTCTGGGCACATTGCCAGCAGTCTGAAATGCTCACCTCGTGGATGTGATCCACTCTTATTACCTTCCGATCAAGGTATTTCTTTATAGTGCTGCAGTCTGTAGTCTAGTTTAAAAAGTGAGTTTTAGTGAAAAGAGAGTGACTTAACAGATGGGACTTTTACTTTTCTCTGAGTTTTCACTAAATGAATAGTTTCATTTCTTCGGTTTACTAAAACTTTAACAAAAGTATCGCCGTTTTGTTATCATTAGAAACTGAGAAAAGTTGCTTCTTAATATTTTTAAGAAGCATGAAATTCATTCTTATCAAGTCATAGAACCATCAAATTACATCGCCTCAATGCTGAGAGTGATCTACCTAGTACCCTTAGTGAGCACATGGCTTAGCCGAGATCTAAAATGTATGTTAAAAATATTTATTCTACTTGTCTTTACCTTCACAATTGTCTGAGCCAAGAGCTGAGTGAGAGTTTGGACACACACAATCAGAAAAGAGAGAAGCTCATTTAAAGATGCTGTTTCCTGAAAGGCTATTTTTCATAAGTACAGCTTCAACTGACTCTAGAAATTCTGAGCACGTTCTTCATGGATTTTTTAACTGTTCACCTTCATAACCATTCTCATGCAGTTTGTTGCTAGAATTGGTATGTTTTTCCTCCTTAACAATCATTGTTATATGCTACTCCCCACCTCCCTCCAGAAACGCAGTCCACGACCATCAAGTGCAGTGGTTCTCAACCTTTCTAATGCTGTGACCCTTTAATACAGTTCCTCATGTGGTGACCCCCCAACTATAAAAGTGCTTTAGTTGTTACTTCATAACTGTCATTTTGCTACTGCTATGGATCGAGTGACCGTTGTAAAAGGGTCGTTCATCCCCCAAAGGGGTCGCGACCCACAGGTTGAGAACCGCTGATCAAGTGGGTTCTAACTCATAATTGCCCTGTATGTGGTTTCTCAGACTGTGAATCTTTACAGGAGCAGACGGCCTCATCTCTCCCCCATTAAATGGCAGGTGGGATTGAACTGACAACTTTATGGTTAGCAACCCAATGGCTCACTCACACGGAAAAAGTCCATACGGTTGAAAGGCTGACCGTCCAGAGAACCTCCTGTGATTTTATGGAAAGTCGGTCTCAAAGCGCCAACATACAGCAGACTGAAAATGGAGTGCAAGAGGGTGCAGCTAGATGTGGGGTGTGTGTGTGTGTGTGTGTGTATGAGAGAGAGATAAAGATAGAGATAGTGGGAGGCCAGAGACCAGTCTAATCACAGAGCACACAGCTGCATCAAGGACAAGAGTAGGTGGTAGGGAGAAAATGTCTGGGAATCAGTATGGGGGACCAGCTGCTCTGACAGGCATTCAAGAGGCCTCTGAGGATGTGATTGTATTATTATAACCTGCTCAATTTACCCTGCCCCTTGTACTTATTGTCTTGGCTTTAATGTACTGCTTTATACCGTCAGCTCCCCTGGCTTTGCTTTTTGTAGAGACAATTATCAGAATGTGCCTGAGTGTATAAGTGTGAGTGTGCTACTATATAGGATAGCTTTTAGAAATCCTCCTTCTGGCAACTCTCTCTCTCTCCTTTTTTCCCTCCTTCACTATCCCTTGGAGCAACTGGTTTTCCACTGCCTATTTCTTCCTTAACGCCAACAGCTGAACAGCAGCTTCTATTTTCTCTCCAAAATCAGAAATAGGGAACTGGAAAAGAAAAATAAACAAAAAACCCCAAGTGCCCCCTAGACAACTGAAAACCTATAAGAAGACAATTATAAATAATAAATAGTTCTCCAAACTTGATAATAGGGATCATTATGTATGCAACATTTTTCTAAGTGTTCATTTAATTCCAGAATAGCTCTGTGAGGTAGATTCTGTTAACAGTCTCATTTCTAAATAAGAAGCCCAAGACTCAGGGAAGTAAAATTGTTTGAGGTCAAATAAATGTGAGAGTAGATATGCTGGTCCAAATGATCATTCTATGAAATCTTTGGACGAAGTCTAACTATTTCCTGGCTACATGGGGGTGGTTAGTTAGTTGCCATCAAGTAAATTCTAATCCAGGGTGGCCATGAGTAAGTTACATTGTGACTGATTAATATAATGGCAAAGGAATTGGGCTCTGGTATTAAACAATCTGCACTAGGACTCTAGCTTAGTCCTTTGCAAACTGAGAAAGTTACTTAACCTCGCCAAGCCTCAGCTTTCTCATCCATTATCCACAAGGAAGATGATAACAGTATCTAACACCATCAGGAAAAACTTAGCATGTAGTACTTAATTTCATTCACAATGTCTGGCACATTGTAGGCACTTGTATAGGTATTGACTGTGTTAAGGTAGAAGAGTTTTCATTGACAAGAGCAATGAAATTGTTTTTCTTTTCTTATTTTTCAAGTTGAGCCTGATTGCCTTTCTATTCTTTCCCTTCTTATTTCCCAAATGTTCATGAAAACAGCCAGCAAAATGTGTTGATAACTACTATTAGCTTATTTAAGTTCT
>NW_022103920.1:61799819-61800715 GCF_000313985.2 Echinops telfairi
TTCTATATTGAAGTCTGCAATGTTTGATTATCCTCAGCAAGTGCTTCACGTCCTCTTCAATTTCAGCAGTAAAGGTATGCCATATGTATGTTGCAGGTTGTATAAGCCTTCCGCTAGTCCTGAGGCCACATTCTTCTTCATGAAGTCCAGATTATCAGAAGATGTACATAGCATACAGATTGAACAACTATGGTGAAAGATTACAACCCTAACACACGCCTTTCCTGATATTAGATGACACAATAGGCCCTTGTTCTCTGTGAACCACTGCCTATTCATCCTTGCATAGGTTTTACATGAGCAGAGTGGAGTATTTTGGAATTCTCATTCTCCTCAGGACTGTCCATAGTTTATTATGATCCACATAGATGCATGCCTTTGCATCATCAATGAAACATAAGTGTACATCTTTCTGGCATTCCCTGCTTTCAGCAGAGATCCATTAGATGTCAGCCGTGATATCCTTTGTTCCACATTCTGTTTTGAAGTTGGCTTGAATTTATGGCAGTTCTTTATCTGTGTATTGTTACAACCATTTTTGGATGATCTTCAGCAAAATTTTACTTGCATGTGATGTTAAAGAGATTGATAATTTCCATTTTCTACTGGGTCACTTTTCTTTGAAATAAGCACAAGTATGAATCTCTTCCAGTTATTTGGTCAGGTAGCTATCTTCCAAATTTAATGAAATATAAATCAAAATAATAATGATATATCATCTCTCATTGCAAATAGCAACAATGATAAAACAACAACAAACCCTGGAGAAGGTCTGATGAGATTGAAATTCTCATACCCTACTGGTGGTATTATAAAATGGATCACTATTGGAAACTGTATGGAGCTTCCTTTAAAAGTTAGAAACCAAGATAGTATAAGACATACCAAGCCTACTT
>NW_022103920.1:61802039-61803525 GCF_000313985.2 Echinops telfairi
AGGGAGGGGAAGGAGGGAGAGGGAAAAATCACTAGCTAGACAGTAGACGTGAATGATCTTAGGGGACAAGGAATAAAACATCCAATAAGGGGGAGGTCAGCACACCACGACCAAGATCAAGGGAGGCATTGGGAGATGTACAAGGCAAAAAGGCAACAACAGCAAATATTATGATGGACACACACTTGCAATAATACTAATTGAAAATCATAATCCATATGTGGACATACAGGAAGCTATGTAAGCTAAAAAGGTGTGGGATGGCCTCTGGGAGTACAGGTCAAAGTGGGTTCCATAACCCCTACCAAGTTCAAAACCAAAGTAACATGAAGGGTGCCCATAGGGGAAGCTCTACCCTGTCCTAGAGGGTTGAGCTCAATTGGAATTGACTCAGCTCCTTGCCGTTAGTTTGGTGAGTTTTGATTCTGGCTGATGAGATAATGGATTATTATACTTTTTTTATTTTTCCCTTGATTTTTATGAGTTTTATGATAACTACCCATTGTGTGTTCCTACAAAACTTTTATATACCAGGAGGACTATTTCAGTACAGGAATAAATCAGTTAAAAACAGAAATTCACATTTAAAGACTTTATTTTTTAACTTCTTAAACACCCGATGATTGATTACATCTTATTATCAGTTGGACATATTATCAATTGGCAATGGTGACCATCTACATTTTAGACATTAGAAATGGTAGCTGTGAATGAGTGAAATATTGTCTTTCCTTACTGTATGGAGGATCAATTTGGAGTCTAATGAAGACGATTATGTCTTCTCACTTCCAATATAAATTCAAGTATCATCCTTTCTTCCAGAACACCACATCCCACACATGCCACTTACATAGTTAGTATGCCACACTGGTTTCATTGAAATGCAATCAACTGTGAAAGCATTCCTTCCCAGGGATCCTATAATGATATGCTATGGTCTTCTCTGGAATTGAAAACATACACTTCCCCTGTCTATGTCTAGGGGGCACCCTCCATGCTAGTGAAGGGGGAGGTCAGGTGGGCAGTGATGGGTGCTATCACCACCTCTAGGTTCTACTCTCCTACATCTGCTAAGAATTCAAGTGAAATTCTTCATGAAGGATCACATAGTTCACATTATGGACCAGATGATTTCCAACAATGTAGCCAAATTTTAAAATGTAAGATTAATTAGTAGAGGGGAAGATTTAAAACCTCACTACCATTGAGTCGAAGCTGACTCATAGCAACCCTTTAGAACTTGATAGAACAGTCCTGTGAGTTCCCAAGACTGTAACTCCGCATGGTAGTAGAGAGTCCCACCCTCTTCCAGCGGATCACCGGGTGGTTTTGAACGGCTAGCCATGCAGATCACAGCCCAGTGTGTAATCACAGCATCAGCAGGGCTTCTTATAGGAAGATAATGAACAAAATATTTTTATTTATAATGTTAGCATTAAAATCAATTAGCACACAGGAAAACCCTTTCTGTCTTTGGCTGGGTTCT
>NW_022103920.1:61804108-61807026 GCF_000313985.2 Echinops telfairi
GGCGCTGGACACTAAATCCATAGCACCGCCCATTCCCTTTACCATCTTCCCGGGTATCATCCAGTTAGCCAGGTCACCATATTTGGAAACCTGCATGTTCCCAGCATTGTTAAATCGACATGGCCACTTCTAATCATTGCAAATGATTCATCACTGGAGAAATACGAGGCTCCTGGAAGACCAGTAACCCTTTCCTTGCCTGCATTGATGACATCTGCTTCATTTTTCAGTAGATATAGCTCCAAACTCAGGACGCCGTTTGTACTTTGAAGATGAACAGTCATGTTTGGATTGATAAAGTTGCTGGCTATGAGAGGGATTCCTATGCCCAGATTCGCAAACATGCCATCTTCAAATTCCAGAGCTGCCCGCTTGATGATACGTTCACCAGCTTTGCCGGATTTGGGTTTTCTGCCTTCCTCTTTCTGGATTGAAAGACGCTCAATTCTTTTCTCATATGCTTCTCCTTTTATAAGGCGATGTACATAGATCTTAGGAATATGGATGTCTTCTCAAGCAAAGGAGCCAATATCCACAATTTCTTCAAACTCTACCACTGTGGTTTCCGCAGCGTTGCACATGGGCAAATTGAAATTCCTTGCACTTTTTTTCTGAAAAATCATGTTTCCTGCTCGGTCTGCCTTCCAGGCTTTCACCAGAACAAAATCCTCGGTAATTGCTTCCTCCAAAATAAAGCGCTGACTGTTGATCTCTCTCACCTTTCTTGGCTTGCTGGCAATGGTGACACTGCCATCTTTGTTGTATTTGCTTGGTGACCCTCCTTCTTGTATCAGGGTCCCATACCCTGTGCTGGTGCAAAGTACAGGAACTCCAGCCCCACCTGCACGAATCCCCTCTGCAAGTGTGCCCTGAGGTGTCAGCTCTACTTCTAATTCACCAGCTAAGTAGTGATATTCAAATTCTGCATTTTCTCCCATGTAAGAAGAAACCATGTGCTTTATCTGCTTGGACTGAAGTAAAAGGCCCAGGCCAAAGTTGTCGACCCCTGCATTGTTGCTGATTGCAGTGAGCCCTTTTACACCTGTCTTCAGTAAAGCTCCTATGAAGTTCTCTGGGATGCCTCATAGCCCCAAACCAGCAACCAGTATGTTTGCACCCTCAGGGATGTCTTTTAGAGCCTCCTCTGGATATGAATAAAATTTAGTTTCGTGGCAATTGCTGGTTGAAAAGTAGCAAACACATCCCTTGGACCAGGCGCCCCTGGAACCACGGGCGGAGACCCAGAGCCAAAGGCCAGAGGAGAGACGTTTGAGAGCAGCCATCTTCAGGGCCCTGCTGTGAGAGGACTTTCTTTACTTTTTTTTTGTTTGATAGAAAATGGTAGTGGTTTTATTGCTCTGAATTGGATAAAAATGTTTATTAAGGTTCATATCTAAAAGTTGACAGTGATTCTCAGATTAAGTATATGGTTACATATGTCACACCCAAACATCATCTCACTCCATTTCCATATTTGTATTAGTAACTGATATTTGTAATAAACATTTCTGAACAAGTATAAAAATATTTTATTGTGATGCTTTCGTTTTGGAAAGAAAACGCTGTTTAACAAATTAATTTTTTAGCCTCAAAAGACCCCTTCTCAGTAAGTATGGATGGTGGAGCAGGGGGGGCTTCAATTCCTAACTTGGCTCTTTGAGTTGTTAGGAATGAGTTCTTGGGGCATGCACCAGACCAGGATGTAAGTCAGCACTTCACACATCCCGCTTCCTCGGTCTGTAAAGTTATGACTCTTACGATTCATTTTAACAAGGCAACATATTAACAAATTATGATAGATATCGGCTTTTCCATTTTTCTCGAGAGTATGAATCGTAAGTGAAATGAAACAGCATTTCCAGCTCACAAATGAGTCCACGGGTAATGTGAAATCTCTTAAATTGAGCTTATGATAATTAAACCGATACAATGTAGCAATCAGAAAACTATTGACAAAGTTCAACCAGGGAATTTCCGTCTCAATGTAGGCTGTACTTTAAACAACAGGACTTGAAGAAGTACAAAGGGCAGCCAGGTACCAATAAGACTGATCATGAGCCTGGGCAACAGTGTTTGTTATGTTCAGAGTAGGATGGAAAAGGGAAATACTGGACAGCCTCATTTATGTAGGACGTTATCCTAACCGCCTGTCCCAAGGTGGTAACTTCTGACCAAGGTGAGGAGGACCAGACCTAAGACCAGCACTGTGGAGGAGGAGACCCAGAAGCTCTGTGCGCTGACGTAGAATGGACGCTGGTAAGGATAGGCATCCTGTGCACCCAGACTCTGATAGATACCGAGATCTCCCAAAACATAAGCAAGGACCAAAACCCAAATTAGAATCATTGCAAGTAAATAAAATAATTTTTGACACTTAAATGGCAGTTGTGTGGTCTTGGAGAAAACCAGGTAATAATCTATACAGGCTATCAGGAAAACTGGATAATGCAAAAAGCCATAAGCAAAGGAAATAATTTGAGCCAACAGGCAGATGTGGTACCTAGTAAACCTAATGCCTAGAAGTACAAACTCCCGGAAATAGGAGCTAATGGAAATGCTCACCAAGAGAAAAAGATCAATGAATGCCAGTGAAATACAGAAATAACCCATAAAATGGTGACAGGTGCTTTTCCTTCTCATCCCTAGAGTGAGGACATTCAGTACTGTTTTCCCAAATGTAATCAAGAAGAGCAGGCTGCTGACCTTTAAGAGCTGGTTTGCTTGGTGGACCTCGAACTGAGAAGAGCAGTTCACAGAAGAAGCAAGATGGCCCCCAGGTAAGCATCCCACCTTGGGAGCTGCATGGTAATCAATGAACCGGTGCCCACGAGGACGAGTGGGGTATTCAGAAAAGTGAAATGAGTCCCGCAAAAACTTGGAGTACTTCTTCAATCTGAGAGGGGACATTGCGCGCGCAC
>NW_022103920.1:61808024-61809989 GCF_000313985.2 Echinops telfairi
AAAACAAATAATTCACCATGACCAAGTGGGATTCATTCCATGTATACAGGGATGGTTCAACATCTGAAAGTCCATCAGCATTATTCCTCACATTGATAAGAAAAAGTATAAAGACCACATGATAATATCAATAGATACAGAAAAAGCATTCATCCACATCCAACACCCATTCCTGTTTAAGACACTCAAGACTCAAGAAGATAGGAATGGAAGGAAAATTCCACAATATAATACAAGCTATTGTTGGAAAGCCAATAGCCAATGCTGTAGTCAATGGGGAAAAGATGAAGACAATCCCACTGAAAAAGGGGACCACAGAAGGATGCCCCTGTTCCCACTTCTATTTGACATCGTACTGGAGTTCTTAGCTAACAACTTAAGGCCAAGGAAAGACATCCCACACATGGAGATGGTATTGTGTATGTCTCCACAGGAAAGAAAGAAAGGAACCAGACCTCAACCTGGGGCACCAAGCCTTGAGGGCAAACTTACCAGCATGAAACAGCAAACTAACAAAAAGGTCTATGGAGCTGGCCCCAGTCCCAGCTACATCAACCCCTCCCCAGAAAATTCACTACAGAGGACAGCACTGAAGATACAGCCCAAGGAGAGTGGTGTGTCTGCCCAGACCACATGAGAGCAACTAAGAGGGAAAGAGAGAGAGAAAGAGAGTGGACCACATCCTAGCCTGTCAAGCTTCAAGAACAGCATTCCTGCTTGGAGCAGCCAATGCACAGAGAGGACCGTGGGGCTGGCCCCACCACAAGACACAACACCATCTCACTGACCCACAATGCTAAGGGGGACAGCACTGGAGATGCAGTGCAGGTAGTGTGTCTTGTCTGACACCCACACACTGGAGTGAAATATGAAGGGAGCACAATGGAGCATCAAGGAGAGCAAAGCAATGAAGTCCCCGAGGAATCACGAAAATAGACTTCAGAATAGGTAGGTGGGCAGGGCATGGCCCTTCACCAGATCTGATAGGAAAACAACCAGAAGAGTCAGCAGACAGATCTGGGACTATTTATAGGCTTTTTTTTTCTTTTCTTTTTCTCATGTCTATCCATATAAGATAAGCAGGATAACCAATCCCGAGGAGAAAAATAATGGGGCTGACAGCTCTGGGGGAGTTGGGAGAGGAGGAGGTGAGAGAAAGGGAGGGGGGAGCCAACAAACCCAGGAATAAAGGAACGATAAGAGATCTAAAATCAATGGCATGGAGGGTATAGAATGACTGTTGGAATGTAATGCAATGTAGCCTAGAGAAAGTACTGAGAGTCAAATGAAGGTTGAATATCATAGTGAGACAGGACAGTAAAAAGAAATAGAGGAAAGAACTAGGTGGCAAAAGACATTCATAGGGCTACAAATATAGGCATGCACATATGTAAATATATAAATTTATTAATAGGGATATAGGTCTATCTACATATATTTAAATGTTAACTATTAAGGTAGCAGACAGGCATTGGGTCTCTACTCAAGTACTTCCTCAACGCAAGAACACTGTTCTAATCTGACATTATGTGATACTCATTTTCCTGACACAGTCGCTGAAGTCAAAATGTGAGCATAAGCAAATGTGATGAAGAATGCTGATGGTGCCCGGCTATTAACAAATATAGTGGCTGGGGTCTTAAAGTCTTGAAGTTAAACAAGTGCCCATTTTGCCGAGAAGCAACAAGCCCACGTGGAAGGAGCACACCAGCCTGTGTGATCATGAGGTGTGATCATGTGATCATCACGGCATCAGGTATCAGGCATCATAAGACCCAAAACAACAAATAAATTGATGCAAATGATGCAGAGAGGAGATCCAGAGCCCATCTGTATGCAATTGGACATATCCTCACAGAAGGGTCACAAGGAAGTAACTAGTCAGCCAGGGTGCAGCATAGCGCTGATGGAACACACAACAGTCCTCTAGTTTTTAATGCTTCCTCCCCCCCCACCCCCACCCCC
>NW_022103920.1:61810795-61819533 GCF_000313985.2 Echinops telfairi
GTCATACAAATGGCATCTGCTTTGCTCTGACTTGACTAGTGTGAAGTACAATCGAACTCAACATCAACCCAAGGCCATTCCTCTGAAGGAGGGGCCAGCTATGCCTCCACCCTTTATCCTTCCTTACAAATTCGTGGACCGTTTCCATTCTGATCTCTACTTCTCAGTTAGGTCTGGTAATTCATTGCAATGGCCACACAAAACTCATAGACCATATTCACATATATAGACTTTATTAGGGAAGTTAATAAGTTACCATTCAGGATCAGAAATGTGGAAGACACAATTTTTTGGTTAGAACAACCTTTTCTCAGCTGTGCTAACAGGCAAGCCTCTTATTGGAATTTGGTCTCTCAGCCAGTCACGTGGCCTGTTGTCCTCTGCCCTGTTTATGCAATATCACAAAATTCCTTTAGGGCTGTTGATAAATGCCCAAAGGGCATGCCACTCTATCAAAACCCTCAGCCTGAAGTCTCTCAGCTCTAGATCCTTGGATCTAAGCCCCAATTAAATGTCTGAAGTCCCCTAAATCCATTTTCCCCCAAACATTTTACATATTTTGCCCAAAGGCATTCAGATTTAATTGCTGCAGGATTTTATCCATTCATGAAGGAATAATTTAGAGTTGACACATTTGCTCAATTTCTAATGAAGTCCATGAATTAACTAATTATGTAACCTCAGTAGCCCTCTGAATTCTAAAGCATATCAAATTTCTTTAAAAGAATTTTTTTTTTCTGGAAGAAATCATGTCCACCTCATTCTACAATGTCTGTTGTCAGAATCAGAATCTAATTTTTGAGCCCCTTTCTCCAAATTAAATCTTAATTTTTGTCCTCTAATTATTCTATCAGTAATTATGTAGAGATGAAAATTATTTAAAGCATGAAAAACAACCAAAGGAAATAGTTTCATTATGAAATACATACGACACAATATTTGCCAATTTAACTTCTTTCACATTATAATTTAGTTACATCAATTAAGTTAATCAGGCTTTGTAACTATTACCAATACTTACTGCCAAATTTTCATCACCATAAGTGGAAATTACTAGTTTAGTTAATTATCAACAATTCTGTAAGCCTCCAGATATTCTGAAAATGAGCAGACCAGGAGAGAGAGAGGGGTGGCCAGGTTGGGGGTGGGGTGGGGGGAAGAGATACTTTTTATTGACAATGGTATCATCATTCAAAAAAAGTATTATTTTATTCTTAAAAAACCCCAAAGACAACAAAAAACATTTGGAAACAATGACAATATTTGGAATATGTCTGGATACAAGATTCATACACAAAAATCAATCGGACTCCTGCATAGTAACAAAGAGAGCTCTGAAAGAGTGGTCAGGAAAGCAATACCATTTACAATGGCTGCACAGAAGGTGACATACTTAGGAATACACCTAATCAGTGAACCAACACTTGTACAGAGAAAACTACAGATCACTACTGCAAGGAAACAAAAGAGGCCTACGTAAGTGGAAGAATGTTCCATGTTCATGAGTAGGGTGGCTTACTGTTGTTGTGAAACGTCGATACCAAGACAAGCAGTCTATAAATAAGATGCAATTCCAATGCAGATGTGAACTAGACTCTTTTTAAAAATGGAAAAAACTACTAACTTTTTTATGGAGAGATAAGAGATGGAGGAGAAGCAAAGAAAGTCTTAGGGAGGCGCCACAGCACTCAATCTCAAAACTGCTTTATACAGCCACAGAAATAATATTGCCTTGTTCTGGTACGGTCATTGAGACATAGATCCATGGAAGAGCATAGAGAATCCAAAAATAAATTCACCCATCTACAGACAAATGATCTTCAACAAAGGGCCAAAAAAACCCCAAAAAAACCATTAAATGGATAGCTTCTTCAACAAACGGTGCTCCAAAATTGGATCTCTATTGGGAGGAGAATGAAACAGGACCCATATCTCACCCCATGAACAAAGCAAAAATGAACTCAAGATGGATCAAAGATTTAAATGTAAGTCCCAAAGCTATAAGGACCAGTGAGGAAATAGGGACCGGCTTCAGGGCCCTTGCAGGGCATAGAAATACTGCAAACATAACATGGAAGCACACATGCGAAGACGAAGTCGATGGCTGGGCACGTTCAAAAGAAGACACATAGGCACATCAAAAGACATCATTGAAAGAGTAAAAAGAGAACTCATTGACTGCGAAAAGACTCTTCAGCAACGGCACAGCAGACAAGGAACTAATCGCTAAAATCTATAGAAAAATGTAATATATCAAGAAGGAAAAAATTAGTAACCTAATTAAAAAGTGGGTAAAAGGACATGAAAAGATGGTTCACCAAAAATGATACCCAGATGGCTGAAAAACATGAAAAATGGCTCATGATTACTAGTAGATACAAAGAAAGCAATGATAAGCTATCATCTTATACCCATAATGACTTCCCAATTTAAAAACAAAACAAAACAAATGCTGGAAATGGCACAGAGTGACTGGGACCCTTATACGCTGTAAATATGTTCAAATAGCTACTGGAGAAGGACATCATGATTGGTAAAGTAGAGGGGCAATGACAAAGAAGACCCTCAACAAGATGGATTTACATGGTGGATGCAGCAATGGGCTAAAACTTAACAATCGTGAGGATGGAGCAAGACCAGTCAGTGTTTCATTCTGTTGAACTTAGTGGACAGCACCTGCAACATTGAAGGCATATAAACTGTGTTCATAGGCTTTGACTAATGGATTTCTGCCAACTTAAGGTCTCTACCAATATGCCATAGTTTCTAATTCTGTCCTGTCTAACCTTTAGATCAATTTGGATAAAGAAGCAGATACTAGGTTTATCCATAAAAAAGTGAAACGACGCATAGAGTTGCTATGAATTTGATCCAACTTGATAGCATCTAACAACAACAACACTGTCTATTAAGTATAATGATCATTAGCATTATTTGCACCTGTTTGGGGGCCACCTGAATGTCTTTTTGGGTAAAGTTTATGCTTATGTTTTCCTTATTTTTTCCATTGGATTGTCTTTTTGTTGTTATGGCATTAATGTTTCTATAAATTCTAGAAATTATTCCATTTTTGGATATATGGTTGACATTTCCCCCCTGTAGCTTCTCTTCTTACTCCCTTGGAGAAGTCTTTTGATGAGTATAGGTGCTTGATTTTTAAGGAGAGCTCATCCGTCTAGTTTGTGTTAGTCTGAGTTTACTAGAGAAACAAATTTATGGACTTACATGTGTGTATAAGAGAGCTTTATATCAAGGAGTAATTTTATATTAAGAAAACATCCTTGCCCAGTCCAGATCAAGTCCATAAGTCCGATATTAGCCTATATGTCTGAAGCCAGTTTGTAAATTCCTCTTCAGACTCGCACAACACATACAATGATGCTGAGTGCAGGAAGATTACAGTGGGTGGAAAGATCACACTTTTCAGTGGGTGGAAAGTCTTGTGGATCCAGTGGCAGTGAAAGCATCTTAGCACTAGCGTGGGACTCCATGTGGTTCCTTCAGCTCCAGGCCTCTGGCTCTGTCAGTGTAGCTCCATGTGGCTTGTCAACAGGAATGTCTCATAGGGAGTCAAAGCAGAAAGAGTGTCTATCTCAGCTCCAGGGAGGAAGATAGGAGTCCCCAGAATCCTCAGGTGAAGGCCATTCCCCCACAGAGGCCCCATTGACTATGACCTGATCGACAAGCTAGACTCCACCCCTTTGCAAGTTGACAGATTATGTAACTACCACATAGTTGTTTGTGAAATTTTAGTTATGTTTGAAAGACTTTTTATACATGTATTAGGACCCCTAATTTTGCCTTTGCTTTGGCTTTGATGATCATTGTAGTTTTTATAGTTCTACATGTAGATTTTTTTATCTACTTTGAGTTATATTTTACATATGGTATGGGGTATGGGTCCTGTTTCATTTCCTGAAAATACTCAGTTTGCCAGCATTATTCATTATTCATTACCAAGAATATTTCTTCCCTATTTAAAGTCCTTCAGCTGTTTGCTGAAGATCAGATGACCATAGGTAGATGGACTTACTAAAGCAGTCTCAATTCTCTTCCGTTAATCTATCTGTCTGTCATTGTACCAGTATCAATACAAATACCATGACTACAGTGGCTGTATCGTGGGTTCTGAGTTGCTTTACCACCAACATTTTTGCGTTGACTTTCAGTCTTTTTCTACGTATCACACTACATGTTATAATAATATCTCACATTTGTTTAGTGTTTACTATGTGCCAACCACTGTACTAAATTCTTTAAAATGTTTCATTTAATTCTTACAGTAATCTTACACAATGGGTATTTTTTATCTCAAATTTACAGCAAATACCAAAGCTTAAAGTGTTTAAACAATTTGCATAAAATCCACAGCTGCGAAGCATAGGAACGGGTTTTTAATTCAGACCTATCTACCTCTCACGTCTGGGTTAATAACCTCTATACCAGTGGTTCTCAAACTTCCTAATACTACGACCCTTTAATACAGTTCCTCATGTTGTGGTGACCCCCAACCATAAAATTATTTTCGCTGCTACTTCATAACTGTCATTTTGCTACTGCTATGAATCGGGCGACCCCTGTGAAAGGCTCATTTGACCCCAAAGGGGTCGCGACCCACAGGTTGAGAACTGCTCTATACAACATGTCCTGATTTATACACTTGTTTTCCTATCCATCTATTTTATAATTATTTTAAAAGTATAACTCTTTAATGAAGTTAGAATAAATGTGAAGATAATTATATGGGAAAACATGTAATGATTGAGGTTTTAAAAGATTGTGAGTTGTCATCTAGGGTATAATTATTGTGCTTTCCCTGTAAGGAAGAAATAAGAGGGAAGAAAATCAAAGATTCATGAAAACAATTAATTCAGTGGGATAATGGACCAGATGCACATCAGCCTTTACACCCCTGGGATCAAAAGAACTAGATGGTGCCTGGCTAGCCACAGTACCCTCCATTCTAAAAGTGATAACATTAGGAGGTCTTAGATAGAGTGGAATTAAAATGGGGAACTAAGCTAAAAAAGACTAGGCTTGCTGGTTAGATAAGGTCTGGTGGAACTCTTAGCCACTTTTCTAGTCTGGATCTGAACTTCACCCTCATGGTTCAATTCTCAGCCAAATAATTGTCAGGTCTATAAAAGGAACAATAACTCTAGATAGGCATGCACACCTTAGAATTATCAACTGTTCTGAGATAAAAGGAGTAGCGTTTGCCCAAGGACAAATTCGAAAAGGGTTGGGAAACAAAGAAGAATGGAAATAGAAAACCCAGAGACGGTGGGATAAGTGCTGTTCAAAATGCAATCAAATACATGAAAGATCATTTGTGCAAGAATTGTTGACTATAAACCTGAGCTGGTCTGTAATCCTTTACCCGGTCACAGTAAAAAGATTTTTTAAAGTTGAAAAATATTATATACACACACACACACACACACACACATTATACATATATATTTTCTAAGTTATATAAAATACGTTGACTGCACTTTGCAAATAGTCAAATGATATTAATAATTTCCTTATGACAAATAATAAAGAATCACAAAAGTGCTCAGTCTAACTTGAAAAAGATAAACACACACAGTACTAGTTTATATACTCCCCCCACACATGAGGAGTCTTCAAATGTCAATAGAAAATGTATTTATAAAAAACTATGCATGCCAACAATGATGAGAAATACAACTTTCCTCTAGTTCCTAAATGTTTCCTCCCCACTCCCACTACCATGACTCGAATTCGATCTAGCAAGTCTGGCTAGACCAGAGGAGGTACACTGGTACAGATAGGAACTGAAAATACAGGGAATCCAGGACGGATGAGCCCTATAGGACCAGTGGTGTGAGTGGCAAAACAGGGAGGGTAAAGGGAGAATGGGTAGGAAAGAGGGAACAGATTACATGGAACTGTGTGTGACCTTCTTCCTGGGGGACAGACAACCGAACAGTTGTATGAGCCCCTAATAAAATGTTAAAAAAAAAAAAACTATGCATGCATTCGCTTCTCGACCTTTTGGCTAAGATCAAGTGTAGTAAAAAAATTTGCATGAATCTTAAAGATTTTTTTTACACCAAAAGAAACTCGGATAAATTTTCATGACGTGCCTGTACAGGATCTAGTTTGAGATGCTAAGAAGGGTAATAAATCAATTTGAAAAGAGCGTCAACAGAGCAACATGAATTCTGCTAAAATTTGGGTGGAATAATTAAGAAATTATTGATGTTTTATGAAAAATTTCTGGAGACAATGTTCCCAAAGGAAGCAGCAGTTTCCAAATAGATGCCTTATTTTAAGAGAGGATGAGTTAGTCTGGACGATGAAGGCTGTAGTGGCAGATTAGCACATCAATTTGCAGGAATGACCAACATTCTGGTTCATGCCCTAATGAAAGAGGACCTCAGATGAACGACAGAAACAACATCCACCACCAGAGATATCGCGCCTAATGAAGCTTACACAGTTTTGAATGAAAAATTAACACTGAGCAAACTTTCTGCTCAATGAGTTTCCAAACTATTGTGCATAGTTTGAGAAACTGTGGTACACAGCTACAGAAAACAGTAGAGTTCTCTATTGCAAATTTAGACAAGTTGGATCAAGATCTCGAAGCATTTCTTGGAAATGTAACAAATAATGAAACATGGCCTTACCAGTATGATCCTGAAGACAAAACACAATCAATGCAATTTCTACCAATCAAGGCAAAATCAGCCAAATTAAGAGTGGGGTAGAAACAGTTTTTCGGGGGAGAGGGATGCTTAAGGCATCTTCCTTGCTGACTTTCCAGAGGAGCAAAGAACACTAACAGGTGATTATTGTGAAAATGTTTTGAGAACGTTAGCCAAAGCTTTAGCAGAAAATGCCCAGGGAAGATTCACCAGAGCACCTTCACCAAGACAGTGCTCCTGCTCACTCCTCTCATCACGTGAGGCCAATTTTTCAAAAGTTTTCATGGGAAATCATTCAGTACCCACCTTATCGTCCTGAGTTGTCTCCTTCTGACAAGGTTTATACTTAGAAAATGATGAAATATGAGCTCAAGAATGTAAATAATATATGCTTTATAATTACTGAATGCTTTTTATTATAGTTTTGAGTGCTCAAACATTTTTTTTGATGTAGAAAATTTCTTGTCCAGAGTGGGTAGCTTTCCTGCTGTATCTTATTATTAATTATTAAAAACATGTGCATTTTGGCTTAGCATCATCTTTGGAAGAGACTTTAAAAGGAAGTGAAAGGGGACAGAGCAAATCTAAATGGAGGCCAAAGTGCAGGGTGGGGAATATGGGTCGTTAAAATGCAATTATATTACAATGATAATGATGATAGTATAAGTGTAATTATATTTGGAAATTGTCTTAAAAAGCATTTAGAGACATTTAAAACTGTATTGCAATCTCTGGATTCCATCCTTCAAAATGGAAGATAAGGTATCTATATGTTTTATTTAAAGATATTGTTTTACACCCACTTTGCTGTGGTAGTTAGATAACTGTATGTCAACTTGAAGTCTAGGGTTGATATCTAACCTGCCAATCAGTTCACGACCTGATGGTGCCTCCCTGTAGCTATATTATGCTTCTTTTTAAATCACCTGATGCCCCTGGCACGATATTTTGCAGGTAGTCAACCATCCCACGTTGGTGAGGCAAGAATACCAGGTGGGTAAGGTACAAACTAGGAAGCAGGTGCACAGAGATTCGGATTCCAGCTCCATCATTTAGTACTTGTAGAATCTGAACAAAGCAGTTAGCATTTTTGAGAATCAAATTTCTTTTCTGGGGGAATATGGTATTCCATCTACTACATAAAAACCGCCACCACCAGAACAATAACAAACCTACTGTCCAGGCCATTATAATTCAGGGCAATCTTGTGTGTGCCAGCAGAATTTTTGGAAAGAGGTCACCAGGCCTTTCTTCTGAGGTGCCTCAGGGTGCTCTCAAACTTTCAGCATTTCTGTTAAGATCCAAGAACATTAACCATTTGTATTCAATTCGGATTATCTACGATACACTATTGTTGGTAAATTGAAAAGAAAATGTGTTTGGCGTTTGGCAAGTGTCCAGCATGGCAGTGACGGCATATGTGTTGCATATCGTTTTCAACAGAAGTTGCTTGGATGTGTCACATCTAAAGATTTTCTGTCACTTCCTTTTTTATCCAAGGAGGTGAACTTCTAACAGCGATGGCCGTTTTCTAGATAGGAAGGGGACTCTAGTCATAGTTGGATCCATTAGTGATTTTGAAATTGTTGTCATATTTGTCAATTACTAAACGTTGTGTTAAATGCTGACCAAGTGTTTGGGGAGAACAGAACAGTAAACAAGATGCAGCCCCATGAGCTCTACGAACTTACATTCTACCCTGTACTGCTGCCACCCCCCAGTCGACCAAGACAAAGAAGAGAACATTTATTCACTATCAAATGGTGTCGAACCACCATGGATTAAAACCCTACACTCCAGTTCTGCATCTTGATGTGATGGGGAGAGTTTGGGAAGAGTCCAGGAATGGTTACCCTGACCATTAAAGAAAGGAATTTTAAAAGCAAGGTTGGAGTGGCAAGCTCCCCATCTGAATCTGGGGAAAATGGGATTATTTCAGACCCAGCCTCAAGGTCAGCAGTTCTATCCCACCAGACACTCCGCAGGAAAATGTTGGGGTTCTCTCCTCCTGTAAAGGACCCCAGTCTCAGAAACCCACCGTGGGGTCCTGTAGGGTCGCCG
>NW_022103920.1:61820467-61833037 GCF_000313985.2 Echinops telfairi
CCGGGAGGGGGAAGGATGCTGTGTGATTACATTTCAGAGCTGAGCTGTCTGGGGAGCTCTTAAGATGCTGTTGCTACCCAAGTCCAAAGGAGTGAATGTACTTCCAGCAGGGCATTAATTAGGCATTCACGCAAGAAGATGCGTGACCCCCCCAACTCCACCCCACCCCAGGTACCCCCTCGCCCCCTGCTCTGCTGCGGCAAAAAAGAGTGTTGCTGGGGATGTTTTCACCAACACCTTTCCGGCCTCTGCAGCCTGGCTCTCCCTCCTCCACTTCCACTCCAAATCGCGCTGGCCTCTGACATCCCAGCCTCGTCATCTCAAGGACAGTTTTCCTTGCGGCACGGATAGGAACGGAGTCCCCTGAAGTCGCTTGACTGTGCTTGGCAGATCAGGTTAAAGAGAGCCAATCGGAGACTCCAAATGTTTTGTTCTCCTGGCTTCTGCCACACCTAGGCAAGGGGCAAGAAAAAGTGGCCAGCCATTTTCTTGCCTGGAAGAGCTTTCAAGTAAGTACTGTAGAGTCAGTGTAGTTCAAAGTTGTGGAAATCGCACCCACATTTTCCAGGTCAGCTGACAGCACATGTAAACAACAGCAGGGCCTGCAAGCGCAGTAGGCCTGGTATGGCTAATATTAGCCCGTATGGGGTGCCTGTCTATGCATAGCTGACCTCTTCTTCTCCTTGTGCGCATTATAGAGAAACGTGTTGACTAGTGAGAGTGAATTTGAAATAGGAACACTCAGGGAAAATCCCTCAGTGAGGGTACTAGTGAGAATGTGACTCATTATATCCTTTGACTATTTAAAATGCCCAAGTTTCTCTTAAAGCTTAGTGTCTGCAAAACGAGGCCAAACTTTGTTCTTCTGACCATGTATCTCAATAAAATAAAATCCAGTACCCCTATTATTAACTTACCAAATGCTCTCTTCATAGGAGCTAACTCTTTATTAGGTCCAAGGGTCCAGCATTTCACCATCCACTCCTTTTAAAATCTTATAGCACCTGCCTTCATTGGGATATTTCTGCAATGTGGCTGGGTCCCAACCAGCCTGTCCAGCTCTGGGCCTCATCTTAGGCCTGAAGCATCTCCTGTATCTCTCTTTTTCTCCCTTATCTCAGGCCTCAGGAACACACACACCTGCTTCCTCTCCTCGTGAAACTCAGGCATGCTATAGCCTCTTGTGTGCAGGCCCGTGGAAGACTGATGTCCCTCAAAGCCCATACCCAGGTTCCCTCCTTATTTCCAACTGAAAGCACGCCCCCAGACACTTCGATTTTAAAGATGTTCACCACTAGAGATAGTCACCATTAGGGATATGGACCAAAACCCCAAACCAAGCTCACTGTCATTGAGTCAATTCTGCCTCATGCTGACCCTATAGGACCCTATAGGACAGGGTAGACCATAACCCACTGTGCCACAGGGATATGAACAGAGGAAGTGAAAACAACCTCCAGGAGAAAGGGGCCAAGTTCTTACAGTGGTGGTCTCTGGTCTTACAGCAGTGGTCTCTGGTCTTACAGCGATGGTCTCTGGTGTTACAGTGGTAGTCTCTGGTCTTACAGCGGTGGTCTCTGGTCTTACAACGGTGGTCTCTGGTCTTACAGCGATGGTCTCTGGTGTTACAGTGGTGGTCTCTGGTGTTACAGTGGTGGTCTCTCGTCTTATAACGGTGCTCTCGGGTCTTACAGTGGTGTTCTCTGGTCTTATAGTGGTAGTCTCTGATCTTACAGTGGTGCTCTCTGGTCTTAAAGCGGTAGTCTCTAGTCTTACAGTGGTGGTCTCTGATCTTACGGTGGTGCTCTCTGGTCTTAAAGCGGTGGTCTCTGGTCTTACAGTGGTGGTCTCTGGTCTTACAGTGGTGGTCTCTGATCTTACAGTGGTGGTCTCTGGTCTTACAGCAGTGGTCTCTGATCTTACAGTGGAGGTCTCTGGTGTTACAGCGGTGGTCTCTGGTCTTACAGCGATGGTCTCGGGTCTTACAGCGGTGGTCTCTGGTGTTGCAGCGGTGGTCTCTGGTTTTATAACGGTGCTCTCGGGTCTTACAGTGGTGGTCTCTGGTCTTACAGCAGTGGTCTCTAGTCTTACAGCAGTGGTCTTTGGTCTTACAGCGGTGGTCTCTGGTCTTACAGCGGTGGTCTCTGTTGTTATAGCGGTGGTCTCTGATATTACAGCGGTGGTCTCTGGTCTTACAGTGGTGGTCTCTGATCTTACAGTGGTGGCCTCTGGTTCCTAGCTTCTGCTCACTTTCTGAGACAGTAGGAGGGAGGAAGGTGGAGGTCCTGGGTGGTACAAACAGTTCATGTGTACAACCTGGGAGCTGAAAGGTTGGAGGTTTCAGTATACTCCAAGGTCTCTCGGAAGAAAGGCCTGGCAACCTTCTAAAAAAATCAGCCATTGGAAACCTTATAGGGCCCAATGTGGGGGGTGCCATGGGCCAGAATCCATTCCACAGCACTAAAGGAAGAGAGGCGTTTCTGTCTTCATTTTTATGTCCATGGGTTTTCTTCCCACCCTTTCCAAGTGAGCCTTTCCACTGATTTCAAGGCTCAGTCTAATGACTCTTTAAGCTCAGCCAATCCATCAGCACAGGCCACATGCACAGGCCTCTCCCACAGTTCCTCGGTGGACCACTCTGTCCTTCATTCATTCCATTTCTTCCTGTCATTTCACCTAGCACCTGGAACAAACATAAGTATAATCTCTTATTCCTTTGTTTCCCGTACACTTTGTTCCACCTCCCTCACAAAACAATGACTGATAATAACTAAAATGTGTTGAGCACTCACCAGATATTGCATTGCAAAAATGTATCTACATATCCCTACTTATTTGTTCCTCATAAAAAATCTCATGAGGTTGATATTGTTTGCAATCCTATTTTACAAATGAGGAAGCTGAGACACAAAGATGTCAAATAAATTATCTCAGCTCATAAGTAGTGGATCCAGGGTTTGAACCTGGGCAGCTTAATTCAAGACCTAAACTTATAGCCATTATTTGCAACCCTGTTTCAATGAGACTGATTAAATTGAATTGATGGAATATCTGACTCTTGAGCTATCTTATGCTAGTTCATGTATTGGTCTTGTGAAGGAGGCATTCTTGTCGGTCTTTCAAAGATGACCAGCAAGATAAGTGACTCACTCAGGATCACAGTGTAATAAACGGCAGTGAGGGCTCAACTCTGGCCAGTCTGGTCCTCCGTGCCTGCTGTCCTCAGTAGGAACTGGGAGGGATAGAAGGAGCAGATCTGTTTCTTACAAGATTACTGCTTGATTTCCCTGTGCGCCATATTTATCAGACTACAGGTATAGCAATATGTGTGTGGGGTGTGGTTTGTTGTTGTTTATGGGCCTCCAAAAAAGAAATAAACAGACCTATAAACCAACTCATTGCCAACAAGTCCATTTCCATTCATACTGACCCTAGAAGACAGAGTAGAGTTTCCGGGGCTGTAAATCTTTGGGGGAGCAGAAAGGCTGATCTTTCTCCTGTGGAGCAGAACTGCTGACCTCATGGTCAGAAGACCAATGTGTAACACACCCTGCCACCAGGCCTCTCTGGCTGGTATGGCAAACTCAAGCTAAGGCCAAGCTCCTTTTGAAATCGAACATTGTCCTGATTCCATCTTCTTCCTGAGACCAGCTAACTCCTCAAATACTTCATCTTCAAGCCATTTAAGTCGTTATGCTTTTGATCGGGGGCTCCTTTTCCTAGAAAGTTGCCTTCTATATTCCCTGGAAAATGGAAAAAATAAATTCTTTTGGAAACTTTGCTGGGATGAAGAACTTCTAGGGTTGACTTCTTGTAAGGAGTCACTAAAGCTAATTCAACCATCATTTCAATTATCGTGAATGTATATAAACCTTTGCCCAGGCCTGTATCTACACTGTTCTCCTGATTGGGAGCTTGTTTTTTTTGCTCCTTTTTAAAGATGTTTTATTGTGAATTGGGTGAATGTTTACTGATCAAACTGCGTTTCTGTTCAACAGCCCATGAACTGTTTTCCTTCATGCCACTGATTGCTATCCCCGTGAAGTGACATCACTTACCTGACTTCAACCATGTGTTTCCAAACTTCCATCCCTTCTTCCCTAACCCATCCAGCCTTCTGAACTTTCTACTTAGGCAAATGCGACTCTTTTAACTTCAAATGTTTGATTTTTCTAAGAGGTGTGGACCTCCCTAGTGTTTTGTTTTTTATAAATAAATCTTTTTATTGGGAACTCTTACAGCTCTTATAACAACCCATATATCAATTGTATCAGACACATTTGTACATATGTTGCTTTCATCATTTTCAAAATATTTTCTTTCTGTTTGAGCCCTTGGTATGAGCTCTTCTTTCCCCCCCATCCTCCCCCACCCTTCCACCCTCAGGCCCCCTGATAAATTATTATTATTTTCATATCTTATACTACCCGCTGTCTCCCTTCATCCATGTTATTGTTGGGGATTATAAGTATTGTAGTCAGTTCTCCATTTCTCCCCCTGCTCCCTCACCCTTCCCCCTACCCTCATGGTACCGTGACTCCCATTGCTGTTCCTGAGGGATTCGTCTGTTCGGGATTCCGTGTGGTAAGAGCTCTTATCAGTACCAGTGTACATGCTCTGCTCTAGCAGGATTTGTGAAGTAGAACTGGGGTCATGATAGTAGAGTGGGGGCGGGGAAGCATTAAAGAACTAGAGGAATGCTGGGTGTTCCATCAGTGCTGTGCTGCGCCCTGTCTGTCTTGTCTTTTCCTGTGACCTTTCTATGAGGGAATGTTCAGTTATCTACAGATGGGCTTTGGGTCTCCACTCTGACCCCCATCATTTGCATTGATATATTTGTTTGTTTGGGCTCTTTTGATGCCTAATATCTAATTCCGTCGTCACCTTGTGATCGCACAGGCTGGTGTGCTTCTTCCATTCGGGCTTTGTTGCTTTCTCCCCAGTGTTTGGTTCACTTCATAGACCTGATTTCCTCAGTTGAAAATTCAGCTCTGGGGTTAGTTCAGTTCCAGGCCTGAAAGGTGACAAAGGACCATTGGCTGGGAGGCCCTACTAATCTCTACAACCTGTCAGCCTGGTCTAGTTCCATGTTTCTCCTTCACTCTGTCCATGACCTTCTAATTAGATTGAACCCTTTCAGAGTCCTTAGTAGCCAGGTACCATCTGGTGCTTCTGGTATCAGGGTTGGGGAATCTGGTGTTTGTGTGACCCAGTAGTCTAGTAGACTAATTGTTTCCGTGCATCTTCTTTGTTTGACTGGAAGGGGCCAATAGTTATAATTTAAATGGCCACTCACAAGCGTTGAAGACCCCAGCCACTACTTCCCAAAGTAGGATGTAAACCATTGTGTTTGTGGCTAGTGTTATACCAGGTGAACTTGGTGTCCTTGATTGCGACCTTTTCATCAATATCCTGGACACATTTCTATTATCTCCTCTCTATAGCAGGCCTGGCAAAAAAGGCCAGCATGAAGCTTACACTCTAACCTCGTGGGACACTCCCACTGGGCACTAAGCCTGAAGAGCCACATGCTCGCAGAACACCCTCCAATTCCCTGCTTGGCGGGGTGTCTTGAACTGGAATCCAGAGTGTGGAGGGCAGGCAATAAATAGATGCAAATTTTATGCATATGCCCACAAATGTAATTTTTCTAGGGAAAAAGAAACCCCACAGTACTTTCTTCTTTAAAAGAAATGAAAAGTCACTGGCTCAGGTGCGCTGGAAAGCGGGGAGAAGTGGCACAGCTGAAATGTGTGGAAAACAAATTTGAGGTGAAACCAGCCTCCCGAGCAAGCTGGCCTCGAGACAAAGCTTTGGGCTGACAGCACCTTTGCCCTTTCGCGCCCAAGACATGCTGAGGGAACCCAGGTGGCAAGTGAAACATACCCAAATGTTCGCTGCAACTAAGTGAGGCTTCCAATAGGCAGCTACTGGACACAAACCTTCTTCATATTCAGGGTACTTTATAGATATGTCACTTCATTTAACCATGCTCACATTCCTGTAAGGAGGATGTTTTTCATTTTCAGTTAACAAACAGGGAAGTTGAGTTCATGGGAGGAGACTGAGTGATGTGGTCAAGGTCTCACTGGGCCAAACAGTAACAAGACTGCTGTGTTTCAAGTGAAGGTCAGCTTGTCGCCAAAGTCCATTCTCTTGCTACCATATCACATTGTTTCTGCATTCTCTGTGTAATACCAAATAATGGCTTAGTGTAGCTTTTTAATGTGGCAGGACTGAGAGTCCTTTGAGAACGCTCTTGAAGACTGATAGGAAAAACCAAATTTGTTCTCAAAGGGGAACAAAAAAAGCTATACACATTTCTCAGTGTGGCAGAGGGTAAACAAACCCGGTTTCCCAGGAGGTCTGCTGAGGCAGCTACGTTTGATTCCCAAGGGTAGAGAGGATCTTGCTCAGCATCAAGTGATGAGCTGTCCATACCTTGAGCGGCCCAAGACCCTCTTGCATGCGTAGCTACAAACCCAAACCGGATTCATTGCGAAAATGCAATAACGTCAAAGGTGCTGAGTGTCAGGGGGCTGACACACTGCAGTGTCTGTGCGGAGATCCAGACATTGGTACTAAAACCAGGGAGGACTTCTGCTTACCAGATGTCCTCCATAGCCTGTAATGTTGGCTTTGCATTGATGCCGAGATGCTCACAAGCAGCTACTCCTGCTTCCCAAATATTTCTTGAACCTAAACTCTCGAATGCTTATCTACATCCTTGCTCGCCACTTATGGAACAAATCCGTTTTGAGTCAAGAATGGCTAATGGCTTCAACTGTGGTAACTGGCATAGAGGCAAAGGCATCAGGGAGGAAATGTACTTATGATAAAATGAATGCCTCTCAAGACTTAAAGAGAAGACTGCGCTTATTGCAGTTTTCAATGTCCATTGTACTTTTACTCAGCGTTCATCTGAATATTTTCCCTCATGCATCCCCCCAGATAAAATATTCTAATTCTGCTCTTTTCTATTCCCATATATTTTAGGTAACACCTAACATTTGTGTCATCAATTTAAAGAATTTCAAAGAGCACTATTTCCAGAATATTGTACATGTCAACACCTAAAAGTAGAACGATGGCATCATGTCTTTCATTCATTAAAATTTAAATATAATACAAGCCTTTTTTCAGGAAGTATGTGGAGAAACTATCCAAAGGGATATTTTATGTCCTATTCTGCTCTATTGCTTTCTGAGGATCCTTGGAAGTGCTATTTGGTAAGTGTTGGACTGCTAACCATAAGATTGACAGTTCAAAACCACCAGCTGCTCCTCAGGAGAAAGATGAGGCTAACTGTTCCCATAAATATTTAAAGTCTCAGAAAGCCTGTATAGGGTCTGGTGTCTGTGAGTTTTGGCATTTTATACTAGTCTTGTAAAGCAACACTATACGATTTGGCTTTTCTTCCCTGCAGCCCCCACCCCCACCTTTTTTGGTAATGGAGAAGTTTCAAAAATGGAAGGTGGGAAAGGCAACTGTATATGATTCTACAACTTCAGGCACATTCTCTGGTAGATAGGTTTAGGACAGCCTAGACATGGAAACTGGATGTGGAAATGAATGTTGCTAGCGCTTCCCTTGTCTGCATGCTCTTTAGAAAATCTTCAGGGACCACCTGGAATTTGCCAACCCTAACCTGAGGGCTGCACATGTAACTAGCGCAGGTGCTCTGTGTACTGGATCAGGTGACTGCGCCAGGTCCCTGCCTGTGGCTCTAACTAGTGGTGGGCAGCGTGAACCTGAACCATCCAGAGCATCTGGGCTCATCTCCTGGCCTCAGGCAGGCAGCTATGTAGATACTGTCTCTCTGTTTAGTGACTTAGAGTGCAAGATTCAACTTACTCCGTTTTGATGTTTGTTTGTTTTTAAGATCAGTAGTTTTCAGCCGAGTTCTCTGGGCTCATGAGGAAACATTTGGCAAGCCCTGGAGAAATTTTAAGGAACCCTGCTAGCACAATAGTTGACCACTAACTGAAAGGATGGTCGATGGTAGTTCAAGCCTGCCTGCTCTCCCAGGGAGAGAGACGTGGCAGGCAGTCTGCTCCGGGATGGAGGTGCTGGAGAACTCGGAGCACTCCAAAAGCATGACTATGGGTCGGAATGTACTCCCCGGTGAAGGGGATTGTTTGGCAGAAGCATTTGTGGGATGGGGGCATTTGTGGTATGGGGGCAGACTCCAAAAGCATCACTATGGGTCAGAATGTACTCCCCGGTGAAGGGGATTGTTTGGCAGAAGTGTTTGTGGGATGGGGGCAGACAAGGACTAGCATCTAGCATGAGAACTGCTGCTGAACGGAAGCGGGGTCATGGTCATGTCTAGCATGACAGGAGAGCTGTTCACAGCAGAGAGCGATACGGACCGAAATAGCAATAATGGTTAGGTGGAGAATGCCTCCTTCCTGTGTTCTGATTTCCTCACTGTGTACGACCCCACTGCCTTTTAAGTCCACTCCTTTGGGATTTTACAAGATAATACTGTCCCAGAATTTAGGAGGCCACTTAAGACAACAGATTGAAGAGGCCAGATCACCCACACACTGCCCTTGTGTGCCTCAGTTTGTACACCTGTAAAATGGCTTCATGAAACCTGGCTTGAAGCCTTACTTTTGCTTGGGTTCAAAATCAATGATCATAGAAGTAGCAGTCAAGAAATCAAATGGCATATCGCTGGATAAACCTGGTACACACGACCTATGTAAAGCATTGAAGACCTAGCATGTGGTTGAGGACTAAGGCACACCTGACCCACAGCACGCTCACATGCATGTGAAAGGCTGACGATGACAAAGCAGACCAAAGAAGGATTGATGTATTCGAATTATGTGTGAAGACGGATATTGGAAGAACCATGCACTGTCAGAAGAACAAACAAAGCAATCTTGGAAGAAGCACAACCAGAATGCAGCTAGTGGAATAAGGGTTTTTTGGTGGGGAGGGACACAGAGAGGTGGCGGTGTGATGACGTCAAGGGGTCCATAGAGAAAAAGAATGTTTGGAAACCGATTGTGGTGGCAAATGCACAATTCTGCTGGATGTGATTGAACTGTGGTATGATTTGATACATGTATTCATCCTAATTCATCTTTTAAAAAAGATGATCTCCGCTACTTTGGACATGTAATCGGGAGACAGCAGACCCTGGAGCAGGCTATCAGGCTGAGGGAAATGGAAGGTCAGCGAGATGAACTGATTGAGCAGCCGCAGGCATGGGCTCAACATAACAACAATTGTGAGAATGGTGCAGGCACGGCAGGTTTTCGTTCTGTTGAACATAAAGTCCCTGTAAGCCTGAACCTATTCAAAAGCACTAACAACCATAGCAATGGGAGCCAGGCATGCTTTCCCACCTTTTTCTCTTTTCCCTTAAATTGTGCCTGCTTGTGCCTTCTTTCCCTCATAGGCTCCCATCCCGTCTCTGGGAAGCATCTTTGTATCATCCGGCAAAGGGTATTACACATGGTGAATAAGAAGCATTTGTTGACCAGAAATCTTCGCCAGAATAAATCCCACTTAATATTCCTTTTCTCCCAGGATTTAATTCTTTCCCTTCAGATCACTTTAATGTGTTTAGTGAAAACATTCACTTCCTGAAATGTATCAGCCATTGTGAGTAGGCATAATGCAAATGTAAGCGTGGTTGGTCATGTCTAGCATTCTGGACGCCCTGCCTTCCCTAATCAGGATCACGCTGAGCATTTCTGTTGGGCAAAGGGGGGTGGTGAGGAGACCACCTTTCATGTAGAAATGGCAGGCAGAATGGCTCTAGTCTTGAGGTTCTTGTTAAGACCCCTTTAAGCTAATCCTTTTGATAGGAATTTGATCTCCCACTCTGCCCGGAGCAGCTCAGTGCTGGGGTTCCTTTCTGGTAGGGAGAGAGGATAGTATTTTGAGTCATGGTCAGATTTCCCTTTTTGACTGATGCCCAGAGTAAAGGCCAAAGTAATGCGGGTATGTTCAGTAGCCCTGGTGAATAAAGAATGAGACAACGTTGTATATCCTTTGCTACAGCCGTGTTCCTCTAGAATGCATGCCAGATTGCACTGTGACCTGAAATAGTAGCCATTTCTTTGTTTAACAAGTGGGAAATTGTACTCATTTAAATGCAATGAAGTCGTTTTGAGAGTGGTTTTCGGCCTCATGATGCACCATATGGGACCTTTTAAAAGTAGATCTAGGTGTTAAATGCTCACTTGAGCCCAGGTGCAGAAGAGGACTATGGGATTCTGTCCCAGAATCAGGCTGTGGAATTTCAGTTGGTGGGTTGAATGACAGAAAGAGTAGCAGGCCCTGTGGGGAATGTGTTTTGACACCACGTCCCCTGTTAAAATGATGCTTCCTCTCCTGTTTCATCATTGGACCCATTAGAATCAAACTAGCAAGGAGTTGTGGGAATTGGTGTATACTTTGTGGAAGAAAGAATAACAAAAGACGTCTCTGCTGGCTCCTTGAAGAGTGTGACTTTGTTCACTTCCGGAAGGTATAGGTTACTGCTGATTTAGAAAGAGGATCTTCAGTCTTTGAATTGCTTTCAGGCTCAGAGAAAAGTGAGAAGCTATTTACATAAGTTAAAATGCCAAACTAAATCTCTGAATGCAAATACAGACCACCTAGGGACATTGTAAAAGGCCAGTTTTTTAGGTTTTAAAATTTACAGACTTGACTGCTGTCTTTTAGGCTTCACACTATTTTTCAAATCTCACTGAAAAGTAACAGGCATATAAAGCAATGGTGAAAATCCCATGGAATTTGATGGGGTGGAGAGCAAGAAATGAGGTGGGGGAGTGTGCTCATTTCTCTTGGGAATCACTTGTTTTTGAAAAACAAGAAAATGGAAATTCCTGAAACTTGAATGAAATTTCTGGGTGCTGCAAATGGTTAAGTCTTCAGCTACTAGTTTAAAGGTTAGTGGTTCGGACCCACCTCAGGCATTCTGTAAGACAGGCCCGGCAACCGGTTTCTGAAAGGTCGTTGTTTCAAAAACTTGAAGAAGCTGTTCTACTCCACACACGGGGTTGCCATGAGTCAGAATCCATTCAGTGGTAGCTAAGGAAGACAACAAAATTTCAGTAACAAGATGTGAGTTTTTGTTTAAAGTAGATAAAAATTTTTAGAAGTCAAGTTATGGGATAATTTTGGGGAGGAGAAAGGTAGCTTCTTCAATTGTTATTGTTCCTTTGTGTTGACTAAGCCCTGGTACCTCAGTTATTTGGATAGAACTTTCCTTTTTAAATGGTCAGGTTATTGGAAGAATCATTCCTTAATATTGGCAACCCCCGTGGCCTTGCCAAACACAAGCAAGAGTGGTTTCAGAACACCCTGGAGGAATGTCCCAGGATAAATTACTTTCACTAGGACATGTTCTGGTACGTATGGGGTTAATAATTCTCTCTGTCTCTCCCTGTCTCTGTCTGTCTGTCTCTCTCTCTGTCACACACACACACACACACACACACACACACACACACACACACTACCAAAAACATGTTCAGTGCCATCCAGTCGATAGCAACTCACACAGACCCTATCAGACAGGATTGAACTGCCCCTGAGTGTTTCCTCCACTAACTCCTTATGGAAGCAGAAGGCCCCAGCTTTCTCCTGAACAAGGACGCAGAGATCTCTCAGTCTTCACATTCTCCTTAGAATGAACCTTCTCAGGATGGTAAAGAAGGGTCCCTCTGCTTGTCAACATTAAGTGGACAGGGGAACATAACCAGAACTCTGGTTTCTTGGACTGTCTTTAGTCAGGAGAGTAGATTTTTCAGGTCAAGTTAGGAAATGAGGCTGTAACCAGCAACTCCCACATCTCGATGACTTAACAATAAAAATCACTTTCACTCACTTTCTGCCCAGAGTGGATCCTTAGAGCTCTGTTCATCAGGTTTACTCATAGACCCATATTGGGAGCAGCTTCTTATTGATATATACTCCCTCCCTCATTCCCTGTCTGAGGGAGTTCTGGTGGTGTGGTGGTTATGAGTTGGGTTGCTAGCCACAAGGTCAGCAGTTTGAAACCAACAGTTGCTCTGAGGGAGATAAAGCTTTCTACTCTCTTAAAGAATTATAATCTCTTATTATATGCCAATGGACCTATAAGGGGTTGGGAGAAAAGTTGCAGGCTCAAAGACCCACAGAAGCCGTTCTGCCCTATTTTAGAGGGTTGCTATGAGTCAGCGTGGACTCTGTGGCAGTGACTAGAGTAATCCAGCCTAGAGCTGAGGCAAAGAACGCAGAGAGCCAGGTGTTAAATGTCTGCCCAGAAGCGGCACAGAGCAAGCACCTCCACTCACAACTTGGACCACCCAAGTCATGGGCCTGTCTGATGACATCATCAAAACCAAACCAGATTCATTGCCGATCAGTTGATTCTGACTCCTGGTGAGCCATCTATTACAGAGCAGCGACTATATGTAGCCTGATGGAGAAGAGCGTGGTAGTGCAGCAGTTCAGTGTGTGGCTTGTTCACCAGAAAGTTCATGGTTCAGGTCCATCTAGCTGTTCTTGCCATCTGCTTCCATAAAGATTACAGCCAAGTATACCTGATGGAGTAGTTCTACT
>NW_022103920.1:61834400-61862728 GCF_000313985.2 Echinops telfairi
ACCACCACCACCACCCCACCACCACAACCACCACACCACCACCACCATCAAACTTTACAAAGGTTGAAACCACCAACCTTTAGGTTAGTTGTTAATCACAAACTTTTGTACCACTAAGGCTCGGACCCACTACAGCTCCCTGCCGTCTGGGCAATGCTGACTCATAGTGAACCCGATCTGCCAGGTAGAACTGGCCCTGGGAATTTCTGAGACCATAACGCTTTACAAGATTACAGAGCTCCATCTTTCCCCAGAGGAGTGGCTGGTGGTCTCAAACTGCTGACCTTGGGGTTAGCAGCCCAAGATTAACCACTATGCCACCAGAGTTTCTGCTGACTACAAAGGAGTTAAACATTTTGTTCTTCCTTGTGCGTGATAAGGAGCCTTTACGGTGCTGTAGGTTAAGTGCTGGGCTGCTAGCTTAGAGGATCAAACCCACCAGCTGCTTCATGGAGGAAAAGTTAGGCAATCTGTTTCCGCTGTAAAGATTTACAGCTCTGGAAACCCTGAGGAAAAGGAGATTTGTATTTTTGTTTTTTTCTGCCCTGTAGGGCCATCATGAGTGTAATCCCCTTAGTATGTGCCTGGAGCAGGGCAGAAACTAGGGTTTTGTGATGCACCCAAATGACTATACAGGGAGGGACTCAGATGAGGACTGGTAACCAGGCTCGTAAGAAGCATGCCCAGGAATCGGGCTGAGATGACACCAGTGGCAGTGGCTTCCATCTTCACCTGAAAGGATGCCCAGTTAGAACGCACAATGCATTGTGGGTAATAACAAGAGCTAATGGGCTTACATCTCTAGCTTTTAATGCTTAGAAGGACAAAACAAAGGACAAAGGTGGAGGAGGAAATAAGCTGGGGGTGAAAAGGAGCTTTTTCTAGTCAAGATCATTCATTTTGGACCCATGGAAAGCCACCAATGGGCAAGCCGGCTTCCTGCGCATGTGAAGTTGAGCCAGGTACAGAGACCTCAGTGACCGATGTCTGATAGGGGAAGATAGAGAAGTTCAGTACCCAGGCTTATGGTTATGTGCTTCCACGTGTATCACAAATCATATGGCTATTACATAAGGTGATAGTGGTTGTCAGTTACCATCGAGTTGAGTTCAATTGTAGCAACAATAGGACATTTTTGCCTGGCCCTGAAAATCTTCTGGATTGCTGGTATGTTTGAGTCTATCACATATGGTACAACATGATACACGCCTAATAGAGGTGAAACAAAATACAATGGACATTTAAAGAAGGGAAGTGATTTATAATGAAGTGAATGGCTACTTCTTTGGATTTGGAAGCTGTCCAGTTATCAAGGTTAACCAGGACGGAAAATCATTTGTGGTGATGTTTCACCCTCATCTTCTTCTTTTGTTCTCAGAGCTGATTTGGTTCTAAAAAAAATTGTAAGTGGAGTTGGAACTCCAGTGGAGAGGCTGCAAATAATCTTGACAGGAAGTCTGCGGATACAAAATAAGCGGTTGGCTCTTTAAAGGTTGGCGAGTGACAAGTTATCTGACCTTGACAGGTCACTTTGCTTTCTGCCCCTCATTTTCTTCATCTGTACAACAGGGCTGGTAATAACATGATCTGCTTCCTAGTGTTGTGATGAGTTTTGAAAGAATAAATCCCATTTAATTTTCCATTTCTTATAGGATTTAAATTTTTCCCCTTGGATCATTTTTGTGTCTTTAGTACAAACATTCATTTCCTGAAATATGTTCTCTATTGGGCATGGGAGCCCTCCATGAATGTGGGCTTGGTCATGCCTGGGCTTCTGGCAGCCTTGCCTGCTGTATCAGGGTTCTAGTGAGCATTTCTCTCCAGGCCCCATGGTACAGTGTCTGGCTCAAGCTAAGTACCTTGTCAAGGCAAGATGATCAGCTAGCATTTTCCCTAACGTGTGAGGCAGTGTCATTCTAGAGATCCCTAGTGCTACCGTGTTGGTCTTTAGTCTGATCTGGGAATTCGGGTCTACTGATGGCAGATTTCCTAACCCCAACACCTACTTCATTGCTCCAAAGACATGCCAACCAGAAAGCCAATGTGGAACAGATCAATTGTAGTTGAATCCTGAAGATCTGCTTGTTTGATTCTAGAAAGCTAAAAGGACCATGTGCTTGAGACTAGCCCTGCAGGTCCAAGCCTACTAGCAATGTGGCTGTGTGGAACTTTTCGGCAAACACCATCTGTCCCCTCATTGTTTTCTTAACTTCCCCTCTCCCCAACACTCCCTGAATACAAGGTGGGATAACCATGAGATGTTGCTGCGGAGAACGTGTGGTCTCTAAGCAGGTAGGTGATGGGGTCAGCATGAAGAACCTATCTGTGAAAATAGCTCTACAGGACCTAGTTATTATAGCCCACAGGTCTAGCAACAAGTAGCGTTTCTATCAAGGGAATGGAAGACCTTTCAATGACTGAAGGTGCTGAAATAAACTGGGTTGTCAGTGAGTCGTGAGTTCCCAGTGCCCAGTGTGTTTCCTCCAATCAGGACTGTCTCAGTAAGAAATTATTTGGTAATCGATTTCTAAGCTATTTCTACCATCAAGTTTGAGAATCTCTATTTTTTCTATTAATTCTATTTTTGTGTTTTAGAAAAAGCTATATTCACCCTTGTCCCCTGCCAGGTCCAGCATATACAAGGGATTAATATAGAAAAAGAAATATGGCCATCTTTACCCACTTCCTCTCCCACATAGCTTAGTCATCATTACTAATGACTCATTTAGTCACTAGACCTTCATAGATCTCCAACTATGCGCCAGTCCCTGGAAACGCCATGGCGGAGTCAGGCCAGCTGAAGGAAATATAATATTCTTTGATTACCACTAAAGACAGCAACTGAAAAATGCTTGCAGCTAACTTCAGGACTCATCCTTTCATTTATCCAGTTGTCTATTCAGCAATGTCCCTTCTGTTGGTCAAAGTCTGATCTATATGGATATTATTTCAAAGGTAGGAGCCACAAACCCCAAACACTATTTTTTTACAGTGTGAAGAACTCAACTTATGCAAAGAATATATTGCAAATGCTAAGGACTTAATTTCTCACTTTTTGGTTCGATGCAGTGAAAGTGTGATGTGTAAAGTGTTCATTCAAGTTGTTTGCCTTGGTTAACATATTTGAGTAGACTGGATTAGTTAGCATGGAAATGTTTGATTCTTTCAAGAACCTTAAATGTTTTGAAAATACATCAGCCTTCTGAAGTGAGACAGTACTTAACAATTGGTAGAAACAATTGGCCTGGATCCATTATGATTTGAATGAGTACAGCCCAAGCACACAACTTTCCACATTGTCTCCATTGTAACGCTTCCACTCACAACTTCTTTGACCATTCTACCAGCCCTCCTCTGTGCTGTAGCAGACAGCAGAACTGTTTGCCATTCACCAAACAGGCTGCCATTTCCTGCTTCTATAATTTCACTCATGTTTCTTCTTCCTCAGGATATATGTCCCTAGTTCATATCTGTGGTAGTGAGATAATTTTATGTCAACTTGAAAATGTCTAAAAGTGTAGGGATGGTATTCAGCTTGTCAATCAGGTCACAGTCTGATGGTGCCTCTCTGGGGGTGGGCCTTCGTGATAAGAATGTCCTCCTCTTTCTGCTACTGACCTTGAAGCTGCTGCAACCCTGCTATGTTTCCATCAAGCTTGGATCCACCCATTGGCCTGTGAGCTTCCTGCATTCTGCATCAGTGCATGTGACTGTGGGAGTGTAAGGAGGGACTTCGGGCCTTGAATTGGCCTGGCCTAGGATGCTTTCATGATATATAATTACTTCTTGATCTAAAGCTCTTTCTTATGCATATATGAGTGTTATAGGATTTGTTTCTCTAATCAACCCAGCCTAACATAATATCATTCCCACATTTCAATGTCTGACTCTTGTGGGAGCGTGAAGCCCATGCCGTGTTCCAGTTCCTTCATATACTCCTGAGTGTTTCATAGCTTTATCATGCATTTGTTCCGTTGTTCCTGGCCACTGAGCCGGTTGTTTTCAGACCCTAAATGTTACAAGATCTTTGATGCACACTCTATCTTAATCATCTGGGTGTGAGTCCCATGGTACTCGCTCTTCGCGCTTTGTAGTTGCTTAGTACATGCTCCATAGTTGCTTATTATGCGCTCAGGGCACCCTGGTGGCACAACAGTTCAGTGCTTGTCTGCTAGCCAACAGAAGTGAGCAAGGAGCGTAGAACAAGCCTGGGTCTGTGAAAAATCAATAGAGCATAGACACTAACATTGAAGGTTATGGAAAGAATCAAACCTTTCCTCTTTTGTACAGAATAAAGAATTTATTTTATTAAATATGTTTATTAAGCATCTACTATGAGCTAGTCATTGTTTTAACTAACTAGCAAAACATCAGTCAACAACATGGACAGAACAAACTATGGACAGTCTTGAGAAGAATGGGAATCCAGAACACTTAATTATGCTCATGTAGAACCTGAACATGGATCAAGAGGAAATTGTGCAAATGGAACAAGGCACTACTTCAGGGTTTAAAGTCAGGAAAGGTGTGCAGCAGGGTTGTATCCGCTTACCATACTAATTCAATCTGTTTGCTGAAGAAATAATCAGAGAAGCTGGGCTGTATAAAGAAGATGGGCACATCAGGGCTGGAGGAAAGTTATCAACAGCCTTCGTATACAGATGATAAAACCTTGCTTGCTGACCATGAAGAGGACTTGAGCCATATACTGATTAAGATAAAGGATTCCAGACTTAAGTATAGATTACAACTCAATGTAAAGAAGACCAAAATCCTTACAACTGGATCACTAGGTAGCATCGTGATAAGAAGAGAAAAGGTTGAAGTATCCACAATCAATGCTTAGGGAAGCACTAGTCAGGTGATCAAAGGATGCATTACTTTGGGTAAATGTGCTGCACAGAACTCCTTAAAGGGTTGAAAAGCAAAGGGGTTACTTTGAAGACTAAAGTGAGCCTGAGCTAAGCCATGATATATTTGATTGCTGCGTATATATATGTGAAAGTTGGACACTGAATAAAGAATGTAGAAGAATAGATGCATTTGAATTATGATATTGGCAAAGAATATTGAAAGTCTGGACTGGCCAAAGAACAGACCAATTGGTCTTGGAAGAGGCACAACCAGAATGCTCCTTGGAGGTGAGACTTCTCACATACATCGGTATGTTGATAGTCCCTATAGGACAGCATGCTTGGTAAAGTAGAGGGGCAGCATTAAAGAAGACCCTCGATGAGCTGTGTTGACACAGTGACTTCAAGATGGGCTCAAACATCGGAACAGTTGCTCAAGCCTTCACCGTGTGTTGTTCATTTGCACAGTCCGCACCACCTCCATGGCACCTGACAGCACCAGCATAGACTGTTTTATGTGACTATTCCCGAAGATAAATGGGCAGCAGAGGCGACAGAAATGCGGGGCCATTGGTGGGGAGAGAGTAGTTAACTATTTTAAATTGGGAGGCCAAATAACAAAATCAAAGAGACATTTGACCTAAGTCTTGATAAAGCAAACCACTTAATATAAAGGGGGAAATGTGTTTCAGACCTGGAATAGTCCAAAGAAGTGTGAGTGTGTTCGATATGTTTAAGGAAGGAGCTGTGTGTTTGGAGATGAGATTAGTAAAAATAGTGTGTCTGGGGTATATCATATCCTTGAGATTTACACTGATTGGAGCCATTGCAGGGCTTTGAATAAAAAAGTGTTATACAATTTGACTTGGATCTTAAAATAGTTCGTCTAGCAGCTCTTTTGAGAATAGACTGCAAGAAGGGCCTAGTATAGATATGAGGATATTGGTAGATTTTTTTACAATAATAAGGATTAGAGATACTGGTGGCTTGAAGGGGGTGCTAGCAAGAGCCCCAGAGATTGGTTCCTGCATTAATTGTGTTGCTTTACAGAGAGAGGCATTGAGGATGACTTCAAAGCTTTGTGAATGGGTGATTGAGAGGCTGGAACTATGTTTAACTTAGGGAGGAAGACTGTAAATTGGGATGAGAAGGTTGGATGCTCATAGAGCCAAAACTCAAGGATGGTGGCCTGGCTTCCGTGTGAGGCCTTTTTTGGAAAACCAAACTCACCACCATCCAGTCAATTCTGACCCATGACAATCTTATTAGACAGGGTAGAACTAACTGCCCCTGTGGGCTTCTGAGACTGTAACTTTTTATGGAAGTAGAAAGCCTCATGTTTTCCCCGTGGAGTGGCTGGTGGTTAGCAGTCAAATGCATAAGGCTCCCGACTCTCCTAATAGATGCATAGAAAAGATGGTGTCAGCTGACCAGATTGTCCACTTCTCTGTACATGCCAGAGAAACCCTGAAAAATCCATAGCCCTGTCCCTACCAATGATGATTTCATTTACTTTAGTTCTAACAGTTTTCTCTGATGATCATGTGTTGGCTTTATGACATTTAATCAACCTTAACCTTGATCTTCATGAAAGGTCATCATGCATTTCCATTATTTCCAAGTTCCTGGAGAACCAGTATCTCCTACCTCCCCAATGTGGTCTACAGCCCAATATAGAAAATCACTTTTCTTTTCCATTCTGCTATTTCCCAAGGCAGTGAGTGGGTGGCAAAGGTCTAATTACAGTGATGTCCAATCAAGGAAAGGAGGCACCCAAATAGAGAAGTGTGTTCATGTCAATTACAATTACTTTGGCTACTTTAGTACTCCTTAGCATCACTCAGAAAACTGAGATATCATCAGTTCTACTTTTATCTGGCATTTTTGTTTGCCATTAACATAGTCCACCAAGACAATGTTCTACATCCTATTTTGGTGAGTAGTGGCTGGGTCTTAAACCCATAAGAGGTTGCTATGGTGCAACTATTGGTCTCTCCAACTATTGATTTCCTCTTCTCCCCTGAGGAAAGAAGAGCAGTAAACAAGTGAAGATGCAGAGAAACGATTTGTTCAATGCCTGATGGGTCACTGAAACATCAGTCTCCCAAACGCGGAGACCCAAAGGACTAGATAGTACCCATTTGCCATGAACAACTGTTCTGAGAGGGATCGCATTATAAGGTCCTGAATTGAGTGGAATAAGAATGTTAAACAAAACTGAAAATCATTCAAGACACCAAGCTTGTTGGTCAGACAGAAATTGAGGGGGCCCCTAACACGATGGCCCTTAGTCATCTTTCAGAGCTGGGAAATGAACTCACCTCTGTGGCTCAATTTTCAGCCAACCAATAGAAGTATAAGGAGAACAATAACACTAGTGAGGTGCGGTGTGTATCCTTAGGATAGTCAATCGTTTGAGACCAGCATGTTGGCATTTACCCAAAGTTCAGAAGGATGGGGAAAGAAAGAGACATGGAAACGGGAAACATGAGGAAGAAGTGGGGTATGTGATGTTCAATGGAAGGGGTTGCAATGAATGCAATGGAGCAAAGCATGTATGAATTGTTGAACATAAACCTGATGATTCGCTCTGTCAACTTGCACCCAATTCACAGTCAAAAGTTATTTTAAAATAGTAACAAAACATTGGGGCCAAAACTGGTTCTCTCCCAAAGGAATCCTACACAAGCCTGCATCCTATTTTCACTTCAAAGAGACAGAGAGTTGAAGCTGACTATAGCAAAATGCAAACAAAAGACCAGCTAGTGTCAGGAGGGGTAAGTTGTTTAAGCCTGGCTGAGATATTTGTTCTGAATCCTACTTCACACCAGTGAGTTAACCATTCATGAACAAAATGCCATATGTCGGACCAGGCTAGAGACTTTGCAGTCAAACTTTTCAGATGGGTATTGGCTTTCAAAAAGAAATAGAAAAGTTGTGCTGATGGGACAAATGGCAAATGCCCAAATCCCGGGATGGCATTTGGCATTGTGCTGACGTGGCCTTTAGGAAATGTGGCATGCTTTCACGTCCCAGCCGTGCTGACCCTCTGCAATCTCGTGGACAGCTGGGAAAGCAGGTTTGATAGGTTTGTGCCTTGAACTATGTCCTAGTCTGAGATCTCTAGAGGAACAGAACCAGTGAGGTCTACACACACACACACACACACACACACGAAGGCATTTACTGCAAGGATATGGCTGTGAAATTGTAGGGGCTGGGAAGTGCCAAATTCATGGGCAGACTGAAGATTTTGGCTGGCTCACATGTAAGGAATAACAAACCCAAAGTCTGAAGGTTAGGAGGCAGGGTGGAAGCCTCTGCTGGCTAACAAGGTTGTGAGTGCTGGTGATTTTAATATCTGCAGGTCAGGTGATAGACTTCAGGTGAAGGCTTTGGTCAATGTATGACTCAAAAACTCGACAACAGACAGTAAGAAGAGTCCAAGGTTGAGAGAGAGTGGAAGACCCTTTGTAGGTGGGCAGGTTCCCAGCGAAACTCCCCCGTTTCAGCTGACTGGCTGATCACACCAGCTCCCATCACTATCTTGTGGAAGTGCAGTCAGTCCAATGTCTGCCCAAACCACTGTAGATCACAGTCTACCTGTTCTGACCCATAACACGAATCATCACAAAGTGTTCAAATATTTATTTTTGTACTTTTGCACTTATATTTGCTGATAGATTTTATCACAGAACTGAATTTGCTTCAGTCATTTCACGGCAAGGTTTTCCCACCAGTGTTCTGTGAATGGATGGCAGATTTTATTTATAGCCAGAGGTTGGCTTCTTGGTCTATAGGGCGGTCTGGTTCTGTCTCCTATGATGGTAAGCAGCTTTAGGAGGGTGTCATAGCAAGTCAAATGTTGGTTGAGAAAAGATCCCACTCAAAACCTACTGCCACTTAGTTACTGGTCATTCTGATTCATAGTGACCCTGTGTATGATTTCTGAGATTGTAAATATTTATGGGAGCAGACAGCCCTATCTCTCTTCCTCAAAGTAGCTGGGTGCTCATTTCAACCAATGACCTTGCAGTTAGCAGGCCTGTGCTTAACCCACAATGCCACCAGGAACAAGGGTAGAGCTAAGTCGATTTTAGAATTGATGTAGCCAACTATATTTTAAGCTATTTTTAAAGCTTAACCAGCAATAATATGTCTACATAACTCTAAATATCTATGTCTGTATATGTCCAGCAGCAAGTTCCATTAAACACTATCTGTCATTACCACCTACCCTGCAGGAGAATGGTTCTAACTTGTTACGTTACAAAAACTTCTCTTTGTAATTGCTAAACCAACTTCATAGGCCACCAGGGGATTGCACTGGGGTAGTCTGACTCCTCTAGTCTGTGTTTCACACTCAGAATACATGGACTGCTCTTGTACAAGCTCATGTCCTTAAATATATTCCTCATGCCTACAGAGAAACCGAGATTCCACTAAAGCATGCCACACTAGAGCTTTGCCCGGAGGGTGGCTGCCTTCTCCCTGTTTGGCAGGGACTTTCCTGGTTTTAGCACAGAACACCCCATGCTCCAGAAACAAGCTGGGAAGGTTACTGACCCAGCCTGTGGGATCTGATACCTGGCTTCATTTTCATCCGCATCTCCCCCTGTCTTCTTTTGCACTCAGTGCTCAATCCCTTATAGAATTACTTGTCCCACAGACTGGCCATTCTTCTCCCAGCCTCCCTGCCTTTGCCCAAGCTTCCTCCTCTGCCTTCACGGCAGGCCATCCTCTGGGGTGGGAGGTTACATTACCCACTCTGTGGGGCCATCTCTCACTGCCTTCTGGGTGGTCGCCAGAGAGGCATGGAAACCGTAGGAGCTGCGCTTTTCTCAGCGTCTTAGTCTTTTGCACCCGTAGGACAAACAGCAGCGTAAGGAAGATTGCTGATGGGGAGTGAGCAACTCCGACGAAGAAAGAATGCAGAAGAAGTTAAATAAAACAAGAGAGGCTAAGAAAAATCAGATGGGACAGAGGGAGGTGATAAAAAAAATTACTGGCACACTCAGTAATTAAGAGTGTATACTACAAAGACTTGAATTTGAATCCTGGTTCTGTTCCCTATTATGAATATAGTTTTTAAGATCTGTCAAGCGGAGCTAAGAATGTCTATCAGACATATTTAGAGGCTGAAGGGACGCCGTATATGGAAAGCTTGTAGCACAAATACCCGGCAACCGCTGGTAACTATTGTTCCCTTTGCTTCTCTCGCTCACTCACTGCCTCCTCCCTTCTTTATTCAGGGCGTGGAGAATCTCTGGACGTTAGGAGCTAGGTTTCTCCTTTTTTTCCCTCTTGCCTTATTACCAACCAGAATATTCTCATTCCAATCTAAGATAGAGCTTCTGCTAACTTAAGAATTAGACCAGCTGAAGATAGGATCGTGAGAAAGGCCTCAATCGGCACACCCCCCAAACCCACGGAATTCAGCTCTGAGAAGTGGGATATCTGGTTTGATCTCTGACGTGCAAGTAATTACGTTTCTCACTTACTCGCTTTCTTTTGTTATCTTACTATATTGTGATGCCTCCAATGTAATTATATTTCATATTCCCTTAATTTTTGCTGCTTCTTGCTTTTCTGTAATCCTACCATATTTATATAGAATTATCCCAACAGAGATATTTAGGATAAACAGAGATACAGGGAAATAGAGAAAGCACACATATAAAAAGAAATTAAATAGAAAATGAATAGAAATTAACTACAGATACTGAATAATTTAAAAATATACATATGTATATATTTGAACACATATATATAGCTCTAGGTAAGTAGATTTAAATTAAAATTGCCAAATTCAATTGCCAAATTAGAAAAACCTATATCAATTACCGATGATTTAGAAAAAAATAATTATCAGTTAGGCTAGGTAAGGCTACAGTTAAATAACAGACAACCCTAACATTGACGTGGACTGAGACCATGCAAACTGTGTTGCACACACATCATTGGGCAGTTTAGGTGAATTTATAGAATAGGTTCCCCCTAGGAGGTGATTCCATGATCCACGCTGTTTTGATCTTTCTGCTCTTTTTTCCCACAGAAGGAATTTGCAAAGGCAGAGGAAGAAATATTAAAGAAACATACAGGGACTTTTCAGTGCTTCAGTCAGGAAAGTACAGTGACTTACACGCATATTTTATTGGCCAAAAGTAGTCCTAAATGTAATGTTCTAGGCACATGGGAAAGAGAAATACTACACAGGATTTCAGAGATGCAGAACATTGCCTCTGTCCACACTTACCACAAACATATTCCTCAGGATGGATCAGGCCCGTGTGATACACGGTTCCCTCCGCCAGATCCCCTCAATGATCTTGATGCTAACGCACAACACGGAGGGACCTTTTTAACGAAGCAGCCATAATGGGGGTTCCCAAATGTGACGATAGCATTAAAAGAAAACTATAGGACATCTTCATTTATGAATAATCATGCACAGATTTTAAATAAAATACCAGCAAGCGAAGGGTTGCTGTATATTCAAAGAATACATCATGGCCAGAGGAATTCCTTTCAGGAACACATGGTACTTCAATACTTGGGCATATGTTTTATTTGAAAAATAGTTTCAATAATAAGAAACATTTTATCAATATCATCGGGAAAGACATCCTGTGAAATTTAGTTTTAATTCCTTGATTTTCAAAATTCTAGGTTTACATAAATTAGAAACTACCGATCCTAAACCTAAGATCAGTTTTGTGTTCGATGCTAAAATATTTTCTGCTGAAGTCAGAAACTAGGCAATTATGTCCATTTTATCACTGTTATATAACATTTTCTAAAATGACTAGCTAACGCAATTGACAATAAAGCAAGCCAGAAAGATAAAAAGCAGGAAAGAGTAGGCGAAATTAGTGTCATCTTTCAGTTGCATTATTATACACCTAGAAGTCAGATGAATCAACTGAAAAATTCTTAGAAACAATAAATGATTCAGTAGCCCCCCAAGTAACCCTCTACACCAGCAGGACTCCTTTGGAAGAATTAAAACGTCATTTAGAAAACAAGTTAGCTAGTACTCTAACAGGCCAGAAACCCAAAAATTGAATGGATATCTTTAAAAACTTAAGAATTAAAAAAAGAATTCCTTCAGATCATAGTTACTTAAATAATCCAGTGAAAGTCATGATCCTTATCCCAGAAAAATGCATGTATATATAACAAAATTATAGAAATTTTTATGAAACAAAATGATCAAAATGTTGTTTTTAATACATCTTCCATCTAGTTACATATTCCTAAAGGCGATATTTCCATTTCTCTAACCTTTCACAAGGAATTATGCACTCAGATTTATTTCACAACAAAAGACCACTTTAGTACACCACAAATGGTGTACCTTTGAAATGTCCTTTGAATTTGGGGATAAAATAGAATTCTGAAAGGCCAAGATCAGGGTAGATAGAGTAAGGTTTTCCAATGAAATTCTCACAGAATGGCTTTTACTACCCTTGAAGAATGAGCAGGTACATTATTACAGGGGGGAAAAAACAATCTTCGATGTAACACTCCTGGCCTTTTTCTCACAAACACAATTTTCATTTTTTCTTTAAACATCTTCATAATAAGCCCCCAATGTCATTCTGTGTCCTTCGAGAAAATCTCTCAAGATTTCCCTTTTGGAACACCAAAATTCTGTCACCATACCTTTTTGTGCTGACCTTGCTACCTTGAAGTGAATGAGCCCAAGGTAGGGCAGCCAGCTCAGAAGGGTATAGTGACTAGTGGGTTATGCATTGGGCTGCCAACTGCAAGGTCAGCAGTTCAAAACCAGCTGCTCCACAGGAGAAAGATGCGGCTTTCTGCTCCCATAAAGAGTTACGGTCTTGGAAACCTACAGGAGTAGTTCTCTGTTCTATAGAGTCATTACAGAGTTAACTCCATGGCGGTGTTGTAGGTGACCGTCTATTACTATATTAATTATTATCATTACTATGACTACTTTGGTGGGTGAAGAGAGTTGTATGCCCTTCTTACATTTTTGAAAATAAGAAACAAAAACAACTCAAAACAACCCAAAACTACAATAATTGAAAACTCTGTGAAACACTGCCCGGGGTTGCCGTGAGTTGCCATGAGTTGGCATCCACTTACGGCAACTGGTCCTGGGAAAATTAGGACTGGTGATGCTTAGATGAGCCCTCGTGGTGTAGTGGGTTGCTAACTGCAAGTTCAGTAGTTCAAAACTACCAGCTGATCTACTCTTGTAGAGCTGCACTCTTGGAAACTCACAGGGGTGGCTCTACCCTACCGTTTAGGGTCATTATGAGTTGACATCAACTTGATGGCAGTGAGTTTGGTTTTTCTTGGTTTGGTGATTATTGGTTATGGAAGTCTTCAGCAAATGCTTGTTGTGGGCCTACTATGTGCTCGACATGATACTTGGGAACCACTATGAGAGTTCCAAAGTAAACTTCTATCACGGTCTGTGGACGTTCCATCCACCCTTTTCCTTTTCCACGTCCTCCTGAGAGGACTCACTGAGAGGGGGAGAACCTTCCATTCGCGCTGAAGTGATTTAGAACCTCTGAAAGCACAGCGTCATACTTACCTCTTACATGATGCGGTTAGTGCATAGTAAACGAAGCTCCGATTGTAATTTTGTAGTGGTGGCAGCCTTTCTTATTTGGCTTTCTCACGGGATACCTGGTGCAGGCCAGGGGTGAATCTTTTCATCCACTTGGACTTGATATTAGAGCTTCTTGTAGGATCCCTTGTTCAGACCCTCGCTTCATTTTCATTTAGTTTCCCTTCAACCCCCACCCCCCCCCGAGGCTCCCCGTTCCCATTCTTGTGAGCCATTCTCCTAGTTCCACTTTCCTCTAAACTTCAGGGAATCGGTTCTGAAGTACTGCCTCTAGCTGTGTTGATGGTTCCCATCTTTAGTTTAACACTCTTTCAAGGATCCTACTTGAAATTCTCACTCCTTGAGGACTCTTGATATCATCCGAGTGTTTCTTGCGGGAAGAGACAGTAAGATATGAATGACTGATTCTCTTAATTGCAGCACAATTCCATTTCCAAAGGGAAGCATGTGGCATCTCTAAATGTGTAGAAAGCACTCAGAAAGCACTTGTGGTATTTCTGTTGTAGCAGCACTGGATCACTAAGACAGCACTGTGGGGGTCAGAAATTAGGCAAAACCTGCCAGAAAATTTGGCAAAGATGACAGTGGCTTTTTGTGTCCTTAAGTTTTAAGAGCTCTCATCACTGGTCTTTTAACTAGATGAGCGGGTAGACACCCTATGGCTCAAATTTTCTCTCTAGCATAATGGCCCTCTATGCTAAGACTTGAGAGTCTCGCTTGTCTAATGTGATGCAATTGCCAATGCTAAAGTTACAGTCTAAGCAGTACAATTTTGGTAGCTCAGATTCACAAAGCAGTGAAAGTAGGACTAGAGGAAGTATGCCAGATAAAACAATGTTAACTGGATCTCACAAAGTGAACAAGAGAGATATGAAAAATGTAATCTTAGAAATATTGCTTGATTTCCTAGCCAAGAACCTATCCAGCATGAATAAAATCTAGAGGACCCTAGAGAAATCAATGTAGATATTTAATTGAGTGCGTATTGATGTATCTTTTTTCCTTCCACTACTATAGCTCTTTACTGATACAAAGAAATTGTTCATATTGTAAATGTAATTCTTGCAGCGCTTGGGACTCCTTAATATGTCCACTCCAAACTTATCAATATGATTAATGTCCAAAGGCCAAAACAAAACAAAAAAAATCACAAAATTCATTGCCATGCATTGATGCCAACTCATAGTGACCCTGTAGAACAGAGGAGAACCACCCCATGTGAGTTTCCAAGACTCTAACTCTTTACAGGAGCAGAAAGCCTCATTTTGCTCCCAAGGAGTTGCTGGTGGTTTTGAAGTGCTGACCTTGAAGTTAGTAGCCCAACTTATAACTACTACACAACCAGGGCTCTGTTTAAACTTGAACCTGGAGAGCTGCACCTCAGTTTCCCTGCTTATGAGTTAAGTACTGGTGTTGGTTATAAAATATTTAGCATTCGCATTCTGAAATGAACATGTGCAATTGTAATTGTTAAGATAATCTACATGAAAATTAAAAGAACAAAAAGTAAACTATTCCCACACAAACAGTAAGTCTACGGCTCATAAACAATTTATTCTTAGTTCAATTTATAACTGAGCAAAGGCCTATTTATCATTTGTGTGGGATGAGGAGAGAAAAGACATGAAAGAATAAATTAAAAAATTTATCTTTCTTTTTTTTATTTATCTTACTTACTTCCGCAAGTAAAGAAGTCTTTCATCCATATTCTGACAGGACCAATTCTTATTTTTTTCTTTTACTGTATTTAGAGGTCTATTGTTTCTGGTATTTCTAATCATTGCAGTGTGTGGAATTCTTGGATGGAACCCGACTTTCCTGTGCTTAGTCATTTTACTACTAGTGCTTGCATTTTCTTTTCCCAGAAGAAAGATCTCTACGTTCCTGGTTGGGGTTAAAACACAAACAACTTCACTGCCATTGAGTCGATGCTTGCTCACAGCCACCCTGCAGGACAGAGTAGAGCTGCTTAAGAGGTACTGGAGCTGTAAATCTGTACAGGAGCAGCGGCCCCCTCTTTCTCCCATGCACGGACAGATGGGCTTGAACTGCCGATTTTTCAGTTAGCAACTCAATGCTGAACCTGAGGTTTTTTTTACATAAGACACTTATTAAAACGATGTTAAAAAATGGCCTTGTATTTTTTAGATTCACCTCCATCATATTGGAAAGTAGATTAAACGACAGTGTTAATCTTTGAATCATGGGTCTCCCAAGACAATTTCAGAAGGTCTGAAAGATCAAACCTGTTTTCATAATAGCATTAGGACGTTAATTACCTTTTTTGCTGTGTTGATCTTTGCAAGGAGAGTGAATATGCAAAGTGGGTCAGCCTCCTCTGCCTCAGTACGTCTTGAGACAGCGGCCCAAAACGGCGCTGAGTCATTGGTCCTTGCTGCTCCATGCTTGCAGTTAAAAACAACCCAAAACAATAGAGTGCCCCCTTTGCTTAAGAATGCCCTTCATGGAGCTGAGAAACGGATTAATCATATTAAATCTCTACCCTGGAGTACAGATGGGAACACGCAGAGCTCTCCCACTGCCTACCAACGTTCACAGGCTGTTTCCCAAAGAAGAAGCGTGTGTGTCGGGGTTTGGGTTGCAAGCTGAAGTAGCTGCTATTTTTCATGAAACACAAGTTTTCACTAAAATAAAAAAAAATTTTTAAACAACCCCAAACCGTCCAACTATGGCTGTTGAGACTTGGGTAGATGGCCCATAGTTTCTCCACAAAAGAACTGAGTGAGTGTCACGTCAAGAAGACAACTGATGATATGTGATGCCAATCATCAAATTTGAGGTTTCGAACAAAAAGTAGAATTTCCGAAAACTTATACCCATCATCATGAACTTGGCAGCTTTTTAATTGAACAGTATTGGTAGCAATGTTAAGAAATTTTATTTTTGGAGATAGCGTATAATGAAATGTGTTGGCATCTGTATAAGTCAATGTTTGCCAATTACCAGTATATTCCAAATGGCCCATACATTGGGTTATAAAATCATAAATGAGTGAAAGATATATTCAATGTTGAAGATAAACCAATGGATTTTTAATCCACCAGTGTACAAATTTTTTGGTATCCTTTCATACCTCACAACAAAATTAACATTAAGAAACTGCCATTTGTTGGATTTGATGTAATATCAGAGGAGACTATCCATCACTATCTGAAAGGCTATGCAAGTTCTCCTCCTTCTGACTAGTGAGACTGAATTTCACAAGAGATTGAATACAGAAGCAAATAGGAGATTCCACCCTCCAGTTCCCTTTCCCATTGGATCAAAACCCTGGTCCGGGTGGTCGTAAAAGGAGGAAAGAAGCATCGAAACTGCCCCTCAGTGCTCCTGGAGCTTGGGCTAGTTTCAAACGGTCTAATAAAAGAAAAAGCAAATAGGAGATTCTGGTTATTTTTTATTAAGTCACGTCTTAAAAAGATATGAAAAAATTACTGCTTTTTGTCGTGAAGAATATAGCTGTTTTCATAAAAAATGGTATGTTAACAAGCTCATAGTAATTTTAAAATAAATTATTAATATATATCTAATTTTTTTTAGTTTTAACCTGTCATATCCCTAAAACAAACCCACTGCCGAACCATCAGAGGGAGAAAGCTAAAGCTTTCTACTCCTGAAAAGAGCTACAGTCTCAGAGAGACGCAGAGACAGTTCTACTCTGCCCTAGAGGGTGGCGGTGAGTCGGAATGCACTCAATGACAGTGAGACTCTTTCATCAGGTGAATAGTAACACATGAAACCCATGTAAACAAAAGCCTTCTGAGGGCCTCGATAATTTTTAGGAGTATAAAGAGGTCCTGGTGCTACCAAGTTTGAGGATGGTGGATCTACATATACGTAGACCAGACCTGGGCATACTTCTGTTATGAGATGGATTTTTATCTTAATATTGTTTTTTGTAGCATACTGATTGCTGCACAAATTTAGGAAATGACGCTCACACGTCTTTCACTCATTGCCCACCCCCACCCCTTGAGACTCCTTCAGTCCTCTTTTTACTAGCCAAGGGATGTACTCTACAAAGGCAGTGGTGGTTGTGGTTTGTCTCATCCCAGAGCCTCCCACCCAGGTTGAAGGACACAGCTGTATTTATGAAAACCAGGCAGGTGAAAGGAGGTGGCGAAAGATCAAATTTCCTACACACACACCTCATGGCAGGTGGAAAGCTCAATAACTGATCATGAAGATCTGGCACAGCAATTGTTTGCAGAAAGGAAAAGAAAATGGGTTTCTGAGTATTGTTTTGAATGATCCCTGGCAACAGCTGGGCAATGATTGAAACCTCCTAGGATTCAGACTTCAAACTTAAAAATACATTTGCATATGCCAGCATTAGAAATGGAATCCCAAACTGCTGCCAATTCAGACAACCAAAAGGAAATGGAGATCCATATTACCCCAAAACTAAGCTTGGGGCTTTAGGGGACTCAGCAGCTGTGTAAACCGACCGGAACCCTCTGCTTTTCTCGGCCAGACACTTGTTTCAATACCGAACCAAAACACACCATGATGAGAGGTGCTGAAATGAGAACGGAAGATGACAGGTCTCATTCTTGGGTTTGAGAAGAGCTGGGAATAATCCCTTCAAATTTATGGTTGTATCAAAGGAGCCCTGGTGGTGTAGTGGTTACACTTTGGGCTGCTAACTGCAAGGTCAGCAGTTCAAAACGACCAGCTGCTCCCTGGAAGAAAGATGAGGCTTTCTACTGCCACACAGGATTACGGTCTTGGGAACCCTCAGGGGACGTTCTACCCTGCCCTGTTTCTAGGAGTCAGAATGGACTGGATGGCAATGATCTCAGTTGCTGGTGTTCTGGTTGTAGGTTGAGGTGCCACTTGGCTGCTGGCTGCAAGGTCTGTGATTTGAACCTGTCACCCGCTGGTTGGAGAAGGATGAGAGTGTTGACTCCTGTAAAGATGTATAGTCTCAAAAACTCTAGATAAAGGTTCCGCGAGTCAGAGTCGACCAGATGGTGGTGTTTGCTTTTTGTTGTTGTTGCGATTTTTCATCACAAAAAGTGAGATGGAGATGCAAGGACCACTGGGAAGGCCAGGGGAGATGTGAATTGACTTCAAAGGGCCAAGACAGGGGAAGACACCCACACAGAACCGTTTGATGTGCAATTCCCTTGGGTGGTGCAAATGGTTAACAAGTTGGCTTCTATCAAAAGGCTGGAGGTTCAAGTTTACCTAAAGGTACCTGCTAAGAAGGCCCAGTGGTTTACTTCCAAGACAGCAGTCATTGAAACCTAATGGAGCTCTCGTCTACTCAGAAACACAAAGTTGGACCTGACTCATAGTAACTGATTTCAACTCAACAGAAAATTTGACAATAACTATATTACTATCAAGTTAAATGACATACGCATTTAAATATTCTTCTCAGACCTCTATTTTAAAAATATGCCTCCCATTTTATAACATTTTGTTTGGGGCTTTCTTTACTCAGGTTAAACTGCTATTAAATCAGTAACATGCTATGCCTTTCAGCTGTTTCTCACCGTGATACCTTTTAAATGATTGCAACGAACCTTTGTTGACTTTGTGATGGTTTGGGTTTCTTGAATTAAGGTGCAATTAGTGATAGGGACAGAATACATGGAATACTGATTGATGATGATGGTGATGATGATGATGATGATAGAGGAAAAGGAAGAAGGAGAGGAGGAGGAAGGAGAAACGCCTTTGTTTGGATGATTAATAATTTCCAGGTATAGTTCTCAGTGCCACTTAGTATTAATTTATTTACCTCGATCACTGGATTCACAGATGGCCTGAAGCTAAGATGATCAGAATTTAGACATTTGGGATAATGGGTGGAGATGAATTATAGTGGCAACGATAAGCAGGGGAGAAAGGGTGAACCAGAGAACAAGGAAAATAAGAGGGGGTTGATTTTGAAAACGTTAAAGAGGAAGGAGTTAGTGTGTATAGTCCAAAGAAATTGGAGTGGCTGCTTTGAACTTTGGGATCTCTGTTGTCGGGTGAGAGTTACTTGGAGCTCCAGGTAAGAAAGTGAAGAGGTAAAATGGAACGGGGCTTGGGCAGAGTAGAGCAGGAGGGTTTGCAAGGGAACTTTAGCTAAGAAGAGGAAAGAAAAAACTAACTAGCCGAATAAAGAGGGCGTGGTCAGGGGAGAGGCAGAGAGGGAGTTCGGAATATGGGACTCTGATGGGAGGAGAACTGAGCAGGTCACACAAAAGTGCATTCATTTTCCCCAGAGAGGATGGAGTTGAGATGGAACTGAGCCTTGTTCCTAAATCAGGGTGGAAGCCTGATGGCATAGTGAGCTACCATTGGGTGGCTAACCTCATGATCAGCAGTTCAAAACCTCCAGCCACGCCAAGGAAGAAAGGTGAAGCCTTCTGGTCCCCTAATGCCTGCGCGACAGACAGGAGCAGTTCCACTCTGTCCTATAGGCTAGTGGGGAGTTGGAAATGACTGGATGGCAGTGGCTTAAACCAGAAAGGAGTTATGCCAGAAGTCTCTTGGTGAATGGTAGAATGTGTTGATGATCAAATTGGGAGGAATTTTACACCCCAAAGTGGGTTTGCTTTACCTTATCTCTGTGGATGAAAGAAATCACCTTTATATGAGTGGGAAGTAGGTGAGCAATGATTAGCTGTAGGTAACTCTCTGACTCATTTTCTTAGGTTGAAAGCATCATAATTGCCTTTGACCTACATTTGCCATCAGCACAGGAATATCTATACTTCACTACACCACCCCCCACCCCGCCTCCCACTTTGCTCCTGGGTTGCTTTATTTGCTGTACAGCAATATTTAGTGGGTCAGATTGGCAAGCACCTCAGGAAAGCTTGTGGATCTCAGAGCTGACACTGCATTTAACACTACAATTTAGGTCATTTCTTTATGTGTAAAGGCCCAGGAACTCCCAAAATGTGCACCTTTATAAGCCCATCTCTTGAGATTTCTTATTCTCCTAGAGGTTAAGTGTCTCTTTTGGAAGAGAACCCAAAATCAATATATGAAAAGTGCTGTATGGCTGTGTCTTTTAACATTGTAGCTGCACGATATTTAAAACGTGAAGAGCATTACGTGAAATGCCACTATGAGCTACAATCCCCTTTTTTAAAGTTCCCTGTGTATGACTGTTGTTTGTGATGTATTGCGGCTGTGCCTGGAACATCACCTTAAATGACTGTCATGGTCAGTTATTTAACAATTGTTATTAGAAAGCCTTTGCCCTCTACAGAGACCTACCAATGATATACTTCACTTCCAACAAGTGGATGCACTTCTTTGCAAGAAAATCCTAGTGGTTACAGGATGATTTTACTGCATAGTTTGCTCCTTAGCAGCAATCATGTACAACTGATGTCCTAGGACACTTTTGATAGACTGAGGGAAGGTAGACAAAAATTGAGGGGATACGGAGGAGAGGGGAGGCTAAGTTTTCCAAGACGTTTCCAGTAGCTGCTTTCAGCATGAAGTGACTGACACCTCCCTGGCTTAAAACAACAAGGAAACCCACAGTGATCTCTTGATTGTATATTTAAGTTTGACCACTGAACCTTCTCAAGCATGCAACTGGATTGACTCCCACTGGGAAGAGTGGATGTAATGTATTAGATGGCTCCCAGAATCAGGTTCTAATTCTCTCTGGCCAGGAATTTTACCCACTGATGTTGAAAATTATTGGCAGCCATGGAGTTAGTGATAAACTTGACTTTGGCTAGTTTGACAGGCCATGATCAGTTGGAGCTGATTCGAAGTGGCAGGGGATGTTCTGCTCTTTCTCCTCGGGAGGCAGGGTACTCACTCTCTGGCCGTCCTCCCTAACTACTTCATATCCGTGAGGCATCGACCAAACACCTGCACACCTTGGAAAGAGGGACTCATGTTTAAATAGTCTTTTGTATGTAGGGACTCCATACTTGGTTGCACAGATTTTCATCTGCCCTGAAGGAAGTTTGTTGAAACCTCAAACACAACACACTCAAAGTTATCTTGATTTTCTTCTTTTTCTCCCCTTCACAAGTCCACTACCCTTCTCTTTAGCCTCTCCGATTTGGGTTGTTAATGAATCTCTTTGGTTCTCGCATCTAAAGGCAAAGAAGAACTGGCTCTTCCTCTTGATTATCGTATTTCCTGTTCATGGTGTCTCCATTTTGTCTCTTTGTTTACCTACCATCCCAGTGCAGGGGCAATTGATCCAGAGAGATGTGAGCACGCACAGCCCACCAGCGTGCTTTACTTCTGCTTTCTGCTCTAATTTTGTAGGCAGGGAGTAAATCAATTCCATTTTCATTTTTGCCATTTGTCTTTTCAAAAAGCCTCTATGGATTTCTGTCCCCCGTTCATTGTGCTAAACAGTATGCATTTTCTGTTTTTCCAAGGCTTCATCAGTTGCCTCTACACCTGACGTCTTACCAACAGAAGTCTGTAATTCTTTACTCAGATTCATCCGTATTGTTACACTGAGTCTCTAAGTTACCTCGTGTGAAGACTTTCATGCACCCACATCTCTCCTTCCACTGCCCATTCCTGACCTCATTCAGTATCCAGTTCAAATTCCAATGCTTCCTTGAAGCTTACCCTGGCCTAGTCCGTCAGCTCCTGATGGTCACTTTGTTCTTCCTTCCCTCTGAATGTGGGCCTGGTGTAGTATTTCAGAGCAGGGACACATTTGGATTTAGATTCTGCCACACGTTGACTGTGTCGTTTGAGGTCTTGCTGAGCGCTTTCTTCTTAATTGTGTAAAGGCAACAACAACAGTAATAGTGCTCTTGAATTGTGATTAAACGTGAGAGTGAGTGTAACGTGTCTGACACTTAGTAAAGACTCAATAATCAATAAGTCAGTATTTCACAGAGCATCTCGAGACCCACCACATGCCCACTGATCCGAAGGGCATATACTATGAAGGGGATCATGTAGTTGGTGTGGGGTTCGCTTTGGACCCTTATGCTTTTCGGGCACATGGAATTGATCGAATGCTCAGCAAATGTTTGTTGGAAAACTGAAGACGGGATATGATCATGATTGACAACAGTTGGTTGCCAAGATCATTATTGTTATTTCATAGTCTTGGCAGTCACACTGAGGGTAGGAAAGTGTGCGGTAAGAACACGGTGGACTTCCTGAATGTGTGGGCTTGTCTGCAGACGTGCCTGAGCCTGACAGCAGGACAATGGCAGCAAGTGTGAGGCCATGTAGGTGTTTCGCTCGCGTTGTTGTGGCTGCTGTTGCTCTGTAGACTACACTGGGGGACATGCACTCATCGGAAACTGTCCCAAACCAGGCTCATTGCCAACAAGGCAGTTCAGAGCCATGTTCATCATCGTTGCATACAAAGAACCCGCAAATGAATGCTCATGACCGTTGTGGATAACTGTTGATTTTTTTAATGTTTATTTATTTGTTTTAATGCATTTGAGTTAGGAGGGGTTTCTTTTTCAGTTTTGTTAACTTCCAGTCTGTCATTTGGGAGCCAAGAAGAGACAAATAATTTAATTTCCAATCAGTAAGAGTCTTCTCCAAACTTATTTTATGTAAAAATATTTTAGGGTCAACATCACCATTAACATTAGGATGAAGTCTCTTTTCCCAAGGTAATCAATTTTCCCAAGAAATTGCCACAGTATTCGCTCTTCTTACGCATGTTCACAAACACTGTGCTTTAAAAACGGAAAGTGCAGGCATAAGCAATATTACATTCGATATGCAAACGAAAGCTTTATCAAAATATTGGCTGTTGTGGAGATGAAATTAATAGTGACAATTTAGGAGGAGTTGTACAGAGAAAAAGATTAATGTGTTAGGTCTCCAGTGGCTGATGCACGTGATGCTAGGCAAGACGAAATCTCCATGTACCCCTGATAGTGAATCCGTAGGCGTTTGAACAGGGTACATCTTTGGGCCTTCATGACAGCCTATTTCCTTTTCTCAGAATGGGGATGAATCGGTCCATTATCATCTAAATTGGAAATTATGATGATGGCTTTTCTTTGATAACCTTATAATATTTTTCTTTATTTGTTAAGAAACTTGGGCAGACAATGTGTTGCTTATCCTGAAGTATGCTATTTTTCTTCAAACCAGAATAGACAATAACACCCTCTTTCTTCAAATAGTTAGCTACATATAGCAGGGGGAAGATTTTGCATAGCGTGAGACCAGGTCTAATTTGAACTATTCCTCTGCTTTTTGGGCTTGGCTAAATAAGACCCAAAAGTCAAAATTTCAAACTGGATTTACTTTTAGATGATGATGATAGTACAGTAAGGTTATCTGTGGAAATATGTATTTTATATATTCCTGTTTTTTCTTATTTTTTTCTCCAAGGGAAGCAACATGTCTGACAAAAGTGACTTAAAGGCTGAGCTGGAGCGCAAAAAGCAGCGCTTAGCACAGATAAGAGAGGAGAAGAAGCGGAAGGAAGAAGAGAGGAAAAAGAAAGAGGTAAGCGCTATATGTGTCGGGGTACTATGGGGGGGGCGAGAAAAATCATTTGATTCTAAACAATTACTCAAATGGATAAATACTCCAAAGGCTACTGCCATTGAGCTGGTTCTGATTCATAGTAACCATACAGGACAGAAGAGAACTACTCCTTTAAGTTCCCAAGGCTGTAAATCTTTCCACGAGCACAGAGACTTATCTTTCTACTGTGGAACGGCTGGTGGGTTTGAATTACTGAATTTATGCTTAGCAACGAAAGCAACCCACTCTGACACCAGGGGTCCCTAAAGGGATAAATAGAACCCTCTACAATAGTCCTTCTGTGATACCTGAGTAAGAGAAGCAGATAGCTGCACAGGCTGTGATAGGTCACTGCCATCTGCTATACGCTGGTCAATGCCACTGGTCAATAGCCACTGCTATATGCTGGTCAATGCCACTGAAATGGTCAATGCCATCTGCTATACGCTGGTCAATGCCACTGGTCAATAGCCACTGCTATATGCTGGTCAATGCCACTGAAATGGTGGATAGCTATTGGCCAGGTGGTGCACACACCCCTAGTTCACCCCAGACTTGTATCTAACCCTGAGAGTGGTCTGTGGCCACTAAATTTGTTAGAAATATCTTAATCTTTATGCCTTTCAGTTTCCTATCTTTAATATGGGAATAATAATATATTTACTTTATGTTTAAAAGTTTAACAGAGTTGACTTTATAAAGCACTTCGCAGTACCTATAATATAGGTGGTACTTGGTGTTAATTCTCTTAAGGTTTTGAAAAATGACCAGAAAGAGCCTCTTAGGGGCAATCGATACTCATGGATTTACATTATTTCTAAATGACATCTGTTAGAGTAAATAAGAGTCCAAGATTCAGGCAACACTGCCAAAACTGCAGCAGGGACCCTGAGGTGGAGCCTAGCCCTTTGGCTGGCCAGCCCCAGAATCCAGGACTGCTGATTCCCAATCGCCTTGCTGTCATATCTTATTTCCTTCCTTTATCTGAATCCAACGAAGTATTTATCTTTCACTCTCCAGTGTGTTGTGACATTGTCCAAATATCTCACATCTTGTTACAAAAAACAGATGTCAAAGATATGTTTGGATCGTCATCTAAGAAGAAAACTCTCTTTGCTCGTATGTATAGAAACCTGATCTGCCTCCCTACTTGAGTTTTCTTGAAAAAAAGACAGGATATTTATATGCCTTGTAATCCAAATATGTGTTTTTCATACTATAAGGCTGGGTGGCCAAGGTAACCGATATATAACAATTATTATTTTTCAACAAAGTAAAACATAATTGCGGTTGCATTTTAGCCTTCTGACATCCTGCATCTCTGGGTACCATTATACTTTCTTTGATGGATGTGGTAGTTTATTTGTCCTTGACAGCATACATAATGCTTTCTCCCTGGGAAATTTTTGCTCTTAGACATGCAATGTTTGAGTGAAATGGAGGTGAGAATTGACAAGGGATGGCTATTCATTTCCATACGAAGCCAAAAAGAGCATTAAGCTATTATATTTCCCTTCCTTCAAATGTCAACACTTACTGTAGTTTTAAAGCACCTGCTATCCCTTTACTAATAACCAGTTTCCTTTTAAACTGACAGTCTAATATCCAACTTGAATTTCACAGAATGACCACAAAATGTGGTGTGATATGGGAAATCAGGTTCCAAATTATGCTGTCTGCTTCATCTTTTTCATTCTACATATTTTGGGGCAAATTACAGGCACATAAGGATGATAGAAGTAGGCCACCCCTCTGGCTCCTACACCGAGCATGTTTGCCTGGCAGAAATTTAACTTCTTACACAGTGGCAAGAGCTCTGAGAGATTGGTGGGGGGAGGGAAGGGGAGAGTGTGAAACACCTGGGCTCTTCTTGGTCTCACCCTACTTTTAGAATTCACATCACATGAAGCCTAGCTCTCCTCCTGCTTTCAGACTGTGGTTACAGAGCCCTGTCCCTCAAACTCAGTTGGATTTGCTACAGAAAAGTCACATCTTTATACAAGTCTTGGTCTCCCATCCTCAGAGTTTATGATTCAGAAGAGCCAATTGGCATCAAATTTGAGGAACCACTGGGCTGTATCCTTTTTAAGACTTATCCTTTTTAAGACTTAAATCTTTTCCTTCCCCAACTTCCTACCTCCCCCACCAAGTAATTTTTTACTAGAGCTTTCGTCCATTCAGGTTAAGCCCCTTTTGTAGATAATGATGACCTGGTCTGCGTTGAGCATCTGAGGCTGTGAGACGAAACAGGAAGCAGTATGCACAATGATAAAGAACAGAGGTTTTGTAGTGGCCAGGAAGGCTGGCTGTGCCTGCACAGGATGGCCTTGAGGGGCCTTGGAACTTCTCCATCCCTCTTTCCGGTTCTGTAAAGTGTAGACAGTCGTTCCACCTTGCTCACCAAGTTCTGGGTGTAATAGAGGAGGTGAAATAGAACAGTGGGGCAGGTCAGTCAAAAGCAGCCATCATCCAGCTCCTGAGGTCAACGGATAGAGTAGCGTGGGGGTCCATGAAATGACTGCTTACACTTGTCAAGATCATTGCTGCTGAAGTCATCTTTCAGAAATGTTCCCTGATTAGAAGAGACTTGTCATTGAGATCCCCTCGGTTCATGGGGAAAGTCCCTGGGTAGTCCTAATGGCTGCTTTACCCTACCCCCAGGGGCGTTGGACGGTCCCTCAAACTCAGTTGGATTTCTGGTGATCTGCTTCTGAGAAGTCATGTCCCTGAAAACCCTGTCATGGCCAGTTCTGTTTTGCACAGAAGTTAGAAGAGACTTGACTGCAGCAAACGACACTGTCATGGCAGGAGTCGCTGAATGGCACAAATGGTTAAGCCTTCAAGAGGCAATAGCCATACCACCTCAAATGTGCCCAGTCTCTTCTGATCTCAACTGCTGGACAGAAAGGTAGCAGGGTCCAGTCTGCCAGAGACACCTTGGAAGGAAGGCCTGGTGATCTAGTACAAAAAGCCAACCATTGAAAAAGTCTGTGGAGCCTAGTTCTACTCCGATGTGCATGGGCTCCCCATGAGTTGTCATCAGCTCTGTGACAGCACGGTTTTTCTGTGGGATCACCGCTGAAAGAAAGGGGTGTTGCTCTGTGTCATGGGATCCATTCCAACCCATCACGATTCTTTGGAACAAGCAGACTTCCTCACGGGGGTTGCTAGGCTGTCATCTTTACAGAGGCATACTCCCTCATCTTCCTCCTGAGGAGCAGCTGTGGGGTTTGAACCACCAACCTTGCAGCTACCAGCTGAGCAATTAACCCTTGTGCCACCAAAGCTCCTCTTGAAAGACAGGTAGATGTCTAAGACTCAGACATCTCAAAACTCTTAAAGATGATATGGCCAAGCTTAACAATACTCCCTCTGCCACCCATCTCATCCAGCTAGTTGTCCAACCCAAAACCCTAGGCTCCTCCTACCATCAGGTCCTCCCCTAAGTGTCCTTCACCTTGCAGTTCTCATCTCAGCGTCTCTTCCTCCAACACACCTCCTCTAGTACCTTTCTACACCCAGGACTGGGATGACCGTGCTCAACCCTTGCCCTTGTCAAGTCATTTAGCAAAGAGCAAGCTGTTCGCCTCGCCACTTGGCCTTCTATCTGAATCCAGTGTTTTGCTTACAGGGCTGTATGGTTTTTGTTTATTTATTTTCATCATTGAGTCCATGTTTAGGCAAACCCTGCCACATGGGAGGCCTTCAGGAAAGTCTTGTTTGTAGAATGAGTAAACACACAAATTAGGTAGGGCCCATCCGAGAAACTAGGCCCGACAGCCTTTCCAAGCACACGGAGCATTTTGTTGTGCTGGTTCCCCTGTGTGTTTCTTTGAGAGCTTCTGATTCTGTCTGTGGGATGCTCTAACCTGCAGACCCTGTCAATGACACCTGAATTTAAAAGTTCCTCCTTTGTATGCCACTACAAAGCCTTGGAAATGGCCCAAGCTTCTAGCCTTGACTTCTGTAAACTTTCTGTAAATTTACATTTTAAATAAAACATATGAATTTAGAATAAAAACTCTTTGACCAGAGTGACATTATTTTGCCCTGGGGGTGGGCTGGGGGAATGTAAATTAGGCCCACACAAGCTGATTGTCTTCCCAGACTCCAGAAAACCGTGTCCATGTTGTATAACATGACCACGCTCTACTCCCATGGATGTCAACTGCCTTTTCAGTTGTGGCTTTATGAATAAAATCTGATTTAAAATAAATATAGTGGCTACCATTTAAGACACAGGTCTGGTTTCATGAGAGGTTGGCTCTAGTGCAATGAGGTGTGTTTAACAGGGCCACCCTGAGGTTTTGCCCTGTCCTTGGCCTTCTGCTGATTTGCTGGAAGGTAGGAGGTGGGCAAGGGTTTCTTGGCCTGGTCTCCTTTGTTCCTCTAATAAACGTGGAACC
>NW_022103920.1:61862920-61876698 GCF_000313985.2 Echinops telfairi
AGGCACCGGGGTACTTTTAATTATGAGCATCGTGAAATCACGCCACCTGAGTCATCCAAACATCCTAAGCTTCTATAATATTTGCATAAGGAAAAATTAGAACTTCATGACTAAGGCGTGTGATATTGTCTTTCTTTACTTCCTTTAAGTGACTAATTGGAAATAAATAAGAACTGCTTTTCCCCCCAATGAGCCCCAGTTACCTAATGTGACATTTCTCATGGCCAAATTTGAGTGGTTATAGCTTTCTAAAGATAGAAGACGTTCTATATTTAGACATAAATTTATATCTCTATTGCTATATGATACCTATGCCTCTATTTGTATATTGTTTTACCTATGACTTGGCAAAGGAGAAAGGCAGAGAGCTAGTTGTGGCAAAACCTTTTATTGTGGCAGTAAAATTTTACAGGTAGATTTTAGGGATACTATTTTTGTACAATATATGAGTATGTCTGTTGACATCTGACTTGCTGTCTGGTATGTTTTTCATGAACGCTTTATTGTTAAAGGTAGAATTCACTTCATTAAAACAGATCCTGAGCCTTTCTGCATAGAATACACATGACTGAAAGGTATGAATAGCATGTTCTAAATGTATTAAAAAGGAAAATATTTTCTATGTACTCTGTCATGTATAAAGCTCCCCTGGGACTTTGGGCCTTCATTGTCAATGGTAATCAGTGCTTACTTTTTGTCACTCAGTGAGTTTTTGTTGAAAGAATAAATGAGAGTTGAAGATTATGTTTTGTCACTAGAGTGTAGAAATGGTTTTATTGTGAGTGCTGGGTCAATGGAAGTCTGAATGACTTTCCTTCTAACAGTGATGTTATAAAACTGTATTCCTGTATGGAATATAGTTGATGGACACTGGCCTGGAAAATGTATGATTCTAAAATCCAATAACTATAATACAGTGACTACATTTTAGAAATACGTGCTCATTCATTCACTCATTCACTTAACCTGGTTTTTATTTAGCACTTACTGGGTGCCAGACACTGAAGAAAACATAAGTCTATTCTCAGTGAAACAGACCATCCAGCTATGGCTTAACAATTCACTGGGATGCCTCATGTTGTGTATTGGACATTTAAAGCAAATATTGCTTATCTTCACATTTTTGTTTGGCTTTCAGTAGTTGCTGTTGCAATACATTTTCTTTCTTTCTACCTTTTCTGTATATTCAGTTTTCTTCGTTTTATAATTGTGTATGATAAAATTGATGCAAACTCATTCTGCAAACTCCCTTTTCACTTCTGAGTTTGCTCTTTGCCTCCGTTATATATATATATATAAATGTTGACAACTCACATTAGTGGTTTAATGCTAACATTAGGACAGAATACACACTTTGATATCTTCACGGACGAAACTCAGAAGCCGATGCGGAATGGAAGGTTAGTGGATGTCGCCGAGAGTCTGGCCGCTCTCTCAGGAGCCCTCACTGTCCTCCACAGTGGTGCTTTCTCTCCAATGACAGACAGACTTCAAAGATGAGAATGCATTTCAAGCTCAAGGAGAATAAGTGTGGAGCCCAGTGCCATATGCAGAGATGCCGTTAGCACATAATTAATGTGTAGGATACTGCCTGGGGGTTAAGTCCAAAGTTAACTGGAATCTTCTGCTCTTGATGCTACGATGCAAACTCTGCTGACCAACCTTGAACTGTATGCGGCATGCCTGAGGAGGCCATGTGCTTGTTGGGATGTTTACCAGGCCCTTAGGGAGGAAGGTATGGCTGAAAACTGAATAACTGATTTTTGACAAGCTTCAAGAAAGCTTTACTTCGATAAACTCACAGCCTCTGTTGTAAGGTATCCATGCGTCGCTTGTGCTACAGTGTCTCCGATGTGGGTGATCCCTGGTCTTAAGCAATCACTGTAAAGAAAGAGAAAGGTGGAATGTTTGAGGTATCCTCAGCAGCCCTGCCTGTAAAACATACTGTCCTAAAAAAAAGAAAAGAAAAGAAAAAAAAGAACACAAAGTAGACATAGAATCTGACTTGAAGAAGCCTACAGATATCATACCTTTTAGACTGTTTATGAAAGCAATTTCTTCTAAAATAGCATTATATATTATATTTACATGGTATTTTTAGCTTTTGAGTTAGAATGTGTGTTCGTCTGGGTACATTAGAGAAACAAATCCACAGAAACTCATATGCATAAGAGAGTTTTCTTGCAAAGAAAACTTTGTAAGAAAGTGTGCACAAAGGATGTGCACAAAGGGTAAGTGCACATCAAGAAAACATCCCAACCCAGGCCCACAAGTCCAACATTAACCCATTAACTCATATGTCTGACACCAATCCACAAAGTCCTCCTCCATCTCACAAAACACACACAGTGATGCTGACTGCAGGAGGAAAGCCGAATCAGTGAATGTGTAAACATCTCAGCACTGTCAAGGGTCTCCACATGGCTGCTCCAGCACCCAGGGCTGCATCGGGGTAAGTCCATGCGGCTTCTCCTTGGGGATCTTGCAGGAAGTGAGCCTTGCTAGCTAAAGCAGGGAACTGGCTAAGGCAAGCTGCACCCTGGTGTGACCATCAGAAAGCAAGAGACCTGAGAACTAGAAAGGTGAGGCTAACAGAGCCATTTATCCCCCTGCCCTTCAATTAACCCCACATGTGTTTATTGGCCAGGTTGGCACAATAAACTAACTACCTCAGAATTTATCATTGAAGTCTTTGTAAATTAGAGTACACTCTATTATAGTTATTAGTATATTTATATTAATTTTGTCCACTTATTTTGTTAAGTATTTTGACTTTATTTTAAACTATATAATTATTTTAAACTATGGTACAAGAGTTGAACAGAAATTTTCAAATGGCAGCTCAAAAAGACAAGGTAAAATATTGTAATAAAATATGCAAAGACCCAGAGTTAGAACCCAAAAGGAATAACACACTCAGCATATCTTAAATTGAAATAACTGAAGAAAAAAGTCAAGTCTTGAGTTGTAATACTGAAAGATTCTATGGGCAAAATAATGAACGATGCGGGAAGCATAAAAAGAAGATGGAAGGAATACGGAGAGTCACTGTACCAGAAATTGACATTCAGCCATTTCAAAGCTCGTGTCACATCAAGAGTGAAGAAAGAACGAATGAAGAAGTTCAAGCTGCCCTGAAGGCATTAGCTGAAAACAAGGCTCCAGGAATTGATTAAACACCAATTGAAATATTTCAACAAGCTGATGAAGCACGGGGAGCACTCATTCATCTATGCCAAATATTTTGGAAGATAGCTACTTGGCCAACTGACAAGTAGAGATTAATATTTATACCCATTCCATAGAAAGATGACAACAGACTGTGAAAAGTATAGAACAATATCACTGACAACACATGCAAACAAAAGTTTGCTGAAGATCACTCAGCAGCGACTGCAGCAGTTCATTGACAGAGCGCTTCCAGAAATTCCAACTGGAATCAGAAGAGGACCTGGAACAGGGATGTCGTTGTGGATAACAGATGTTGGCTTAAAGCAGTGTTGTTGTTGTGAGGTGCCATCAAGTCAGTTCCGACCAACAGCATCTCTGTGCACAATGGAATGAAACACTCCCCAGTCCTGCATCATCATCTTCACAATTGTTTCTATGCTGAGCCCATTCTTGTAGCCGCTGCATCAAACCATCTCATTGAGGACCTTCCTCTTTGTCCCTGCCCCTTCACTTTCCCAAGCCGAATGTCTTTCTCTCTCCTGACAAAGTAGGTCCAAATATGCAGAATGATGTCTTACCATCCTTGCCTCTAAGGAACACTCTGGATGTTCTTGTTTCAAGACATATTTGTTTGTCATTTTTTTAAAGATAATTTTATTGCAGCTCTTATAACAATCCATACATCAGTTCTATCAAGCATATTTGTACATATGTTGTCATCATCATTTTCTAAACATTTACCTTCTATTTGAGCCCTAGGTACCAGCTCCTCTTTTATACCTCCCCCCTCCCCCCTTCCCACCCTTGTGACACCTTGATAAATGATAAATTATTATTATTATTTTCATATATTACAACAACCGCTGTCTCCCTTCACCCACGTTTCTGTTGTTCATCCTCCTTGGGGCAGGGGGGTGAGCTATACATCGATCATTGCAATCAGTTCCCCCTGCCTCCCCAACTCCCCTACCTTCTCCCTACCCTCCTGGGATCACTACTCCTATATCTGTTCCCGAGCGGTGTACCTGACCTGGATTCCATGTGCTGTGAGCGCTTATCTGTACCAGTGTACATATTCTGGTCTAGCCAGAACTGAAAGGCAGGACTGGGTCATGATTGGGTTTGGCGGGGTGGGTAGGGGGGTGAGGAAGTCTCAAAGAGCCAGAGGAATATATTGTGTTTGACTCATCCCTCCCTTATGACCCTTCTGTGAGGGGAAGTTTTATTGTCTACAAATAGGTTTTGGGTCTCTGCTCCAACCCCCCTCATTCTCAACAATTTGTTTGTTTGGGAGCTTCTGATGTCTGTTACCTGATCTCGTCGACACCTCATGATCGCACAAGCTGGTTTGTTTCTTCCATGTGTGCTTGTGCCTTCTCAGCTAGATGGCTGCTTGTTTAACTTCAAGCCCTTAAGACCCCAGATGCTATATCTTTTGATAGCCAGGTACCATCAGATTTCTTCACCACGTTTGCTTGTGCACCCATTCTGTCTTCAGCGATCCTGTCGGGAGGGTGAGCTTGACAGAATGCCAGGTTGTGAAAACAGTGCTCTTGTATTGAGGGAGGGCTTGAGCAGAGGCCCAAAGTCCATCCACTGCCTCAATGTATTGCCATATAAATATATGTACATAGGCCAATACCTCTATTTTCATGAATTAATATATTTACTTATGTGCACACCTATGTTTATACCTCCATCCATAGCTTTGCTTCCTAGCGCGTTCCTCTTTCCTTTTACCTTCCTCGTGCCCCAGCATCATGCTTTCCCTTCTTCTGCCCCTTAATAATTCCTTTCAGCTAGATTGCTGTTGCTTCCACACCACCAGGATCTCTGCATCCTCCTCACTGCTTTGAGTTCCCTAGTTGTTCCCCTGTCTATGGTGTTGTTTGCTCACTACTCCCTTCCACCATCTCCTCCTCCTCCCAAATCCCCCCGGATCCTTCGGTCCTGTTGCTTTTTCCTTAGGCTTGCTTCCCATGCCTACCTTATATAGGTAGGCAAAACAATAGTAACAGAGACAAAACAAAAAGAAAATAAAAGATTGAATGAAAAGAGGGAAAAAAATTAGCAAAAGCAAAAATGAAAAAGCATACATAATTCCAGATCTGTCCTTTGACCTTTATGACTATCTCCCCACTGGTTCTGGGGGCATCTGGGAACTCCCCCTTCTAGTCTGGAGTCTATTTTTAGGGTTCCTCAGGGGCTTTGTGGCTTGGATTTGCTCTCATTGTTAGTCTGTTATGTTCCCTTCTTGGTTCACCCCACTGTGGAGGATTCAGCTCAGACACTCCCTGCTATGTGTCCCCAGTATTGTTCTCTGTCATGATGTGATCAAGCAAGGAGACATCAAGTCTCGAGCTGTTATCAGCCCTGTAGTCCTCTCTGTGCCTTCGCAGTTACATGCAGGGACATCATCCTCAGGGCTTGGTGTGCCAGAATGGGGTCTAGAGCCTCACTCTTTCTTTTTCCTTCTTGGTTTGCTTCCGTGTGGGTGTGCCAGGCTGGCCCCTCTCCCCAACCTGTAGGTTTAGTGTTGTCCTCTGTAGCACATACTTCCAAGGAGGGGGTCAGTTTGGCTCTGGTTGGGGCCGGCCCTGTAGACCCCTCTGTTCATGAGTTTCTCTGTGTGGTTTCATTGCCCTCCAGGTTTGATGTACCTTGGTGGGCTCTGCACTCACACTCCCATTTCTTGGAGACATAAACAATACCCTCCCCCCTGGTGGATTTGTGTCTTGCTTTCCCAGTGCCATCGTCTCCCTCTTATTTTTTGCCTCCCCCACCCCCTTCCCCGTCTTTGTGTATGAATGACATGTATATCCTTGGGTTGATCTGTCCACCGCCTGATTGCCTGTACCGGTGTAGTATGGGGGGGGGGGAGCTTTTCTTCTATACCTGCTGTGCTGATAATACTCACCTCAGTGGGCTCATGTTGTGCTTGTGCTTTTGTGATTGGCTACTTTCACTTAGCATGATTTCCTCCAACTCTTCCCATGAGACAATACACTTCATGACGTCATCACTGCTTTTTAGTGATGCATAGTACTCCATTGTGTGTATGTGCTGGAGTTTTCTAACCTACTGTTGTATTGATGGAAATTTTTGTTGTTTGCAATTCTTTGCAGTTGTGAATTGCGCCACAGTAAACATGGGAGCATAGATGACAGGTCGTGGTCTATTCCATATCTCTTCTAGTATCTGCCCAGTAGAGGGATTGCTCGGTCGTAAGGTAACTCAATTTCCATTCACTTTAAATATTGCCAGATCACTTTCCACAGAGGCTGTACATATTAACATGACTGCCAACAGTGGAGGAGAGTTCCTATCTCAGCACATCCCCTCCAACATTTTTTGCTCTCTGATATTTTGAATTGGGTTAACCTTAAGGGTGTTAGGTGGTAACTCATGGTTGCTTTAATTTGCATTCTCTGATGGCTAATGATCGGGAGAATTTTCTCATATGTTTATTGGCCAGTCGGGTCTTCTCCCTAGTGAAACTTCTGTTCAGATCTTTTGCCCACTTCCTCAGGGGCTTAGCTGTTTCTTCTTTTTGCAGGCTTGGGGGTATTGTAGATTTTAGTAATAAGTCCTTTGTTTGTTGTATCATTGCTAAAAATCCTCCCAGTGTTGGTGAAGTCTTTCAATGCACACAGGTTTTTTTTATCCTTAGTATATTCCACTTACAGGTGGATATCCATTGTTTCCAGGACCATTTGTTAAAGAGGTTATCTACCTCCCACTTGATGCTTTTGGGGCCCTTGTCAAAAATCAGTTGTTTCTATGCTGATGGTTTTATTTCGAGGTTTTCTGTTCTTTTCCCTTGGTCTGAGTATCTATCATTATTCCAGTACCATGCTATTTTGACCACCGTGGCTGTATAGTAGGTTTTAAAGGCAGGTAAAGCAAGCCCTCCAACTTTGTCCTTCTTCTTGAGGAGTCCTTTGCTAATTCTGGGCTTCTTCCCTCTCCCTATGAAATTGGTGGTAAAATTTTCCAATTCTTTGAAGAAGGTTGTTTGGTTTGTCCTTTTAACAGTCCATTGTACTTTCAATATCCTTCTCTAGTACCACAATTCAAATGCATCAATTCTTCTCTGTTCTTCGTTATTCAATGTCCAACTTTCAAATGCATATGAAGCAATGGAAAAGACCATGGCTTTGGTCAATTGGACCTTAGTCCTCAGAGTAACATCCTTGGTTTTCAATGGTCTTAAGAAGTCTTGTGCAGTAGATTAACCCAATGCAACTTGTCTTTTGATCTCTTGACTGCTTCTTCGATGAGCATTGATTGTAGATCTAAGTAAGAAAAATCCTTGACAACTTTCACCATTTATCATGATATAACCTATTGGCCCAATTGTGAGTACTTTGGTCTTCTTTACATTGAATCACAGTCCATTCTGGAGACGGCAATCCTTGATCTTTGTCAGCAAGTGCTTCAGTTCCTTCTCCCTTTCAGCCAGCAAGGTGGTGTCCCTTGCAGATTGTTCATATGCCTTCTAACAATCCTAATGTCAAATTCTTCTTCATATATCAAAGCAGGGAATAACAGAAAAATATTTACTTGTGTTTTATAGATTACACAAAGGCAGTCGACTGTGTGAATCATGCCAACTAAGGCTAGCATTGAGGAGAATAGGAATTCCAGATAATTCATTCTGCTCATGTAGAATCTGTACAGGGATCATGAGATGGTTGTAAGGAACAGAACAAGGAATTACCAGAGGGCTCAAAATCAGGAAACATTTGCGATGTCAGGGTTGTATCCCCTCACCATAATTATCCTATCTGTATGTTGAGAATATAATCAGAGAAGCTACATTATATGGGGAAAAATGGCAACTGAATTGGAGGAAAGCTTCTTAACCTGCAATTTGCAGCTGACACAACCTTAGTTGTTGAAAGTAAGGGGGATTTGAACTACTGGCTGATGAATATTAAGGATTACAGCCTTCATTATGGATTGCAATCTAACCTAAAGAAAACAAATCCTCACCACTAGACCATTATGATAAACAAAGAAAAGATGCAAGTTGTCAAAAAATGCTATCTTGCTTCCACAATCAATGTCCATGGAAACAGCATTCAAGAGGCTAGAACACATTGCATTAGGAGACTCTCCTGCACAAGACCTCTTTAGTATGTGGCAGAGTACAGATGCCATTTTGAGGACTAAGATGTACCTGACCAAAGCTATGGTTTCTTCTGTCATCTCAGATGCATGAGAACATTGAACTTTAAATAAGGGTGACCGCAGAAGAACTGACACATTTGGATGATGTTTCTGGAAAAGAACATTGAAAGTACCATGGAGTGCCAAACGAGCAAACCCATCTTGGAAGGAGTTCAGCCAGAATGCTCCTTTTAAGGAAGGATGGTGAAACTTTGTCTCACATATTTTGGAGATGTTAACAGGAAAGACCAGTCCCTGGAGAAGGACATCCGTGCATGGCAGAGTAGAGGGGCAGTGAAAAAGAAAGCCCTGGACAAGATGGACCGAGAGTAGCTACAAGGATGGGATTGAGCATCACAGTGATTGTGAGGATGACGTAGGACTGGTGGGTGTTTCATTCTGTTGGACATGGGGGTCGCTGGGAGTCAGATCTGACTCCGTGGCATCTAATAACAAGACTTTTATCATCAACACGAATACTATATTTTACAGTCATAGATATGCATAAATTATTTTACTTTCCAGCCAGATCCCAATTGTTTATTTGCACAATTCTCACCTTAAACATGGGGTACAAATATTACAAACATTTGCTCATCAAATATTGGCATTATGCATTCCCAGAAGGTAAAGAAAAGCTGGAAAAAGAAGTCCGAATTTTCGATACACCAAATTTCCACTCAGAAATACTTTGCCTTGATGATTTCTTCCAAAACCAGCAGTGAGAAACTTTCACGTGGGTTTAGCCTTTATTCAACGGAGCCGCTAATCTTTATTTCCATCTTTTCTACAGGTAATGACACCTACTCGGGGCTTTTGCTGGCCTTCCCCATCATGCAGGAACCATTTAGTCCTGTGTGTGACTAACTCTCTGTCCTGCATTGACTTTGTCTAGGCTGATATGCAGCAGAAGAAAGAGCCCGCTCAGGATGACTCTGATCTGGATCGTAAGCGCCGAGAGACAGAGGCTCTGCTACAGAGCATTGGCATATCACCGGAGCCACCCCTAGGTACTTACCAGTGCGCCCTGGGTCCTGTGCGGGGTAGACCATGTCCAGTGTTGGCCTGCAGCTTACAGTTCATTTGCATGTATATTTTTGGAATTGAGAGGGCTGGGAGAGACAGAAGGAAAGGTCGTATAGTGTTTTGAAATTTGCTGCTCAATAGCTGGTTACAAGGTCAACTTTCCCCAATATTACAATAGGCTTTGTTTACTAAATGAGTTGTCTTGCAGTAAGAATGCGAGAGATTTTTCAATTTTCAATTAGATTTTTTTTAACTTTTCCTTGCTGAATCCCAGTCTGTCTTTGCCAAAATACAGTGAATCTGCTTATGAATTTCATGACCGGCGTAAGCATGGAGTTATTCCAGGAGGAAAATACAATGTTTAGTGAGATATTTGAAGGAAGTCGGATTAGAAACAAAAACAAAAATGATGAGCTATTAGCAGCTAATTAATCAGGGCAAACATATTAAAGTATATTGTATATCTTGGTTCTATTGTGAATGGCATTTTCACTGCACCACCTCCTTCCAACTCATTCATTCCTGGTTAATTGTTCATGACCTCATTCGATCACAGAGCTTGAATATTGGTCTATTTGTTGTGTTTCCATTGAAGGGAAATTTTGCTTAAAGTATTTACTCTTTCAGTTAACATGAATATCTCATGTGACATTTTCCCCCCTTTATCCCTTTGCTTTCCACACATTTCCGAAACATCTAGGGTGTCTGTAAAACCATGTCACATCCCACATACTAGGACAATGTTTTATGGCACATAGAAATAAATATACTAGCAGAGCTCCTGAAAATGGCAGACCCTCTTTTCCTGACATCACTGATTTTATATTAAAACACATTTTCCTTATTTGTATTGTTTAAACGAAGATTGAGTAATCCTGCATACAACAAAATGAGAAATACTTACATTCATATAAGGAAAAAAACCAAAACTAGAAGCCTATAAATTATTAAATGTTGCTAGATTTAATTTAAGGCATACGTTCAAAACTAAAACACCATAAAGCCTCAATCTGTAGTCAGTAAAGGCATGACTACAATTGTAATGTCTTATGTCTAATAATGATAGACTAACCCCTACAAAATGTTGGTTATCTTGTTAAACTTCTTTATATGAACCCTGTCGGGTGCTTAGCTGGTAGACCTTCTTTCAGGAGCTGACAAACTTTTTGTATTTATCTAAAATGTGATATGAATTAGATACTTTGCAGTCAATTATACTCCAAATAGCCTTTGAAAATCGGTTGTAACGTATATATTGGTTAAACATAGTAGTTGTATGCCCTATTTTCACCTTCCCTACATGAAACTAGTGATTAAACTTTATGAACAAAACAATTAAATATCCTTAAACCATGACCAAATTCTGAACTATCCCTGCTTCCCCGCCAAGGGGCCCTGGTGAGTGGGGACCCACTTTTATTTTTCATCCATCTCTCTGACTTACCCTCTGATTTATCACAGAGAGTAATCAGTGCATTAATTATGGGGCCCCAAGAACATTCCTAGTTTCTTGACAGATCTGCCATTGTGTTATAGGATTTGGGCAAAATAGTTAAGCCCTTTACCCTATTAGATAAATAAAAGGAAATTGCACTTGATTGAAACCAAATGGGAGTCTACACTTACGCATTGAAGTCTGTTTCTGCCCATATGGTTTCTTTGGCATGGGTGATACTGAGAACCCGGTGAATTCGTCTGGACTGAAGCCATGTTGGCTCCGTGGGGGCAACTTCTCTCTGAAGGACATTTGGCTTGTACATAAAGGATAGAGAAAGGAAATACGTTTGCATTTTCTGTAGCCTCTTGCTTTTATTATGCTAGCTCTCAGATTTTCAGCTTGCCCTGACCTCGATCCTTGAACCTGTCTTTCCTGCCTTCAGAAAGGCACTTACCTCCTGTGCACACGGCAGCCTCTTGGAGAGCTGCCGGGGGAGAAGACAAACAAGCCCCAGCATCAACAACAGTGCAAAGGGATGCAACTATTAATTAAGTGTAAAAATAAAACAGCCTGGCATTTTTCTTTGTTTGAAGAGAGATTTTTAAATTACCGCATTCAACATGGGACCTCTCTCTCTGTCACTTCGGTGCTCATAGGAAATGCAATGTGTGTTCTGGGCAGTAGCTCTCTTCCCAATACAGAGGCACAAGCAAGTTTTCTGGCTTCCCTCAAGCACTTAAAACTACTCAACACCACAGACTTCATCCATTTTTTGAGTTTTACAGACACCCCGATTTATTTTTGAATAGGTCACCTCTGAACTAACAAAATAAAGTGAAGAATCGAAATTGTCTGCGTAGAGAGAGAGCCGACTTGAATTACCCAGATAACTCTTTTGATTCTCCACTTTGCTTTGCTAGGGTGGACATGGCCTTAGAATCCCTTAGTTAATCCTGCCTAAATTCATTTCAAATTTTAGTTTCCAAAATACCAAAAATTCACTTGACTCTCTCCCTTTTCTTTTCTTTCCTTTTCATTTTATTTTTTCCCTTATCCCATCTCGATCTCCCCTGGTCATACAACCACTTTCCTTTGGGTCTGTTTGTTTTGATTCGCCTGACACTGCTCTTTACCAGTGCACTCGCTGCCTTTCTTAACATGGGATGCCTGTTATTTTCATTATTTAGTCCCAACCCCTATGTCTCCCTCTTCGAAATCAGTGAGCACTCCCAGTGAAGCTGGAAGTCAAGACTCAGGAGATCTGGGACCCGTAACCAGGTAAGACTTGTTCCTCTGCAGTGTTCCTTCCCTGGGTGTCAGTGGTACAAAACCAGAAACCTACAAACCGTCTGATTCTATTCTCAGTATACTGTTAAATGTGCATGCATATGCATGCATGCCAGTTCCTTTACATTTGCATTTCTGGTGGCTTGATATTTCTAATGGTATAGCAAAGAATTTGGCCACTGGAAATGATAAGCTTAGATATCCATATGGTAGTGCTGTGTGCCCAGTTAGCACCATTTTAAACAAACGAATGCATACTCATTGCCTTAGACCCCAAAGAAAGCAACAAGGGGCCAAAGAGAAAGTCAACATATTTGACTTTTTCTAATTTTCCTTGGGTTTCATTTTCCATGAGAATTTTAGTGATTAGAGCATTTGAGATCATAGTAAGCCTAAACTTCATCTTTAAGGAATCTCATTCATTTAGCTATTTCAAAGGACTAATTTGAGAACTTGGTCTATAAATTGCTTTATCATCATCATTCTCATCCTTAGGGTTCACTGTTTCGCATTAGTGAATCAATTGCCTTTTGTTATGATACTGTGTACTTATGAATTGCTTTAATTTTTTTAAATGCATGTAGATAGTTTCTCATTTGATCAGAGAAGATCAAGCAATACATACAATGTGAAAAGAGTAACTCAGAAGTTGGTTGGTATTAATGGACTCTCCATAATTTACGATGCAACTAATTGTTCTTAAAAATAATAATTTACTAGATTATCCTGTCTTCATCAGGATTACACATATCCATAGTCAGGTGGTATAAAGGAGAATGTAATTGGGCCTGTGGCAACTGATTAGGTCTATGTGGGACTTTCAGTGGACCTTATCTTCCAGTTTTTTCATAGGAAGTAAAACTTTAATCATTATGACAATATCTGCTAAATTTTAAATGTCAATAACTTTTAGTAAGAACAGAAGAGATCCAGGTTTGTTTTATGGGCTGCCAATTTGTGGCAAATTGAGACTGGTCTTAACTCTCATAAAACAAACAAAAAAATTCAGGCATTGTGATATGTAGTTAGCTTACACTGGTCCAGTATCCCTCTCTCAACAGTGTTTTAAAAATTAGTACCAGGGCTAATCAATGACACTATTAGCAGAGGATACTTATGCTCCAGGAAGATGATCGATAGGATTCTCTACCATGCAGTGACAAGGAGCTCTCTAAGGGAAGCCAGAGACTTATGAAAAAGCTTAGATCCAGGAGTGGACTTGGGGCTCACACTAAATTCTAACTCCAATTTAAGAACAATTAGTTCTTACAACAGCCCTGCTTGATACTCACCCTCATGAAGGAAACATAGAAGATAGGGGTGTTATAGCAAAATGTGGTGAAGACATTAGATGGTTCCTGGCTATCAGATAGCATAGTGTCTGGGCTCTTAAAGGCTTCTTTCCAAACAAGCAGCCTCCTAAGTGAGAAGTCAGCTAAGTCCACATGAAAGAAGCGCACCATCATCTGTGACCCGAGTTGTAAATTAAATAGTCCAGAGCCAAAGGAGGGATAGTGTCAGAATTTAAACTGTGAGATTCTGGTTTGCCAAAGACTGTGAAGGACAGCAGAAGCCCAAGATATCTTTGTGAGATCTGCACAGGATAATACGCCCCAGGTGTCTCCCTCTCACCGTAGTGGAAGGATGGGAATAAACTGGTTACCAAAAAGAGTGTTGGGGGGGG
>NW_022103920.1:61876798-61880868 GCF_000313985.2 Echinops telfairi
AGTATTGGAGTGATAACTAAAGGAGATAAAAATGATAAACCTGATTTGACCAGTTGATACCTTATTACTTACTCCCCCTTCTGATACACTTTGGACTTGATCTGGTTTTCAGTATTTTCTATTTTTTATTGCTCATATTGAGGTTTATCTTTGATGTGTTTTGGCTTTGTGGGTTGCCTTCTTGAAAAACATTTATGTGTTTTTCTGTTTTTCGGTAAATGAAACCCAGGATTGGTGAACTTACAGAGACAACAAGTAGAATAAGGGTTCCTGGGTGTATGGTGGGGGAGGGCAAGGGCTCTTGGGGCATGGGACAGATAAAGGGGAGCTGATATCTAGAAAACATTGTGAAACTGATGTGGGCGCAATTGCGCAATACTGCTTAAGGTGACTGAACTCTGGAATGGGGTGATATGTGTATTAGCTCCTAATAAAATGGTTTTCGGAAAACAAAAAACCCCACAACACAACAAAAAAGAACTTTAATAAAATTTTACATTAAAAAATGGAAATGTCTGCCATATTACCATGTGGTTGGTCTGTCTTTAAGTCCTTATCTATTTGCATACATTTCTTGGTACCATACACAGATTTGGGGTATGGATTTCTTTCATTTTTCTTAGTTTACTTAACACATCAGCATTTTCATTTGAAATGCTGTTGTTTCCATCCAGGCCCAGAGAACTGGTGGCCAAAACAAGATGGAAATGGGCATCGTCTAGTATTAGCCTGAACTGTGGGCGTTTTGGTTTTTAGCTTTTTTAATCTTTTTGAAACCATCAGGTAACACTGGAATTACCGATATTTGTCTGTTGGTGTGCTTTTGACTGAGTATTTTGTTTTGTTGGGGCTTTTGAAATCTGTGAACACTGCTCTCATTGAACAAAAATGAAAGTAGAGGCTTTTGTGGGCATGAGGCTGGTTTCTTTTAGCAAATCGCCTTTGTGATTTGGAGCAGCACACGTCCTCTCTCATCTTTTGCTTTGAACAATTCAAAAGGTCTTTGAGGGAAAAATAGTAATAATAACACAGTTGTGTAAGATCTAACATTTATCCAAAAGCTGGCACAATATAATCACATTCCTTAGGGGGCCCATTGGCCTGTCATTAAGTTAATATATTTGACCGTTTCTATACAATGATGGTGTTGTGTCATTGCTGCTTAGCTTCAAGGGGTGCATGGCAACATCTAATTCTATTACTGACTTCACAGTTGATGAGACCTTTTGAAAACATTCTGGAGAAAGCTGACCTACGCTGTTATTGCTCTGGGGATAACGACAATTAGGGTTCTCAGAGAACATCATCCTGCCTCTCGTTCATTCTCTTACATGGCTTTTAAAAAATTCAGTGAATCACTTTGAAAAAGTAGTAGTCCACTCCCATGTCGCACAAATAATAATGATGTTCTTTTCTTAGAGGAAAACTCAGTCAAAGTGGGTCACTAGAAGTTGATCAATAAGTCTCTTGCTTCATAAAGGTTTCATAGGAATGTAAGAGAATTGGCACAAGGAAAAATAAAAAGAGATGGCTTTCAGGAAAACTGAGAACATAGTTTATTTGAATAGAGAGCATTGTAAATCCTGCCTTTGTTTTGAACTTAGAAAATTCAATACAAATTTCTGGTTTTGCCTCAATAAAAAAATAGATATGAGAATTAAAATGTAGGAGAATGTGGTTTTTGGCTTAAATTCCATTTGGGATATCTTTTTCTGTATAAAAGACATTTCTGAAAATAGATGATTATTAACTTCAACACTTCATAAAACACGAAATCGGGAAAAGAGCTTTGCAATTCCTAAAAATAATACTCTCCAGTCATAAGTGCTCTTGTTTGTGTGGGTTTAGGTTCTCGGCGAGTGAAAGACCTTCTCATAAGATAATTTACACTCAAGGCAACCCAGCTGGTTATAGCTACCGATGCACATACACTCTTATAATTCATTGAACAAAATTTCAAACCAAAGCTAAAATTTTTATTAAGGGACCACATATGCCAAAGATTTCTCGTGACTCTTGTAACTAGTTTCTTTGAAAATTGGCACACTCGCATATACCTTTTTGGAGAAAAGGCTAAAAAAAAGTGTTTTTAAGAACTAAAGTATAACACATATGCCCTTTATTTATTTTAAGAGTACCTAAAGAGTTTTTTAAATGAGTGACTAGAGAGGATAAATACATAGAAATTTTGGTATGGTTAAATTTTTAACTTACTTTATAAAACTGAGAGTGTCACAGTTTGTTATACAATTTCCACAGTTGCTTTTATAGTCTGTTTCCTATTTATGATTTTTATGTGAAGTATTTTTTTTCTTTTTCTCCTGATTAGTTTTGATAGATTAGATTGATTCTTGCCCAATTAATGATGTTGAATGGCTCCCTGACTGAAACGCCTTTTCATTTTATTATCATAACATTTGAAAGATTAGTTTTCTTATAAACATACGTGAAAAAATGCTAAATAAACTTAAGGCAATTCAAATCCAACAAAATAATAAGAGGCTGTTAAAAGGATTTATTTTTAAAAGAATATTTTAGTATTTAAAATGTTACTATAATTTAGCATATACATAAGTGAAAGATGGAAAAATAATTGTTACAATATATTCTGACACCAGTTGAGACATTTCAATATCCACTCTCATTTTTTAAAACTTAATATGCAAGAACTAGAAATATAAATGATACAATAAATAAAATACTGTAAAGAATATTGATCCCACACCAATGGTCAACACATTTTATACATAATATTGAAGCATCAGCACTCTATAGCCCTGGAAGAAGACTGACTTATGCTTAGCTGATTATTATTAGTCTTTCTTCTTAAGAAAATAACACATTTCTTGAAGGCAGGAATGAGGAGACATTTGGGTTAGATTCATATAGTGGATAAGCAATAAATATTTGTTGAATGAATACACCAGTGTCCTATTCTTTATAGACAATACTAAGACACAGAATAAGCAATTTGCTCAAGTTCAAGTAGTAAAGAGCTACAGTGCTAGATTTGGAATTGAGGCAGGTTGATGGAAGTGTCTGTAATCTATATCACTTCCCTACCCTGTCTCTAACAATTGATGTGTGAGACAGGGTACACCCAATGAGGTTTGGTGGTTATGGTTAAGATTCAATAAATTAATACTTGCAAAGAACTTAGAAGACAGCCTGGCATATAGTAAATGTTGGTGAACTTTAACTAGTATCATGTTTGGTTTTCTTTAACACTTTGATGCAGCCGTTTTTCTAGTGGGAAAATATCTTTTTAGATTCCTTCCTAGAACAAAAAAGTAGGCCTGTATCTTCAGCCAAGCCATTATGTAAAAATGTTGAGATAACAAAACCAAGGTCAGATTGTGGTCCACCAGAGACCAAAATCCTTCATCACTAGCATTCGGATATTTGTACAGAAATGGATCCACCAATTGATGCTTATCCTGCCCACATTTATTCTTCTCTACCACCAGAATTGGCTTATGACAGTCTGATATGAGGGCTTCCTGCCCAGGACTTTTCTTCCTACTAAGTTGTGACAAAGCTAAGCGAGAGACTGTCTGGTCTCCAGGCATCTGGAAAGTGTGTTGATCTCATAACGTTTCCTGGAAGTCAAGGCATAGGCTACACATCATCCTAAACCTGATTCAAGAATGAAACTCTCATGACGATTTTAAAGATAAAATATTTATCTCTGTGATAACACACTGCCATCTCTGATTATAATAATGGCAGGCATATCATAGTCTCATTAACAAATAGAAAGGGTGGTTTTGATATTTATGTTTAATAAGAAGTGATCAGGAGGTGGGAAGGTGGTAGTAGTGATAAAATTATTTTGAGCTTTTTTTTTTACAAGATATAATCTTAGGATCATCACTAAATTTTGTTTTTTCAAATGAAGCAGGGCATTCAAGCCCTCCAAATCTAATTTTTAGTAGTCCCTCACTATTACCAAACTAGCACTCATATATTTTAGACAGTCAGTATAGACCATCACAAATAAGAAAATGAAAACATCATATTTCTACCACCAGAGATAATGGTTATAACACACACACACACACACACACACA
>NW_022103920.1:61880982-61893859 GCF_000313985.2 Echinops telfairi
TATATATATATATATATAGAGAGAGAGAGAGAGAGAGAGAGAGAGAGAGAGAATCATCCTGTACAAACTGTTCAACTTGATTTTCCTAATTCTCTGAATTTCCAGTTGAAAACACTTTCATATTTCCCCATTTGTTCCCACAAGCAATTCCATAGTTAAACACTGAGGCATGTCATCATATCAGTATCTATTATCCCCAACCCCTTATATCCATTCATTTTCTCTAGGGCGCTAAGGCCCCTCCCCCAAGGAGCTAAAGCATTTAGAAGATGAAGACATTTCTTCTGAAGACTTTAACAGGAGAACCCTAACCCACTAGGAGTAGATTGGGCATCATTCAGTCTATCTGTTTCATGAGCATTTCCTACTGGGATCCACGGTCAAAGGGGCAGATCTCGGCAGTCCTCTGCTGTATTCCATTTGAACATTGGGCCTCCATAAAACGGATATTTTTATGCTGACAGAACACTTGGCTAAAATTCAAAATTGTATAAACTCAGCCTTTCCTCGATTTGTTGCCTCATGATAAACTCTTCAATAAGGACATTGAAGTGACCTTTGAGCACTTTGCTCATGATCAACTTTCGCTGCATCATCGCAGGAGAGAAGAATGTGTCCCAGGGCCACAAGTACCGAGTGCCCATCAGAAAATCCTCAGGCCCTGTCTCTCTAGCCTTCCTCAGAGTCCATGGCATCCCTCTGGATCTTTCCAGAAAACTTCTGGAGAAAATGACACCACTATTTGGAGGCTCAAAGGGCGGCAGTAAAGAGACACTAGTAAAAACAAGAAATTCGCAATAAAATTATTCAAGACCACGCGAGTAACGTGAACAAGACTAGTAAGTTTTGCATACATAAACACATTTTAGATTATGATTATATAAAACAAAGTTGAGAGGATGCTACTTGCTAATTGTACTTCACTGATAGCTGAAATCACCTTTTAAAGGCTTCTTAAAAGTCCAACTCTTTGGAAAGTAAAATAAGACTTATATGATATGTTATCTCTTTATGTAGCCCATTAAAATATTATTTCATAATTTTTGATACCTTATCATTCTGTATTCCTACGGTAGGAACCCATATAGCTGTAGTTACACTGTAAACATCTGCTTCCGAAAGAGGTTGCAGGGATTTCTTCTGGAGAATCTACTTTGCTGGTCTCTGTCAGATTTGGGGGCTGGGGGTGCCCTTGATTTATCATGTCATATTCTACATTTCTTTGTGGATCCACCTCAAGCATACTGCCTCCAAGGCAGAGTCGGGCCCCTAAGCATTCCATCGTATGGTTCTGTTGTTAAGCAACACAGAGGAGATTTTTCACACAGTGAAATTAAAAAGGGGGGGCTTTTGGGGGTAAGAGCTTGTTATCCGTATGTATTGCTCTGCTCCAAATATATTTCTGACATCAGAAAACGTTTATCCTGATCATTGCCTACCTTAAGTAAGGAAGTAATTGAGTCTGGAAGTGAAGCATTAGCTCGTTATTTAAATGCCATCCTTACTCAATTAACATCATTTTCATGAAAGTGACGTGTTGAGTGATCAGATGGATTTTTAAAATGTCCTTATTATTCAGCATCTTGCTTTTGGAAGTGGTACATGAAAAATAGATACGTTAGCATGGAATAGAGTGGCGATTTTCTCTTTGGCACTAAGTTTGTCAGTCCAGACTGTCGCCTCTGTCTGATTAGTCACTAGTGAGTTGTAGTGCAGAGGAAACATGTGAAACGAGAGTTCAGAGAAACTTAGGACAGAGTAGAATTGCCCCTTTGGGGATTCGTAAGCTGAAAATCTTTATGGGAGCAGAAAGTCCTATCTTTCTCAGAGTGACTGGTGGGTTTGAACTGCTGACTATGTGTTTAGCAGCCCAACTTCTAATCTACTACACCACCAGGGCCCTGCAGTCACTATGGGTTAGAACTCATGGTACCGAACAACAAGAAGGAAATGTTGTTAAGTTGTCACGCCTCTCAAATATGTATGCTCATATAGTTGAGCACAAATGTCATAAACTGCTATTCCCAAATCATTCATAATTCAGTTATAGTATGTTCATATGGGACAAGTGACTTCATTCATATCTGCCCTACCTGGAATGTGCTCCATATGAAGCACATAACCAATGTTGCCTCTGTGTGTGTGTGTGTGTGTGTGTGTGTGTGTGTGTGTGTGTGTGTGTTGCTACTGGGTAGGCCAATGGTCGGAAGAGGCTCGGGATGAGGACACAGGTAAAAGCAAGGATGTTCTCTGGTCTAGATAGAGAGTAGGGTGGCGGACAAGTGCCCAACTGTGATTTTTGCTTAAGGAGAACTAATGGAGATGGTTATTCAACCTGAGACACAGCGCAAACTTTCTCACACAGACAAAGTAGAGACTACATTACTGGGCTTAGCTGAACGTCTAGAGTGGGACTAACAGTGTCTTTGTTGCTCAGTTTCTTGGTGTTTGTAACAGTGCTCATGGCATCCTGAAGACCACGCTGGACAATTCGTCTTCAAGCTGGTATTGGGCCACCTTTGAGTAGAGCAGATTGTTGATGGCTGCAGAGAACTGTGAAATAAGAAGCCTGCATAGTTCTTCACATTTCTCTTTGGGATTATTGAAGGCCAGTATACTTGGAAAGGAAAGCATTTGAGCCTGGCCTTTAAAAAAGAAAAAAGACGTATGTGTTGGATAAATTGAAATGAGAACAGAAACAGACAAGAAACCATAAACAAGGAAACAGGATAACCCTCCGCCTGTTCCAGGCATGGCAGGAAAACGAGTCTGGGAGTCAAGAAGAACCACTGGGGTAGTTGAGACTAGTGGCCATTGAATACGTGGTCATCATTGCATTTGTGTGGATTCTTGTTAAAAACACATTGTGTGACAGCTCTAAGGTGAGCGAGTCACCTGTGTGTGTGTGAGAGAGAGATCTTTCTCTGAGGTATAAGGTCTAGTTTGAGGAAGCATTAACCTGAGACGGTACACACCAGGACTCTGTAGTTGAAAAGGATTGAGGCTTTAAAGACTTCAGCCTCACAAGTCCAATGGAGCGATGCTATTCTGTCTATGGATTACTGAGAATTGGAATTCACTCAACAACAGTTGTTTTTTTAGGGCCATGTACTGAGGGGTGGGCAGGAAAAATGAACCTTGGACGAAAAATGCTTGTTTTTGTGAGGTGGGGAGAGTACGGGTATTCAAATTTACAATGAGTTGGGGAGGAGGAGAAGTCAGGAAAACGCAAGGGAAAAGCACATAAGTAGGAGCCCAAGATCATCAGATTTCGAACCACAGAGGATGAGGAATAAGAGCTGGCCCTGGATTTGATCATTTGCAGGTCAGCAGCCTCACCAGTACTTGTACTGTCATTCTTATTGTTCCATTTATTCCCATAAGCTAAATTCCTGGGAGTGTAATCAGGCCAGGACTAATGCTGCTTTTTTATTTTGTTGTGGTTCTTGATATGCATGCCACATTATCTCCCAAAAGAACTCTACTAATTCAAAATGCCACCTGCAAAGCCCGAGAGCACTTCAACTACATTGGGTGTTAGTGTTACAAATGGAAGCGTTCTTAACCTCTCTGTCTAAATATTTACCAGAAATCATCTTAAAAAACGAAAACCAATGAAAAGCAGGAGCAAAGGTACCCTTTAGGGAAGAATGCTGAGGCTGGGTAAGGATGGAAAGAAAACTGGAAGTCTTGCTCTTGGAAAGAACTGAAGAGGAGGCGATGAATCACATACCAGCGAGCAAGGGGTATGCAAGACAAACATCAGGCCTTTCCCCTAACCTGCCTTTTGACAAAGTAACTAGGAATTGCCCTTCTGGATTTTCCCTTCTCTGTATCCAGTAAACTGATACCGAGGCAATAGCATAACGTTGGTCAATGGAAGGGGTTTTAAAGGAAGTTGCAGAGTGGTGAATTGGTAGAAGGCTTGAAACATGAAATCCTGTTACTCCTTTAGTAGGTCGCTGCTAGTTGGAAGAATTTTTGGCATTTTGTTTATTCTTTTTTAAAGGAAGGATTGAAACATGCGTTGTCTTCAAACTGTAGAGTAACCGTTACGGTGTGGACCATTTCCTTGAAATGCCAGAGGCGACCCTGTCCGGCATGTTAAAGTTCAACAGTAGATGATTATATTACATTATGTGGGAAGATTTTGTACCTACTATTTTGAAACAAATTGGGGAAATGTGACCTTAATTGGAATGTCCATAAGTGGCAATATAACCACAAGGCTGTAGAATCATAACTCTGCCTTTTAGTCCAAAGTATGCAAGGAAGTATTGGCTTATTCAGGATATGTGCAAACAGCGGGTTCTCTACGAATATGATCGAATATGATCGGAGAACCGTCTTTAAATCTTCAGAGCTAACCCAAAGCAATCAGCCCCAAGCAAATCAAAACTGAGAAATGCAACTCTTAGAAATAAATAAATACCAGAAAGGTTTAGCAGCCAGGAACCCTGTACAGAAATCTAATGAGAGAGATTGTGCTGGTCATCCAAAGCAGTGGAGAGCAGGGACACCCAGGCAGCAGCGAGGCCGTCTCCCTGAAAGATGTGGATGTGGTAGTGGCACTTGTTGAGAGGTCGTCAGAGGCTGCCAGGAGCTTGGTGCTTAGAACTAGCTTCACTTGTTCTGATTCCAAAGATGCTGCTGGTGGTCTGGCTTCCTGGATGCCGACTTTCCAGGAGAGAGGACTTTGACAGACTTGCATGCTTGTTCTGCCAGGCCGGTGTTATTCTCATCGTAATGGTTAAGTGGCATTTGATTTTACATAGCATACTAAGTCTAACTAGACTTAGCAGATAATCACAGCCAAGTACAATAAACCAAACACTAATGATAATGAGTTTTGTATGTTCAAATCTTTACTCTGTCTGCCCTTCAGGAACCAAGTTAAATTGATAATGAAAATACACTCCAATGAGTTGACCCAGAATAAAAATTTAGTGAACAGAAATTATAACTATTATTATTAACCTTTTGAGTATTTACTGAAATTTTCCATCGTGTCAGACCCTGGACAAATGCTAACTGCTTACTTCTTTGTATATGCTATCAGTATATCATTCCCATGAAACCCAGCGCTACAGAGTCGATTCCTGCTCAACGTGACCAATGGAGGTTTTCTGAGGCTGTACACTTTTTATGGGAGCAGAATCGTCTTAACTGTCTGTCATCAAGTGGCTGGTGGGTTTGACTCACCGACCTTGCAGTTTGCAGGCCAATGCTTACCTGGGGGTGCCAGCAGGACTCCTTGACCAGTGTACGAGTAGATGTCAATATTCCTATGCCTCCATTCTCTTTCTAAAAGAAAAGATTCACAGATGAAGTTTCCTGCCCCACAGCTCCTCTCAGGTGAAATGTGACAGCAGCTCGGGCTTACTTCCTAGAGTTCATTAACGCACAATGCCGTTGCTTCTTTTGTTTCTTATAACTAAACCCAAGACGCCCAAGAGATTTAGGAGAAGCCACTGTTTCACTCTCAACAACATAGCAGCATGATGATGAGATAGCTAGAAAGTACAATCTGTATTTCCCGAGTTAAAGGAAATGATCCCACTGAAGAAGCGAGAGTGGAAAGGTAGTGTCCTATCATATTCTAAAAGAACCGTGAAGGGCTGGTATGCCAGCACTCCCATGTTGCTGGGGCCGAAGCTAAATTGCCCAGTGACTCACAGAAGACCTTTGGCCGAAGCTCAGGCCCACCTATCTCCCCCTCTCCACTAGTCCCAGATATGGCCTTGTGTTGGGGTGCTGCAGTCAGTAGGAAAGTGTTTCCACACGTCTGCGCAGAAGGCATTCAGCAAATGTTCCCTGGACATCCCTACTCCCCCTTGGAAGCACGACTAGCCTTTGCCATTTATTGTATTGGCTTTAAGACCTTGATTGACTTTAGTCCGAATCCTGTGCCAGCCCACTCCCCCCACAGAAGACAACAGGGAAAACCAAAAGGACAATAACAAAACCCACACGCTGGAAAGCACCTTTGGCTTTCCTCCTACATTAGGGCATGATGGTGGCAACGACTATGATTACTTCGAGTGAATAGTAGCTATGTTGCTGGGCGCTTAGGTATAGACACTACTTTTGTTGTGCCTGAGCTAAGGTGAACTCCAGACTGCTAACTCGCGCCTCTGCTATGGGGTTGGGACAGAGCAGCCCCGTTTTTATTTCCTAAGGGCACTATGAGGTCAGGGGAACTGTTGGTACAGAACAGAACAGATGGGCCACCTGAGAGTGGCGTTCTTCACCTACATCACCGAGGCGAAAAGGTCAAACAAGGCCAGTCCTTCCAAGTGAGCCCTGCTCGCAGCCAGTAAGAAAGAGCTGCAGGCTCTCCGTCCCCAGCAGAAGAAGCATCTTTGAAGACAACAGGTCTGATTTCCAGGGGTATGTGGCCAGCAGTGCCTGAATCCCTTTCGTGGGTTCCATTACACCCCCCGTTTGGCGCAAGGTGAAGCCATTGGCGTCCAGGAAGAAGCAGAAGGCCTGCTTTCCTTGAGGACAGACTAAGTCCGAGCAGTGGTTCTCACCCCTGGCTGTATACGAGAGTTGCCTGGACAGCTTTCAAAGCTTACCTAAGCCAAGGTCCACCTGCTCTGGGGTGTTCTGGAGCTCAGGGCAGCCTTGAACAAATAACAGGCTTAGAGACGAGTGCATGTGAACCTTCGTGATACCGTCTAGATGCTGACGACTGAAAGCAATAATCTAGTCCATTCAGTTCTCTAAAGGTAATCACTTCGCCATGCAAGCATCACTTGAATGCGCTAGAAATACAAACTCCCAACCCAGATCTATGGAATCAGACTTTCTGTGGTTGTGAACCAGCATTCTAGCTTTTAAAATCTTATTAGCTTAATAATTTTAATAAGACTTCCAAGTTCATCTGGTAGACATTGAGCCTTGAGAACCACTGGTGTAGGCCGAGGCCTTGTTACTCATACGGTCCATAAACCAGCAGCGTCTAGGTCCCCCGGAGCTCTTTAGAAATGCAGACTCTCAGGCCACCCCGACCAAAGAAATCAGTATCTACATTGTAAAGATAGCTTCAGGTATGTGTAATGGCAGTGAGCGTTGGAATGTATAAATCCCCCTGATTGTATAGTGTATTACACCTGGGCTCTAACCATAAGGTCAGCAGTTAGAAGCCATCAGCCACTCCTAAGCGAGAAAGCTGAGGCTTCCCGCTCCCACAGCAAGTTACAGCCTTGGAAACCCCAACAGGCAGTTCTAGTCTGATCATTATGAGTTTGAATCAATTTGAAGGCAGTGGGTTTAGTATGGGGTGGGGGAGTGGTGGTGGGCGGGGTGAGGGAGGTGGGACTGGTAAGCATTTGTGAAAGTTTCAGAAGCACTGATCTAAGAAACATTAGCCAAATAATGTTCTCAAAAATAAATAAGTAAAAAGACTAGTTATCTTTCAGAGCATTCAGGTTAAAAGCAAGAGCATGGTGCGAGCTAGTCAGGGAATTGCACTCTGATTCCTCCCAACAGCAGTGCATACACGGGATGTAGTTCATAACGAGGGCATTGGCTAAAAGAAACTGTAGGTATAGTGGCTGTTGTCATACTACATAGAGCCCTGGTAGCTTAGTGGCTTATGCATTGGGATGCTAGGGGCAAAGATGGCAGTTCACAACCTCCAGCCACTCCTTGAGAAAAAGATGAGGTTTTCGACTCCTGTAAAGACTTATGGCTTGCAAACCCACAGGGGTAGTTCTAGCCTGTCCTACACGGGATCTACTCAATTGCAATGAGTTTGGTTGTTCGGTTTTGTGGTAGTAAGAATGGCAACTGCTTATCCAAAGGTTACTGTATAACTGTGTTTTCCCCTGTAGAAAACCAGAGACATCATCCATTCATTCTACAGATATTATAATATTAAAGCAAATTTGCCACATACTGCTCCAGGATCTTTCTATATGTAGAAAGGGAGCAGCCCATACCGCTATGAGCCTTACGTCATAGTCAAAGAGCAAGCAATACATATAGGGATGTTATGCAATCTTAGTAAAGCTACGTACGCTGAAGAAAAGAAAGCATGATAAGAGAAGGGCATAAGGAGTGACAAAGGAAGGGTAGTGGTGAGAGATGGAAATGTTCCCTAACGAGGTGGCATTTGAGCAAATCATGGGTGAGGCATAGCAATCAGCCACATCGCTATTTGTAGGACAAACATCAAGGGCAGGGGCCTGGTATGGAGGGAGGGAGGAAGAGATTCATTAGAGGGGAGTTTGGAAGGTAGTTGCTGCGATAGCACAAATATTCTTGTAAGCCAAATAGAACAAAGAAATAAGAAGGAATTTAGTCTTAGTTACCTAGTGCTGTGGTACAAGAGATTTCGCAAGCCAATAGCTTTAACAAATAGACATTTATTTACACTTTAGAAGGTTCCCAGGCAATCTTCACATGGCTTGGTATCTCCTGTCTCACTCCACCTCCTTCCCACGACCGCTCCTCTCCTTTGCTTTTGATATCTTATATCAAAAAAGATTAATTTAAAACACAGCCCATGCTAATCCTGGAACATGAATATAGCAACGACAGCCCATCCCCAAGTGGGACTATAGGCACAGACATAGAAGTTAGGGTTTACGGCGCATGTGCAGACACAATTCAATGCACAACAGTTTCCTACGCTCTTATGGGCCTGCAGACCTTGTTAAACTATAGTGGAGCGTCAGAAAGTTTGCGTGGACCTGGGGTTATACATTCCAGCAAGCTCCCCAACAGGTTGATACTGTTGGCTGTGGGTCACTCATAGAGTAAACACAAAGGAACGAGGGTCAAGAGCTTGAGCAACATGCTCAATGTCACACCACTGGTAAATTGCAAAGGCAAGATTTGAATCTCAGATTTTTGACGGCGAATGCTGTGCTGTACATCAGCATAATCTGTGGTATACCTGAGGACTTCATGCCTGATTCACCTGTAACTATGTGCAGGCAATGTAAAGGGCTTGACATTCTGCTTATAGAAGAGCTGTTTCTTTCCTTTTGTTTTGAAGGAGATCTAAAAACAAGGGAAATGGAATGCCTTGGTAGTTGTTGAAATGTTGTGCTACCGCTTGCGAATTACTTAAAAGATGTGTAGTGTAATTAACCCGGGGCCACTTAGAGACAGGTGATCGTGTTGTTGAAATACATATATATATAAATGCCCATGAGTCTTCAAACCCAATGCATTATATTTGCAGTGACTGACCTGAAGAAGTTGGTTACTCCTCAGGCTCTGGACTTGCATATGTCTCTCTCTATCTCATTGGAAGAATCGTGTGCTCTCAGACGTGGGCGAACTGTGTTAGTCAGATCCATGTAACTGTTTACATGCTCAAGTCCACCAGATTTCAATATAGAAAAAGCCAACAAACTAATAAATGACGGGGAGGTGTATTTAGTTTAAATTCAAGGTTCTGGGCCTTCTTCCAACGAGCTACGATGGTGCAGTAGCTTAAGCATTGGGCTGCTAACTTCAAGGGTGGCAGTTCAAACTCACCAGCTGTTCCAAAGGAGAAAGATGAGACTCTCTGCTCCCCGAAACATTTTGTGTCTTGGAAACCTAATGCTGCAGTTCTGTTCCTTCCTGGAGGACCTCTGTAAGTCAGAACGGACTGGGCAGCGGTAGGTTTGTGATCATAGCGTCCAGTGTCAAGCAGATGTTCAAAGGAAAGGGTGGTTCCCTGCGTCTGTCGTGTCTGATATTAACTGGGTCTTCCTGCCCCAGGTGGTGGAGGGGCGACGAGGTGGGGAGATGTTCTGTGTATGTACCGTATATGCCTTGATGATGGACACGGTTTGGTTTGGTTTGTTCCCCTTCCCTTCTGTTAATTCTGTGTTCTTTTTCCTTTGTGCTGCACGATTAGGACCCTGCAGTGGGACACAGACCCCTCAGTGCTGCAGCTGCAGTCAGACTCTGAACTTGGGTATATGTCTGCTCTTTTGTTACTCCTTCTATTATTTCTTTGTTACAATTGTGTTGAAATGCTTAAGCAATTGTTTACTCCTGTTTTTCTCCCCTTGTGTTGAACTTCCAGTTTGATCATTTTGTTTTCTCCTGTTACTTTTCCTTTAGACGTGTTAGGCCTTGAAATAAAAAGTCTCTCTTTGTGGAAAACCCCACAAAAAGATGGCTTTGATCTCTCCTTTCCCCTTTTAGTTCTACTCCTGGAAAACAACCCCCGAAGAACATAAACATAACCCCCATCTCTATGTGAAGGTGGGGCGGTCCGCAGATTCTGCAATGAGAAACAACTTTGACTATGTCCTAACCATCCTTTCACTTTACTACCAAGCTGTCTTAGGTCAAATTCTGTCCAAGATCCATTAACCCGAGGCCATTTTTTGGTCTAAGATCGGTATTAAAATGTGTCCTATTTATTTCCTTTCCTTTTCACTCCCTTGGGGATTCAAAGTAAACATTTAAACAGATAAACTTTCCTATTAGAGCAAAAGAAGATTTGTTCAATTCCCCAATCCTAAAAGAATCTTAAATATCTGGTGTGAGATAATTCCTCCTACATGCTAAAGATAACACTTTTCAGAAGGAAAATTATAATCACAGGTTAAGGAAAAGTGCTTCAAAATATAAAGTGAATCCTCTAAGAGTAAATCACATGTCCTAGAAACATAGTTTATTTCTGTTACAGGATTTAAGTGAACGATACTCACACAGAAGGTATTTCCGGTGGCTGTTCATACCAGCTCATGCGCAAACCCCGGAAAGCTGAGTGTGCACCTATCTTCCTAAGGCCGCATTCAATGGCTTTCCATTGGTAGCTTGTAAGCAGCCATACAGGAGATATTTACACCACGGTCATCAGCAAACAGGCACTTCCTGAACCACTTCATACCCAACTGGCTTTTAAACATTTATCACCATGTCACTGGATATTTCATTATATAAACTGCAAATGTTATTGTAGCAATCTTTTAAACTATCCTCCCCCTGAAAAAAAATATATACACCAGTGAATCCCAAAGTGCACTTTTATTATTTATTTTGAATTCCTGACAGTTTCTCAGCATGTTGTCTCTGGGTTTATATCCATGACCATACCTGTAGTAAGAGCTTTAAGAATTACCTGCTTGTTAAGTTAAATGCCAACTGCCTGTGTCCCTTGGTCTATGCAAAGGGCATTGCTACATTCGCAACAGCACTAAACTAAGGAGCTATCCTGAACACCTGCAGTAATTGATGTGCAATTTCTGTTTAGCTTCACCAATCTCTTGGCTATATAAAAATCTAGTCCGTGTGTGTTACCTTTCAATTATTATTATTTATATAGTCGAGGAATGTGACTCAATCAAGCAGTTAAACTATTACTGTATTGTCAGGGCAAGTTTGGAATGCAATTCTTCAATCTTCCGTGGTGTCTAAAAGCACAAGGAGTAGCAGGCACTGGCAGTCCACTGTGTGCATGGAAAATATGACAGTTTAGGGGGATTGTGGCATTTATTCCCTGAGGTGGAGCAGTTGACAGCTTTCCCACTTATATTTGTTTTCCAAGCAAGTACTGGTGAGTCCGCCGATTAAGTCCTGTCCCTACTCTATGGTAATATTGGTGTCTCCTACCGCCCCTCCCACATTTTCCTTCCGAGTGGAACCACTGAGTCAGTGAGGGGCCATACGTGATGAGACTGTTCACCAAGAATAGCTTCCCGGAGAGCGTTCCACAGGAATGCGCAGGAAATATTAGTTGACAAAGGAGATTGGTTACATGCTATGATTTCACATATTATCTTAATGAAAATTTCCCCTTTTCATTGATCTTCTGATAGCACAGTGATCCTCTGATATCCATTGAGCTTCCAACCACAGGTTGGGAATTTGAACCCTACAGGAGAAAGATGCAGATGTCTTTTCCTGTGAAGATGTCAGCTCTCAGGAACCCAAAGGGGCGTTCCACTTTGTCCTACAGGGTCCCCGTGAGTTGGAATAGACTCAGTGACAGCAGAGAGCCGTTGGAGGTGGGGCAGTCTTTCTTTCATGCCTAACTTCATGAAATACACCTTAGACAACAATAAGAATTTTCCAGGGAAAATTTTGTTTCCTCTTCTCAAGCTTTGACATGGGGTTTATCATAGACCACTGCTGTCTATACCACTTCCATTTTTCAATGGATTAATTGAAATATAATTGACATAAAATAGATTCTAAAAATTCAGAGTGCACAATTTAATGGATTTTAGCATATGCATACACATGACACCATAGTCACAATAAAAATAATGAAATGCCCATTTTCTTCAAAAGTTTCCTGTGTCCCTTTGTAGCTTTCACTCCTACCTCCCTTCTCCCCCCCCCCAAAATAACTGATAGGCTTTCTTTCACTGTGCATTACTTTGCATATTCTGGAATATTATATAAAGGAAATCATACAGTATAACTGATTCATTTCACTTCAAATCAATTTTGATATTGTGTTAGTCTGGGTTGACTAGAGAAACAAATTCATAGACACTCGTATGGGTAAGAGAGAACTTTATATCAGAGCAATTGTACATTAAGAAAACATCCCAGCCTAGTCCAGGTTAAGTCTATAAATCTGATATTAGCCCATATGTCCATTACCAGTCTACAAATCCTTATTCAGACTCACAAAGCACATGCAATGATGCCAAATGCAGGAAGATTGACATAAAAAAGATTTCCAGGTCAGTTGCTGGAAAGTCTTGTGGATCCAGTGATGGTGGAAGCATCTTAGTGCTGGCGTGGATCTCGTGAGTCCTCCAGCTCCAGGGCTCTAGCGTAGCTCCATGTGTCTTGGCATCAGGAATTGTCTGTGTCCCACCTCCAGCGAGCTATTGATCTCCGTAGAGCCTCCATATGAGGTCATCAAGCAGCAGACTGATTGACAGGTTAAACTCCACCCGTCACT
>NW_022103920.1:61894263-61896163 GCF_000313985.2 Echinops telfairi
GCCTTTATAAATGGAATGTGCTAGAAACTCATTGTGGTTTTACTCTACATTTCCCTAATGCCTAATGAATTCATATCTCTTTCTGTACTTATTTTCTATCTGAATGCTTCAGAAGATGAAATAACTAAATATGTCATCTTTTTGTTTTTTTAAATGGGTTGTTTTTTCTCTCGTTACATTTTGAGAATATTTGATGTGATCTGGATATAATCTTTTATTTTATGCGTAACTTGCAGACTGCTCTTCCAGTCTAAGACTTGTCTTCTTTCTTTCGTTGTTTCACTTCCTTTGTAGCATCTACCGAAGCAAAGTATTTGATTTTGAGAATTCCACCTTTCTAAAAATGGAGATCATGCTTTAGATGATATGCTTCCTATTTCAATGATTCCTTAAAATCTTGTTAGGATAGAATTCCCCTATGGAAATATTAGGATCTGAAATTTTATTTGGGGGAAGATTTTATAATTATAATACGAAGGTAAGTGAAAAATTATTGTACTAGGGCTACAGTACATACATGTGTGCACACATTTATTCCAAACAAAATATGTTGCAGTGTGTCTCTGTGTTCAGTGGATGGCTACAGACAAGTCCTTTCAGGAATACATGTGTCTCAATCTCAATAGAGTGCCTTCAAAAATAGTATTCTTTTTGTGCCACCGAGTGATACACCAGGTTCACTAGAGAAACAAATCCAGTGACACTCATAATTGTATAAGAAAGAGCTTTATATCAAGAAGTAATTATGTATCAAGAAATCATCCCCAGCTCACTCCCACTCAAGCCCGTAAGTCCAATCCTAGTCCAAAAGCCCCCTTCAGACTCACACAGCCACATGTCATGATGCAGAATGCGGGAGAGCACATGTCAGTGGGTGCAGTCATGTGGCTCCAAGGTCGGTGGAAAGAAGCCAGGGCCCGACAGTTTGCTGGTTTAGGGGCAGAGAGGGGGACGGTCTCAGGGTCCTCATTGTGAGAAGGTCACACCCCCAAGGACACAGCATCCGGCTCTGACCTGATTGACAAGTTGCGCTCCAGCGCTGGCCAGGAGTGTGTAGCTGACATAAAATCATTTAACTGCAGTACCACACGTGGGGGGAAAAACAATTTTGAAATCAGAAGTGGTATCAAATTTTAAACAAAACTCAAGGAGACATCTTCACAAATCCCTGACATTTTAGAACGAGTTTACAGGAATGCTTCCCTACATGTGACAATGATTTTCTGACAAGCCAAGCAGTTTGAAGAAGGTCAAAGGTCAAAGAGATGAGTCAAGAGAATGAAAGCCATCAGTTTCATCAAATGAAAACTAAAAACACGGTGATTGAAGTCTAGGAACTGGTTCCGGAAGATGTTAGGATTACCATTGATGCAATAGCCAACGAAGTCGGGTGTGAACATGGTTCTGCATGTTCAGTTTTAAGCAAACATCTTGGCCTCAGCAAATTTCCAGTTCAATGGGTCAAAAAGCAGGGTGCAAATATCAGCTAGCTTTCTGCGATCTGCTCTTTTCTTTCATCTTTAAGAAAGATAGAAGATAATAGATGATTTTATGGAACAAATTGTAAACAGAGATGTGTCTTGGATTGACCAATGTGATTCTGAGGGCAAGGTCCAGTCAAACCAGTGGAGGCTGGTTTTGATTAGACCAGAATCTCTGGAGACGATTGGTGAATGAGCTGCTGAGCCAGTTAAATCCCAGGCAGGGACTCAACTCAGAGGTTGTCACAGTGTCTTCGGGAGACTTCAAAGGAATAACTTGATCGATTTTCTCAAAGAACAGTAGACAATTACAAGTGCTTTTATGAAGACACTTTAAGAAAATTGTAAACTGCTTGGTGAGAAAAAGACCAGAAATATTGTGCTGGGGAATTCTTTCCCATCTTGCCAGTGCTCCTGTT
>NW_022103920.1:61898562-61900119 GCF_000313985.2 Echinops telfairi
TGTGTGTGTGTGTGTGTGTGTGTGTGTGTGTGCATGGAGAAATGGAAACTCGTCCTTTCAGTAAACAGAAAATGTCAGCCATCAGGCTGCTTCTTGGAACTTGGCGAAAACACTCTCCCTGAATATAGATAATTAATGGAGAGTTGCAGGAGCCTGGGCAGCCAGGTTCACTGCCTCCATGTAGTGCCTCATCCACTCCCTTCCTCTGTGTGCTGTCTCTCTCCAAATAGAGGATTGAGTCCTTGAGATAATTCATCTTTATACCTGACTACACTCGAGTACAGTGTTAGAAAAACAATGACTTCTTCGTCACATTTGAACCTCTTTCATAGAGGTTCCTAAACTTAGGTGGCCCTTTAAGGAAAAAAAAAATTATTCAGTACCTGGCAGTTAAAAACTTGCATACTATAGTCCATAATGTAGACTGCAACGTAGGAGTCTATTTTTTCAGCCTGCCCGCCTTGGGCCATTTCAGTGCTCCCCAGGGGACGGTATTGCTCACTTTGGTAAACACTACTCTTTCATATCATGTGTGTTTCATGCTTGTCCCCTATATTATTATTTTCTTTCTCTATTCTTCCACCTTGACTCAACAATTTCTCTTATGACTGCTTCCAGGGTCATAATTTTAGTTTTGCCCTCTTTTCTAAGTTTTCCTTTTACATCTCTGGATATTTACAATGCACAGGAATCCACAATGAACTTGTCCACTAGAGTACTCATCATTATTATTATTATTAATTGGGCTTAATGTATATATCAAATCATTCCATATTTGAATCATGTCCAGCATAATTGGACATTCGCTACCACAATCAGTTTCCAAACATTCTTTTTCTATATGGACACCTAGACATTATCACCCCTTCACCCTGTCACCACTTCCGTGTCCCCTCCCCCCTAAACCTTTATTCCACCTGCTGATGCTCCAGGTTCATCAGTCCTGGTTTTCATGCCCCCAAAATGAAAAATCATATCCTGCAACTTCAAAAGGGTGATGCCCAATGACATAACACTCTGGACATACCCCTAATGTGTACAATCGAAACCCCAAAAACACAATCCAACCCCAGAAAGCATAAGATTTTGGAAACAAGATCAGATCTAGCTAGAGTACTCATTTTTAACTCAAGAACGTTCTCTGAGCATCCCTGTTTCTTTCTTTTTTTTTTTTTTTATTTATTTTTTTTTGAGCATCCCTGTTTCTTCAAAACAGAAATCTCTTATTTTCCCCCCAAATCGGTATGAAGCCTTGAAGTAATTTCTAGTACATTACTTTTCCTTTGCCCTTCACATCAAATTAGCTACTAAGATCTCCCCTTATTATTTTTCCATCTTCAAACAACATTTTCTTTTTACCGTGAGCTGTGTTTTATTTTCATTAATTATACAAAGAACTCTCTAGAATACCCCAGAGCAGACAGGAGTCCCTTTGAGACCCAGAGGCTGGTGGGTTCGCAGTGCAGCTTGTCCCTCGGGTCCACCTTGCAGGTGACTCCTCTCCACGTCAGTCTGGTGGACAGTGGCCGGGGCATATCCTCCAGGATTAGGTGCTTC
>NW_022103920.1:61900908-61902762 GCF_000313985.2 Echinops telfairi
ATTCAAGCCTCTCCAATAATCTAGCGCCAGTGCACTCCTAGGTATATCTCTCATTGCTCCTCGACTCAAAACCTCTATTCTGAAAAACAAGTCTCACAGACACAAACTATGAACTCAATCTATAGGTCTGTGCATATGGAGGGCCACTGCCCTACACCCCCTTCCCATTTCTGTGCACTAAACTTGCTCCTACCTAGTCATCAAGGCTCACTTCAGGCCTTCTATCTTTCATTGAACTTTCTTCGTTTTCTTAAATACAAGCAATCTGCCCGTGTATAGTCTCCTGTATCACCTATTATGTAGATCTCTCAGATTGGCTCTTATTACTTGCTACAGTTTGCCTTTTGAATATCTTCTCATTACCTCTGTAGTCTAAGGATCTGACATAATGTCATGCTCAAAAAAAAGTTCCTACTGACTGACATGGATGTTGGACAAAATAGTTCCAGTCATAGTTGCCAGTCTTCAAGAACATCCACATGAGAATATTTACAAGGAAGAAAATCACACAACTGCCACCCTCACTGACTGAGGGGCTTAACTTTGAGAAAGTCAGCTCATGGAATTTCAGAAGCAGGAGAAAATACTGGCAACTGCTTTCACGTATCCTGGGGATGAAATACCTACCTGTGGATAAACAGGAATAACCATCAGCAGGATAGAGTCTGGACCCAGAGTGTTCATTCTTTTGTCCCTTGGCTTTGACCCACTTTAGCTTAGCCTCTGGCCAAAGAACGCCTTGTTTCTAAGGGCATCTGTTTCTGGTTTGATCTGCTTGACTTCCAGTCCCCTCCCTCTGCTCCAGAAACTGCCCATTGTATCCTAGTTTCCAAGCACCCAACCGTGCTCCTGATCCACACTCCAAATCCTGCTAGCTTATCCACCCCCACTTGTCTCCTACCCCTGGCTCTAACGCCTGGGGCAACAGCCAGTGGTCTTCAGTATTATAATTCCTTATCATTGAAGACCCCACAACTGCCATTCAAAGAAGACACCTTTGAGGATCATTTTTTAAATTTACAATATGTAACTTTTGAAGTTTCCTAGATGCCTTCGTGCATTTTAATTTTGACATTTCTCTCAAAAGGCTCTAACATTGTGAACACCCCCACCTCCACCACCAAAAAACATCTGCTAAGATCGAGATTATTCTATGTCACCTTTACATCCTGCTATGGATGAAGGGTTAGAAGAATAACCACCGACTTTGATTTAAGATTTTTCTTGAGGGTTAGATGATGATTATATCGATGGCATCTTCATGACAGCCATCATGTGTCTAGTTTTAGCTGTATGTATGAGCCAGTTTTCTTATTCTTGTTATGCTAACTTACGTTGGTTTCCTTTATTAAGCTTATGGAGATAAGCACAGGAAACAAACAAAACCAACCTCACTACCACTGAGTCAATTCCAACTCATAGTAATTCTACCCGATAGGACAGTGTAGAACTGCCGCTGTGAGTGTAGAACGTCTTGTCTTTCTCCCTGAGCACAGAATACACTTACGCAATGCTCTTCACATTTACTGAATATAACATGCAGACACATTGAATATAACACATTGAATATAACATCTCTCATGCACAATTTGCCATGTTCTGGATCAGAATGTCAGAATATGAGCTGCATCTTGTTCAGCTGATTCAGGAAGATTTTCATCCTGGGAAACTTGAATCTGGGAAATGCTCAGGGGATGAGGTCCCTGCCGTCGAGTCCATCTTCCCACCACAGCACTGACTACTACTTGGGGCCGCGGAGTAGCACCTACCACTTAGATTTATGGCAAAGTCTCATGCAAGTGAAAGATGGACTATGACTAAAGAAGATCATAAAATGATTGATGTTTTGAATTA
>NW_022103920.1:61904476-61905888 GCF_000313985.2 Echinops telfairi
GTCATTAAGGCTGTGGTAACATTTTTGGTGAATTCATCAACATGGTCAGCAGTATGCACTTCTTGGACCCAAGCTACAGCAGAGGCGGTCAAGGAACCTATAATAGCAAATAATGCTACAATACCTAAAATTAAAGAGGCAACAAATCTTTTTCTTTGCAAAATGTCTGACATTAACTGTAAGCCATGTAGTCCCATATCATCATACCAAGAGGTATCCAGTTTTAAAGGCAACATAACATAAGGGGGTTATTGAACAATGACAAAAGAAGTTATATTCAAATGAGAATAAATATAATCGGTTAAAACACAATTTTTACAATGAGTAACAAAGACCCCATTATTTTCAAATATTTCTAATGTGCCAAAATCACCAGGATATAGAACAGCAAAAGGGGAGCGCATGCAAGCTTGAAGGGCTCTGGAGCTGTATTCTTTTTTGGATCTTTTTAGACCATCAGGTTGGGTAGCTGTAAAGAGCCTCCACAAAGATGTTTGAACGACTGGACCATTGGAACCGAAGAAGGTCAAAATAGGAGAAAGCCAGCCTGAGGTAAACCATCTGGCCAAAGGTTCAGGAGTGGGCAAATCAGCATCAGACCAATTAAGTCTTGTATTCAGTTTGACTAAATCGCGGTAAGCGTCAGTGGGAGATGTAATGGAATCATCATATACATACAAATCTGTACCATTTAAAGGATGCTTTACTCCTTTTCTGTCTGATGTGGCTCTCACAATAGCACAAGCATGCCATTTTGGAAATCCTGTGTCCTATTGATAGCAAACCAACTATCATTGATTTCTGGATAAGGGTCACACACAGGAATTTGATCAGGAGGTAAAGTAGAAGTAGCAATGAATTTAAAATCTGGAAACGAGGGAATTATAAGTGCTAACATCCAAAGATGTCTCTGCTTGGCTCTAGTAACAGGGGAATCTGTGACCAGAGTTCTAATCCCCAGTGACACACAAGGCTCTGGAAGTGGTGTGTGAAGATGGGATCCACAAATAGGAGGCAGGGAACTATTACCCCTGTAGGTAACATTAATGAACTTTTAGGGTTAATAAAGGCACTTGGGTGACCCCACAGGAGGAAGGAATCATTTGTAAAAACTGGTACTTCGGTGTTTCCCAGGTGACAGGGTGCAAAACTGGAGGTTCAGGTAGGTTTCAGCTGCAACTAATCCTGAGAATAACACCTGGTATGTGATAACTGCTAGCATAGCAGTAAAAACAACCTCAAGAGTGGGTGGCATTCCTTGTGAAGCAACAGTGTCAATTGCTTTGTTGCTGAACTTCTACAGCTGTTCCCAGGTCAGCGGGAAGACAGTGCTGGTGGAGAGGGTGTGCTGGTTCTGGTATGTCTGACCAATAGGTTTCAGCTGCAACTAATTCTGACAATAACACCTGGCA
>NW_022103920.1:61908540-61909595 GCF_000313985.2 Echinops telfairi
GGCAGCTGCTGCTTCTAAGTCAGCTTCATCTTCAGGCAGAAGTTTATTATCACTTTCCCCTGAGTCAGTTTCAACAGTATAAGTCTGTTTCCTCTCCGCTTGGTCTGCCTTTCGAGAGGTTTTCTCATCTTGCAAAGAAAGTTTCTTGGAAAGTTGAGTAACCTCTTGTAAGGGCTCTAAGGGCTCTCTCACTAAGCTCCATAAGGAGAATGTTTCTACTGGGATTTCTTCAGACCCATGTTCATTATAGTATTCTTTTAATTCTTCCCCTACTTTAGTCCACGTATCTAAGCTGACGGTACTTTCTTCAATAAACCATGGGCTGCATTGCTGGACAAAATTTAAAAATCCTGTTATCTGAGGAGTTGACATACGGAACCCTTTTACGTTAAGAATTTGCTTTAGAATTTCTACAAACAGCAGTTGTCTCTGCTTAGACTCACTGTGGCCCATACTTCTCAAGTTCTTTATCTGTTCACCCCTACTTACCTGGTTGCCTTGCGCCAGGGGGTCTGCAGTACCCTAGGTGAATTCCTGTCCACACCGAAAATGAGAAAAGATTACCTTCAGGTCCCTGTTCGGGGGCGCCACTTGTCAGAGTCCGGCTCCGGGAGGGAGGGTTGAACTGGACACCTGAAGGAGGTGTGGAGTCGGTGAACACAGATGAGACAGACATGAGAGATGTGCTGGTGGAAGCAATCTCTGCTTCCAAACAGCTGTATTTATACCTTAAAAAGTTTTACAGACCATTACATAAAAACAATGCCTTATGATTAACTCCAAAGTCACCCTTATTATTTCCACTAAAACCTCATAAAAGACCATTATAAGGTCTGTACTTTTTTCTATCACTTCCTGTCCTCTTCCTGGTTCTTTCCCCCTGTGCTGTTTGTCTTATACGTCACATACTATTCTTGATTGAGGAGTTCAGAAAATTTGGTTAGACTCATATTCTACTCACTGGCGTGTTTTTGCTCACAATGTTTCTTTCCGGGTTGACTAACTTAACATAATGAAACTACCTCTTGTGCTACTTCAAAGCCTCATATCTACAA
>NW_022103920.1:61910125-61925729 GCF_000313985.2 Echinops telfairi
TACTTCTCAAGACTGCCCTCGCATCCGCTCCAGGTGCAGTAAACATGATAGTGCACAAAGTTCTCAAGAATGGATTTAACAACAGCAAATATTTAAGGGATGTTGGAAACCCTTGCTAGGAATCTGCTCTGTAGAAGCTTCTTCCACCAGGCTGTAGCTTTGCTAGACAGCATGGTTGGGATGGCTCCCAACAAAGAAACAAATCTGTCTTGGAAGAAATGTGACCTGAAGGCTGCTTAGAAGGGAGGATGGCAAGACTTCATCTCACATACGCTGGGCATGCTGTCAGGAGAGCCCATTCCCTGGCGAAGGACCTCATGCTTGGTAGAGAGTCAGTGGAAAAGCAGAGGCCCCTCGGCAAGACTGCCACTGTGCATCAGCAGGCTCCAGCAAGGGTGAAGCCGACTGAGGCCCGGGCAGGTCGGTTCTGTTGCACGTCGTCGAGTCACAGTGAGCTGGGTCTACCTAATGGCACCAAACAGCAACACAGGAAGTTAAACCACCTCCTTTACATTATACATCTAAATTAAATGGAAAGCGTTTGTGCTTCAAAGAGACCAGCAGGCAAAGTGCAAAGACAATACACAGAGTGTGAAAAACGTAATTTAAAAAGAATACGTCTGTACAGTGTTTCGTCCTGTTGTGCATAGGGTCACTATGAATGGGAACCGACTGGTTGGCACCTGATGACAACAACATGTGTGTGAACGTTGGACATCGACTAAGGACGACAGAGGGAGATTCGATGCACACTGGTGGCATTGGTGAAGAATACTGAAAATACCAAGGCCTGCCAAAATACCAGATAAATGTGTCTTGGAAGACGTCCATGAGGTCCTTGATGGCTAACAAAGTAACTATTTTGTCCAGCATCCTTATCAGCCACAAGACACACGTTTGCAAGCATGACCTTATGTCAGATCATTAGAACAGAGAAAGAAGGAGAAGACAGCACGTACATAGCCAAAGGCAAGTAAAGCTGAATGCTGGAAGGATCCTCAGAAGCAAGGATGGGGAGACTTTGTCTCACGTAATTTGAGCACATTTACAGGAGAGAGCAGTCCCTGAGAAGGACATCATGCTTGGTAAAATAGAGGGGGCAGCGAAAAAGAGGAAGGCTCTTGGCAAGATGGATTGACACGTGGCAGCAATGAGGGGCTCGGGTAGAATGGCGGTTGTGAGGACGGTGCAGGAGCAGGGCTGTTTCCTTTTGTTGTACGCAGAGTCGCTAGGATCTGGAACTGGCTCCGGCCACCTCACAACAGCGTTTGTGACCAGTGTCGAGTATTTAGAATGCATGCTCTCAAAACTCAACAATAACGAGACAACCAATTAAAAAATGGACAACACATTCAAAGGGGTATTTATCCAAGAAGATCTACTGATGTCCAATAGGTGCATGAAAACTGTTCAATGTTATTTTTAGGAAATGCAAAGCAAAACCACAATTATATACCCTCTCTCACACTCTCACTCATTGCCGGTCAGTTGATCAGGACTCGTGCCTCTGTTGGACACAAGTGAATTTTCTCAATAAAAAGCAAAATGGTGAAGCAGCCTTTACTTTAAGCCTCTGGCCTAACAACTCTTCCTCCCCTTTCTCTTCATAACTGAATCACCACCAAAGTGCTTGGCACGTCAGAATGATTTCCCCATTTTAATTCACTACCTTTATTCTTAAAGGCATCTAGATGGCCATGCCTTTTACATCCATGGGTTTTTCTCTAGTGCTCATGGAGGCGTGAACAGTCCCCCTCTTCTGTAATTTCAGGATGAAGATGCAATGGCTTCTGAAACTGAAGCTCTCTCCTAGTTCATGGCTTTGAATGGGATGTTGTAGGCCTTGGGCCAAAGGAGAGAAAGGCTCGAGTCTCCAGTTTTGATGGATAACTGTGCTTCACAAACATGATTTTCTTCACTGTGTTAAAAGCATCGACAGCAGTCAGCTCATTATAAAATGCCAGTACGGGCTTCTTGACATTTCCTTCACTGTTGGAATGGAAGAAAAGCTACATGCTTCTGATCGGTCTGCCAGTGGTCATCTGCATGTTTCTCATGATGTTAATGATCAGACGGAAGCCTTTCATTTGGGAGGAAGCCTGCATAACCCTTTCTTTCTACACTTTTGATTAACATCATAGACCCTTTTAGTACATATCATAAGTCACACTTCAGGTTCCGTCATTCTTGGGATAATACTTGTTATTACTATGATGGAACTATTACAAGTTCCATAATACTGGCAGTCCTACAACTTGACAAGCAGGTAGCCAAGCCATGCTAACTTTGTTTGGGGTGTGCAGACAAAGAACTGCCAATTGAGGCAGACACAGAAAGGGGAGCAGACACAGTGATTCGTGCCGGTGAGCCATTGTCCTGTGCCCCGTAACATCAGTTAAAGGCACTGGATAGAGCTTGAGGACAAGCCCTCTGGAAATCTTTGCATCCTGAGCACTGTCAGGTAACCTACTCAGGTAGCTTCAAATTTTATTCTGTAGGAAGACCTGATTTTATTTTTTTTTTTGCAGAAGAAATAGTTTCTATTTCGTGTAACATCACTTTTCTTCCTTGATGAAATTGACCAGACCAGATGGAGAGGGAGCTTCCAGTTATTCAAGTAATGTCCACCTGGATTGGGAGGGCCCGTTGGTTCCATGTGTCTTCAGGTCTGGACTCCCCTGTATGACCTTTCAGTGTTCGATGTAGAAGGGATTCTAGACCCAGCCCCTGAATACTGTGAACACTGTAACCTCCTTTATCCAAACACTTAATTTCTCACCCATTAGTAACATCCTTGCACCTGGCTTAACTCTGAGCAACATGAGCTTAGTCTGGAGATGCCTTTCCTAATCAGTAGGACTAATCATTTATCCTCCGAGGTTGGCTGCAGTGTGGGGAGGCCCGAGTACATCTGGCTGCATGATGGCATCTCCACGTCTCCAGTGGGTCTGTCTGAAGCCCTGGTCCTCACAGTTCAGTATGCCTCAGAAACACCAGGAGGCCCTCTGTAAGAGAGAGCACTGCATTCAGTGAGTCTGGAGTGGCACTCAAGAACATGATAGTGATGAATCCTAATGTAGAAGACTTTATTGTATGTCTTAAGGGATTTTGAAGTGTTTTCTTAGCCATTTAAACCACTGTAAATTTAGCTCTGTAATTTAACATTTTTATTAAAATCTCTTATTTTAGACTAAATTACCAGGGTGAAAAGATTTAATCATAACAGCATGATAGAAAATTCATCTCAAATTATATTTCTCTGTAATTCCTTTCCCCCTTTTTTTGTTTTACTCCTCTTCATTCCTTTCCTGGGGTACAGAGATAAGTTGGTTAATTTGCAGTCAAGTCGGGGAGACAGACATAGGATAAAATGCAGAAACATATATCAGGGACTATGACAGAAGTATGTGTGTATGAGATTAGTGAGTTATACAAAGGACTGACGAGCCAGTGTGGAATGTATAAACCCGCTAAAAGGACAAGTACTTGTCATATTAATGCTGTAGTGTATTTTTCCCTTTGGCAGTGAATTTTAACTCATACCTCTTAATATAATCTACTGTAATCTACTTAAGCCAAGAATTGAAGCAAAACGTGTGATGGGCTTATATCTTTAACCCTTTCTTGGCCAAATTGTTTTCTACTTTGTATTGCTTGATGATCCTATGTGTTTTCATTAATGAAAGGTGTGCTGAATCAAGGAACAGTTTTGATATTTTGTGATGAACTATAAACTTGGACCAATATTATAGGGGTCACATATGTCCCTTTGACTCTAGAGTAAGTTACATGAGGCACACTTGTTTTCCTGGACTATGGGAATAGAATTACTTAGGACACTGCCTCCCAGATCCCTTAATGGGTGCATGCCTTTTAAGGACCCTGAAAATACTCTATTGGTGCAAACAATTCATTTTCATGGAAAGGGCATCTTCCAACTAACACACTCAGTCAAGTCAGTTCTGATTCACAGTGACCCTATGTAGAGTTTCCAAGGGGAGCAGACAAGCCTCACCTTTCGCCCATGAAGTGGCTGCTGGATGCGAACCATGGATTGTACAATTAAAAGCCCAACCTTTATCCCACTGCACCACCAGGTTCACTATAAATGATGCAGAAATCCAGAAATATATGTATAGGACTCCACTCCCAGTTAAACAGCGCAAAGATACTGAATTTGGCGGGATCAGATCTCTAGGATGCATGGCATCTCCTAACTCCCACAGTGACCCAGCGGGACAAGGTAGCACTACGCCGTGGATTTCTGAGTGTCAATCCTTAGGGAAGTAGAAAAGCCGTCGCTTTCTCCTCATGAGCAGCTGGTGGTCCCGAACTGGCGGTTCGCAGCCCAGCACATAACCCGCTCTACCGCCAAGACTCGCTCTACCTCATCAAATCCCCCGTAAAAGCAGTCAGAGAATGCCTGTGGCAGGCACTCATGTTTTCTATTTCAGACAATTATGACTGCGCATCACTGAGAAAGTAGCTTCCCAATATGCCTCAGAGGAAGAAAATGTAGGCAGGCTTCCTGGGTCCCACAGCACATGAAAGGGCTAAAGAAAATCACGGCTATATTTCTGGACATATAACACATGTATCTCGTGGTAGAATTTTATGAATATTCTAGTTACGTTGAAGAAGGTCTTCACTGTAGTTGTATAAACTGGATTCTGATACATTGGGGAGAATCTCATCCAGTAGTCATCAGTGTATTGTTTATGATTGATCATTTGAATTGAGAGCCGGGACTCCACCGCGGAGAGGAGCTTGCTAATACTGTTCAAGTACTTATTAGATAATAGTCAAAGGATAGTTTTTTCCTCGATGAGGTAAGATCACTTCTTCACGCTGAGCTTTGAAAACAGAAATGTCATTGTGATGAGATCATTAATGAAAGGGAAACCAAGGGATTCTTCCCTGAGCAGCCAAAGGTCTGAGGGCTGTGTTTTCTTTCAAATCTACGATCTTATGGAATCTGTAGAATGTTCAGGAAAATCAACTTCACTAGTAATTGTTTGGTTTTTAACAATAGGCACTATTATAATCAGTCAAAAAATTAAGAATAGAAACACCCGTGCCACGAACTGCTTACTACATGCCAGGCACTACACTAAGTATATAGTTTTAAGTGTTATTCACTTAAGGCTCACACCAGTTCAATGACGTATCCATTTTCCAGATAAGGGGGGCTTTCCACTCATCCAGAGCTTTCAGCTGCCATGTAGCAGGGAGTGACGAAATGGGGATTAGAGTCCAGAGTGCACAGATGTGCACGGAAAACCATTATGCTCCCTCTGCTGTTGGTTTTGGTGGCCTGATGGATAATCAAATTACAGAGCAGCCTCCCTAGCCCAGTGGCTCTTATAGTCACCCAACAAGATAGGCCTTCGGCTTATGGGGCGTTAGCAGGATGCCCTAGAACTGCTGCCTGCAGATATGGGTACCTCTTAGCCTGTGGGCCTGGAGGTCCCAGGTATGGCACGGTGATCTCTCCAGGCTAGAGGTGGACTGAATTTGAAATAGTGTGGGGCATTCTCAGGCCACATTTCTTTTCCTTTTCTTTGCTTGTGGCAAAGATGGTCCTACTCGAGCCTCACAAGAGATGCTGTGGGCGACTTCGCCCCAGGAGGGGCTGTGCCTCCCCTGGTACCATCCAGTCTCTTTGTCTTGCTTACGTGATTTAAGGAAGACCCGCTTCAGGAAGGGAGCATTCTGTTCTGACCCGAGCAGGTTTTAAAGTAGTACCTTGAATTGCTTGCTGTACAACTTTGCCTTTTGCCTCCCTTGGTCATTTTATTTCTGGTATCCTTGGCATGTTCTCTCATAATACCGGGTGATGACGCTATGAGGAAGTACTGTGGACCCAGCTTAACCCTTCTTCCACTTGTAGCACAAATTTCTGAACTAATCAGGCCTGATTGGCCGAAACTGAGCTTATCTGGACTGCAAAAACAGCCATCTGGGAGTGTTCGCTAAGCCAGCATTCATTTGTTTGCTTATATCCCTATGCACGAATCTTAGTTCTCACTTCTAGTAACCCATAGAAAAGAAATGCTCTTGTTCTCCTAGAAAGATCTGGAAGACAGTGCATGGAAATTCTTAGCTGTGATATGCATTACCAATAAGTATGATTATTGCCAATAATAATCGATACAAATAAATGGTTGTATTTAGTATTAACAATAATAGGAGTAGCGTATCTGAGAAGTTGTGGAATGTAACATTTTGACTGAATGGCTACCACCCTCTTTCTGCCCCTATTACAGCAACACACACATACCTATGTTACAGCTTTTGAAAAAAAGGAGCAGAATATGTGAATTAGCAACTCTATCCACTAAAATGCTCCGGAAACATTTTAAGATATATGTTGTATAAATTATGTACCTATGTATACTATATGTATGTGGCATATGTACATAATGACAATTCTGTGAGGAAGTGCTAGGATTATCAGATTAGGAAACTGAAGCACAGAGAGGCTAGGTAACTTGTCCAAGGTCACACACACAGCGGACAAATGCTAGGGCTGAGCCCATGGGTCAAACTCAGGCTGTGAGGATCGAGTCTATGTACTCACCACCAGCCTATGCTAAATCCTGAGTGACTCAGGAGACTCTGCAGATGAACTTGGGAGAGTTTGGCTTAAGGGCAAGGGCATTGGAGTAGGATGGGAGTGAACAATGTTGTAGATCTGTTCTACCATATCCTAGTTGTACCTGAACTTGAGCATGCCCCTTAAACAGAATCTCACTTTCCTCATCTATAAAACGCAGACGAGGGTGCCTGCCCACACTCTTCACAGAGTTGTTGTGAAGTGCTACACAACTATGGAGAAGTGATCATGGCTGGCCTGTCAATGAGAGAAGGATAAACCGGGGATACCTTAAAATCGCTTTTTAAAAAATAATACATCCTTGACTTCAGAGCATTTTCTTAGCATTCACCTGTCTTCCATAAACACTGTGTGCACAGCATTTGGGAATTTCCAGAGTTCACTCTAATCACTTATGTTTGAATGTGCCCTTCTCACCCGGGCCTTCCCCTGGTCTTACCTCCTTGATCCCAAAGCTGTATCGTAGCTTTCCAAGGCCAAGTTAGTGTTGGAATTCCAACCTAGAATATTTTCTCTGTTAACACAGTGCCCTCTTCTTTGTCTGTCCTTTAAAACAAATTCACAAGCCAGTACATGTTCCTTTTGGGGGAGAAAGGAGAAATTTTATACTCCCCCTGTGGAATAGGATGCTGCTACTGCCCCCATCGATAACATAAGTTAATCCAGTGAGGTAGACGTCGCTTTTCCCCCGTAGTTGAAAACAGCCTTTTTTTTTCTTTTCCTGAGACACTGGAATCCTGTATTGCAAATTAAAGATCCCTTGATCAGTTACTATACAAAGTGGAGTTGTTGTCGGGTGTCCCTGAGTGGATTCCCATTCATAAAGACCCCAAAAACAACAGAACGAAGCACAACCCGGGCCGTGCACCACCCTCCCGATTGTCCTCATGCCTCAGCCTATTGTTGTAGCCTCTGGGTCGGTCAAACCATCTCCTGGGGCCTCTTCCTTCCCACTGCCTATCCACTGTACCAAGCATGGTGTCCTTCTCTGCGGACGGTCTCTCCTGACAGCATGTCTAAAGAATGTAAGACGGAGTCTGGCCATCTTTGTCTCTAAGGAGCACTCTGGTCAGACTTCTTCCAGGACAGATTTGCTTGTCTTTTCATCAGTCCGTGGTACTTTGAACACTCTTCTCCAGCACCACACTTCAAATGCACCTTCTTTAGTCAGTGTCCAATTTTCATCTGCACACGAGGCCACTGGAAATGCCAAGGCTAGGATCAGGTGCACCGTAGTCCTCAAAGTATCATCCTTGCTTTTCGATACTCCAAAGAGGTCATGCACAGCAACTTGCCCCATGCAATGGAGAGCAGCAAGAAGAGGAAGGCCCTTGGCAAGATGGATTGACCTTGGCCGGAACCTTGGACTTACGCATAAGAACAATTGTGAAGATGGTGCAGGCCCAGGCGGTATTTAATTCTGTTGTGCTTAGTGTCCTGCTGAGTTAAAACCAACCTAACAACAACTCCATTTATAAACTGATACAGGGCACTTTAATTTAGGGGCCGACTAGAAGGCAAACAACCACCTATCGGTTTTAATCAAAGCAAAATCACAGATGTCAGAATGGAAAGCTCTCATCTGAGATGGAGCAAGATCTTATTTGGCAGAAAGGAAAGCGAAGAATCACCAGGAGGGAGCGATCTGGTATCACTCAGCACATCATAGCCAGACTCTAGCAGACTTCTGGCCCCCAGGCCAGTTCTACTTTGTGATCTTGGCCCTTGAGTAGCGAGTTGGGAGAGTTTGGGTTTGCATGCCTGTCTCAGCACTTTGTATTGTTGTTGAGGGCGCTTCTGCGCTTTTGCATGGAGTGCCTCCCCTCCCTCAATGTTTGTCTTTGTGACTTACAGAAGAAGACTGCACAAACTGGGCGTGTCCAAGATTACTCAGGTGGATTTCCTGCCGCGGGAAGTCGTGTCTTACTGCAAGGAGACCCAGACTCCCCTGGCTACCCATCAATCCGAAGGTAAGCCCTGTCTTTGCTGACTGCGTGTTTTCTCCAGAGCAATCGTTAGGAAGTGGCATCCTCCTTGAGGACCCCATTGCTGACAATGGGGGGTTCTCGAGGGTCAAGACCGAACCACACGCCGATCGCCAATGCCACCGTGGGCTCTGATTTTGAAAGCCGTGGAGAGGGAGCCCAGGCATTAAGATGAGTTGTAGTAAGATCGCACTTGGTCAAACCTGTGTAAAGAAGGGGGAAATCGTAAATAGTGCAACAGAAACTTTTCTGAATATTATCAATAAGGAGAGTATTATTTTAAGGTTTATCATTTGCAAGGATCAGCAAATTATTGTCTCCCCCACTCTCCCCCCCCTTTCTGTAAATAAAGGGTTACTGGATGACCATTATATTTTCTCCTACACGTCTGTGGCGGGGTGCTCACTTCCAATAGCACAGCTGACTAGTTGTGGCAGAAACTTTATGGCTCACAAAGCCTAAAATATCTACTATAATTGAGTCCTTTAGTGGGGGGCGGGGAGGAGGTAGAGCTACCTCTGATGTACAGCTGTGCCAGTTCAGCTGACAGCACATGAGTTTCTTCCCATAATCTACACACAGCGCTCATACAAGCTTCCCGTGGGTGAAGGTGGATCGAATTCCAAGCCTCCTGTGAGCATAGCAAGGAACAAGTGGGAAATCTGCACACAAACCCCAGCAAGTCATAAACAAGACACAGAAGAAGTCAAAGCTAATACATAAAAGTGCTTCCCAGAAATGAAAACAACGGGCATGTAAAATTACACAGAAGCGAAGAGGGGAGATGCACACCTGACTAGGAAGCATGAAGGTTGCAAGAGAAAGAAACAATCGTGAAGACCATCAGGTTAGAAAACCGGCTAAGTGACACGGGAAACACGGTTGTTGTAGCTGAGCAAGTGTTCTTGTTGTTTTATTGTTCTCTGGGTTCATTGTGGTCACACAGTAAATACCAAGTAAACTCCATGGCAATGAAAAATGATGAACATTTCCTGCCTACGTTGTGACAAATACGTAGATCAATGAGTTTTGGTATGTTCTAGCAACAGATTTTGTGTGTGTATGTGATAAATGAAATCTGACTCTTTGAAGAAAAAGGCTGAACTGTCTTCCTGAAAGTCCATCATCAGTAAAGCGGTTGCGGGGGGGCCCTTCTTGGCTAACGGGACTTCCACTTTTCAAGGCCACGCAGGAAATAGACTTCAGCAGCAATCAAGTAGCACCCTCTGGTGGTCAAATGTTAAAACAACCACTTCAACCCACTTCCATGCCATGTATTAAAGGCGGCAGAAAACACACAGTCAGAGAGCCATTGGGACGTCCCCTCTGCTCTCAAGGGCCTCTGGGCCAGATAAAAAGGTACCTCACCACCCAACCAAAACATTTGTTTGAGTTCTTTTGCTGTCAGAAGTATCTTGAGAACTGTAGCTGGAGGTATGTTTATTTAGGCCCACATGTGACTCAACATAAAGTTATACAACTGAAGTAGGAATAAATTATTTTTTTTTAAATACACATACTTCAGATATTGGAAATGGCACAGAAATATTTACAAGGGGGATAAATTAAGGATGAAAAGGCATCAACTCTAAACTTTAAAACTGGTGCACATCAGAAGGGCGCATCTGTGCATTCCAATGTATTACTGTGGGGAACTCAGGAGCCCTCATTACTCTGCGATCCAAGCAGCAGGAAATGAGGAATTTATTTCTCAGTTACTGGCAGAAGGTCTTCGTTTTGGAGCTTTGTGTGTGTGTGTGTGTGTGTGTGTGTGTGTGTAGGCCTTTAGCTATTAAAATGCCACATTACAGGTTTGAACTCAAAGCCAACGACCCTAACTGTTGACATTAAAGCAATTCCTGATGGGTTGGGACAGCAATAACTTCGACTTGGGTTCACCAAATGCTCTGCTCACCATAGGCTAGACCTTGACGTTTGGCTGTATAAGCCACCTAACCACCTGACTGTGGAAGATGACGAGCCGAGAGGACAGTCAGCAAAGGGGCTCTACCATGCAGTGGACTTGGATTGGCTCCCAAGACAGAGCTTGACCAATAGGAAAGCTTTCATGAAGGTTAGAGACAGTCACCTTCAGGAAAGAGCTAACTTCCACATTGTGTGACACGATGGAGCCCTGGCATGGATAATGTATGAGGGGGCTGCAGAAAGTTTGTGGACAGATCCCTTTACGTTTCATTCTATCTTCCCACGAGCCTTTAGACATATCCTCATATTTAAAGCTGGGATGTCTAAGGTCCATTTTACCTTGTTATTGCGTGTAATATAGGAAGGGATGCAGATAATTCCCTAAGTGATTATTTGACTGTGGAAAGTTAATAATATTTAGGGTAGTGTTTTTAGGTAGTGTATCAGGTAGTACCAATACAGCCAGTTTCTTCCGAGTTCCCATTTTACTTTAAACATTAAAGTAGGAAGTAGTTGAGACTCGTGCAAGCTTACGCTTCCCTTTTCCACGCTGCGCTATAATGAACGTTCCCTTCCCAATGGTTATTAATTTATGATCCTGATGACCTGTCATGAGACGATGATTTAGACAGAGACACTGGGAATACAGGCCCTGGGAATGCCGTTCGTTCAATACAAGGGCTATTCCGCCTTCTCTGCTTAGGCTATGAGTTGGAGAAGAAGGCTGAGGATGGGGCGTGCCGATTTAGGGAACAAGGTCTCAGTATCCCCAAGACATTTTAACCGAAAGTTGTTTGTATTCCCAAGGACTGAAAGAGACAAAAATAAAATACAGCTCCTGGCAAATTGCCACATCCATGCCTGTTACCAATCATCTCCCGCCCTAACCTCCAGCCCTTCGGGGCAGGGAGCTGCAGGTCTCTTGTGTCTTTATGGTTGTCAGTACTTGGCTCAGAATAGGCACCAAGGACTGCTATTGGCCCACACAGGTGATGCCAGAAATCTCTAGGAACTCTGCTGGCAGAATAAGACTTTCTCAACTTGCTGGAGGAAAAGAAGGACCCTGTACTAACTATTTGGAGGATTTCTCCCTTTGCTCTTTATATTCTCTTATAAAGGAGAATGCTGTGGTTTAATCTTGGCCTCCCACCTCTGTCCACTTCCCTCTCCTGCCTTGTTTAAGTCAGTCTGTGATGGCAAACGTAGGCGAAGCAGGACACGCCTGACACGTGGGGGGCATCCAGAGTCAGCAGGCACTTTGGAAGACCAGCTGAGCGCGGTTCCATCATGGAAAGGGAGCCAAGGGATCAGCTTGGCTGGTTGATCTTCTAACGTTTGGTCTAGTACTAGAGGTTAAATCAATTGCTTTAAGAATTTTAAAATATTCATGAAAATATTAAATAATACTTGGCAAAAACAGTAAAACTGTTACTTAAGATATTTCCATATTGCTTCTTGACCAGCATCCTCACTCGAAATATTCTTCCCTTTTATCTGAGCATCGTGAGCTATGTGATTTATCCCTCACCAACCATCTTTTCACTGTAGGGGTAGAATCTCATTTCTTTTGAGGCAGGCCAATTAGACAGTAGTCATTGTGTTTGATATATTAGAGACAAGCCACTTCTTTTGAGGAACGTTTATGTTCATCTCTGAACAACAGTGATTGTGCTGAAAATATGTTTAGCTCTTTGAACACTTTTAGGAATTGCATCATTTACTCATGTACCCCTTGGGGATTTGGGGTGTAACACAAAGCTGAAATGAATGACAGAGTGTCACCCCCTGGTCGTTTGACACTTTTCCTCTTCCTGTTATATTTGTTTACTGAACAAACACTGGGAATAAAAAGGTGGTATTTCATCAAAAGTATAATGGGTTTTATGAGATGAGTGAAAAAGATTGCAAGCATAGTGCCATCTAATTTTTCATACCTGTGAATGGAATGAATATTACGATGGGTGCTTCAAATACACCATTTCACAGATGACATTGCAAAAGAGTAAGGGATGTAAAGTTGTGATTTCCACATTGGGCAGTTGCCCCACCACCCCCTTAGAGAGAGTCTTGATTACAAGAGCCATTTGAATAACTGATTTGCTGAACTCAACAAAATACTGGGCATAGGTTCTGCAAACCAAGGAAAGCTGACTGAAGCCCATCGGCTTTTTGGCAGTGGTATCACTAGGCCCTTAGAAACTTTCTTGATTAGAGGATCCCTATATTTTCATAGGATTTTTTTCCTCCCTCCCTTCTGTGTACATCTGCCTTTGCATAGTACTGAAGTTACCAAACACAACTTATTCTTCAGGTCTTGAGTGAAGGTGAAAAGATTCAGGTCTAATGGAAAGAGCCAGAGTGTTGGCTCAACCCTGACCTGAGAGGAGGATGCAAAAAGGGAGGAGGTAGGTCTGTTTTTTAGTGCAGGCTGTGGCTGGGGGTCCACCCTGGGTTCCATATTTGCCTCCCTATCCAATACCCCATTCTTTCCTGACCAGTGCTCTCATTTTCACATGGTGACATCAGGAATCCAACAGACATTGCTCAGGAACCCTCACAGTTTTAATGCCGTGCTTGGTTTTTGGAAACATTTTTGTAGACACTTATGACCAAAGAAATTCCCTGGGTCCATGCCTTAAGCTAAAATATAGGGATTTAAGCCTGTCATCTCTCCTTTAAACTGTCTGTTCCCATTAGAAGCCGCTACCTCGCACTAGCATCTTTAAATTCTCCGTGTTATTAACACCATTCCACACGAGTGACTATTTGATCTGCTAAGTCCTTCCTTTCAATGGACACTTCTTTGCAAATAGCCATAGAAGAAAAAAATATTTAACTCTTTGTTATGGCTGACAGATCCACATTCCTGAGCGCTAACTGGATGTCTATTCTCTTCAGCCTCAGTAAGGGCCCATGACCATTTCCCCAAGTGACTTTCTTCTGATACTGTGCCTGCACTAGTCTGGCTTCATCATTGTTGACAATGGAAATTATGCTAAACTTAAAAATAAATGAGATTTGTTGGAAATATGTGGAATACTTGGTAGAATTAATGGGGGGGAAAGTTAGAGAATACGTTTGGAAACAAATGGACTAAAATAAAGTGGCCAAACAGCTGACAATGCAGGAAGGGCCTGCCAGAACACCTGCCTCCCAACAATACCTGAAGCCCCAGGGACTACACGCCGTTACAGTCAGGACTGAAACGCTGTGGAACTTTGACTGGATAGTCCTTAACTTTCCCTGCACCCTGAGAGGACTCCTTTGAGATTAAGTAGCTGTATGGAAATGTCCTATTTCCTGAGTCTGGCTTCCTTGACTACAGCTGCTCGCTGTAGCTGTGAGGCGCAAGGCCGTAGAATGGAACTTCCAGGCCAGTTTATCTACTGTCTGGGGAGTCTTTGACCTTTTGATTTATTTTGGTTTATTTCTGATTACTTTCATTTATTGTCACATTACTTCCCCCCAGAAAATGTCTATAGGGTATTTAGATGCTGGATAAGTAATATCTTTAAAGTCCACTCTACTGTGAGAGGAGGGAGGGGGAAGAAATGACAAAATTACAAAATAATATTTACACCTTTTTCATTTATCAACATGGTTAAGTTCCAAAGACCAGGTCATTATGCAAAAACTGGCACTATGCAACCATGGGAGATAACCCATCCATCCATAAAATGGAGGATAACTGGATCTTTAGCTAACTGCCAAGCATTACCATTGTACAGCTGCCAAATCACTGAGAAGCATGGTCCTGCCATGTGGGCAGATAACCTCAACCATCACAACTGTGGTCCCTCTCACTTCGCGCCTCAGTGTGGTGTTAACAGTCAGACAAAAGCCATGAATGTGCAGCGTAGCTGGGATGTCTTTTGTTACTATAAATGAAAACTATTGAGTAACAAGACAGTCAACAGATGAAATGCATGTGTATTCAGTGCCTGGCACACACATATACTAGTGCACTTGTAGTGTTGCTACAGAATTTATTCAATTCAAAAATCGGAAGTACAGAGAAAATACAACTCCTTTGTCTTATCTGTAGCTTTCTGGAGTTGTAATCACTCACTAGCCCAATTTCTCCTGTTAATCACTGTTGGTCTGTTCATCTTGAGCAAGAATGCACATACTCGTCCAGCCTCACTCTTACCTGCTTGTCTCTAAGAACGGGAGAGGAGAGATAGGTGGGATGTACATGATCAGATGGCTTGGTGAAAGGAGGGGAGGGAATTAGAGGGACCCTCACCTGTACCAGTCCTTGGCAGTACATTAGCTGAAACCTACCGTGCTTTGACATGAGGTTTCTGTCCATCTGGGCATAGGCACCCTGTGGTACAAGATATAGCTGTTGAATTTGCCATACGTTCTTTTGTCTTGGTGATGTTCACAGAAAGGTCTACTGTTTTTGTTTTTTGGTTTTTTCCTTGATAACTTGGTCTCTCAGCTCTCGAGCCTCCAGACCTTGAGTTTCACCCTGGACACTATCCAGCCCCAACCTGGAAGTGTACACCCAGCCCATCCGTTGGGGTCCTTTATCCAAAAATAGCAGATCCCCTGGCAGACTGGCTCTCACTCTGTGCCTCAGAGGATCTGTGGGAGTCCCACGAGTTCTCACTAGTCCCACTATGTCTCCATGCCAATTCCCCAACAAGCCTTTGCTGCCTTGTGGTAAATAACATGTATTAAATAATGGTCTTTTTCCCAAATCTCAAACAAGGGATGTGGCTCAAGGTCTCTTTACTTCTTTCTCTTTTCATTTTATATAGAACCCTATCTTTCCAATACTTTGTCCCAGAAAGTAGAAATTCAGATATATCTGAAGAAAAATGAGCAAAGCCCAGAGGCATGTAGGACGCCATTAAGGGAACCAACATACACGCAATGAGGATACCAGGAGAACAGAGAGAAAAAAATCAGAGAAAAAAAAAAGTTTTAAGCACTGATTAAAAACTTCCCAAATTTGATAAAAACTTAAAACACAATAGAAAAACTCAGCAGACTGCAAGGATGACACACACATGACACACAATGAAGACTTACATAGAGACACACCAGACCTCCAAGACAAAGGGACAGT
>NW_022103920.1:61926946-61944913 GCF_000313985.2 Echinops telfairi
AAAAAAAAAAAAGATTGAGCAGGGGTGTGTGAGGGCAAACTCCATAAACGAGAGAGTGCAGTGGGCTACAAAGAGTTGTTCATGAGGGGAGCACAGTTCTTGAAGAATAATGTAGTTGGCAATAGAAAACTGTATTGAGAAAGTGCTGAAATTAAAAATAAATAAATTAAGGAGCATATCCTGTGGTGGCTGGCAGAAAATATGGCATATGTCTATAACATAATCTGATGTTTGAGAGAAGGTGATAATTATAAAGCAAGTGACATTGTGAGACTACACAAGTTGGAAATATGTTAAGATGACCAGATTTTAACATCGGTAAAGCGGGACAAAAGCGGGACACCACTGATCAAACTCATATCCTGGCGAAATAGCCACATGGCAGCTGAAAACCGTATACCCTAGCTTGTCGTGCATTCTTTCCAAAAATCGGGACTTTTTAAAATGCCGCGGGATGCAGGAAAAATTGTTAAAAATCAGGACTGCCCTGCCAAAAGCGGGACGTCTGGTCCCCTTAAGATAGGTACACATTCTCTCTCGATCTCCCTCCTCTGCCTCCTTCGCGACTTTACTACCGTCCTCTTTTCTCAGAGTGCTGCTTGATGGCCCTCTGGCTAGAGATTTACCATCCCGTACTCGCCCACATTTGACAACCATAAATGAATATTTATTTTGTGTAAAAGCTTGTCCTTGACCTTTTATAAGTGATCTCATGCTGTATTTATTCTTAAAAAAGAGAAGATAATTTTATTGGGGGCTCTGACAGCTCTTAGAAAAAATCCATAATCAATTGCATCAAGCAGATGTGTACAAGTGTTGCCATCATCACTTTCTATCTGAGCCCTTGGTCTCAGCTCCTCTTTTTCCCCTCCCTCCTCCTTATCCCCTCAAGACCCCTCGATGAATTATTGTTATTTTCATATCTTACACCAACTGCTGTCACCCTTCCCCCACCGTTTCTGCTGTTTGTACCCCTCAGGGTGGGGGTGAGGTTGTCTGTCAATCTTTCCTACCAAGTTCCCCTTCCTTCCCTCCTTTCCCCTCCTCCTACTTCCTGGTATCACTACACCCATTCTGTTCCTGAGGGGTTGATCTGACCTGGATTCCGCGTGTGTCGTGAGCTCTTATCTGTACCAGTGTACATGGTCCAGTTTAGCCAGAACTGAAAGGCAGGACTGGGGTCATGATAGTGGGGGGTGAAGAAGCCTCAAAGAACCAGAGGAATATTGTGTGCTCTATCAAGGCTGTACTGCACCCTGGTTGACTCATACCTTCCATGTAACCCTTCTCTGATGAGATGTTCTATTGTCTGCAGACGGATTTAGGGTCTCTACTCTGACCCCCTCGTTCTCAACAATAGTTTTGTTGTTTTGGGTCTTCTGATTCTTGTTACCTAATTCCTTCGCCACCTCCTGATCGCACAGGCTGGTGTGCTTCTTCCATGCGGGCTTGTTTCTCTCTGCTACATGGCTGGTTGTTTGACTTCAAGCCTTGAAGACCCCAGATGCTAAACCTTTTGATAGCCAGGTACCATCAAATTTCTTCACCACATTTGCTTGTGCATTTATCTTCAGCATTCATGCCAAGAGGGTGAGCATCACAGAATGCCAGGTTGTGAGAACAAAGTGTTCTTGCATTGAGGGAGAGCTTGAGTAGAAGCCCAAAGTCTGTACACTAGCACAATGTATTGCCATATAAACATATGTCCATAGGCCAATACCTCTCTTTTTATGAATTAATGTATTTATATATGTACACACCTATGTTTATACCTCTATCCATAGCTTTGCTTCCTAGATCGTTCCTGTTTCCTTTTACCTTCCTCCTGTCCCACCATCATGTTTGTCCTTCTTCTGCCTCTTAGTAATTCCTCTCCACTAGATTGCTGTTGTTCCAACACTCCCAGGATCTCTACCTCCTCCTGGTTGTTGCTTTTCATTCCCTAGTTATTCCCCTATCTATGGTGTTATTTGCTCACCGCTCCCTTACTCCACCTCCTCCTCCTCCTCCCAAGTCCCTCCAGAACCATCAGTTCCATTGCTTTCTCATCAGACTTGCTTCCCATGCCTATCTTATATAGGTAAACAACCCAACAATAATGTAGACAAAACAAACAAAAAACAAAAAAAATGAATGAAAAGAAAAAAAAAAAACTAGCAAAAATCCCAAAAGAGCATACATAATTCCAGGTCTGTCTGCTAATCTTTATGACATCTTCCCACTGGTCCTGGGGGGTTCTGGGAACTGCCCCTTCTAGCCTGAAGTCTATTTTAGGGGCTCCCCAGAGTCTTTATGGCTTGGCTTTGCTCCCGTGACACATCTGTTATGTTCCCTTTTTGGTTCGTCCCACTGTGGGGGGTTCAGACCAGACTCACTCCCTGCCGTGTGTCCCCAGTATTGTCCTCTGTCGCGGTAGGGGACATCATGTCTCCAGCTGTTGTCAGCCCTCCAGTCCTCTCTGAGCCTTAGCAGCTCTGTGCAGGGATGTTGTCCTCAGGGCTTGTTGTGCCAATATGGGGTCTAAACCATCACTCTCTTTTTCCTTCTTATTTTGCTTCCATGTGGGCATGACAGGCTGCTCACCTCCTCTCCACATCCTGTAGCTTTAGCATTCTCCTCTGTAGCACATACTTCTAGGGAGGGGGTCAGCTTGGCTGTGATTGGGGCTGGCCCTGTAGCCCACTCTTCGTAAGTTGCTCCATGTGGTTACATTGCCCAGTATTTATCCTTTTGTCATCAACTTATTTCATTCAATCCAATGTCCTCCAAGTTTGTCCATGTATATGAGATGTTATCAGACTCTTTGTTATGCTTAACATTGTGTGGTATTCCACTGTGCGCATGTTCCATTGTTTATCCATTCTTCCCCTGATGGGAATTTGATGGTTTTTCTCTCTCTCTCTCTTTCGTTTTGCTGTCATGAATAGTGCTGTGATGAACATGGGTGTGCATGTATCTCTGTCACAGCTCTTATTTCTTTAGGATATTTACCTAGTTGTGGGATTGCCACATGGTATTCTATTTTGTCATATGGTATTTCTATTTTAAAGTTTTTAAGCAAGCTTTGTACTGTCCTCCATAGTGGCTGTAATAGTTTACAGTCCTACCAACCATGTATAATTCCAGTCTCACTACTATTTGCCATTTGCTTTTTTTTTAACTTTGCTACTAATGCTGGGGTGAGATGATTGTTCATTTTTGCTTTGTTTGCACCTCTCTAATGACTAAGCAAGGAGAAAAATGAAACTGTCTGCTCCTGTAGAGATTTAAAGCCTTAGAAACCCAATGGGGCAGTTTCTACTGTGTCCTGTCGAGTTGCTATGAGTCAGAATAGACTCGCTCGCAGTAGGGTAATGACGAAGCAAGGAACCCTGGTGGCACTGTGGGATAAGCACTGGACCACTAACTCAAGAGGATGCAATTCAACCCCATTTGTCATTTCTCGGGAGCAAGATGAGGCTGTCAGCGCCCATGAAGATTTCTAGTTCTGAAAACTCAAGACAGGGTCACCCTGAGTTGGAATCAATTGATGGCAATATTGTTTTTTAATGGCGAAACTGAATTTCAGTTGATTCCATGTTAGTGATTAATACCTAGACACATTTCTTCACCTGTTTGTTAACCATGTTAAGTGTCTTCTTTGGTGAAATGCTTGCCCATGCCCTCTGCCTATTTTAAAATCTCTTTTTCTTGTTGAAGTATTAAAGTGTTTATAAACTTTAGATGTTTGTCTCTGTCTAATATATCACTGCCAATCATAATGACCCTATGCACAACAGAAGGAAACACTGCCTGGTCCTGCACCATCCTCACAATTGTTCTTTCTCCTTTGCCCATTGTTTCAGCCACGGTGTCAATGCATCTCCTTGAGGGCCTTCCTCTTTTTTGATGCCCCTCTGCTTTACCATGTCCACAGTATGTAAGACAAAGTCTCACCATCCTTGCCTCTAAAGAGCACTCTGGCTGTACATGTTCCATAGCAGACTTGTAGTGCTTTAGTAGTGCTTTGTTTATCCAAGGTCTCTTTCCTTTTCCTACAAAGTTGGTAAGTGTTTCTTTTATCTCTGTAAAGAATGATGTTGAAATCTGGATAAGGATTGCATTGTGCTAGTAGATTGTTTAGGATAGTGTTGACATTTTCACAATATTAATTCTTCCTAGCCAGGAATATGGTATATCATTCCATTTATGTAGGTAACTTTTGATTTTGTATGGTAGTGCTTTGAGTTTCCTCCTCCTCCTCCTCCTCCTCCTTTTGTTATCTGTTAGATCTAATTAAATTTATTCCTAAGTATTTCATCTGTTGGGTAGCTATTGCAAATGGTATTGTTTTCCTTGTATCCTTTTCAGAGTTTTCTTTGTTGCTATAAAGGAATATGATTGATTGTTGTATGTATGTCTTGTATCCTACTGGAGCCCTTTTGGCATGGTGGTTATGCATTGGGCTGTGATCTGCAAGGCTGACAGTTTGAAACCACCAGCTACTACTTGGGCAAAAGATGAGGCTTTCTACTCCCGTGAACAGTTAAGAGTCTTGTACACAAAAAGGGACAGTTCTATCCTGCCCAATAGGGTCTCTATGAATCAGTATCAACTTGATGGCAGTGAGTTTAGTTTTTTGGTATTTTATACCCTGCCACTTTACCTGAATCTTCCAATTCGATATAGAGATTTTCTTGCTGAGTCTTTGGGAGTATATATATGTAATCATATGATCTGTATATTACACTTCTTCTTTGCCAATTTTGGATCCATTTTATTTCCTTGAGTAGGAGTGGTGATAAAGGACATCTTTGTCCTTGACCTGTTCTCAAGGGTAATGCTTCCAACCTGTATGTGTTTAGCCTATTGTTGGCCATTGGTTTTGTATATTTGCGCTTATGTTGAAGAATTCTTCTTCCATTCCTATGTGTTGAGCATTTTATCTGGAATGTATGTTCCATTTTGTCAAATGCCTTCTTAATGGTGGTTGATATGATCATGTACTTTTCCTTTGGTTTTTTTGTAGGATGGATTATGTTGATTTTTTTCCCCCTTAACGTTGAGCCATCTTTGAATGCCTGATATGAATCCCTCTTGGCAATGATATGTGGTATTTTTGAAATGCTAGACTCTATTGAATAGGATTTTGTTGACAATTTTTCATATTAATTTTTGAGGGGATTGGTCAATGTTTTATTCAGTAATATCATTGCTTGATTTTTGGTATGCAAAAAAATGCCTGCCTCACGTCATACGTTAAATTTTAATAATAAAAACCAAACTGACTGCTATTGAGTCTGCTCAACTCTCAGTGAGTACACTCTGGAGGGTTTCTAAGACTATAAATCTGTACGGAAGTAGATTGCTTCACCTTTCTCCTGCAGAGCAGCAGGTGGGTTCCGACTGCTTACCTTCCTGTTAGCAGTCCAGTGCTTAATCCGCTGTGCCACCAGGGATTCTGTAATCAGCTAAAAATGATTGGTAATGACCATTATGACTGTTGTGTTCCACCTCATCTCAATAAGAAATGTCTTTCATGGACATGGATTAGGAAATAAGGAAGCATTTAATTAGCAAACACTGATCAAAACCATCTCATAAAATGAGGGCAAAGACAATGAAAATCTTGAAATTAGTGTAATTTGTATTATATATATATGTTTAGTGTAATTTGTATTATATATATGTTCAGTGCAGTCAATACTGACTCATAGCTGCCCTGTTGGATCAGTAGAACTGCCTCATAGGGCTCCCAAGTCTGTAACCTCCATAGAGGCTGACTGCCACATTTTTCTCCCCTGGAGTGACTGGGGAGGGTTGTACTGCCAACATTTTCATTAGTAGTTGAAGACTTTAAACATTATGCTACGAGGGCTCCTTTATTGTATTAAGCCTGGAATAACTTCACCAAATACTTTGTTTAAAGTAATTTTAAACTATGAAACTTTGCATATTCTCCAGTACTTATTATGTTGCCTTGCCCTCAAATTCAAACTCCAACTCCCTGACATTGAGTCAATTCCAACCCACAGTGATGCTAGAGGATAGAATGGAATTACCCCTGTTAGGTTTCTGTGGTGGTGAATCTTTAGATAGTAGAAAGCCTTTTCTTTGCACTGTGGGGTCCCTGAGGGGTTCAAACTGCTGACTTTGTGGTCAGCAGCCCTATGTGCAGCTCATTGGACTCCCAGGGCGCCTTTAGTTTTCTATATAGCACTATGGTGAAACCCTTGCGAGGACAATGAGCCTTATGTCTTGAGAAGTGAAAGCAGTTAACATGCTTAGCCACCAACCCAAACGCTGGAGGTTCAATTCCACCTAGAGGCATCTTAGAAAAGAGGCCTGGAAATCTACATGTGGAAAAAAATCAGTCCTTGAAAACCCTGCGGCGCTTGCTTCTGCTCTGACACACACACACGAAGACCAATAAAATGATTAGGAAATATTGTTTTTCCCTCACTAAACTCAGGAAATATGTACATATTCCAATTTCCCTCTCCTGATCCAGATCCAAATTAGAATCGCCTTGCAATAATGAGCTTTGGAATATGCATCTTTCCCCCAAAAAGAGGAGCATAGGGAGATACAGCATCTATTTCAAAATACCTGGATAGAAAGTTTGAACGGCTGTATCCTGACTCCATAGTTCATGCACAATTGTAACCTCAGCAGAACTGCCAGGCCAGCCACCGTCAGGTGCTGCAAACAAGCAGTACTATGGACTGCTGGCGGTAGCTTGGGTGGGCTGGCGGTGATGCATCTTCCAATAGCTATCACGAGAAGTGTCAGCCTAGGTAAATTCATGTTCATCTGGTTCCATTTGCTCTTATTTTGTTTTAATTGAACCCAGATTTTGAGTTCCAAGTGTTATGCTTTTTAGCGTTAGTTTAGTGAAGTACATTGCAACTGAAGAGGGGAGATTTTCCCCCCCTTGCCACCCTTACACAGAAACAAAACATTAAGGAAATAAGATGACCCCCTTCCCAATTTTGGTATTCTTTGGCTTGGCATATTTGGGGAAGAAAATGAAAGGTTTGCCTACATAGTTGAAATCTCTCGTCACATTATATCATCCGAAGCCTATTTGTCCGTTGGATCATTTTATTTGGTTTTGGTTAGGCATGAAAGTGTTCTGTGGTCTCTTTTTTTCAAGGACTTCTGGCTTGGGAAAGTTGAATGATTTCATCCCTGTCTGGGTTTCCTAGTGAAATCTTGCATTTTTACTCAAAAAATTACTTTATTAGTAATGTCAGCCGCCCAAAGTGTGCTTTTTTATTAATAGCACCTTTTATCAACTCACTGGATTTAGAAATTGTAAGCATGGTCTGAAGCTGGTAACATCTTGCAATAATTTATGAATATTATTTTAGGGGGGTTAAAAAGCACCACAATTGCTCATTCGTGAACTTTTTGGAAATGTCCCTATAAGAGAAATTGCATTTGTATTATTATTAATTCTGACAAACTAGATTAGATCTTGGCTATTCTCAAGTGTTTCTATCTGCCCTCGCATCTACTGAGAGACACAGCACTTCTAATGACTTTAATTAAAACTGCATGTGGTTTATGGAGCTGCCTCCAGCCGGTTTGCCATTCTTCTTGACTGAGTGGAGCTCCCGTTAATGCATAATGATGTTTTATATTAGAGATGTTTTAAACTCCTTCATAGGAGCCCAAAGGTAGTTTCTGTGAAATGACAGGGTGGTGATGTTTTTAAAATTTCTTTATACTTAAGTGAGTCATGTTGATACTAACAAATGTATGTATTAATGTGTTAAATGTGTTTGTTGAAGCTGTGAGAGACATGGATTGAATTTCAACACCAGCAATATGTTGACAGTCAATGATTTGTGAGAAATTCAAACCAGGCAGCAGCTTAGATCTGAGATATATATATGTATACATACATACATATATATATACACACACGCATACATATATATATTCTTTGAATTATCAAATTTCCTCTTACAATTTTGTTCATTTGGTCAACTCTTTTCAGTGGTTAATGCTCTAACAAACAAATATTCTAGCTAAATATGGACTCAGCATCCATTTTAAACCAAGTTTTGGGAAATATCAATGGTAGGGCTTTCTTTCCCCCAGCATCAATGAGTAAAGACATCAGTTACATTTCTGTTGTAGTTGTTTAGAATGACTTGTTCAGTAAAACTATAAACAGGTCAGAGAAACTCTCAGATTGAATGGACTTAAATCCAGATCCTGAAATTTGAGCTTTGATGGGAATGGTGAAGGAAAGGCAATAAAGTCACAGTTATTTTGACCCAGCGCCCAATGTCACGTATAGTCTTTAAATGGCAAAACATTGCCAAGGAATGCGTATAATTTCTATTCTGTATGTAGCAAAGTGTGTAACAGTCTTGTGAGACCCGAGAAGCCATGGTTGGGTGGCAAAGAGGAGGTGGCTTGGGGGAAGCCAAGGAGCTTGAGATGATGTGCAGTGCAAGTGGAAGAATTCCACGGAATGGCAGCTGCCCGATACGAGAGATCGGCTCAGAGTGGAGGCATCCAGTGAGCAAGGCCAGGATCATGAACTTTCCTCAAACAGAGAGCTTAAATCAGAGACACCCGTGAGACTCTCAGATTGTTCTTTCCTGAGAATAAACCAATGAAATGGACAACAGGCAGGAACAATGAGGACTGGTTAAAGTGACGATAGAGGCAGAAACAATTTGCAGGCTTCAACTATAACCATATTCTCTATTATGCCTTTGAACTTCAGTTTTTTAATCTGAAAACCATGATTACCATTGTAATTCCTTTGTGGGGTTGTAGTAAAATTAAGTGAGAAAGTCCATTGTAAAATTCTTAGTCTAGTATTTGGGATATTCTAGGTGCTTGGACGTTTCAGTGTAAAACTTTCCATTTGCTCATATTCTAGATAGAGGCTGTGATGATTCCAGAAAAGACTCCACATGTTGCCTCCACGTCACTAAGTATCCTTTCATGTCTAGAAACTAGGTCATCCATAGTAGTAACACCTTCCTAGGATTGTAGTGAAGTTAGGGGAGATCATCTGTATAATGGTAGTAATGCTCAATACTGGTAGCTGGGCACCATCCAGTTCTTCTGGTCTCAAGGCCAAGGAGACCGTTGTTCATAGAGGCAGTTAGCCACACATTCCATCTTCTGCTATTCCTGACTCTCCTTCCTCCTCTGTAGATCCAGGAGAATAGAGACCAAATATGGTCCGTTGATGGCCCCTTTCAAGTTTTTTTCAGACACTGCACAGTAAAAGAAGAAATAGAACAGAAGTACTGAACACCTTAAACCACGATGGTTTAATGAAACCATGATCCTAACCCTCCAAAAAATGAAACAAATTCTATCTAAATACGTAGCCTCAGCAGTTACTTAGTTGGGGTTTTTTTTGGTGTGTGTGTGGGGGGGGGAAAATCAGGAATATAAATATATCTATGATACAGCATTTGCCAATTCAACTTTTTCCAGGGCTGCAACTATTTACAGATATTATAACAATAGACTGTAAGCCCCTCCCCTTAATCAATACTATATTCTCATCACCGTTACGCTCCCTCTTCCTCCTCCCTCCCACACCTGGGAACCAACAGTAAACTGGTCTATATGTATTTGCCTTTTCTAGTGTTTGTATCCAAGTGAGGCCATACAATCTTTATCCTTCTGTAATTCAATTATGTCACTCAACATCCATATCTTCCATCCATGGTGTAGCATTTTTCAAGACTTCAATTCTGCTACTGACTGAATAGCATTATTCCATTTTATGTATGTACCACATTTCATTATTCAGTCACCTCTTAATGGGTATTTATGTTGTTTCCAGCCATTAGCTATTGTGAATAATACTGGAATGAACATTGGTGTACATGTTTCTTTTTTAGTCTCTACTTCCAAACTATTTGAGCAAATACCTAAGAGTGAGGATTCGTGGAAGTGCAGTGGGTTAAGCTTTGGGCTACTAACTAAAAGGTTGGTGGTTCAAACCTGTCAACCATTCCATGGGAGAAGGATGAGGCAGTCAACTTCCCTTACAGATTGACAGTGGTGGAAACACGAAGGAGCAGTTCTGCGCTGTCCCACAGGGTTGCTGTGAGTTGGAACCGATGGGACTGCAGTGGGTTGGTTGTTGCTTGGTGTCTAGTTTCTCCGGGTTTTATGGTCATTCTTTGTTTAGTTTTGGGGGGAGAAACCACCACAGTGTTTTCCACAATGGTTGCACCATTTTTCATTCCCACCACATTGGATAATGGGATCATCATTCCAGTTTCTTCTCATTCTCACCAACATTTGCTATCTTCTGTTTTTGTGGGGTTTTTTTTTCTTCCTCTTTGTTCCTTAAATCTTAGCTGTCTTAGTGGGAGTGACATTGTATTTCATGGTGGTTTTGCTCGACAGCTCTCTGGTGGCTATTGACATGGAGCATCTTTTTGTGTGTTTGAATGACCTCTTTAGTGAAATGCCTGTTCAAGTCCTTTGCCCATTCCTGTTTCATTTTCCTGCATGTGGATTTCTAGCTCTCCCGACACTATCTCTTAAAGAGCCCTTCTTTCTCCTTCAGATGTACTTAGCTCCTTTGTTAAAAATCAGCCGGGCGTGGATCTGTGAGTTTATTTCTGTACTCTCAAGTCTATGGTATTGGTCTTTGTGCCTGTTGTCATGCCAGTGCCAGGCCATTAAAACTGCAAAGGTTTTGGTAGTGATATGCCTGAGGGACAGGAAGAAAGGCATTAAAGCCCATATCCCTTGCCTGTTACTTCATCGTTTATCCAATGGCGTTATCAGACAGAATCCTCTCCATAGAAATGGTTGTTTTTAACTTAAGGATAGCAACTCCATTGCTGGTGATTCAGTAGTAGAGTTCTCACCTTCTAGCCAACATACCTCTGGCTCAGCTCGTTTGCCGCTGGAAGCTGGCATGTTGCTGTGATGCTGAACAGATTTCGGTAGAGCGTTCAGGCTAAGATGAACTAGGAAGAAAGGCCTGGCTGTATACTTCCAGAGTCTTCTGAAAAAGCCTCCAGGAATCATAATGGTCTGATCCAGAGCTGATCGTGGGGATCAACTAGGACTGGTGGTGCGTGTGCTCGCCATAAGTCGGAGCCCACAGCCTTTTACTGAGTTCTTATTACCTTCCCAGCACAATATGACTTGGTATTTCATATTTCTGCCAGGATCATTCTTCCCATGATAAGCAGATTGTATCTTTCCACATTTTATACAGAAACCAGGACACAGACATCATACAATGCTGGGAAGTGACCATGCTAGGATTCACACCCGATGCTGCCTGACATTAAGCTTCTTCCCATAATGCCACTATGCCTGAAACCAGACAGTGACTCTCTTTTAGATGAAAATAAATGTCTTCAGGACACTTTCAGGGTTGTCTCAGTTTGGCATTACTGAATTGCCTGATTATGCTTATTGTCTGACTATGTAAACCCTCACCGAGGAGACAAAGTGAAAAGTTGAGGAAATTCTAGATAAATGAGACACAATAGGATGTATGGCTTCTGACAAAAGAGACCTCAAACAGGCAAAAGAGACCCCAGGTTTATGGGGAGAACATATGGAAAGGAAAAGCAATCATCACAAAGCACAAGTTGGAAACAAGCCCTTTTTGAGGCATGTGAATCTGTTTCCATGGTAACCAGACATGGAAAAGAGTCAATGCCCCCTTTCTATTTATTCAATCTGTGTGCATTCAATGTATATGACAGGGCAGCATTCAACAAAGAAGCATTCAAAGAGACAGCTCTCATCCTGTCACCCTCTTGACTGAAAACTTTCTCTGACATCAGATGAATGTAGAATGCCTTGGGAAACGTGGACACCCTCCAGCCAATCCTTTCCCCCCATTCTTCCCGATTTCATCCCTACATCTCTGCCCATGGTTCTCAATCCAGGTTGCAGATTAGAATCTTTCAAAAATTTTTAGAAATATATAGATACCAGGGTTCAGCCCGGACTGATTTAATTGATCTGGTAAGGGTGGGGCCACCAGGCCTGGGTGGGGTCTTAAAAGTTCCCCAGTGATCAGGAGATCAGGAGATGGAGCACCCATGATTGAGAATCACTGTCCTACTCAAAGGAGACGCTACAGATGATTTCAGCCTCGTGACTCTGTGATGTCTGCTAAGGCTCTTCCTTTCTCCTAAAATATCTGTCCTCTCTCTTCCCCTATGCCTCCTATGGCCAACTTTACCTTCCAAATCTTGCTCACCCTTTAAGGCTCATCTCTAATGCCTTGGGCCTTTCTACCTTCTCCATGGGCCCTCTCCCTTCTGCCCACAATGTCATATCTAGCTCATTTAAATGCTGGCATCATGCCTGCATGCTCCAACTAAAACATGTCTATCTTCTGTGACCTCCTCCCTTCACCCTCCCCTGTGAGTAAGAATTAGGTCTCATCAATTTCTTATTTGGCAAATGGGGTATCAAAAAGGTTATGGGAAATTGACATAATCTTTTCATTCCATTTTTCCACAAACTTTTTGAAATCTGCTTGTACTTCAAAAGTTGCAAAATCTCTACATATAATCTATATAGATTGATAGAAGATAGTTGGATGGATAGATGAGAAAGAAAGAAAGAAATATACAAGAGAGCCTTGGAGAAAAACCTGGCCCAAGCCCTCCCGCACAGAAACTTGTATTAGAGTCTTCAAAGCCCCCGATATTGCTCCTAGGTAAGAGCCCTGACACTGTAGAGCTTACGCATGTGGCTGCTAACTGAAAGTTTGGAGGTTCAAACCTACGAGTTGTTCCTGAGGAGAATTATGTGGCCCTCGGCTTCAGTAAAGATTACAGCATTGGAAGCCACATGGGGCAGTTCCACTCTGACCTGTAGTCACTGGCTGTCACTGGGAATTGGGGTGGACTCAACAGCAGTCGCGCTGGTTTGGCTCTGTGGTCTGTCAATCGAGATGTGTTTTTCTCAAAAGAGGTGTCATAGCTTTTATCTATTTTCAAAGGTAGCCATCTGTGACCCGGTGAAGGATTCCATAGTATTTCTCCAGGAGAAATCTTCCCAAGGTCATCATCCCAAGCAACAAAGACAGTGACCTTAATTTGACAGGTTGACTGTCACTTGCCTTCTAGTTCTCTCTCTGCAATGAAAATAGAGTTTTAATATGCCCATTTTCTATTAGTTGAATTCATGCATGCAAATCTCATTAGTGTCATGACCAAGCAAGGCCAGCATCTGCCTTCGTGTCCCTGGGTGTGGGGTGTGCTGTAACGAGTATCACAAACTAGATGACTTATAAGGACAGGCACTTACTGTCTCCTGCTTCTGGAGGCTAGGAGTTCCAAGTCCCAGTGTCAAGCACAGTGGTTCCTTCTGAGGGCTCTAGGGGAGAATCTCTTCCATGCCTGTCTCCTTCTGATGCCATGCCTGGACCAACCTCCTATAATCTCTGCCTCCGAGAGCACACAGCCATCACCCCTCTGCCTCTGTATCTCTCCTTCTTTATGAGGGTGCTCAGACTCAATTAGGGCCCACCCTACTCCAGTAGGATCTCATGGTTGCTAATGGGTAACATCTTCAAAGGTCTTAATTCAAAACAGGAAACAAGATTCTGTTTCTCTCACCTTCAAAGTCTTCAACAGATCTTTAGTGGGATGCAATTCAGCCCATCGCTTCAATCATCATTTAGCCATTGCATATTTTTAAATGATAAAAATTAGAATAAATTTGTGTATGGTACTGGCTCAGGAAAGGCGAGCATTCCTGGCTTGACAAGCCATTAAAAACACAGTGACGCTGCCATTGGCCTCCAATAACTCACAGGGAAAAAAGTACTTGTGGATGTGTGTGTGTGTGTGTGTGTGTGTGTTTTGTATGACTGCTTTACCGAAGTGTAATTTTTCTTAGATGAAAAATTGCCAGAGATCTGGTTGTCTGCCAAAAAAATTAAATTTGTTTCAGCAGACCACCTCTGAGTTTCTTATTTTCATTATTTGCTGCTAAAATATTTAGGACTGAAACAACAACAATCAAAGCATGACTTAGGAGCTGTTAGAAGTCATTTTATATTCCGGGACACAAAATAGCTCCAAAAAGCATCTGTCTTCTCAATTGAACTGACTTGTAACTCTAGAATGTATGAGGGAAACACTGGGAGAACCTCTCTTTACATCTGTAATTTTGGTAATTCTGAAGAAATGTGACATAAGGAATTTTGATCAGAGCTCGGTTCAGCCTGGGAGATCTCCTTCCAAGGAACCAGAAATCCTCCTCAGGAGAAGCGGTTGAAGCAAACAGCAATGGAAGCTTGACCTGGTTAAATGGAGACAAAACGTTGGGGGCAGTCATTGGAGAACCTCGTGGGAATCGGTAAGCTAAAGGGATAGATGGGTTAGCACAGAAATAGAAATTTCAAAATACTTGCTACAAATGGACGTCAGACTTCACTAGGTGCACTGTCGATGTGCTTCACGTTGACAAACACAACACGCGCTGCTGTGGTGGGGAAGGGGCCATGCGAAAAGGAGCGGATGTCAAGGGGTTCAAGGAGGAAGAGAATGTTTTGAAACTGTGGTAGCAATTGTGCAATACCGCGCGATGTGACTGAACTGTGGAATGATATGATATCTGCATCGACTCCCAGTAAAATGGTTTCCAAATATAAAGAAAAAAATGCTAGCATTTTAATATCAGAACGTTCAAAATGCAAAAGTTAGGAGGGGTTATTTACATTCTTATAAGAACCTCTTGCTTTACAAGATGAATTACCACAAGATTCCACTCAAATCCCATGGTAAAGTGTAGTCCAATCCGTGGTGATGGTACTGGGTGTGCATCGAAATTACCTGCAGGGCTTCTGAAAGCCCAGGGGCTGGGGTGAAGAACGTGCATGTCTACCAAGTTCGGCCGTGAAGTTGGTGCTGCTGCTGAAACGGACAAACGGCTGAGAACCTCTTGAGTTTATTCACATTCCTCTGGAATCTAGTATTTAGAAACAAGCCTCTAGGATAAGAGAAGGTAGAACTTGTTAGTGCTGTGACCACCTCTGACTTACAGGCCCACAGACACAACAGGACAAAACACGTGCTGGTCCTGGGCCATCTCTGTGATTGGTCTGGATCGGACCAAATGTGACTCAGAGGATTTTCATTGGCTGATTTTTCAGAGGTAGCTAACCATGCTAGAAAATCTGCTGAAACATTGTTAACATCACAGCAATATGGTATTCGTGGGCTTTTAAAGAAAATAGCAACTAGCTAAAACAAAAATACCAAGAATGTGTCCACTGTCACCAAAAATTGTGTTTAGAAAATGTTGAAGAGAGACAGCTTTGTTGTGTATGTTTTGCGTCAAAATACAATCTTTTGTGTGTGTGTGTAAGAAGCGGCTATTTGACATTTTATTCTACTCTTTACATTTGGTCTCTGAAAACACACTCACTGCCCTGGAGACAATTCTGACTCGGCGACATTTGATTTAAGAGTAAAAGATAAAATGGTATAGATACAATAAGAGAGGCTGGAAAAGGAGGTCTTGACCGCTGACTTCTGTACACGCTTGTCTCTGAGCTTGCAGTTGACTTTTTTAAAAGCTAGGTCCCATGGAGTTGATGGCGAGTCATATGACCCTGCAGGACAGGGTAGAACTTCCCTGTACGTCTCCGAGACTGTAACTGGAGTGTTTACTGGAGTGGTGAGAGAGTTAAAGTTTATTATGCCAACATGTGGGGTTAATTAAAGGGCAGAGATAAGTGGCTCGGTGAGCCTTACCTTTCTGCTTCTCTGGTCTCTTGCTTTCTGATGGTCGGACCAGGGTGCAGCTGCCTTAGCCAGGTCCCTGCTTCAGCTGGCAAGGCTCACTTCCGGTGAGACATCCCTGAGAAGAAGCCGCATGGACCTACCCCAGTGCAGCCCTGGGTGCTGGAGATGCCACGTGGAGATCCTGCCAGTGCTGAGATGCTTACACACTCACTCAGGCTTTCCTCCTGCAGTCAGCATCATTGCGTGTGTTTTGTGGGACTGAGGAGGATTTTGGAGATCGGTGTCAAACATATGGGCTAATATTGGACTTATGGGCTTGGACAGCACTGTGTTGGGATGCTTTCTGAATGTACACTTACCCTTTGTATAAAACTCTCTCTTATACATTTATGAGTTTCTATGGATTTGTTCCCCTATTTTACCCAGACGAACACAAGTGGAAAACCCTGTCTTTCTCCCTGCGAAGGGCTGGTGGTTTCAAACTTCCCAATGCATAGTCACTATGTATCCGAGCCTGCCTTTTCTTAGAGCTCACTATGGTCTCTTAGTTCAGTGCTAAGGTTGGTAGAATGAGGGACCTTCGAGAAAAGAAGTTGTTCATAGGACCAGAGAGCAGTGGGCGGGTTGGGAGAACTTCCTGTTCTTTTTATTGCTTCTCCTTTGCATGGGAGACAGAATATATTCGGTTCTAAATTGACAGGGATGGACCAAGAGTGTGAGTGGAGAGTATGTTTCATTTGATCAACTCACTATGTTTAGAAATGTGTAGTTCTGTGACTTGGCATGGCTATTTTGTCCTGATCGCTCCTTTGGTCACATGTGTACTTTCTTTCCTCCTTTACATTTCCTGCCTGGTCCCTGGCAGGGGTCTTTCAGTAGTAGCACCCCCTTCAACTTTGCTCTGAGTAGAATCAACTCGATGGGCTTGGTAGTGTGCGACAGGGAAGTACTTGCCTGCTCACACTTGAATCCACCGGTCTCTCTTTTGGAGAAAAGATCAGGTCACCTGCTCCCATAAGCTTTGCATCTAGGACAGCGGTTCTCAACCTGGGAGTCGAACGACCCTTTCAGAGGGGTCGCCTAAGACCATCGGAAAACACATAAATAGTTCACAATATAGAATTACATATTGTTTTGTGATTAATCACTAAGCTTTAATTATGTTTAATTATGTTCAATTTGTAACAATGAAAATACAACCTGCATATCAGATATTTACATTATGATTCATAACAGCAGCAAAATTACAGTTATGAAGTAGCAATGCAAGTAGTTTTATGGTTGGGGTGACCACAAAATGAGGAACTGTATTAAAGGATGGTGGCATTAGGAAGGTTTATAATCACTGGTCTAGGAAACCCTATAGGGCAGTTCTATTCTGTCATATACGGTTGTAATAAATTGAAATCAACTCAATAGCAAACAACAACAAAAATAATTGGTCCCCAATTATTTTAGATCATTGGTCATTAATTAGATCATTGGTCCCCAAACCTATTTGACCTACTGTCATATTTTCAGGGAAAAAAGTACTCAGCATCTGCCTGGCAATTAAAACTTTTGTACCGTAATCCAGGTTCTGCTTAGGGTCTCTGTGCGTCAACATTGTCTGGATGGCAGGGAATTTGGTTTGGTTTGGATTAGTCCAGCGTCCTCCAGTGGGGGGGTGGGCTCGCCCACTCTGGAAACCATCACCATAGATGGGACCGCTGTGTCATAGGGTTTAGTAAAATGTGTTTGCATTTCTAATGGCTGGTCCTCCAGTAGTTTCCTGCTGGCAGTAACGGACGAGAGGAAAGCAATGCAGCCCTGTCGCCACCGCCACTGGCTGTTGAGTTCTTTGTGACATCTGTGGAAACGGCCATCTTTTTCTGGAGAAACACACACTACATTTCAACTGCCACCATCAACTATTTCCTCATACACGTTCTTAAATTTATTTCACGATTTTTTTTCTTGGTAACTCTATACGTTTTGGCACTATACATTTTGAAAAGCGTGATCAAAAAATAACTTTAGGGTTTGGGCTACTAAACCTTCACATGTTTTTAGAGCTCTCTCATAACCAGCAGATTTCCTAAATAATGCACATCCATTCACCTTGAAGGACTATCAGATTGAAAATCTAAACGGGGAAAATCACTATGTGAAGACAAAGAGCAAGAGCAGAGAACTCATGATCTTCACTAGGTCCCTTCTAGGGTAAGGGGACCAGACGTCCCGCTTTTGGCGGGACAGTCCCGATTTTTAACAA
>NW_022103920.1:61945572-61947407 GCF_000313985.2 Echinops telfairi
ACCAAACCAAACTAAACTCACTGCCATTAAGTCAATTCTGATTCATCACTCTAAACCCTACATAGAGCTTCCCATACTGTAAATCTTTGCAGAGTGAGACAGCCTCATCTTTCTCCCTTGGGGCAGTTGGTGGATTTGAATTGTGGCCTTACATTTAGCAGCCCAACACCTAATCCACATCAACAGATCGCACACTCAAAAAAATAAAATATCTGCCATCAAGTCGATGTGATGCTATCGCTCAAAGTAGAACTTCCCATGTGGGGTTCTGAGACTATCAACCTTTACAAGCATAGAAAGCCTCCTCTTACTCCAGCAGAGTGGCTGGTGGTTTTGAAGTGGTGACACTGAGGTGAGCCACCCAACACTGAACCATTATGCCACCCAGTCTTGTCATCAGTACAGTATTTCCTTTAATTCTCACAGCAGCCTTAACCGTGCACTATTCTTATGCCCACTTTCAGAAGAAACAGCTGATGCAGAGAGAATTAGAATTTGCTAAAAGCCAAAGAGCACGGAAGCATTTGTGTAAACTGAGCGCAGCATGCATTACAGTGTGACTCAGAATTCCAGACGCTTCTCACTAAATCACACTGTCTGCAAACACGCAGGAAAGACCAATGAGCAACCTGAAGGCAAGCGGCTCGTTGTTTCTTCGCATATTTGCATGTTGTAGGGACTACACATGTCTGCAAAATATTACTCCTACCACCTGGGAGTCTAGACTCTGCCTGAAATCTTGCTCTTCAATTCCATGTCCGACCTGTTGCTGTTAGGTGCGGACTGGTTAGTGCAGATTCATGATGACCGTATGTACGTGCTCATGCCCACCATTGCGGAGAGCGGGGACCCGTCTCTCCTGAGAAGATGTCCAAAGTTTGTGAGAAGAAGTCTCTCCAGGCTCACGTCTTAGGATCTATTTAACCCTTGAGGAGACAAGTTATAAAGAATAAAATTTGCTGTTTCAAACCAATTGAACCAGGGAAGGATGGATTTTCAAATTTCTAAAATCCAACTTATATCAAATGCTGGTGATTAGTACAGGACTTGCTGATGAGTATAGCCTAGTGAAAATGACTTAGGTTTTGGAGTTTTCAATACATGTTCCGTTCCACTTGTAAGATCATCATGGAAACCTTGCTTCCAGTGTATCAATGAATGCTGATAAACTAGAACCGTTTCTGGGTTAAATGAAAGGAGGAACATGCCAGGACTTGTGGAATTTCAGGCAAAGGGGAAGCCTTTAATTGGGTGAGGAAAAGTAGAATTTGAGTTACAGCCTCTTCCTGGGGCCGTTTATGAGCACGCAGTCATTAACATCTATCCCCAGGTTCCTGAGCAGGAAGCAGGAAAGGCAACAAAGCAGAGAAAACCGGAGCCCTCTTTGAACTTTATAGAAAGGCACTTTATAAATCCTAGGAAAATTAATCTGCGTTATAATTTGTCTAGAGTGCCTCTGAGTTAAAAGTCTTTTGAGGGCAGGACCTGTTGGATATACCATGCAGAAAATCACCTTTCCCGTCCCCCCAAAACCGGGCAGCCCTTTCTAGGTTGACTTACTGTCTGATGCACATGGTTTCTTGTGGACACCCTTTGACTGCGCCCAGAGTAAAAGTATGAGGAAACAGGAGAGAAAGGCCCTCTTCAGACAGGAGGCTTAGAGGGCAGAGAAGAAGAATCTAGCTCCTTGTCATGAAATAGAATGCGTAATCGTCCCTGGGTGTTGATTAAACAAGATTTTAATCAGCTGTGGATGGTCACTGCTGTTCTTAATTGACAGGCAGATCTGTTTCGTGTGTGTGTGTGTGTGTGTGTGTGTGTGTGTGTGTGTGTGT
>NW_022103920.1:61948495-61960479 GCF_000313985.2 Echinops telfairi
AAAAAATGATTGTTTTCCATTTGAAGCAGGTAAAAGAGAAAAACATTTACAACCTTGAAGAAGATGTGGATTAAATCCAATTCTCTGGACAATGAGGACTGCTTTTACTTATCCAGGTGATTAGGCTCGAAAATTTCTTTTAGAGGAATGGCAATCTTTAAAACAACAGCCATCTCAAACTCCAACATAATCAAAGACATTTTAAAAGCAACTACTTATTAAAAAATGCCATCATTTTTTGTACTCCTGTAAAGTTCAGCATTTAAATTCTATGTTTTTCTGGCACTGTTCAGATAGTCTATTCATTTATCTTCCAAGGAGAGAACTTATGAATCTGGGACATTGGTCACTGCTTATCCCTCCTACCACGAGGGATCAACTCTGTAGATAGCAAGTCAGTTCCAACTCATGGCAATCCCATGTGTGTCGGCTACAATTGTGCTTCATTGGGTTTTCAAACAGCTGATAATTTGGAATTAGAATGTCAGGCCTTTCTTTAGAGAAAACCCTGGGTAGGTCCCACCCTCCAACTTGTCAGTTTGAAGCTAATTCTGTACCGCTCACGTAGGGCAATGCCTGACAAACTGTGATTCTTCAGTTCATATTGTTAAATGAATATAAGCCTCGCTAGAATTCTAACATGTCAAAGTTCTGGGAAGGGGAGTATATATTTCTGAAGACAGCAAGGTACCAAGAATTGTGACTTTACCCTGAATATAGCGTCCCAACTATAGTTGCATATTAGAATCACCAGTACTTAAAAATAATAATGATGATGATGATATGCCTGTATCCCCATGGACCAATTAAATCAGAATCTTGTGTTGATCACCCTTGGCAGATATGATGGGAAGGTGGGAAGGTTGGAGTAGATCGGCTAATCCTCCAGGACACTCTGAAGATTGTCCCCTGCTATATTGCCTGCTCTGGTCTGCTGGTCTCAACAAGTCAGAAGTCATCAATGACACTTTTGCTTTCTTAACTTGAGGTGCTAGACAAACACCTTTTCTTTCTTTTTCTTTTCTTTTTTTAATGTAGGCAGGGAACAGCAGTTGATGTGGAAAGCAAAACTGCTCCCTCAGGCACATTCTAGAGTGAACAAACAATCCAATTTAAAATCATGGGTAAGGATCACCCCACATATGGAATGTGTAAGACATCACCACCTTCATGCTACAATAGAGTAGGGTAAAGAGGCATTACATCACTAGATCCCCTGCCCCACACTTACCTTGGAGAAAATTCTGAATATTTTATTTTTATATAGATATTCCCCCCAGATACTTCTAGCTCCTTACTGTTATCTGACCTCTATTTTACCTCTTTTTCTTTTCCTTTTTATTCCCCAGTGCCCCTGATTGTAGAGCAGCTGGCAAAAAATAGCAAGTACGTAATATGCTTGTTATGGTAAGAGCGTACTTGCATTATTCACACAAGGAGGTAGGAGTCTGTTCCACGGAACACATGATTTTTGCCCCAAGATGGTGGGGAGAACGCTGGCGAACATTCCTGACGCCTCCCATACCCACAAACTTGGAGAACTGGTCTGAAGAGGGCGCCTGAGGCTATTTGGATCAGAAGGCCCCCACCTCCTCCACTCCCAGGAGTGCTCCGCAGGCCCAGCACGCCACTGGGTAGCAATCCGAGTTTGTGTTTTTCTTCAGATTTCTCTTCCCCTTTAATTCTTGTTTCCTACTTATGACATTCTGCAGTTCTTTGCCACAAACCATTGCAAAACAACGCAAACAAGAAGTCTGCCTCCTCCTTGGCTGGGGTAGAGGCTCTTTGGAAACCACAAAGCCACATCGCCAGGGAACAGTAGCTTTATTAATATAATAATCACCATCATCGTGGCCCAGTTACAATACATACAGTGCTTTAGAAAGCAAAATAAGGACAACCTGGGGTCTGCTGGAGAAGCTGCACTTGAGGTTAGCTGTGTATAGTTAAATCTGGAGTCAAGCTGAGGTCATCGTTAAAAAAAAATTGGAGATGGAAATCTGTGTGGAAAATGGTTGCCCAATGGAAGTTACCCACTTCCCATCAAAACTCAATTTGAATAATATCTGATCAGGAAAATGCAATGGTTTGATCCCGTAACAGCCTGGACCTTCTCTTGAAGTCACGGACTACTTGGAAGAGGTTGTGTTAGTCTGGGTAGACTAGAGAAACAAATTCGTAGACACTCATAAGTGTACAAGAAAGAGCTTTATATAAAATAGCAATTGTATATTGAGAAAACATGCCAGCCCAGTCCAGCTCAAGTCCATAGGTCTGATATTACCCCATATGTCGATACAAGTCCATAAGTTCCTCTTTAGACTCATGCAGCCATGCAATAATGCCAAATGCAGGACGATCCCTGGCTAGTGGGTGGAAAATCTTGTAGATCCAGTAGCAGTGGAAGCATCTCTTTGCTGGCATGGGTCTCCATGTGCCTCCTACAATCCAGGGCTTGGGCTCCATCCGTGTAGCTCCATGTGTCTTGTCAGGAGGAAGACGAAGCAGAGAGAGTGTGTGCGCCCAGCCTCCAGCGAGCTTTTTATCTCCATAGTGCGTCCAAATGAAGTTATCAAGCTGCGTGCGACCTGATTGACAGGCTAAACTCCACCCCATTCACTCTTAATAGTCTCAAGTTGGCACCAGATTATGTAACTACCACAGAGGTGTTAGGGTGTTTCACCTTTGCTACCCACCCTCCACTTCTAAAAGCAATCATAGTAAAAATTAAATAGAAAAATGTTATTGCCGTAGAAATACATACCGTCCCGTGGTGTTATCGGTATATAAGTAAGATGCAGGGAATGAGTTGTGCAGTGCCAAAGGAATATTGTATACCTTACATTTTCTTCCAGCTTCTTCTAGAAAAGCTGGGTGTGTTTACACTATTATTTCCCCCCTGTGTGAAGTTGATATAAAAAGAAAACATTTAACAAAAAGAAATACCTTTCATTTCCCTTTTAGCTTTTTTTTTTTGAAGGTGGGGGAGGTAGAAAACGAAACAAAGTCCCACAAGCACACTTGGATCCTCTTTTCTAAGCAACCACGTCAGCTTGGCTACAAGTGACTGGTGACAAAGCCGCCAAACAAGTGCGCTGGAGTCTCCGGGAAAGGCAGACTGCTGACATGGCAGCGACCACGTCTCCAGCTGATTGTAGGCCTAGATAACTACCCCTTTCAGCTTAAAGGATGCTTGGCTGTAATCGACCGGTGCCCGATGGGTTGGAGCAGAGTTCTCTTGGAACCTGTTCAGACCAGCGTTGACTGCCTGTGAGCCAACCTCAGCCCGCCTGCTTAGAGCCTGAGGCATCGAATACAGGCTCCAGTCACAGGGACAGAGTTCTCTGTGTGTTACCATTGTGCTGTTTGTAATATTTACCGTTTGAAAGATTACCAGAGACTAATGAGTAAGACCAATCCTAGTCTTCAAACTGAATCCAAGTGCATACTAAGTAACCTTTGTTATGTTTTCAGTGGGTTCTTTTATGTTAAGAATTATTTGGCTTCTGCCAACACCCCACCCGCCCCCACCCCACCCCCACCCCCGAGCTCTCTCTCAACTTGCTCCTGAGCTGTTTCCAGTCTTTCGCCTTTTGATGGACTGACTCCAAATGCTCTTTCCAATAGGGAACTGGCTTCTGTGCAAACATTGAAGTGCTCTGATATTCACCACCAGGTTAGTGATTCAAGCCCACCCAGAAATACCTTGGAAGAAAGCCCTGGGCCTCTTCTTCTGAAGAGGTACAGCTAGGGGGAGTGAATTTCTGTTGTGGCATACGGGGATGCCGCAGGTCAGAAGTGACACAAAGAATCTGATTTAATGGACACGCCATCTGTTTTCTAAAGGTTCGAGTGGGTGCCATAGGATGGCTTGCTGGTGGTGCTTAATGGTGGAGGTTGCGGGACCCACAGGACATGAATGGAACCAAGAATGGTTAGATGGGGGCTGCTGTCGCTTAAGGGTTAACCAAAGACCGGGATAATTGACACTAAAAGACCAACCTTTTTACATCAGAAATTAATACTTTTTAGATTTGGGGCTCAATTAACAACAAAAATTGATTTCCTTGGTGAGTCTGAGAGTTTAGGTGACTAAGAATTGAGATCCCCAACTGATCCTCCTGCCTTAATGAACCAGGGTGTGCAATTATCCAAGTTTTCCGGCTGCCACGAGGTGGTTAGAATAAGCAGTGAAATCTCTTGTTCCTTTATCTGCCGCCTGAAAATATTGGATTCAGACTGGCTCCGAAGTGATCAAAGCAAGTTGATAAAATTCAGGTCGCTGACTTTTTCTTTTCTCCAAAAATAATTGTGTTTCGTATATGGGCCCAGGAGATAATTGCATGTTGACTTCTCATTCTCCAGCAGTCTTTTTCTCCCATTGACCCAAACGGAAATGGCTATCGTGTACAAAAATACATGGAATATTAAGCTGAAATATGAATGTCTAGGGATCCATTTAGTTTCCCCCAAATTGCTTCTTTCTTTGCAAGTTCCAGCATGTTTATATATTTTTTAATGCCCCATTTGCTACCCTGGTTTTAGCTTCTTGTTAGCATCACTTCTTGTTAGCATGATGCTCTACAGCACAGGGCAGCTGGAGAAGTGAAACCTGTGCTGAAGAATTTATGCAGTGTCCTTAGTTTCTTTCATTAAGAGAACCAAGAGTAATAGGTGTGCATTATAAGCTTGCTGTGTTAAGCAATATGTTATAGCTATGCTTGACAGACATCTTGTTTACATTCAAGTTATATATTGGGAAAACCATTGCATTTTGAGAAACATGGCTTTTCGAAAAGTAATATTTATACTCTGCCTCTTTGCACAGGAGACTTAGTCATCGAAAAACATGATATTTTAAATCCATTTGTCTCCTACACCGAATGAAATATTCTAAATCGTTTCCCCCAAAGTAGGGTGTTCAACATGTTCTTTATTTGGACCATTATAATAACTGCCAAGGAAAAGCCCAACCACATGCCTCTCACGTTATTGAAACAATAGCCCATCTTATTCCAGTTTGGTTTAATTCACGTGTGAAAGCTTACCCCATCTTTTCTCCATGGAAACAGTATGAAATCCATCTTTTCATTTGGTTCACTGTTTTTGTTTCTAAATAAGTACGGCTTTTTCCCAAGCTGACTTCCATTAATCTTTTTGAGCTTTAGGGGGTAGGGAATGGTCATGGAAAATCCCAGTGATACAATCATGCCTTAAGTGCACAATATTAAAGTAAATATCAACAATGTTTTGATAGTAATTAGCCTTTGCTATCATATCCCCACTGAGTTAGGGGATATGATAATCCATACATAATCCATTCAAGGTGGAAAAGAAGACCATTTCTACATTCTTATTTTTATATTTTTGGAGTGCCAATCAAAGTCCACAAGGTAATTTGCCCTATGTTTACCTATTTGCTTCACGTTAGAGGGACCCTGGTGGCACTGTGAGTTAAGAGTTGGGCTATTAACCTTAGGGTTGGCAGTTCAAACCCAGCAGCCACTCCTGAGAGAAAGAGGTGACTGCCTGCTCTTACACAGATTGACAGCTCACGGAAACTCTAAATAGATTTGCTGGGAGCTCAGATCGACTAGATGGCAGTGGGTTTTTCTACTCCTCTCCCTCCTCCTTCTCCTCTTTCTCCTTCTCCTCTTCTTCCTCCTCCTCCTACTTCTCCTTCTTCCTCTTCTTTCTCCTCCCCCTCCTCTTCCTCTTCTTCTTCTTCTTCTCTTTTGGTTCAGCCTCACATCTGTGTGCAGAAGGATGCATTTTGGGGTAGTGTGATGCCTTGTCTTCTCCGAAGCATGATCAACCCCATGAGAAATAGCAGGGCTAGTCCCCAGCTGGCAGTAAGCTACGTGTAGGACTGGGGCTCAGACAAACTGAAAGTGGTGAAAAGACACAGAGTGGTGGTAGAAGGTGAAACTACACACAAGGAAACAGACCAGAGGGGAGATGTTAAGTTTGCTGAATTTCAGTCATGGACAACTGGTTTTCACATGAATATTCCCTAAGAACAAAAACAATATTGTAATAGCATCTTTATATTATTGCCACAGTGATTCACAATTTATTAAGTGGTTCCATTTTCCAGGTCTTACTAAATGGTTTGCGTTCCTTATTTTGTGCTGACTTTACAACAGCACTGTGAGCTAAGCCTCACTCACTCACTCACTCACTCACTCACTCACTCACTCACTCACTCACTCACCGCCATGGAGTTGATGCAGATTCCCAGCAATGCTATGGGATATAGTAGAACTCTCCTGGTGGGCTTCCATGGTTGTAAATCTCTACAAGAGCAGAAAGCCTCATTTCTCGCCTCAAATATGTTTATTCATTTTTTAAAAAAGGAAATTGGGGTTTAAGGGGAAAAGATGGAACTTTATACTCCTATAAACAGTTACAGTCTTGGAAACTCACAGGGCAATTCTACCCTGTCCTACAGGGTCACTATGAGTCAGCATTGACTCAATGGCAGTGAGTTTGGTTTTCCTGAGAGGGTGGGGGACACTTCAGGGATTTTCATAATTTGTCCAAGGCTACAACAAATACCCAATAAAGACAGAATTTAAATTGTTACTTAGTTGACTCCAAAAAATTGACATGGATCATTAAAGTTCAAATAGTTGAAAACCTCACTGGCTGCTTCCATGAGAGAATTGATTTAGAGCTGAAAGAAATTGCCACAGAGCGGCTAGAGACAAAGGCGGCAGCAGAACTTGAGAATATGTTGATAGTTTGGCCACATTTATAGTGAGAACAACCCAAGTTTCTAATTTAGGTTTTGCCTTGCTTTGTTGGAGACATAGATACTGATAGTAGGGCTTGGTTCGACCTTCATTTTCAGGTATATTCAGATTTAGACTATAGTTTTAAATTCCTTATAGGACAGGTTCTGTATCCTCACAGGGGCCTTATTGCATCACTTTCCAAGGACTAGGAACATGGACCTGCACTGTAGCTAGACCAGGTTCTTTATCCCCAGCTACTCTTTCCCTGGCCATCACTGGAAAACCGAGGCAGCAGGGTTTCAGAGCAACTGCTGGATGGGCTGTTAGATAGGAGGGGAAAGACACATGTCAAGAACACACAATAGTCCGCATTAAAGGTGGTGCTCTGCCTGGCAAATTCTGAAAAACAGCTGTGATACTTGGCATTGAAAGGTTGGTCGTATGACTTATAACAAAAATGGTTGGTGCATGGGAACTGAAGAGGCACAGCATCAAACAATAGCAAATGCATTGTTTTCAGATTTGCAAGCTGACTAGTCTTGGTTATTTTAGCCAAAAAGAAAGAAAGAAACTGTACATATCAAAAGTACTGGGGTAATATCCTGAAGAAGCCTTTCCGTTAACTGATGTGTTCTAAGAAGTGTTTGAGTTCCCTTTTTGAATGATCTACATATCTCCCCAACTTCTTTCTACCTAATTCATCTTCAGTGATTTTACACATTGATTTCCATAAATTTTTTTTGTGTGGGGGGGCAACAAGATCTTCAGAGTAAAAATTCCTTATTAAAATCAAGAATTTCCTTAAACTCATTTCAGTTTACATTTTGAGACTTGTTTGTATAATTTCCTTTAAGCAAATGAGTCAATTACTTGTTTCTGACTTTTGCTTAAAACCTATTCTCACCTACAGTGTTTTCACTGTGCTCTTGACTTATTGAGAACCAGCTTGATGGAGATAATGAATTAGAATTATAAACTGCACAGGCCACAATTAGGGTGTGTATTGGTTTGGAAATTAAATCAGTATGAGAAACAACAGTTAGACATCAGCGTGACTGGAGTCAAAAGGATCATCTGTCACAGGTGCAGAGGCACTAGACCTTGGTCCACTGGGTCAGAGACTGGGCTGGAATTTGTCAGTACCTTGGATAGCTCCCAGGAATAAAATTCTGAGTGCTGACAGGCTTTTGGGTTCAGTATTGGAGACCTTCTTGTCCTTTTTGTGACCTTTGTCCTAAGAAGGTCACTTTCCTTTTTTCCCAACGCTCGCTAACTATAGTCCTGGGATTCCTCCTCATCTGGACGCCTCTCGCATGCTCTAGGAGACTTGTCTTTCTCGGTGCACACACAAGGTAAACGCACGTAGTACTCCATTGTGTCTGCAAGCCTTTTCCTTTCCCTTGGTTTCCGTTGTAAATGGCATCTCATTCTCTTGCCATCACTGTGGTAAGGTTAAAATTTTGCCCATCCTTCAAAGTTGAGGTCCCATTTCACCTTCAATTTAACCTCTCCATTGGCCAGCCCAGCATAAAGGGATCGTTTCCTCATTTGAACACTAGAGTATATTGCAGTTTGCACTGAATTTCAATATTGTGTAGTGTCTTTATTGACTATCTTTTAATCCTCTTTTAATTTGCCTATGTCTCAGTTCTCCAACTGGATTACATGATGCTTGGGGTCATGGTTCCTGTTAACAGGACTTCCCAAAGCAGGGCATCGGTAAAGACACACGGCAAATTATTATGTGGAAGGTATTTGTTTTTCTGAGAATGAAAAAAATTTTCCGATTTCATGACAGATATATTCAAATATATTTCTTTAAGTTCCTGTTATTTCCCGAAGCCTTCTCCCTGATAGTGTTTAATAAAAGGAGCCTGGGCAACATGAGACGGAGAGACTTGGGTTTCCACCCGTTTCACCACTTTCTCATGTGAATTTGAGCAAGCTTCTATCCTTGTCCTGTAGCTTCCACATCTGTAAGTGGGCATATAAAACCTGCAGTCTATGAAATCCATGAAGATTAAATGAGATGTTGTAGATTAAGGGTCTTGCTCACCAGGCACAGAACGAGGGGCTCAATTCTTATTGATACCTTTTCCTGTTTTCCACACATTTGTGACTCTTCTGTCTTTAACTCGGGGCTCTTCTGATGGCTTTTAAAATACTGCCTATTATAGGTGATGTGTTTTCCACTGTGCTCCCCTGGGATGCCTGATCATGAAGAAGGATTCATCTTTCACTTCCATCTATTCCTAGAAGGAACATTATTTATCAGCAAAAAAAGGGTAAACTTTAAATTTAGGGTTCCTGTAGTCAATATGTAAGAAGCGGATCTTTAAGCTTTTTGATGCTTGTATTTATGATTGGAAGCAGGGGTAACAAACATTTCGTTTTGAGAAACCCAGAGCAAGGTGAATATGCTCTTCATTTACTTAGATAGAGCCACACACCACCTGGAAGCACACAGTCCAGTGGAGCTCCACAAACCCAACTCCCTGTGCCTTACAGGACACGTGCACGACACTCCGTGGGCAGTCAAATACTGCCATTGCTTACAAGGGGTTTATTCTCAGAGACTGCTAACGAAAAACAAAAGTATCTGTAGCATGAACCTGAGTATTTACAAAAGAAAAGAAAGGCATTTTTGCTGAGCGCCCATCCCTTTAAACAATACCAGTCACAGAAATGTGGTTTCACAGTCATTTAAAATACAGTTTACAAAGGAATTAGGCGAAATCACTTAAGCTCTCCAAGCAGCTGTGCTTTCCCTGCTTCCTCACAGAGACCTGCCTGCAGAGCATCCCCTTTGAAATCGGCAGCTCAGTCAAAGACCGTCTGCTGATCTCTGAGCTACTTGCTTTTTCTTGTCCCGTACATTTCAGGTAATACATAACAGTGAAAAGTATTTAGATACAAGCACACATTCTTACCCCAAATGTTAGTGTTTTAAGGAGCATGATCCTCATGGGTTACTTGAAAATGAGTTAAGAGAATGTTTTTGTAAACCATTCCCTAGTTTCCAGAAGTCTCTATATTTTGAGTAGAAATGTCTGGGCTTCTGTCTTCCAGGAGATTAAGCGGGCACTCTAAGCCTTCCACAGTGTGCCTGCCTCACTCCTCTAACTTCCACGTGGGAGCCATTGGCTCCAGCTAGTCTGGTCCCTTAACTCTGTGCTAGTCGGCTCATAGTCCTGCCCCTATGCCTTTGTTCTTGCTCTTCCTTTTTCTTTGAGTGTTATTCCCTCTGCTATTAAAATCCAAAACCTATCTGCTCACAAGGATTTCCTAGTTGTCCCCAATCCAAGCTGATGTCCCCATCTTCGGATTTCCATGTGCTCAGGCATATTAGTCAGACCAGTCTTCGTTCAGGGCATCCTTCAACTACAACCCAGCTTATTGAGGAAGGATAATGTGCTTTACTCATTAATTTTCTTTTCTCACAGTGTTTCAGAAACATTTTTCTCAGTACAGTTTACTTAACAGAATTAGAAAGTTGTTTGAATAGTCCGAGAAAGTGAGGCAAATTGAATTTAATGCTTAGAAAACAAAATCCTCATTGTTGTTGTTATTACTAAATGGACTTCAGTCAGTTCTGACTCACAATGACCATGATGTACAACAGAACAAGACACTGCCCAGTCTGGGCCATCCTCACAATAGTTTATGAGTTATTGTTGCAAGTACTCACAATTCCATTTTGTTAAGAGTCTTCCTCTTTTTCACTAGTCTTCAACTCTGCCAAGCATGGTTTCTTTCTCCAAGGACTGGTCTTTCCAGGTAGCACGTCCAAAGTACATGAGATGAAGCCTCCTCATTTTCGTTTCCAAGGAGCACTCTGGCTATATTTTTCCAAGACAGATTTGTTTGTTCTTCTGGCAGTCCGTAGTGTTTTCAGTATTCTTCACCCACTCCGTAATTCAAATGCATTGATCCCTTTCAGGTCTTCCTTACACATTGTCAACGTTCACATGCATATGAAGTGATGGAAAAGACCAAGACTTGAGTCAGGTGCCCAGAGTCCTCAAAATCATACCCTTGATCTTCAACACTGTAAAGCAGTCTTGTGCAGAAGATTTGGTTAATGCAATCTATCGTTTGATTTCTTGGCTGCTACCTCCACGAGCATTCACTGTGAAGCCAAGCAAGAAGAAATTCCTGGCAACTTTGATCAAATGAAAAAGTAACCAGACTAAAAAATAATATGTAAGGGGAAAAAAATAGCTAAATACTCTAAGTACAATGTTTGTGGTTATTGAGTATATTTTATTTACTGTGCGCAATTCACCAGCTTTTTAGTTAAATGAGCCCAAACAGTGGGTCTCTGATTTTAGCAAGGTAGTAGTTCTCTTTTAAAATTTTTGAAGCAACCATGAAGGTGGAGATGGTGTTTCTGCTAACATTTTGGACATTTGATATATAGTTTAATAAAATAAATAAATTGGTCCACATTCATCTACTTCACAAGGTGGCATAGGATCAAAAAGATGCCGTTGAAGAAAGAACTCCAAACTACAATGGCACATGTATGAAGAAGAAGGTCCAGGAATTGACCAATGCCCCTCGAGATGTCTTAACAATCTGATACCACACTCGAAGAACTCACTCTTCTAGGCCAAGAAATTTAGAAAAACAGCTACTGGGCCAACCAGCCAGCAGAGATCCATATTTATGGTCATTCCATAGAAAAGTGACCCAACAGAATGTGTACATTATCTAACAATATAATTAATATTACATGCAAGTAAAATATTGCTGAGTATAATTAAACAGTGATTGCAGCAGTAGCTTGACAGGAAGCTGCCAGAAATTCATGTTGGATTTAGAAAAGGAACAAGGGATACCATTGCTGATGCCAGATTAATCTTGGTTGCAAACAGAGAATGCTAAGAAGATGTCTACTTGTGTTTTATTACATATATGAAGGCATTTGACTGTATGCATCACAACAAACTATAGATAACATTGAGAAGAACAGGGATTCCAGAACACTTCATTGTGCTCATATGGAACCTGTAAATAAACCAAGAGGTAATCATTGGACCAGAACAAAGAAATACTCTATGGTCAAAAACCAGAAAAGGTATGCACCAGAGTTTTATCTTCCACCATACTTATTCAATCTGTAGGTTAAGCAAATAACCTGAGAAACAGGCCTATAGGAACTAGAATATGGCATCAATATTGGAAGATGGCTTATTAACAACTTGTGATATGTAGATGACACAATTTTGCTTGCTGAAAGCAAGG
>NW_022103920.1:61960972-61969210 GCF_000313985.2 Echinops telfairi
ATGTTTTGAGAATGATGAGGGCAATGAATGTATAAATGCGCTTTACACAATTGATGTATGTATGGATTGTGATGAGTTGTATGAGCCCCTAATAAAATGATTAAAAATTATTTTAATGATTTTTTTTGTCAAGAAAGCAAAACAATCTTGAGCCGTAGGTAAACCTGCTGCGCAAAAAACGCTTCCACCTGTTAGAGAACAAGGATGGGATGTTGAAGACTAAGGCACACCTGATTCAAGCCGTGGGATTTTCAATAGTCTCGTACACATAGGAAATTTGACAATGGACAAGGAAGACCCCCAGATGAATAGGTGTATTTGGATTATGGTTTGGTTAAGAATATTCAAAGCACTGTGGGCTGCCAGAAGAAAAATCTGTTTGAGAGGAAGTACACCCAAAATGCTCCTCAGCCATGAATGGCAAGACTTGTCTCTCTTGCTTTGGAGATATTATCAGGAGCGAACAGCCCCTGGATAAGGACCGCATGCTCGGGAGAGAGCGGGTTAGGGAACAGGAGGAGAACCCTCTGTGAGAAGAGGACCCAGGACTGGACACTGTTTCGTTCTGTCTGTAGAGTTGCTAAATCCGTATTCCAAAGGTCCCTGGTGGCACGGTGGTTAGGCACTCCAACTGAAAGGCTTTTTGCTTGAACTCACCAGCTCAGAGGGATAAATAGGTGGCGGTTGGAATCTGTAAGGATGACAGCCAATCGGGTCATTTACTCTGAATGACAGGTCCACTAGGAATGGAAATTGAATCAACCGCAAGGACTTATATTCCTGACTTCCAAACAGGTTTGATCCAGTTTGAGTTCCTGAGATTTTTTCATTTCCACCCAGATCTACTGGCTCTATATTTTAATGTGATTATGTATACATATGAGTCTATGAATCTGGGAATCACCTGGGGTCTCTAAGAATTACCTAGGGATCTTGGTAAAATGTCAATTCTGATTCATTATATCGCAGGTAGAAATGCAGTTCTCAGCAGGGGATCAAATTAGAATGAGCCAGTTTGAAGCCCTAGCTATATGTGGGAGGCGGGGCCCAGAAAGGGGTCAGCTTCCTTAAAATGTTTGTGGAAAAAATTGAATAGAAAGATCATGGGATTTCTCCCCAATTTTTGGAGCCCTCGTTGAGGAAATAATATAATTTTAGGAAGTAACAAGACTGTCTTTTGGGTCAGAAAGCAATAAAAGGTAAAGGGCTCATAATGTTATTTCAAAGGGAAGTAATATACCAAATGGTTAAATATTACTTTTTGAACAACTCTTCAACTTTCTGGTTTTCCTAACAAGTTTGTTGTTCATTATTAGGATTGAGGGCAGTGGTTTGGCCTCCTTTAGGGGCCAGGGCTCTTCTTGCCCAGCCAGAGACAGGAGAAGATCCGCAGTGTTTGAGGGCTCCAGACAGCTCAGCAGTTCAGCACTCTTGGATGGAAATGTCCCCGGCATATGTCTTAGAAAGGATCTGCCAGGCTCAACGATGCACGGAGTAGGGTTTTCTTGTGCCCTCTCAATGACCCCAGATTGGAAGGCCAGCATAAGCAGCATTACCAAGGGCCCGTAGCAATGTGCACCTTGTTTACTGTGATCTTGACCTCTAAAGGAACAAAGGGTGACTTTAAAAAAAGAAGATACTTACTGTATTACAAGACAGGAGGTAGAGTTGAGGGGAAGGCTATAGGACTATAAGAAGGGAGGGGAAAACAGCTACCCAGACAGTGTCTGAAGACAAAACAGTGGGTCTGTTATTGGAACAGACACAAAAGGGAGGATGTTATGAATGATGAAAACACCAAAGAGAGACTTGGGATAAAAGCAGAGCAAAATGAAAGGGTAGGAGTTCCCAGAGGACAGCGGTTCACGGTAAGGGGAAGAGGAGCTCAGCACGGCGACAACATGCAGGCAGCTGCTCACTCCTGGGGAGATTTTGTGGGAACGGTGGAAACTAAAATGTGTACTTCTGGAGCTTTAGTTCCCTGGGTGGTGCAGATGGGTTGTGCTAGCCTACTAACCTGAATGTTGGCAATGCAAACCTCCTGGTGGCACCACAGAAGAAAGGCCTGGTAATGTTTCTCTAACGGTGGTTGGTGGTGGGTGCCCTCGAGTTAATTCTGATGCATCGCCACACCATGTGACATGGTTGAAGTGTCCCATGGGGTTTTGTAAGTGGTAACCTGGTAAGTTACAAGTTGGGTTACTAATAGCAAGGTCAGGAGTTTGAAACCACCAGCTGCTCTCCAGGAGAAAAGTGAAACATCTTGGAAACCCGCAGAGGCAGTTCTGCCGGGCCCGGTAGAGTCATTCTGAGTCGCAGTTGACTTGATGGTAGTGAGGGCATCCGTGCACGATGGCCTGTCTCCGGAGCTTTCTCCTGCTGGTCGAGCCAACAGTGAGGTCGGTGCGTCACCATCAGTGCCACAGACGACGGCCGAGAAAATGCTTTAGAGCAGTCTTATTTGGATTTCCACGATCGGTTTAATGTGGGAATGCTGTGAGTCAAAATCGACTTGACAGCCATGGATTCCATATTTGCCTTCAGTAGCAAAGAAGGTATTTTCTAACCACATCTTTGGTTGTAAGAAGTTTTAGGTTGCAGACAAGATCCAAAACAAAACTATGCCCAGAATCAGTGCTTATCCGTTTGTATTTAACGTACATCTTCTCCATCCTTAATTAACTAAGTAAGGATTAGAAACATCCCCAAGAACTGAAAAAGAGGGATTACAGGTAGTCCCCTCGATTTGAACAAGAACCATTCCTAGATGGGTTAAGTTGAGTTTGTAGGTAAGTCAGAACAGGCAGAGGCAGTTCTTAATTAGTCTGCAAGAAAAAGCTAGAAGCCTTTTAAGTGACTTAAAAGCTGCATATTCAGCAGGTGTAGGTGATTATGGTGAAGAATGTATTGCAAGTAGAGGTTCATTCAATCATTTCAAATCAAAGGCAAATTTATGTGTCACAAAAGGGTGCATACTGTCCTTCCGTTTGACCTTTGAAACCAAGGACTGCTTATTTTTATTATACAAGCAAGGCCTATAAAATCATAGGTTATGTCTTTGAAGTAGTCACGTTAAGTAACAGTAGTCAATAAATGCTCAAGTAATTCTTTAACCAATAGGCAACCGGGAGGCACTGTGTCCTGTAGAGTTGGGTGGTAGAAGTAGGATCAGGAGACCAGTTGCTATTAGAGAACCACGGACTTTCTCTGGCTTCCTTTTCCTACTTTGTCCTCACTGTGGGAATGCTATAAGGATGAATCTTTGTTCCTTATTCTTTTTGACCTATCAAAAAATTTAAACTTCGAATTTTCCCTTCTTATCCCACCCAATATTGGGTGCAACATACCATCCCATACCCATTGCTGTTGAGTAAATTTCAAATCATAAGTTTTGCATTTCTGCCCCAGAACTCTAAAGCTAACCATTATCCATCACACTTGAAATAGTACAATGCCCAGCACTGCCATTGAGTTGATGCTAAGTCACAGCGACCCTAAATAGGGCTTCTGAGACTGACCATCTTTACGGGAGCAGACAGCCTTATCTTTCTTCAGCAGACTGGTGGAAAGATTTGAACGGCTGAACTTGTAGTTAATAATCCAACACTTGCCTGACAGCACCACTAGGGCTCCTTGAAGGAATGCAATAGCTTCCGAAATTGGTTTCTGCTCTCCCACTACTTTGTCTGTTCGGCCCTGCTGGCCTAGATTCACGGGCATTCAGGATTTATGTGCCATCGCCCTGTAGTTTCCATTTTCTATGTGCCAGAATCGACTCAATGGCAGTGCATTTGGTTTTTGAGCTTCCAAAAGTTTGTGAGAAAATTCCATTATCTTTTGATTCCTTTTCTCCATGAACTTTGTAACGTTCCTTCATATTATCTGAGAGCCCTAGTCCTTTATCCATGCATTTATGACCCAGATAATGTACAGTCCTTCATGCATAAAAATGATAAACTTTAAGATGGCCGTGAAGGCATGGATTAAGACTTAGAAAAGCCCAAGGGAAGGACAGGGCATCCTAGGCAGAAGGTCCAACATTCCCAATGGCCTGAGGACAGATCGGTTGAGAGCTCTAAACTCATCAGTGTTCCCCTAAAAGAATAGTGAAAATCAAATTTTATTGGGCTGCAGAGGCCTTGCCTCTCTATTTGGTATAATAGAGATTAATATTAGGATAATGGATATTTAAGTCTCAGTCCTATGACTTATTAGCTACCTGAACTTGAAAAAACACCAAGATTCCGTCTCTGTTAAAAGGCAATAATAATAACATGTTCTGCACATGGTTTTGTCTTTGAGAATTAAAGGAGATAATATTTGTAATGTACTACTGAACATGATCGTTGTGGTTGTTGGGTGCCAATGAGTTCGTTCTGACCCATAGCAGCCCTGTGCACAACAGCAAAAAGCACTGCCCGCTCCGGCTCCGGCTCCCAGTGGTGCCTGTGTCCAAGCCCATTGTGCAGCCACTGTGTCGGTCCATCTCATCCAGGGCCTTCCTCTGTTTAGCTGCCCCTCCACTTCACCAAGGGCGATGTCCTTCTCCAGGAACTGGTCTGCCCTGCTAACATGCCCGAAGTAGAAAAGACAACGTCTCTCCATCCTTTTGCCACTGAACGTGATTAGCACCAAATAAATGTTGTCTATTATGATGCTATCGCTGGCCATCTTCATCATCACTATCATCATCATGATCATTACTGCTGGTGAACAATGAGACAGGCTAAATATTGGAAGCACGGGCATCTAGAGAGGTTCATTCAAACTCACTGCCACTGAGTCAATTCTGTCTCACAATGGCCCTATAGGACAGAGTATAATTACTCCTGTGGTTTTCTGAGATCATTAATCTTCATAGAAGTAGAAAGCCTCATCTTTCTCCCATGGAGTGACTAGTGGTTTTGAACTTCTGACCATGTCATGAGCAGCCCAGCATGTAGCCCACTACATCACCAAGGATCCTCCATAAGGACTACCATTATGAAATCCACACTTTGTGGCCATAACTCTTCTTGGAGGTTATCTTGGGAGAAGGAGAGTTCACAAAAGTTGACCACATTAAAGTGTAGGTGAAGGCTGGGCTAGAGTAAAAAACATCAGCTAAAATGATGGGTTGCCAGATGTGGCCAGTATGACAAGTAGGAAAATAAGATTTGATACTCACAGGTGTCAAATCTTAGGAAAGAGCTGAGGTCTTGAAGCCAGAGAAATCACAAGATTGGAACTTGTCAGTGACTAGGACAAAGTGTTTTGAAGCCTGGAGATAAGGAATGATGTTGCAGAGAAGGGATAAGAAGGCATTCAGAGACTGGAGGGAGATAGGCATATAAATGGAGGGGCACCATCACCAACTAGAGGTGATGCTGCTCTGAGACAGTGCTTGTATGGGCTTCCTTCAAACATCAAGGATAGCAGATGAGAAGAAGGAAAGCATGGATGGAAGGAACACACCAGGAATTACTCCACCGGGCACCTTGAGGGATTGGAAATGAAGGATGGAGAAGTCCAAGGTTAGCTTTAGAAAATAATCCAGCTAGTTAATGAAACAGAATAAACTCTAAAGCAGTAATTGCCAAGCTTGAGAATACATTGGGATCAGCTAGACAGCTTATGGAAACCAGAATTCTCAGCCCCATCAAGTTCTGAATTTGTGATCAGTACCTCCAGAGTAAGGCCTTAGAATTTTCACATTAGGCGTTGCTGAGGCTGCTTCCAACAGATAAAATAAATGAATTAAAAAACCCACTGCCACTGTGTCAATTCTGGCTTGCAGTGACCCCATAGGACAGAGTAGAACTGCCCACATGGGAGTCCAAGACTAATTCTTTATGGAAATGGAGGCCTCATCTTTATCCTGTGGTGTGACTGATGGGTTAAAATTGCTGACCTTGCTTTTAGGAGCACAAGGTATCACCCCTAGATCACTAGGGCTCCTAAAATAAATTCGAGAAGGTGGAAATAACGGATTTATTAAGGTCATGACAACAAATTAATTGTGAAAGCTTCATAGTGCTCTCAATCTTACTTGGGGGAGTAGTGACTGGGGTCTTAAAAGCTCATGAGCAGCCATTGGTCTCACCCCACTCAGAGGAAAGAAGAGTTATTACATTTGAAAGATATTTGGAAACAGTCAATCAAATGGAGTAATGGATCATGAAAACATGAGTCTTCACAAACCTGAGACCAGAAGAACTAGATGGTGCCCGACTACTACTACCAACTGCCCTGAAAAGGATCGCATTAGACAGTCCTGGATGGAGTGAGAGAAAAATGAGGAATAAAACTCAAAATCATGAACGAGACTAGGCTTACTGGTCATAAAGAGATAGGAGAAACCCCAGAGACTATGGCTGCCTTTCAACATCCTTCATATCTGGAACTGAACTCACCTTTGTGGTAGAATAATCAGCCATTTAAAACTAAATGGACAGCTCTAAGATGCCAGCACTAAGATGCTTCCACTGCCACTGGATCCACAAGGCTTTCCACCCATTGGCCTGTGATCTTCCTGCATTCAGCATCATTACATGTGTTGCATGAGTCTGAAGAATTTATAGATTGGTATCAGACATATGGCTAATATTGGCTAATGTTGGACTTATGGACTTGATCTAGACTGGGCTGGGATGTTTTCTCAATATACAATTGCTCTCTTATATAAAGCTCTTTCTTACACACATATGAGTGTCTCTGGATTTGTTACCCTAGTCAACCCTGACTAACAGACAGGAAAGACATTTCGAAAGAGAAGGGATGAGTTAGCCTGGTTTCTTCTATATTCCACAGCATGAAGATGTTCACCTTCAGATGGCATTGAATCCCTTACTTTTATGGTGTGCAACACATGAAGCTCCGATTAGGCAGAACATCTTGTCTTCCTCATCTCTTGATTTACAGTAAAATTAAGAGTACACAATCCATCATGAGGGTCACCTAGATCTAATTCTGTAAGAAGTATCCTGAAAGAAGAATCTCTATCAAGACTATTCTCTAATACTGATGAAGGACCTGTCCTAACCATCCATCCACACAAGCCTTGCCTCTCTCTTTGGCAGCAGGGGCAAGACACGGAACTATGCTCCTGTCTAGAGCCTCATCAGCACTGGCTATGATCAATAGCTAACGACTTCCTCTGTATTTGCCTAGACCAGTTCCTACACAGTGGGAGGGTCTCCCGTAGGGCAGGAGGTCCGTGGGGGTACAAAATAAGTTGAATTTCCTGCATATTAGTATTGTGGCAATGAGTAGGTTTCATGCATCCTTGGAAATGGCTACTCCCCCGTGTCTCTGTAATAAGAGCTGACTTTTGCTAGTTGGTAGGAAAGAAAGCTAATTCCTTTGATTAATACTAGAGCTCTATGGCCAAAGATTGCCTGTTAGTGTTTTCATGCAGATTTTTTTCCCTTTGTTTTGCTTCCTTAAGGCAAACCGGCATCTCTTTTATGACTTGAATTTCTATTTAGGAGTCAGAGCCTCATGGATGGGTCTATCCTGGGTGGGAAAGCAAAACAAAAGCATGTTTGTTTGGTTTTACTTTCGGATACAGATGGATATTATTTGTGAGTCTGATTGAAATGAAATTGAATCCTGCACTTCAGTCTGTAGACTGATCCTTGCCTACAAAAAAAGTTGATTATGGGAGCACTTGAAAAGGAAGACATTCAGGTAGTTAAATAGCTTCAGAGGAGGTGTCAGACAAATGAAATAGGGAGGGGCATAGACAACACATCGGATTAAGAAATGGTATTCTCATCAGTCTTTTGGGGGTATGAGATTGATAGCCAGTTGACTCCCTAACAAAGCTGGATTTACTCATACAGTTGGGTAGCTTTGTGCTCCCCAATCTTCTCCAATGAAAATGATACTATTTGGTTTCCTCAGTGGGGTATGTGATGGTAGAACCAAGATGACCAACTGTTCACAACAACTTACAGCCCATTACTGGTGTGGAAGTCAGAAAGCTCTGATCTTGGGCAGAATTCTATTTGATCCTCTTGAGATCTTTTTAGTTTTGCCCTGTTTCTTGTTCATAGATTTTCAGCCTAGATAGATACTGGGTTGCTAAAAGCAAACTTTCCACAGGGAAAGAGGGACCAGACTTCAACCCTTGTGCCAAGATGGGAATGAAACATACTGGCATGAAGCAGGGAACCAATAGAGAGGTCTGCGGGGCTGACCCCAATCACAACTAGGTGGAAAGTCCCCTCTCCCCCCAGAAGAATTCACTTCAGAAGA
>NW_022103920.1:61970694-61997314 GCF_000313985.2 Echinops telfairi
GATAAACCCCTCAGGACCAATATTGAGAGTAGCAATACCAGGAGGGGAAGGGGAAATTGGGGGGAGACAGGGGGAACCGATCACAGTGATCTACCTATAACCCCCTCCTAGTGGAATGAACAACAGAAAAGTGGGTAAAGGGAGACATCAGTCAGTGTAAGACATGAAAAAATAATAATTTATAAATTATCAAGGGTGTATGAGGGAAGGTGGGCGGGGGAGGGAGAGGGAAAATGAGGAGCTGAAGTCAAGGGCCCAAGTAGAGAAAAGGTGCTTTGAAACTGATGATGGCAGCATGTGTATGGATATGCTCAACACGATAGATGATTGTGTGGATTGTGTTAGGAGATGTAAGAGCCCCTAATCGAAGCATTTCATTAAATTTTTAAAAAACTGTTGATGGCAACAAATGTACAAATGTGCTTGACACAATGGATGGATGGATGGATGGATGGATTGTGATAAGAGTTGTTTGAGCCCCCAATAAAATGATTTCCAAAAAAATAACAAAACCAGGTCTGTTGCCTTTCAGTTAATTCGGATTCAATGCAGCTCCCTGTCGTGATCCGGCATCTGGAGTAGACAGGAGCTTCCTAGGGTTCATGGCTATAATCTTTACGGAAGCAGATCACTAGGCCTTTCCTTTGCAAGTGCAGCTGATTAGATTAGGACCAATGTCTTTCCATAAATTTGCTTGGGTGCAAATCACATGTGCCACCCCGGGGCTAATTGGGGTTGATAAGTTACTGGAAAGCCAGGCAAGATGTGTCAATCTCAGAAAAAAAACAACTCAAAGTGTGCTCTAGGATCACCATGAATCATATTTTCATGTCCATTGCCCACTAGGAAGCTTTGAGCCGCTTCCAGTGACTGAATTGGATGGACTTGTTCTTCTTGTCTCTGGTTTTATAATTTCCCTGCATCAGAATTTCCCCAATTAGTTATTTTACCCTTTTGTATTATGTTTATTTTTGTAAGCAGTTTCAAATCCTTTTTGTGGGCTGTGGGTTAAGGAAGGGAGCAAGCAATGAAAAAGAGAATTCAAAACACACGCTTTACCCTTACTGGGCCAGCCATGTCATTTTTGTGTGTGGACAGAACATTTTCACCTTTTAATATAATTGGTAACAGAATATGATATTAGTCATAATATGAAATAATGTTCCTTTTAAAATGGGATGATCATCTTGCTATGTTTCCCCATCTGCAAGATGAGAATGATAATTATCCCTTTGCAAATATCACATGGTCAAATTAGTTAGTGTTGGACAAGCACTTCAAAATGAAGATAACTAATAATTTATTAGCGGCTCCACTGGTGTGCAATTTGAGAATGAAATCTTCCTTTGAGGAATTGGCATTGGCATTAATGCGCGTTTTCCTTAAATTCCTTCTGTTTTCTATTCTCTGAGCACCGGTTATGCTTGCCAATGGCACATGGCCTGTGGTCTTCCTACAGCGGGGTTTGCTAATCACGTCTTTAAAGAGAAGCTGAGCAAATGAAACTGCCCATGCGTGTTCTGTGAAGTTAGTCACTTTTGTTGTTGTTATTGTTGTTTTAAATCAGATGAGAGGTTTGTGTTGGCAGAACCTTACACTGTGTCCTTTCCTACTCTCTGTCCTTTGAGACACGGAGTTTAACACGATGTCTTATCTCAGCTACATCTTAAATAAAGCAGGTGAGTGGACTGTGTTAGTTAACATGTTAGTTAATTGAGCTCTTCCTAGTTCAGAGCGACAGAGCGGGCCAAGGAGAACAAACACATGGTAAATACAGAGAGAGTGATCCATCATTGTCCATGTATGTGTCAGAAACTCGACATGTATCATCTCCAGTAGAGCCCTGCAAAGTATTGATGGGTCAGGAACCTGAAGACAAGAGGAGTTGTTTTTGTTTTGTTTTTTAATCATTTTATTGAGGGCTCTTGCAATCTTATTACAATCCATACATCAATTGTATCAGGCATGTTTGTATATATGTTGCCCTCATTCTTTTCCAGACACTTTCTATTGAGCCCTTGGTATCAGCTCCTCTCCCCACCGCCCACTGGTGACCCCTTGATACATTGTAAACTATTATTATTTTCATATCTCACACTGACCACTGTCTCTCTTCCCCAGTGGTTTCCACTGTTCTTCTCCCTGGAGGGGTGTGTGTGGTTGTATGTCGATCATTATGATCGATTCCTCCTTCTTCCCCTCCGCCCCACGTCTCCCTACCCATCTGGTATCACTCTTCCCATTCCTGCTCCTGGATTGCATGTGTCCTGAGCTCTTCTCTCTTATCTACACCTGTGTACATGCTCCAGTCTAGTCCAAAGTGGGAGGCAGCACTGGGGTCATGGTGGTGGGGGGTGAGAAAGCCTCAAGGAACCAGAGGAATATTGTGTGTTTCATTGGTGCTTTACTGTGCCCTGGTTGACTCGTCCCTTCCCTGAGACCCCTCTGTGGGGGATGTTCCATTGTCTACAGTTGGCTTTGGGTCTCTACTCTGATGCCTCTGGTTCTCAACCATATGAATTTTTTGTTTGCTTGTTTGATTGTTAAGGGTCTTCTGATACCTGTTACCTGGTCCCGATGACACCTCATGATCGCACAGGCTTGTGTGCTTCTTCCATGTGGACTTGTTCTCTGCTGGATGGCCGCTTATTTCACTTCAAGCCTTTGAGACCGCAGACACTATATCTTTTAATAGCTGTGTACCATTTGCGTATGCACCCATTTTGTCTTCAGTGATTGTGCTAGGAGGGTGAGCATCTCAGATTGCCAAATTGGTTAGAACAAAATATTCTTGTATTGAGGAAGGGTATGAGCAGAGGCCCAAAGTCCATCCACTACCTCAGTGTATTGCCATATAAATATATGTACATAGGCCAATACCTCTATTCTTATGGATTAATGTATTTCCATATGGACACACCTGTGCTTATACCTATATCCATAACTTTGCTTCCTAGACCATTCCTCTGTTTCCTTTTACCTTCCTTCTGTCCCACCATCGTGCTCGCCCTACTTCTGCCTCCAGACAAGAAGAGTTTAAGGCCATGCGCAAAGCCCCAGAGGGGTCGCATCAAGAAAGCCCAGCCGGGAAAAGAAACGAAGGCCTTCCCCAAAACCTTTTGTGTTTTCTAGTTCTTTTGTGATTTGCAGACCAAAATGGCTAAAGAATTTTTATGCCTTATTTCTAGACCCTATAGAAACAAAGCTGCATCTCTAGGTTTCTTCAGAATGAAGAGGTACTGCATCTTGATGAAGTGCAGTTGAGTCCAAATGATGTGCCTACTCCCATGGAGCTGTCAGTTTACATGAATTCATGGTGAAACGTGTGCACTGTTCACTATACAACACTCTGGAAAATTGCAGCCAAGTAAAATGCTTAGATCCATAGAGTAGAAACCCTCCTTGTCAATGAAATCAAGCCAGGAAGTTTCCCTGTTCACAGTCAAGGAGTGCACATTTATGTTGTTAAGCAAACAAGCAAAATCCAGTCCATATTAACCAAGTCAGACTGCTGTATCTTTCTGTTTTTTCGTATGGTTAGGACCCCGGAGTGTGCCAGTGAGAAGACTTCCCCATTCCAGTTCCTAGGCAGAGCAATAGGAACTGCGACGGATAGCCTGTTTTCTAGTTTCCGTTACACTAACAAGTAAACTAAAGAGTGACCTCCCGCCCCTCCAAATGGACGGGGGTTGATTTGTCCTCCAGTAAACCGCCCTTATACCTACTCTAAGAATCCATGGGTTTCCAAAATCTTGAGAACTGATTTGCCTCAGTGGGTGTGGACTTGGTACTGCAGAGCGATGTCTGAATTGCCTTACGAAGAATACTTAGAAGACATATTGGTTCCCTATTCTAAAATAGGTATTTAAAGGAAGCCAGCCACAGATGGAAATGTTTCTAAGAATTAACTTTCTCAAGTATAAAAACATTTGCTCAAATCAAATATTTCCCATGTAGAGTCAGTTAGTTGTGGACTCTGGGACTTCATTTTCCATCGCCAATAAAGTCTTTGACTGGTGAACTTTTCTGGGCCTTCAATTTGAAACTGGAGGAGGTAAGCAGAGCTTGGATGTGAGTGGAAAAACTGGCTGAAATTATGTGATTTTTCAGAACTTTCACCATGTGTCTATTTGTACAGTTTCCTCTAAAGGGGAAAATTTGTTTAATATTGGAATGTGTGTATTTATAAAAACTATAGAATAATCCAGCCATTTGCATTCCATTAGAAATAAGTTGGTCTGTATTTTCTTATAAAGACTTAGTTTTTCTATATCTTAAGACAAAGCAGTTCCCTGAACTACCGCTGATTATGGAAACAACATGTATTTCATGTTCTAACATTCCATTGTGCCTATTGATAGGTTTCCTGGACAGATTCAAGCTTCCCTTTGACTCCTCCCAGGTCTCTCACAAGGAGCTAAGGTGGTGCAGTGGTTCAGGCAGTCGACTGCTAACTAAAAACTGCTTTGCGAAAGAAAGATGTGGCCGTGAACTTCTGTAAGGGTTAACAGCTGTGGGAACCCAGTGAGGCCGTTGTACACGGTCCTTATGAATCAGAATCAACTTGATGCCAATGAGTTTGTTCTTTTGGACTTTGTTTCTTAAAAATTGATTAGCTGCAGTTCCCTACGTTAGATCCTGCACACGACAGAAAAAAATGGCCAGTAGAGTGTGCTGCTGACTTACTTTTTAGAAAGTTGCTCATTTGAATTCAGTGCTTTTAAGAGCACACATAGAAATTATTTTTACTCACTCACGACAATCAGAATGAGAAAACGGACTTAATTCATCAACATTGTTTTTTCATGTCTTTGCCGTGTCTTCTCCCCAAAGCCATCAATAAAACTGGGAGATTTGTTTTCCTCTTCTCATATCTACAAAGCCCTCACTGACCCACAGGAAGGGTGAGTATGGTCGTTCAGGGCAACCGGGTGTGATTACCTACTTTTTCCATCAGCTTGAGGTCTTATGAGAACGTTCTATTCATAGAGAGCCAAAAGAAGGGGAAAATAAAAACCTGTTTACAATTTCACTTTCCAACAAGCTTTGCCAGTGATCCTCTGACCTGGTGTAACGATGAGGAAACATCTGTGCCACCTTGGCTGCTTGAGCAGTGGGTGGGGAGGGGGTGACGAGGCATGAAGGGTAGGTGGGCATGATCGTATAGACCCAAAGCGTTATCTTGTCTCATGCAGACATTTTCCCGACACACAGTGGCAGTGCTGAGGAGTGACCTGCACAGGACGTCGACGTCCCTGTTAGCACCTCTGTTCTTTGGTCTGAACTTACCGTGCCTTAGGTTTTTTTTCAACGACTCTACAAACACAGTAAAAGTCTCTAGCCAACTCTCTCCCTGTCTCCTTCCAAAGAAAATGCTAAACCTAAGCACTTGCTAATCAGAAATTCTGGAGCCTCTACGATACGTATGGGTGTCTTCTTTCAAAATCTGCTAGCCCCGCAGACACTCAGTGGTAATCTCGTGTGCCAGTCACCTTTCCGGCGTTATCAGGTGGTGCCAAAATCATCCTGATGCAGTTCTCGGTGAATCCCAACTTCGGTTTTTCTTCATCATGTGGGCAGGCATTGGGCAGGCATCGTGGGCAGCTTCAGAGCTGGGAGGCGCCACTTTTGGCTGGCTCTGTAGCTGGCTAGAGTACGCTGTGCTTCCACAGGATGGAAAATGTCTTCCATTAGCTAACGGAGGTGTCCGCTCCGAAGCATTCTGCCCCTTGGCCCGGGGTTGCAGGATAGCATCAACCAGGTCTCTTAGATGAGGCCTCAGAGGACCGAGTGAAATTTGGATAATCCTGTACTGTAAACATAGGTACCGGTGGTTGAGGTTTGGGATGTGAACAACATGTAAAACTGTCCACTTGGGCATCTAAACCAAGCCTTTATTACAAAGCTGAGGCTCAAGAGGCTCCCTGGGTGGCCTTTGGGAGGTCAATCACCCTTTTTGCCTCCATTTCCCTTTCTTCAAATAGAGGTGGGGAGGGGAACTACTTTTCAGGTCCATGGAATTAGAATTGAACTTTCTGGTTTACATAGCAAAGAAGACAGGTTGAGTTGCTCCCACTTTCCTAGTCGCGATGGCAAAGCAGCTTCTGGTTCGCGAGGGAGATTTTGAAGGACAGGCCATAGGAAAGGAAGTGGAAGGTGTGTGAGAGCAGTTGGCTCTTCTGTGGGGATTTGTTGCTGTTGGCACCTTTAAAAACAGTCAGAAGAAATTTCTTAGGAGAAAGACTAATTTCCTAGAGGTCAGTGGAAGGTTGCAGACCTTGAGGGGGGGGTGTGAGAGCCGCCTTTGCTTCTCCTCTTCTTTGTATTCCTTCTTTCTTTCTTTATCGTTGGCACATGGTTCATGTTTTATTCTCAGGACATATCCACACACACACCCCCATAATTCTCTTTAAATACATTTCAAAACAGTTTCTTTAAACACTGCATGGTTATCCAAGGCGTTTGGAGGACCACTTAGAATTCCATGATTCTATGCTGTTCCCATATTCACAGACAGTGTATTGGAACTTCATCTTGTGTGATATTCGGGAAAAGGTACTGCTTGACAGTTTGGGGAACTCTTATAATTTGGCTTTAAGAGAAGCTGGGAGAGATTCCAAGAGTTATTACTTCTACCCAGAACAGACCATTCAGAAGTATTCATAAAATGGAAATGTAATCACACCACGCTGTTTCCTCTAGAGTGCACTCATATTCTTTCTATGGATTCTTGTATAGTCTTATCATGCAATTGTAAATTGCCAATGAATTCTACAGAAATGTCTAAATATGTTTGCAGCAAATTGTACTATCCCAAAGAAATAAGCAAACTCCAGACATGGTATTTGATCACTGACCCATGTAACTAATCTAGAGATTTTTTTTTTCTCCAAAGAGTGGGAAATGTCAGGCTTTCCATTTTAAAGATTATGGGATTTCTCTGCATTTTCACAAACATAGTTTAATGTCATAAAAATGAAAAATAAAAAACCCACCACATTGCTATCCAGTTGATTCCAAATGCTCGTGCATAGCCCATAGAATCGAATAGAAGGACCTCGTTGGCTTTGGGAAGCTAGCATCTTTGGGGAAGCCAGCTGCCACATCTTTCTCCAGTCCAGCAACTGACCTCTCATGAGCAGAACAGTGCTTAGCTACTGGGCCACAAGGGCTCCATTTCACAAACATGGGGTTAATTAAGTTTGATTTTTCGTTCCATTTAGACAGTTAAAAATTAATTTCTTATTCAGCCATCACTTTATAGGAAGACATGTGAAATAAACTAAAAGAGACATGATTAGGACAGGGTAGCAGAACATTCCAAGTGACCCATCCTCTGTGCTCTGAAGAGTAGTTGCATTACAGTCAAGCATTGGGTTTCCACTGAAGAGGGAACGGGCTCATCCCCATATCCTTTCTGTGTTAGCCATCACATACTGAATTAAGAAGCTGGTTTTGACATTGAAAACCATATGTAATCAACATGAGAATTGGTGTGTTTGTTATATAAATAGGTATATGAAAAAACACTCAGTGAAAAGAGGAAAGATGCCGCTACCTTTTAAAAAACTCTCTTTTAAAACCAAACTGTAAATGGTTCCAGTAGCCAAAGCTGGAACAATTTGAACAATAAAATAATAACAGTGTTGGATTGTAATTCAGGGTAAGACATAAATGCTCATGGTCCCACTTTAATGTAAATAAAAAATTAAATAACTTTCAAAGAATAGACAGCTCTCTGATATAGAAGACTCTCAAATAATGTTTGTGGATCCTGCCTCTCCGAGAGTGGAATGGCACTCCCTCCTTTTTAAGTCTAGGCTTCACATGATAACCTCCATCCAAAGGGAGGAGGTAACTTAATGGTGAAGAAACAAAGAAACACTACCTACCTCAGCCAGGAGGTCAAAGTCAGCATAGGAAGTGATAACTTTAAATCTGCTATGAGGGGGGTGGCATTTTACCTCTGCACGCTTCTGCCCAAAGCATATCACCCTCGTCTATCAGCAACATACCAGGTGAACCACAAATGGGCCTTTCTTGTGTTACCCTAAGTGAGATTCTGGGACAGAAAAGGGACTTCAGGTAAAACTATAGACACTCTGGGGTAGACGGGAAGTAATAATAATGCTTATCTACATTGGTTCATTAGTTGTTGCAAATTAAGTAGGAATAGAAAATGTCCGCAAGAGGAAGCTGAGCGAAGAATATATGAGGAGCTGAAATAATGTTGCAACTTTTCTATAAAACTGCAATCAGCCTAAGATAAAATTGGTATTTTAAAAATTCATCTTTATTGTCTTGTCCTCACATATCTATGTACTTGTAGTTCTAATTCTTGGTTGAGTTTTAAAAAGTAACTGTAAATGGTATATAAAGGGAGCCAGACTCACCAAGCTTTACTTTTTTCATATATTTAATATTTTTAAAGGTGCCTTCTGTAGAACTGTGAATGCCATGGTTCCCTATGCTTATAAATAGACTCAATATTCCGCTTTAGAGAAAGTTTTTATTAGGGGCCAAGGTATGAGAACATTTGCTCCCCACTTTCAGGATGACCATGACCGCCCAAGGAGCCGGTAGTCAAGGTACCCTAGTGCAGCATGGCCACTTCAGCTTTCTGTCAAGAAGTACATGATTTTCAGTATGTGGTTTAGAAACAATAATCAAACCGTTCCTCCTCTCCTCTTCCAGTCACAACCCATGCTAATGTGTTAACTACCCTTATAAAAGCAAGCTTATTACAGGTGGGTTTTTTTCCATCAAAATGCCATTACATTTTCTTGCCTTGGTAACTACAGTGATTTTCAAAGAACATAAAGTATGTCTCTTTTGTGATGAATTAATGACTTTTTATCCAAAAATTGAAACTGCTCAAATGAGATATAAAATCCTTCATGAATCTTAATAAAACTATGAGGTGTTTTTAGATTTTGTTATTTTATGACTACATGTAGAATGCTCTTGTGCGTGTGGAAGTTCAAGAATATTATAAATCCATGAACATGCCACGCACCTATAGGACCAGGAGAGTGTTTTTGAGCGAGGTCGGGTGTGAGGCCGAATGCTCTCCTTCACACCCATCGTTTCCTCTGTATTCATTTTTGGCCCAAAGCTAACTCCTTTCATCTCTTTCATTTCACTGCTCAGACAGATTTTTCTGCCCGCAGTAAGACACACGTGGTCTGACTTGATCATTAAAACTCTTTATGGGATCGGGGTGTCTTTGAGGAGCCAGTGGGGTCCCTGGCTGTTCTCCTGTCTGCAAACACCCCGGTCATCTTCCAAAATGAAACCCTAGATGTTGAATGTGCAACATATTTATGAGAGTGTTGACTGACCAGCCCCTCCAGAGACCATCCACGACAGTCGATGATGAATACGCCACTTTCCTTTTCTCGAGTGAGTCCTATCACAATATGGGCAGCGTGAGCTTATGCGTTCCTTCCCTTAACACAGCACATGCTTGTCGTCTTCCTCTTTGTCCTGTTGAAAGAACTAAGAGTGAGAGAGTGTTTTGTGCAATTTTTATGCATTATATCTGCCCTTGGGATAAAATAATGACCCAGTGGACAGTTTTGCATCAGCTTTTAAACACACACCATAATTTATATTCTTAACTAGAACGCACTTGAGTTTTTAAATGACAAAACTTAATTCCATCAAGTGCAATCAAAGAATTTTCATAATAACAATTAAAATTTATGAAGCTAGTACTATAGTGACATAAAATTTAAGGAGTGCTGTTATATTTCCATATCTTTAATATTCAAATCCCACCACACACACACACACACACACACACACTCAGGATTCTTTTCTTTTCATTTTTAGTATCAGAGGGTTGAAAGGTTGTTTCAGTAATACAAAAAGCTCCTTAAACATACTTCCTTATGTTTTGAACAGCATTTCAAACATTACTGCAAAGTGAGTAACTTTTAGATTTCTATAAGACACAGAAGCAGACTTCTTTGGAAGAGGGCTGATTGGTTAGCTTGCTTTGGCATCAGAAGACTTCCAACTACATTGAGCTGTTTAACTAGGGAAACCAACCCTATTTTGCTCGGTTTGCTGTTCTCACTGTGCTCCATGTGCGGCATTTACAATGAGAGAAGGAAAAGCCACACACGGAGCTGGGGTTCGTCTTCTCGTTCCTTCCTATTTCCACATTGGGGCAGAAGAGCTATTTCTGTGATAGCTAGGCTTCCTTCCCCACACTTTTATGGATGAGGTGGCGAGTCAGGACATACGTAGCAGATATATAATTAACCCAATGGGTATTTTCCATTCCGTGCACAAACACGTTTCCTCCTATGGAAGCTGAGGAAAAGCGGTACCTAGGGAAGCCAAGACTTTGAAAAATATTTAAATCCTCCTACAAAGTGGAGCTATCTCGTTCATTCTTTTGGAATTTCAACAACTTTCTCAGTTTCTCAAAATGAAAATTGAGTTCTCTGATCTTGGGCACTCTTACTTCTGAAGATTTTTACTTTAGTTAATTATCTCGTCTCATCCACCTTCCTCATGACAGATAATTTTTAAAATCTAGTCTTGGGTCTTAGAGTTCAATTTCTCCAGTGACCTTTTGTTTTCATACTTTTTTTTTTTATTGTTAAGAGACAGTTTACTAAGTCTCACACTAACCAGGAGTACAGTTAAAATGGCAATGATAAATCCACATTTGGCTCAAGACTTTCCCCTACCATATTATTCATTGGATTCAATTAATGGATCCAAAATAACAAAGGGGGTACTTTGATTATTAGAATGTATTTTACCATTGTTGTGGGGGAGAGAACTATGATTTATTTAGACTGAAAACTAAACGATTATTTGAATATAGTCTATTATGCAACATGAAAGAGTTCATTATAAAGAAAACACAGAGAACCTCCCCGCCCCACCACGACATTGACCTTGGAAATTGTCAAGTGCCCCAAGGAAGTAGAGTGCTGGAAGAGTGCCAATGACAAAGAAGTTGTATCTTGTTCATTGTGCCATCTATGTCTCACAAGGGTTCTTGTGAAGTTGAATGAGATGTTACAAACCATGCACTGTAAACAGTAAAGGGCTGTTCACATGTAAAGTATTATTATTATTACAAAATTATAGGTTGTGCTACACTGAGAATCAGTGTACGCGAAGAATCATTTTTGTGGGATAGCAGCATTTTATAGCTTATTTGCTAGAGTTCTCTACACATTTAAGACAATGAGTGGTATGTCATTCTGAGGAAGCAATTTAAGTTCTCCTGTAATACATCTTAATTGCTTTGAACAAGATGCACACATTTGGAAATTATATCATTTCATTGTACAAACAATACTTGGGTGAAAGTGAAGAGAATAATGAAGAATTGTCTATGAACATTTTCTTTTTTAAGTTCTGCTGAGGCGTGACCATTACTCACACGAACTTGAAATTGGTAGGAAGGCGATGAGGCGTTAGCATCAAGGCATGGGAACAAATCTGCGTAGTCTTAAATTCAGAACTTCTTTAGAGATAAGTTGTTTGCCATAGGGATAGAAAAGGGGTTCTCTGCTTGAATTTCGGGGCCACTATTGAGAACAGTTGCCTCATTGGATTTTAATGTCATCAAGCTTTTCCAGAAGCACGTGAGGGCACTGACTGGGTTTGTGGCATGATCGTAGTGGTCGTAAGATACGAGTTTCTGTATTTTATCTCTTGAATGGTCTTGGTCTACTCTGGTACTTCTGGTCCACATGGGGCTGCTGAGCACTTGAATTGTGATTGGTCCAAATTGAGATGCAGTGTCAAGGTTAGAAAATACACAGTTAATTTCGAAGACCTACTGCAGAATAAAGGGAGTACCTCAATGATTCTTAATTGATTATGTAAAAAGCATAATATTTTGAATGTGTCAGATTAGATTAAAAACAAAACAGACAATCCTTTCATTACATGCTAGACTCATTCCTAATGGGATTTGAAGTCTTTAAGTGGAATGTGTGAGTCACGACAGGCACGCTCTGTTGTTAGTCTCTTAGTGCAAGAGCACAAATAAGGGGCGACATTTGCTCCCTTCGCGATGCACAGCCTCCGAAAGCCGATGCCGAGTCATGGTGTGTTGGAATCTCCTTTAGAGCAGTTGGCTTGGTTTGGTTTTGGATTGATGCAAGAAAATGTTCCAAACGAAATGAATTAAAAGTCCCAAATTCAGCAAATGGAGGTGATTGTGATGAAGAATTCATTGCTGGTGGGGGTTGGTTTAAGAATTTCAAAGTAAGCGCAAATTTACATAGCATTAAAAAGCAAAGAAGATTGGGGTGCAGGGTAGCAACGATGAAACATACAACTTAGTTCCTAAATGCTTCCTCCCCACAACTCTCATGATCCCAATTCTACCTTACAAATCCAGCTGGACCAGAGGATGTACACCTGTACAGATGTGAACTGGAGACACAGGGAATCCAGGACAGATGAACCCCTCATGACCAGTGGTGAGAGTGGCGATACTGGGAGGGTGGAGCAAAGGTGGGGTAGAAAGGGGGAACCAATTACAAGGATCTACATATAACCTCCTCTCCGGAAGATGGACAGCAGAAAAGTGGGTGAAGAGAGACGTTGGACAGTGTAAGATATGCCAAATAAAAATTACTTGTAAATTATCAAGGGTTCATGTGGGAGGGGGGACAGAGAGGGAGAGGGAAAATGAGGAACTGTTGCCAAGGGCTCAAGCAGAAAGCAAATGTTTTGAGAATGATGGCAGCAAATGTACAAGTGTGCTTGACACAATGGATGCGTGTATGGATCGTATGAGCCCCCGATAAAATGATTTTTAAGAAAAACAAAACAAAGAAGAGTTGTCAGTATGTCTGACACTCATAACCCAGGGACTGCCTCTGTATTATTAAAATTGTACCATTTTTTTCATTGTGGTTACTGAAAGTTTAAACTCGCATATGGAGTGCTCATTGTTTTCTATTGGACAGTGCTGAGCCAGATAGTAAGCAGCTCTCGGCTGCTTCCGAATAACGGAGTGGGAGGAAACAAGCGGGATTTCAAAACAGGGGGAAAGGGTCTCTGACTCTTCTATTAGGTGTTCATGCAATTTCCGCTGATTTTGATGGAGACCCAGATTTAGATAAATTGCCGTTTGCTCTGAGATAAGTTTTCGGCCTGGTCAGTGGAGAAAGGTATATGGTACCATAGTTTAGCTGTGTTCCTGGAGCTAGGAGAGTGACTAGGTTTGAACTCTTGGGTTAACACTTTGTCTAATGTGACCTTGGGCAAGGTAACCTCTGGGTGCCGGAGTTGTTTTATTTGGGGAGGGTGGAGGTGGAATAGAACACGATAGAGCCTTCTTTGTGAGGTTAGCATGAACCAAGCAACTTAAAAGAATGCCGGGCACCAAACCAAAGCCACACCAAGCTCACTGCCATTGTGTCGTTGCCTACACATAGCAGCCACACAGGACAAGGAGAACTGCCCCTGTGGGTTCCGGAGAGGAAATGTTTCCAGGAGCAGGAAGCTTCATCATTCTCCTGAGGAGTTGCTAGGGGTCTTGAACTGCTGACGCTGTGATTAACAGCCCAAAGATAGTTCAGTGTTGGTTGATGACCTCTTTTTCTTGTCAATCTTAAGTGACAGGAAGCTGAAATGGATGAGCCACAGCATTGAGTGTGCATCCGGGACCCTAGTTCATTCTCAGATAAGGCAGAGGCACAGAGATTCGAGAAAACATTTCTCCCGTGAAAACAATTCTCAGGGCTTTCCTAAGACCAAAGCATGGGGCTACCTCCCATTTGTGGCAAAAAGAAACTTAGACTATTAAGCAGGGGTGCAGCCTATGTGTCTAGCCTATGCTAATGCAGACGTTCCGCTGGGGTCGCTCAGCTGGCTGCACTGAAGCCTTAGCCAAACCCGTGTAGTCATGTCAATTCTTGCCAAACCTGTGGAGCCATGTAGATTCACCAAGGAACAACTTTCTGTGCTTGCATTTAGAATGAAAGATGGCATAGACTTTGGCAAGGGAAAATGTTGATCTCAATCCTTGGCAACTTAAGAAGGTTCCTGTTGGTATTCACAATACCCTTTTCTTGTCAGAATAGGTATTGCGAGATTTGATTTAATATCAGCTCACCATCGTCCCCCTGTGAACATGTTCATCAGCATTAGGATATTCTGGGTGCCTGGGAGGGTTCACATAAGTGGGGACAAGAACTTGCCAATATGTTATCAATGTCTTGAGCTTAAAAATACATGTTTGGATTTTCACCAGAGTGAGAATTTGTTTCTAATCACCCCCTTTCCACCTCCCTTTTGATGGAAATCATCAGAATGTGAGACGAAAGGATCTAATGGGTTGTCTGAATGTTTTCCCTAGCCCTATTGGAAATGATTGCGGCATGGAGTCTTCAGCATTTCCTCTGAGAAAGCAATCCCGAGGTTGGTGTCAACTTAGAGCTTAGTAATGGACTAATACTCATTATCCTATACACAACGCTAAATTATAGCCTGCCAGCTGTGATTCTGGAAGTTTGGAATAGGTTCCTTCCCAAGATTCTAAACAGAAATGGCTTTGAATGTTGTGGTCATGAGTCTGTCTAACCCTTCTAAAGGCAGCATGAACGCTGTAACATTTCTATTGATTTTTAACATTCAGCTTTCTAGAAAATAGCAAATAGCCAAAATTTGACAGGCACTTTACAAAATGCTCTGATCCTTTGTAGATGCAGAGTAAGAGCTCTGTTCACAAATGACACGTGTGCAGAAACTTGAAACAAACCCTTCTTGTTCCATCTTCTGTCGCTTTTGCTATGCAGAGTAGAAGTACATTTTACTAGATTTGAAATTGTGGTTTAAATGTTGTTGTGTCTTCTTTAGTTTTTTTTTTCCGTTTAAATATCTATAGTCTCAAACTCATAGAAGGAGCATACACATATTCTATTAAATCATTTAATAAGTTTTACCTGATGGATAAATAAGTCAATGTCGTGCACATTTAATTCTCGGCGATCGCGTCCAGAGTTGGCAAGGACATGGGGAAGGTAAAGAGGCTCTCTCCATCATTAGTATGGGGATGAGAGTGTCATTGTCTTGCTAAAAGGAAGGCTATCAGTATTTATCATCATAAACCTTAAAACAATGTACTCATTGAACAACGCCATTGTAAGCAATGTATCCTGTGGGAAATAATTTGGATGAGAGAAAAAAGAATGCTCATTGCATCATTGATTATAGGATCACAACATTTTAGAAATCAGTTACTGGGCGCTTCTTGTAAGTTGTCGTGGAGTTGATTTCGACCCCTATTGTGCAGGGTCGAATTGCTCCATATGGTGAAGGCCTTCAGAAGCAGATCCCAGGCCGGTCTACTGAGCTATTGCTTGGTGGGTTTACATTGATGAGTAGCCAAGCCCATAAATTGCACTTGTTTGTACCACTCGGGCTATAAATAGTCACAGGGTCACTTTTAGTAGGAATCTACCCAATGGCAGTGAAGCTACACTGAAATACTATTTAGCCATTAAGAGTGACAAATTATGATATACTCTTCAGTGGAAAAAATAAAACAGATAACAAAAATAAACAAATTGTACAAACAGACAGATACATCCTCATCTGGCAATTCATCCAACAGGTATTTAGAGGAACTTACAGTCCAGTAAACCAAAACAACAACAAAAACATTCGTCCTGACTCATAGCCTGGTAGGACGAAAAAAACTTCCTTGGAGGGTTCCAAGGCAGCACATCTCTAGAGGAGCTTTCCACCACATCTGTCTTGCCTGGAGCCCGTGGTTTCGAACCAGTGGTCCTTCAGTTAGCAGCTGAGCACTTCCACCACTATGACGAGTAGGAGAAATAACCGGTTCTCTATGGCAAGGCGAGGCCTTATAATAGTCATAAAAACAAAGCCAAGCTCACTGGCTTCAAGTCAAGAATGACTCCTAGCAACCTCCCTGAGCATTTCCAAGACTGTCGCTGCTCACAGGAGTAGAAAGCCCAGTCTTTCTCCCGCGGAGCTGTTGGGGGCTTTGAACTGTTGACCATGTGGATCACAGCCCAACAGGTAACCGCAACCCCACCAGGGCTCCTTCTGATAGTAATTGTCAGAAAGGCAAATCCAAGTGGTAAAGGAGGGCCACAAGGGGTGACATGGCATTTGTGTGATAGGCCTGGAGAGAACATTGCTGGATTAATGGGAGAGAGTGAAATATGAGTGATAGATTCATTTTAAACTACTGCTTTGAAAATCTCCATTGTTAAGTCTACTCAGATTATCGCGATCCTACATAGGGCAGAACAGAATTGTCAAGAGAGCCTTTTTGAAAGCGCAGTCTTTGACACATCTTTCCCTGCCAAGCGGCTGGTGAGTTTGAACCACTGGCTTTTCGGTGATGGCATCACCAGAACACCTTACAATATCACGCCCGTGTGAACGTGATGGCAGATGTCGTGGTTGACTGTGGAGGGTGGTGGAGTCAGTGGGCCTCTGACTGCTAGTGACCCAGGGGCCAGAGGACCAGATCTTTGGGGTCCAGAGTCTCACTGGCTGGCTTTTAGAATGCCTTTCATTAGGGAAGACACAAGGCGTCTTAAGAGAGGTGGGGAAGATGCTTGTGACAAATGAAGTAGAATATTAGCAGTAGATGTGTCTGGGCACAGGACATATGGGTATACCTTGTGTTCTTAGTGTTATTATTTTACAGCGTATCTGTTAGTTTGAAATCTTTTCCACATAAAAATGTTTGAGGGGAAAATAAAGGACGCAGAATTCTCAACATGGGTTGCCTCTTATTGCTATTCCTATGAACTGCCTTCTGATGCCAGCTGCTTTTTTATTTCCCCCAATGTGGCTCATTTTAGTTATTTGTTGACTTCACCAAGCCACCACATAATTTCACACACCCCAGGATGGAGGGCAGCGGCGTCTGTTTGACAGACACAGTGGCCTGAAATAGCAGGAGGCTGTGTTGTGGTGTGGGGTGGAAGCCTGTGCCCTGCCCAGCCACATTTGGCCTGGTCTGAGCAGTTTGCTATCAGACCCGACATTGTGTAATAAAACGGAGATGCTGACTTACCAAACAAAGCTTCCTGCCTCCCACTGGACGGTTGCCTTGCCTCCCTCCACGGGGCGGCACGTGTTTCTTAAAAAATGTTTCCCCGGTGGCAATTCAGTTACTTCTCTGCCTTCGTTCTTCTATTGCAACTCGAGCAAAAGAATGCCAGGCCCTCACTTCTGGTCTCCAGGTAACCTCTTTCCAGTATTTTCTCATTGTGGCTTAGACTTGAGTTAATGTCCTGTACCTCACCTCTGAAAAGCACCTCCATTAAAAGTCACCTTCTCAGAATGCCAGAAAGATTCCACCATGATCTACTTCCAGAAACCCAGCCACTGAGAACCTTCAGGAGCATGGTTTTCCAATACCCAATTGAGGTGGCCATGAGTCAGAAATGAGTGGATGGCTCTGGTAACTTAAGGATTCCTCTGTAGCGGGAGAACACAGAGTCAGGCTGGACAGAGAGTCATCCATCTCACTGTTGGGAGGGACAAGAGCCAAAAAGGTGTGTCCAGTTCCCATCGACCTCTCTTCCCAATGCTTAGCTCCAGGCAGCAGAATTGGGGACACTGGAACGGATTCTCCTCTTCGGTCTGGGGAAAATGGAATTGGAAGAATGAGGAAGCAAAGAAATTGTCCCTCCAGGCCCTCCTGGTACTTCGCCACTGGGGGCCAAGTTTCACAGAGAAACTGCACTTCAGGTTGTGGGGGGTTCAGAAATTGCCTGGCATGCCCTCCACACAAAACACAAACTGGTCAGTGTCTCAGTGACCACACGCACACACGCACACACACACACTCACTCTTCCAGTGCTATGCACAGTTCAGTGCTCAGAGTGAGATCTATCGGGTCCCAGTAGAGACTTTCCTGCTTAGTGGTTGCACAGCCATAAGCGGTTACAGAACTTCCCCAAGCCACAGTGTTGGCGTCCCCAACTGCTGGAGCATGTGCGGATGAAATGGAACAGACCACGGATATGAAAGGCTGACGCTGAACTAGTCGTTGTTGTGCTGTTGCTGCCTTTGGCTGACTACTTGCAGCCCTGCTTCTCTCCTTTCTCTCTGCCTGCCTCCCCCTGAGGGCCTGGCACTGCCGAGATCCTGTAGGCTTGCTTGAAGAGCCTTCTTCTTCAAGTAGAGGAATCTTCCCATTGGGAACAAGTGAGAGACTCTTTAGGGAGCCATGAAGCGCACACCAGATGCACAAAACCATTGCTGTTGAGGCAGGCCCCTCCTGGCGAGCCCATGTGTATCAGGGGAGCTTTGCTACCTGGGGTATCCACGTCTGGCTTTTCCGAAGGAAGTGTTCCTTCAAGGTACATCTGGGAGGACTGGGCACCTCCAGCCCTTTGGTTAGCAGCTAAGCATTTTATCTGTTTATGACATTCAGGATAAGAAATACAGAAAGATGAGCACATGTTTAAGAAATTTCCCAGCCCTAATCCCAGGTGAAGGAGCCTGGTAGTGTAGTTGCCTACCCATTGAACTGATAATCCCAAGGTCAATGGTTTGAACCCACCAGTCCCTCCTGGGGAGAAAAATGAGGCTATCTACTCCGATAAAGATGTAAACTGAAGCCCTGCCCTACCGGGTCATGGTGAGTCTGACTGACAGGATGGCAGTAAGCGTGAATGATCCCCAGGTGGGTGCTTTTCGTTTTCCAGTGCCGAGTGCCGAATCCTTCCATTCCGTCATACCCTGGGCTCCTGCTCCGGCCCTGCCCTTTTGTCTCGGCTTACGCAACTTGTCACTGGAGGCTCGGGTCAGTGTCACCTTCGGTGGAGTCCTCTCACAACCGGGACGGAAGAAACTGCGTGCACAGCCACTTTACCTCACTTTCAAACAACCCACCTCACATAAGCAGCTCTTGTTTTGAAATCCGTCTCCCCTGGTTGACAACATATTTCTGGTGGATAAGAAGTGGCATATGCATCCTGGTGCTGGCAGAAAGCCCCCCATGTATGCTGCTCAGTGATTATTGTGTGTGTGTCGGCGCAGGGGGGGGGGGTTGTTTTGGTTATTTGGTAAGCTCTTTGGGAATTTACTAAACACCCAGAAAAGAATTCAGCCAGAAGTAAGGTACGGAGTGGATCTCCCTGTGCAACCAGCCTCCGGGTCACAGATCAGGACTTTAAGCCTGGCAGAAGCCGCCCTCGGTCTCTCCTCCCTAAAGTAACCACTGGCTTGCCACCTAGCATCGCCGATAGTGACCCCCCACCCCACCCCAACCACCCTTCCCCCCCCTTAATGTCATATAGTGTGTGCACTCTGGGTGGCTGGCTTCTTTCGTTGAGCACTAAGTTCGGGCGATTCTCGCGCGCTTGTGTGTACCTGCAGTTCATTGGTTCTCATGGTCGCATCTCATTCTACTGCGTGAACACCTGCTGCTGACAGACCCCGAGGAGCAACTGTTTTCTTAGCTGAATGAAATACTTCCAGCTGGATCTTACGACGCCTTTCCTAAGGAAAGGTTGACAAGAACGAAAGGTAAAGCCTTGAATCTACAATCCCCGAACCCAATCAAACCCGTTGCCAGCGAGTCAGTCCCGCCACATCCGCCCTGCAGGGCAGAGGAGGGCGCCCTCTGCTGTGCCGAGGCTGTAAGTCGTCGTGCAAAGCAAGTTGTCACTTCGTTCTCCGATAGAGCAGCTGGTGGGCTCAGAACACCAAGGAATCACCCAATGGCATGGACCAGTGCACCAATACGTGACGACTGCCCTACTTTCCCACTTCTGTCAAGAGCGGTGACCGATGCTCCAAGCAGCGGCAGCCAACGGAATCTTGAGTTCTTTGTTCTGCTCTGACCTCACTGGTTGCCAACATTTGTAAAATCCAGGCAGAGAGCTTTTGGGGAAGGGGATAGCCCCAGGATTCTGTTTTGCTATTCAATATTGGCATACAAATATATAACTAAATGTGCTGCACTAATGACTGTAGCGGCATTAATTGTAATTACATGTCAATCCAACTTGCTGCCGGTGGCTGCATTTCCAACATGTCTGGGTGGGTTTTTCAAGGGTTTCGCTAGCAGTCTTGGAAGTCATTTGCCAACAAATGATGAAAACGTTTGGCTGTTTATAGTGCGATTCTATTGTTTTATCTGCAACTGTCTACACACCACCCACCACACAAACCCTTTTTCTCTGCTGTTTGTGAAGCACGTGTCTCAGCGGGAGGGAGGTCTAGGGCTCTGGGTATCTGAAATGGCATGTTTACAATTAAGAGATCAGCTGAAACCTTCACTCTTTGGCCACTACCTGAGGGTGGTCACCTTGAGAAGGCACAGGATTGTCATTGGCTCTCAATAGCTTGAGGATATGGCTGAGCACCGGCAGCTAATTAAAACTCGGCTGGCTTTCCAAATCAGAGTTCTGTAGCCTGTTTTTGTAGGACGTCCCTGAAGTCTTCCCTTCTCGGCAATGTGTTTTTCATGTAAAAAGAAATATTTGAAAGAGAAACCTAACACAGGGCAGCTTGTCTTCATTTGCCGCAGAGGTGGGTGAATGAGAACTCCGGCGAGGGCTGCTGCCCTGTGCTCTCTGTCCCTCTGCTCTGCAGGCTCGGGACCGTGAGGCTTTACGGTGCGGAGCAGAGAACGGGTAGGAGTAGAACAAAGCCTGGGCTATTTCCTGGCAGGAAGATTGCTTTCTCGGGCAGAGAGCGTCACACCGGATTATTGCTACGTTAAGTGACAGGTGAAATCATTATTCAATAATTCTTTTAAACATGTTTTTAATTAGAGAAGTAATTCATGAATAATTCTTAAGATAAAAATGCTATCTAGCAATGCCGAGAAAGAGAAAGCATCCCTTGATGACTCCTGATTAGTCCCGCTCTCCTCCCCTGATTAACCCCAACAATCATCAGGTTGGTGTGGATTATTCAAAACGGGGATCAGCACTCTCCAGTTCATAGGCACAAGTCAGACTCCATCTGTTTTTGTAAATACATGTGTATTGGGACACAGCCATTTCCATTTGTTTACACATGCTTTTTGTGCCAAAACAGCAAAGGCAAGTAGTTGTTGTAACAGAGAACACATGGCCCACAGAGTATAAAATATTTACTAACGAACCCCTTGAATAGTCACATGATTGCAAACGCCAAGACTAGATACGTTTCTTTTGCCCTTTGCGAGTGCACAGAATACGTAACACGGAGGAAATGAGGAAGATCCTCGAGGAGATGGAGTGACATAGTGGCTTCGCCAGTGAGCTCCAAGGTAGCAAAGGTGGTGAGGATGGCACAGGACCGAAGTGGGTTGACCCACTGTGCCCTGTCAGGGGCGGGAATCATGAGAGACCTGCAAAAACAAGAGAATTCCAGCACGTTCCGGCACTCACGGGTTTCACAGTACCTCTGAGATCATAGGAGGAGGTTTTTAAAAGAATTTAACATGTCAACTGATTACAACTCCACAGGCCAAGAGCTGCAAGACCAGATTTTTCCAACTCAAGGGGATTTTCGAGTTTCAATAACACATCATTTACAAGTTTTAGAAGCTGCACACCTTGTCAGACTATTTGTATCTGCAGACATTCAAGATATATAATTAAAGTATGAAATTCATATCAGAGCCATGTACTTTCTGCAAACACAGCAGGTGTATGACTTCCAGCAATCACAACCAACAGCAGCCCAACCTGATCAATGGCCTACGCAGTTTGATATTTCTTGACAGTGTCAGGCCCCGTTGGTTCATGTGCATTACAGGAGCAGTGGACAAGAAATGGGCAATCTCACCCCAAATCATTTGAACACATTCAAGTGACTCAGTGTTAATCCAATATTAAAATATGATGTTTTCTAGGATTGTAATAAAATACATTTGCTTCCAGTGGTACAAACATAGTAACTGATACTTATATGAATTAACAATTTTGGAAGAAGTGGGTAATTTGAAATGGCACCAGCAGTTGGCAAGGCCTTACATTTCCACAGAGCAATGCCTTTTACAGACGTTAGGATTTTCGACCATGAAAGACACACATTTGAGTCCAGACTCTCACAGAGCTGACATGAGACTATCCTGAGGGTAGAGTGACATGCTCTTGTTGTCTTTTGTAAATTCCCACTAGGGTCATGTAAACATTTCGTGGTGATGAACCTCCTCACCTTTATGTTGTTCTTGCTCTCCTTCATGTACCCTTTCGCCATCACTCTTCTTTGCTGGATTTACTATGAGCGTGGCGGCGGTAAAAGAATAACATAAAATGATGCCCAACGCCCAAAACTACCTATTTTCTAATTCCTAAAATTCTGTCTGGGGTCACCCATTGGTGCCAATGAAGGATTTGCTTAGAAAAACCATTAGAGTCCATATTCTTTACAGTAGGTTTTTGACACTGATCATTGTCTTTATGTAAGTGCCAGCAATAATTAGCTGGTGGTGCTGGAAAGAGAAAAAGAAGGAAATCACCGGAGAAAACGTTGCTGTGTTGTTTCTTGGTCCAGAAAACCACGTGGAAACAGAAAACCTACAAACAACCCACGTGGCAAGTCTGTGCCTGGAAGAAGGGGGCCTGCGTGGGACAGTTGGTCAGATTAACAGAGTTGCTCAGTGCTTCTGGACTTCCTGAAAGGGAAGTAGGTACTTTGTAAAGGGTTAGGGGTACATATTCAATTATAGGCAGGAGCTTTGTTCCTCCAAATGATAGCCCACATTAGGGAACGCAAGGCAAACAAACCCGAATCCACATCCAGGGGGAGTCTCTTCTTAATAAGTCTAGGAACAACATTTATGACGTCACTATTTAAACTCTTCTTGGATATATAAAATGCTGAAATGGCTTGCTCAAAGTCAGTCCCAATCTACAGATAAAATAGTGTAACGGTTTTTTTTCTTATGAATGCAATTAGGTTGTTCTGTAGGCTTCATGATGACAGAGGATAAGGGAACATCTATAGTATATAAGACACTAGGGTTGTAGTGTTTTATATCCCTCCCAGACAGGGAAGGACCTATTAAAATGTCCATTTTCTCTGAAGAAAATACAGGAAATAAGAAGAAGTTTATAAGCAACATAAATGCAACTCATCCTAGGTACTATAAGCATGGTGGTGTGTGTGTATGCATGACATCTGTCTTGTATCATGTATTTATATTTATATGCACACATTCACACATAGCACACTTATCATGTCTACATACACGAATATATCACATAGGTTTTCTTTTAGTGCTCTAAAGATAGAAAATTTGCACACCTCAAATGTTTGTGCTACCTTATCGTTTTAATGGCTGACTATAACCTTGGATGGTACACATGAACTCTCATTTATTGTACCCATCATCTCCTGTGAACACGGCTGTTATTACTTAAAGACTCTCTTCCTCTTCATGCCCGAGCCCTTTCAGTGTGCAAAACATGGAGTGCTTCTTAATTTCCGCCTGGTGAGACCCTGGCAGCTTGTTTTCTTTTCTTATCGTCCATTCTGTCAATGATGTTTTCTCTCACTGACATTAGCCCAGAAGGGCAAAGAACATTTTTATCTCGATAGGTAAACCTGACACTTAACAAATTGGTTGCATAGCTTTGTTCGCTGATACTTTATTTAACAGGCTAATCTGATAAACGACCTAGTTCTCAAGTTAGAATAACATTCATGGAAGTGATGAACTTGATAACGTTTCTAAGTCTGTAAAGCCAGAAGCAGATTGCTTGTGGCTAACTTGCACTGCAGCTAATGCAATAAAGCACTGCTTTTCATGTGAAAAGATAAAGCTTGGGGGTGGGGAGCAGTTGGCCGGTTAGAGGAAAAGCAGAATAATCATGTATGACAGCTGGTTGCTTTGGAATGTAGTTTTTTTCATTGTTGTCTTATCAGCTTGAATAAGGCAACATGGCCCCAGGTATAATGACACTGCAGTTTACTAACCTTGACCAAGTTTTTGAGTCTCTCCACCCAGAGGTGACTCAGAGAAAAGACTGGTGATCTACTTCTAAAAATCAGCCAGTGGAAACACATATAGAACCGTCATTGATTTTTAAGGAGAATAGAGAAAACCAGGTAGGGGCGAATGCTCTTTTGCACAGGATGCTCAGCAAAGACCTCACCGACCTTCCAATGTCAGAACAGAGGCCGGGAGAAAGTGAGGAAGCCATCCCTGTGGACTGCTAGCAGGAACGGTCGCAAGCAGGCGGATGCAAAGGCTCTGAAGCATGTAGCACCTTTGAGGAGTAGCTCAAGTTAACCAAGTGTCCTCTTGAGATGTCGTTAATGAATAGGGCCTTTCTAGCCGTACTTCCTTAGGTGTTGTATTATGATTCCAGACTCTCTGCCTGTGGCTAGAATCCCATTCGCGAGGGTGGGATGTGCTGTGATGGGGTTACGATGGGGTCATGTTGAGGTTAGCAGCTCAAAGCTACCAGCTGCTCCGTGGGGAGAGATGAGGCTTTCAACTCCTATAAAGAGTCCAGTCCTAGACTCTCACAGGGGTACTTCCACCCTGCCTTATAGGGGCTCCATGAGTCAGAACTGACTCCATGGCCATGAATTTCAGTGAGTATCTTTAAGACTACGAGAGGGGGTGACTTCAAACACCATCCTTCATTTGCCTTGGGGGCAATCTCAGACATCTTGAAGAAAAGAAAAAAACAAACAAAAACAGTGCCATTGGAAGAACGTATCCCAGAACTCTGTCTGAAGTGGTGGAAGGTGAGACCAGAGGTACCAGGCCCTGTGGCATTCATTGAAGACTTTGGGGCAGAGCAAGCAGAGCAGCACTGAGATATGGGACGGTGTGACAGAGGGCCAGGCTGGCTTCCTGGTTCATGGAGGCAAAGGCCAAGGGACCGTATGGCTGAGAGGCTGAAGACCAGAGACTCGGCTGCTGGATGAGAAAAGGGATTGCTATGAACCAAAGACTTACCGTTTGCTCATCGTGACTTGTGGTGACCTGTCAACTGTCCTCAAGCACCCCCTTAACTGTGAGTGTTGCTGGTGAGGTGTGTGTGGCCATTTCAAGGAATGCTTGAACACAGCATCAAGCACAGTCCTGGTGGAGCAAGAGTCGGTTTCAAAAGAGCATGAAGGATGGAGGGTGTCGGTCCCCTGTCTCGTGGCAACAGGGAAGTCAGACGACATTAGATTTGCCTCCCATCCCTCCTTATGGCTGCTTGTTGCAAAAAGGAAGGTAATCGTCATTCCACGCAGGGAGATTTGTGAGGATTTCATGAGAGGGAGTCCACAAATGCCGGGCGCAGCACGAGTGCTCTCTCAGAGCTCGGTGCATTTCTCCCGCGGTGCCTGTTCAGGGTGGTGTCTGTCACCTGTGTCATTATGGTCTCTTCACACCGACGCTTCTGGTCAACACTCCCAAATCACCGAACCATGTTACAGAAAAGCACCAAGCACCAAGCATATCCAGAACTTCACGAGCCACTTCAGGAAGTATGTACTATGCACATCTCCTTTTCTCTCAGGCCCTGCTGGTCTACTGCTGGGCTAGTCCAGGGCCTCCTGCGCTCAAGGCCTTCTGCTGCAGATGGCCGTGGGGGGGGAGAGGGGGTAGGGTGTGCCCAAGAGAGCTCAAGACCAGCGCCCTCCCATGTGTGCCGCTGCACCCTTAGGACCCATGCGCTTTCACTTCACCAAGAGGAGCAGTGAGGCTGGGGACATGGAGTCTCCTCTGCCATCTCTCTGCAGCCTCCTCTGTCCCAGTGTAGACAGGCTCGAGGGCAGGAAGCGGAGCATGTGGCAGACATGCATAATGACGGGGTTTTGTGAGGAGTTGCAGGAGTCTAAGAAACAGCCAGTTCAGCAATTCTTTAACAGCAGACGCATAGTTCACGTTATCCAGATGCTCATGTCTTCTCGGTCAGGTGTATTGGATGAACGTGGAATTCCTTAATATTTGTTATTTACTTTTATGTGATCAAGTCCCATCGGTAGGAATTGCATCTCTCTATCTTTACATCTCTACTTTGTATGAGAGGCTATGTGACCCATAGCCAGCAAGAGTGGATGATGGCAATGATGACAAAAGTTGGGGAAAATTTGAACTTGTAAGGAAATACAGTTCTGAGGTTGGAGAAAAACTATCAAAGCTCACAAGGATTTCATGTATTTGGATCTGTAATCAATTCCCATGAGAGAGCAGCAGTCAAGGAACCAGTGGATTGTGAAGGGCAGAAATGCTGCAAAGGAACTTTGTGAAGCATGTTCAAAAGCAAAGACATCCCTCTGAGGACTAGGGTGGGCCTCACCCAAGCCATGAGATCTTCAATTGTCTCATATGCATGTGGAAGGTGGATAATCGATGTGGAAGGCTGATGAACTGGTGCATTTGAATGATAATGTTGTGAAGAATTTTGAAAATGCTGTGGACTACCAGAAGAAGTGTAGCCCCAATCCTCCTGAGAAGTGAGAAGGATGAGACTTCTCACATACTTGGGGGATTTCACAGGGAGGACCAGTCCCTGGAAAAGGACATTGTGCTCGGTAAAGTAAGAAGCAATGAAGAAGAAGACTTTTTTCTCTTATTTAATCATTTTAATGGGGGCTCGTACAAGTCTTATCACAATCCATCCATCCATCCATTGTGTCAAGCACATTTGTACATTTGTTGCCATCATCATTCTCAAAACATTT
>NW_022103920.1:61997790-62039324 GCF_000313985.2 Echinops telfairi
CCAGTTACCTACAGATGGGTCTTGGGTCCCTAATCTGTAGGTGAAGTTCTCCTCATTCACAATGATTTGATTTTTTGTTTTTTGATTCCTGATACATGATCCCTACGACACCTCGTGATAACACAGGCTGGTGTGCTTCTTTCATGTGGGCTTTGTTGCTTCTGAGCCAGATGGCGCTTGTTATCTTCAAGCCTTTAAGACCTCAGACGCTATATCTTTTGATAGCCAGGCTCTATCAGCTTTCTTCACCACATTTGCTTATGCACACATTTGTCTTCAGCGATCGTGTTGGAAAGGTGAGCGTCATGGAATGCCAGTTTAAGAGAACAAAGTATTCTTGCATTGAGGGAGTACTTGAGTGGAGGCCCAATGTCCATCTGCTACCTTAATACTAAACCTATAAATATATGCACATACCCTTATTGAGACCTCTATAAATGCCTTTGCCTCCTAGTTCTTTCCCTTTTTTACTTTTACTTTCCTCTTGTCCTGCTGTCATGCTCAGCCTGAAGAAGAAGACGTTCAGTGAACTGGACTGACACTGTGGTTGCAACAGTGGGCTCAAGCACAGCACTGATGACGTGGGACCAAGGCGTGTCCTCTTCTGGTCTCTCGAGGGATGCTATGAGCTGCAGCCCACTCAACAGCACCTACCCACAGGAATAAAAAAAGTCAGACTGAGAGGAGCAAAAGGGCAAGATAAGACAGCTGGTTCTAAAAGCAAGTGTTGTACATACCCTCTGTCAAAATACTTAGTTCTGGAGAGTCATTGGGGGCTTACTCTTGTAGTGTGCATGTAAATCCTCTTTGGAATTCACAAACTCGTTCTTGCAACTGCACCAACCCCTCAGAACACCAAACCACCTATTTCTGTCACTCAGTGAGGAGTGCGGGACAGGGACGCATGACTCATCATCCGAAAACCGATTTGGGGAAAAAGTTAATTTATTGCACACTTTGATCTTTGCCTCTCAATGACCATTCACTTAAACCTGATGGGCCAAGGAGCTGGCCCATAATGAAAAATGGCTTTATTGCAAGAGAAATTCTTGAGATTGTTGAAAAAGGAAGAAGTAAACCAAGGGTATTGTCAGAACTGGTCGATGAGGCCTGTTCACTTGCCTAGCAGGATTTCCTTCAACCGCTAAGATGAAAGTCATTCCGCATGGGGCGCTCAGCAGTGGGGATTTAAGAGTTCTTGGTCTTTGCTATTGCCAGGAAGTATAATTAACGGGTAAATGTAAGAGATGAAGCTGTATTTTTTTCTTCTGATTTAAATATCTCCTACCCTTAAAATCCAGCATCCATTGTAACCAAAGTGGGCCTGGGTAGTGGAAATCCAGACAGTCAGACAGACAGACAGACAGACATCATCTATGAAGCCATAAGAAACAGTGTCCTGTTGCTTTCCTTTTGCCCCAAGCATTAATAAAGGGCTTTGGATTAATTTACTACTAATCTCTCAGCCTTCATGAGCTTCTGTATGATCTAGTGTCAAGTGTTTTAAAGCAGTGGTTCTCAACCTGGGGGTCATGACCCACACAGGGGTTTGAACGACCCTTTCACAGGGGTCACCCAATTCATAGCAGTAGCAAAATCACAGTTATGAAGTAGCAATGAAAATAATTTTATTGGAAAAAAAAGAAAATAATTTTATTGTTGGAGGTCATCACAGCATGAGGAACTGTAGTAAAGGGTGGTGGTAGTAGGAAGATTGAGAACCACTGTTTTAAAATGATACAGAAGTCTGTGATTTTTAGATGCTTTCCTTTGAAATCTTTCCCTTGTCCCCTACCTCTTGGTAAATGTACTAGAGCGTTTCAAAATCTTCCTGGAAAGATTTCATTATTTTTTAATTCCATTTCCCCATCCACTTTTTGAAGCCCCCTCCTAGTCAATTTCAAGTGCCTTTTATAGAAAGAAATGTCCTAGGAAGGAATTGAGAAAAATGACTGAAAATTTAAGCACCTAGTGAGACGTTCCAAATTATTATTTTTTCCCAGCAGGACTTGTGTTGACAAAGCACGAGAAGGAGCGTCAGGGATCACCGTGAACTGGGCCCTGTCGCTCGTCACCGCCTCAGAAGTGTTGTGTTGCTCTGGGTTCCATTTGGCTGTGGTTCGCTCATGAGCCAGTCAGCCAGTCTGCTTTGGGGTGCTGGGTTTGGGTCCTTGCATTCTTGCTTTTGTTCCTTTTATTTTCTCCCACATTGACTCCTCCACATCCCCTTTTCCCCTGTTGATTTCAGTCTGGGATACATAATCAACGGAAAAGTTTATTGGATTGGTGTACAATGAGTCCAGTAGGTATACCGCCAGTAGAGAATAATGCATTTTTATTTTCCTTTGTCATTTTCCTGTTTAAACATCAGCAACTCTTATGCAGAGTTTGTAGAGCTTGGGAAAACAGAATCTGGAATTGTGGCCCCACGGTCAGTAGGTCAGATCCAGTGCCACCGAGGCTATTTCAGTTCACAGCAAGTCTATCGGGCAGAGTTGGATTATCCGCCATGTGTCTAAGACTGGAAGATACTCCACACGGTGGATAGGCACACAGCCGCTGTCCCAAGGGCCTCGGGCGTGGCACCAATTGTGGGCTGGTGCCGAAGCCAGCACTTTGCGTTCTGCTGAGTATGCATTTGCTGTGAGCTGGAAGCAGCTCAGTGGCATCTACAAACAGCAAGGTCCCCCTTTCCTCAAGCCGACTGCCACATCTGACTCCCGTGATGCGGCCAAGGGCCACTGGACCCATATACCACCAGAGCCTCTTCCTATGTCTCAGCAGAAGTGAACAACTCATTTCCTGTTCCAAGACTGCTTTAGTCTTTCTCCCTCAAGACCAGTCTCATTGCTCTTTAAACTTAAATGGTCTGTGGAGCTAACAATGAACAGGGTGGGATAAAATAGATTCATATTTGGGGGACAATGATTATACCTTTCAGAGTTTTCATAAATAGCTCTTTACTATGATCATTTTCTGCTCCATAGACAGTAGCAAAAGTTTGTAAAATAATTGAAATTGATTTTTTTTCCCCAAGCAGCATATTTGAAATGTCTTCAGTGAAGTCCCAGGTCTCTTCTGCTCACCTACCCCCCCACCCGCCAATCTGGCGTAAAGACAGCATCACTTCGCTCCTTCTAAGCCTTGACATGGCCTCGACTTTTCTCTTCACGAAATGCTGATGGCCCTAAAGATCGTGTGTCGTGTTTGTAAAAAAATGGACTGTGACACCCCATGAGGCAAAACTCCTTGTCTTCCATGTTGTTGTTGTGTGCCTCTGAGTTGATACCGATTCATAGTGACCCTATAGGACAGAATAGAACTGTCCTGTAGTGGCCCTGTGGCCTTGTGGCCTTGTGGGGTGGTCAGTAAACTGTTAGTCACAGGTCAGCAGTTCAAATCCATCAGCTGCTCCTGCGGAGACAGACTAGGTTGTCTGTTCCTGTGGAAATGCATGGTTCTTGAAGCCCTATATTGGGTGTCTGAGTCAGCATCAACTCAATGGCAGGTGGGCGTAGGTTTGAGATAAGTATATCTTTACAGGTGCAGACCACCAGGCCCTTTCTCCCACTGCTGGGAGCTGCTAGTGGATTCAAACAGCCAACCTTTCCATTAGCAGCCAAGCACTAAACTATGGCACGATTAGGGCTTCCTTATATTTTCCCATAATGATGATAAGGTGTTCTGTCTGACTGACAGTCAGTTTGAGATGGTCTTCCCTGGCTTTGACTCCTGGAGGTTTGCTTAGGCTCTGGGAGGTCTTTCTTTCCTTTATTAACAATAGTGATCTGTTAACAGCCTTAAGCAATGCATACTTTTATTAGGAAGAAGTGAAGATTTAAATATCTTTTTTTTAAATCATTTTATTGGGGCTCATACAACTCTGTTCACAATCCACTCATACATCAATTGTGTAAAGCACACTTATACATTTGTTGCCCTCATTGTTCTCAAAACACTCGCTTTACACTTGGGCTCCTGGAATCAGCTCCTCATTTTTCTTTTTTCCCCCCTCCCCCGTCCCTCATGAACCCTTGATAATTTATAAATTATTATCTTATCTTACACTGCCCGACGTCTCCCTTCACCCACTTTTCTGTTGTCTATCCCCCAGGCAGGACGTTATATGTAGATCTAAATATCTTTTCTTAGGGTCCAATCATAAATTCATGCTTCTCTCCACTTTCTCAATGCCTCCGGCTCAAAAGAAAAAGAAAAATTTGTTTAAAAACTGAGAAGGAAAATCTCTCCATGACAGGATGGTATCACCATTCCTTTTCAAGTGGGGGGACTCCACACCACACAGCAGATTGCCTCTGGGCTGTGGTATTCCTGCAGCACAGAGCTGCACTTCTAAAGGGGTGTTTGGAGGAGCGCTTTCATGCTTCGCGCCCTGGACACTTCACAAGGTCTCCCAGCCAAGTCAAGGTCAGGAAGTACCCGGCCCTGACGGTTTTGTTTTTCTCTTTCTCTTCCCCTGTATGTGTCTCTGTGGTTCTCCACAGCCTCGTGGAACGTATCCCTTTCCATCTCCCTCAGAGTCGTTTATTGTTCATTCTTTGCAGCTGGGAAACAGAAGTGAGAAAAAGAGAAGGATCTTTTTAGTGAAGCCTTTGGTTGTCTGCTTGAGAAAATACTTGGAAACGTGGGCTCTGGGCTCCAAATGACGGCTTCTGGTCAGCGAAGACTCCTCCTCATCCACTCCTCCCTCTCCCTCTTTTCTCCCATGCCCTTCTTCTCTCCTTTCCTCCTTATTCTTTTTACAGCCAGCCTTTCCCCAGATCACCCGGTGCTGTGCCTTCCTTCACCGTGAGACCCTGTTTGTCTCAGAGCCTCAGATTTGTTTCAAAATGCTGTGAATGCCTTGAGCACTTCAGACACAGGGTGATAGACTTTTTTAGCTTCTGCTTCCCTCCCCTTTCCATTCCCTTCCCTCACTAATGGCAGAGAGTGACAAGCAGTGATTATAGGAATCTTGCAAATGCCACCGGGGCTCAGCAACAAGAAATGCCTCATCAAGCCTCCAACACTGTACATTCCCGCTCCGAGCCCCCACGTGCTGCCACACCCTTCCCACCCCCACTCTCCTAGCAAAGCCGCAGGTTCTACCTGAAAACCTCAGACAGCGCGAGGTACACCCAACCCTCCGCAGGGCCTGCCCACTGCCCTTCCACAACCCACTGGGGCTTCCAGGAGGGTTGAGGCTACAGACCCCACCAAGCCCCACTGTCAGAAGAAGAAACACCAAAACGACAGTCTATAGAAATGTTTGTGTAGTGTTGCAGCTGCAATTCATTACTTTTGATAAAAGAAATCCCTACAGTTAGCTATAGCAACAATAACAACAACAAAACCGTTGCGCGCCCAGCTGACACATCTCAGAATACCTCAATGCAAACCTCAAGTGCTGTGGAGTGAATTCCGAAGCACAGCGGGCACACAGGACAGGGCAGAACTGCCCCTATGGGTTTCCGAGACTGCAAAGCTTTGCAGGAAAACAAAGTCAAAACTCTACAAATATGCTTTTTGAGCTTTCTAATGTGCTGGTGGGACACCGGGTATGTGCTGGACTGCTAATGGCAGGGCCCGTCGTTTGAACCCACCAGCTGTCCTGCAGGAGAAAGGTGAGGCTTTCTGCTCCTGTAAAGATCTGTGCCCTCAGACTCCCAAGGGGGCAGGTCTATTAGGCAGCTAGGAGTTGGAATCAACTTAATGTGCTCCGGTCAGAGCTGTCATTATTACCCGATTAAAATGATGATCCAGCCCGCATGGTTTTGTCTGCACATGCTCCAAGCAAGCACTGTTGATCCCATTGGAGCTGGTGCTTTGCCGATGCTGATTTTATCCAGTGCTCTAGTGTTTTAGCTATCATATTGTGGTCACTTGCCCTGGTAACCTTGTATCAATAGTTCTTTTTCAGAATAAAGTCATAAATGACAGAAATGTCATTCAGTGTAGAAAGATTTTACAGGACTATTTTTGTTGTCTGTATGCATATAATGTAAGGAAGACTACATTTAAGCACCTGGCAGCTATATTCCCATTAAACATTCTGTGATTAAAATAGGCAATAAACCTGACTCTGGATTCTGGATGGTGTGGTAAGGGAGGCGGTACATGGAGGGTGGAGGAGGGAGGTCACTGGGTGACACTAACCATAGCAAGGCCATTGCCACACACCACAGTTGATTGTGAAATGAACATTATGTTGCTTCTATACCACGCCCAAAAGCATTTTGTATCAGCGGAGATATAAAATGCATAGGTACTAAAGAATCATGCTGATGGGGAAAAGAGAAATGTTTCACTATATTTTTCATCTTTTAATTCTGTTTCTCTCTTTTTTTTCCTTTCCTGCTTCCTCTGCCTTTTTTACACAAAATACTGCCCTTTGTCTCCCCCTTATTTATTTGTGGCCTTCAGTGGGTGGGAGGCTGAGTTCTGCGGGAAGCTGGGCATGATGGATGGCATCACACCTTCAGGGTTGGCTTATCCAGCTGAGCTTCAGCTGAAAGCCAGACCACAAGACCCCGTTTGTCCAGTATAATTTTGGCCCAAACAACGAATGTCCTTTATTAAGCACAATTCTGAATCAAAACAATAGGTCCATATCGTAACCAGTTCATGCATTCATTCAGCAAATGTTTATTTTGCATCCAGTTAGAGCCCTGCAGACACAGTGGTCCAAGAGTTTGGCTGCTAACCGAAAGGCCCGTGGTTGGAACCCACGAGCTCCTCTGTGGGCGAGAGAGATGGCAGTCTGCTTCTGTAGATGTTTACAGCTTTGAACACCCTCGGGGCTGGTTCAGCTCTAGCCTATAGGTTCTCAGGAGTCAGAACCAACTGGAAGATGGTGGGCTTGGTTTTGTTAGTTATGTGCCCACCGGCTCTGAGATACTGCAGGGAGCCACATAGACATGCATCCTTTCAAACACCCACCATTCATATGTTGGAATATATTTTTGTATTCTCAAAAGGTAATGGTAGATTTTACAGTTACAATATTTTGAAATTAAGACTCATGACTATAAGCATCTTGTGAAGTTTTATGTCGTTTTTTTTTAAGAAACATGCTACAAAACTAAAGTGATTTTTTTCCCCTCTTGGTGTGCAATTGCAGCCGGCTTTGCCAGGCGTGCTTTACCTTCCCCTCCCCCGCTCCTTTGCCCCTGACCAAGGGAAAGAAGCATGTTTGGGTTTTCACCACCTGGTTATAGTTAGTTCTTTATTTTAAAATCGCTTTCAAAACAGATCAGACATTGCACTGTTAAAAACAATTTTCACTGTAGGTATTGAATATCATACAGCGCTTGTAGTAATAACTGATAGATATCTAGAATCATCTTCAATATGGACCGAGACTATAAAGAACTGTCAATCACTGAGTTTAACTTTAAACACAGATGATTTGAATTCATGTTAGCAGTGTGAGGAAGCCAAGGAGATGGAATAGTGGTGGTTAGTGAAAAGATGATAAGATTACCCCTGCAGTTTGCCTTTCTTGCTGGTTGTTTGAGTCACCAAATCGAGGCGAAGTTTATGAAAAGCCTGTGGCTGGGGTCTCCAACTCTTCATTCCTGCTGAGATTTTCCTATTGTAAATCTGCTGTCAGAAGTAAGTGCTTTACTTGTGACTTAATTCTATGCAGGCACAAACACCTTGGCTCAACACGTTGGCCAGACAGCCTTGACTGTTATGAAAGCAACAGAGATCTCATTAACCTGGGCCGTGACAAGGGCAAGGTGTTCACATGCTCCCTGGCGGTTATTCACTGCTCCGGCAACAGCCCTGTGGCCACCGAAAGAAAGCCTGAACTCCGGGGCAGCCATCGGGCTGAGAGGGGTGTGTGTGTGTGGTAGGGTTTATGGATTCGAAAGCATTCTCCTGCTAAGAGAAAGGCAATTTCACTTTTTAATATTGGCCATGCCTCCTCTGTTGAAAAATTGGTTGTTTTAAAAGATTTCTGCTACTATCATTAGCAGCAATTACTGGCCTTGTTTCAAGTGCTCAATAATCACATATGGCTGGTGGTTCCTGTATTGGACAGTGCAGCAGGAACACGTCCATTGTCTCAAAGTTCTGTGGGACAGTACTGGTGTAAACTGTGTTTGTAGTATGTCTCCTGGTTGTTGGCCACTCGAGACATTTGCTTTGATCAGACGTTTAAAGAATTGAGGTGTTTGGTAATGAAGGCTGAAACTTAAGCATATTGTTATAGTTAACATTCTGACATTTGTATTAGCTTCTTTTTCCTGTTGCCAATGCCTAGACGATTACGTTCCTCCTTCTTTTAAAATGTCTGCTCAAAGGGCACTCCCCAGAGTAGTTACGGTCTAGAAAACTGTTAGTTGTTGGTCAAAACTGAAATCAGTACATGCATATCAAAGACGCATTTAGGACTTTGTGTGGGGATGTGACGTGGCTGAGGCATTTGGCTATTCTTTTCATTGTAGTTGGCAAAAGGCTCAGTGTGAAAACAAATTGGAAATAGAAAAAGGCGTGAGAAGAACTGAGGGAGGGAGGGAGGGAGGGAGGCCAAAAGGGACAAATGAATGAAGGGGCAAAGGAAAGAACAAAAGAACTAGCCCCTTAGCACAGAAAGTTGGGAATCATAGATGTATGGAAATCACCAACATTGAAACAGTGTATCAGACTTACCTAAAAATTACAAACAGGACCTACTTAAGTAAAAGGAACAAATGCTGAATTCAGAGTTTAGAAATAAATAGATCTGAAAGTATTTGACATGACTCTAAAACAGAGTCTACAGTAATTTTCTCATTTATTCTTCAGTATATTTAAAGATGGTAATGTCAAGGACTCTTTACTATAAAACTACACTCCACACTTTTTTGTAACATTTTATATCTCAAGGATCTTTGAACAGAATAAAAGAAATGGATTTGTCTGACTGGTATGGAAATAAATACATAGTATTTGTTTATTATACCTGGCCAAGTTTGAGGAGATGATGATTTCGCTATTAGTTGAATTATTCTAATTGAAAAATGATACATGTGGCTGTACCACAATAGAAGAGAGGTGTTTCCCTGTGATGTGACCTGATAGTCTACAATGGTAACAGACTTAGCATTCTTTGACTTCCATTCCATCCTGGGTACCTGGCTCCATTTCAATGTACTTGGTCCACAGAGACCAGAGTCACATGGCACACGCTTGTTGAGTTACTATGTAAAAAATCATGTGATATTAACTTCTTTTTTTATAAATCATTTTGTTGGGGGCTCTTACAACTCTTTTCACAATCCATCCATCCATTGTGTGTCAAGCACATTTGTACATTTGTTATCCTCATCATTCTCAGAATATTTGCTTTCCACTTGAGCCCTTGGGATATTAACTTCTTATTCCTCAGCTTTCCTCACGAAACTCTGAACTCCTTCAAGGGAAGAGACTGTCTTTAACTACGTCTATATCAGCCTGGTCTGGCACTGCCACCAAGTTGGTCCTGACTCATGGGCACCCTCTGTAGAGTTTCCAAGGCTGTAACTCTTCATGGGAGCGGCAGCCTCTTCTCTCTCAGAGTCGCTGTTGGATCTGAGGCACAAACATGGCAGTCAGGCGTCCAGCACTCCCCAGTGCTTCCAGAGGATCGCGAAAAGTCTTTCCAGCAGGTTACTGAAAAGAACGAAATACTACTAAAACCATCACCAAATCGGTCACTCCGCTCATTCAACAGGATCGCAAATCCTTTATTTTGACGTAGTATTTTGATTCACTTGTTTGTTCTGTTCTGGTGTCCTGGATCTGGGAAATGTCAACTCCATCTTTGCCAATGGCTTGTTGCATAACCTGAAAACCCTTAGCTGAGTTCTTGTTTTTCCTCAGCTCTAAGATGATACTACTTACTGGAAGGATCTTAGCAAAATGACAGAATAGGCAGATCTAAGACTCCATCCCTCTACAGAACCATTTTCTGTAGAAATAATTTTTAAATCATAAAATGCTAACTATAACTTTACCAGACCTCAGGAAAGCATTCAATGGTTTACAGCAACCAAATTAAGGTTGAATGAAGTAAAACGACGATTTTCAAAGAATGCGGTGCTCGTACTGCCGTTCCTCCGCTTCCTTTCTTACTCGGCACGGCCTTGAAGGCAGCAGCCCGTGGTCTTCGTGTGGGTCCGTGGGTCCGCAGGCAGCAGGGTAGCCCTGACTACTACATTATGGGGCGTGTCCGCGTTCATCTGCCTTGGGGCTGACACAAACACAGATGCACAGCGCTCTTCTGTGTCACTAGACTCAGAACTCAGCGAGACTGGAAAAGTAACAGGCATTGCTTACAAACATGCTCAGGCTACTCAACAACCCACGGGTGCCTGAGAGAAACGCTGGTGGCACAGTGATTAAAGCACCCAGCTGCGATCCAAAAAGTCAGTTCAGACCCATCAGCTGCTCTGTAGAGAAAAGCGGTGACACCCTGCCTTCATAAAGACAGATGGTCTTGGTGGTAGTCGCCCTTTACTTCTCGGACAGAATTCAACCCTGTAGTTCGATAGTCAATAACCAAATAATAGACAGGTATGTAAAGGGAACAACAATAATAGTCGATAGGCACATCCTAGAATAAAGAACTATTTAAGCTAAAAAAGGCAGCATTTATTCAAAGCCAACGTTCAGAAGGTTAGGAAAGAAAGAGGAATGGAAAGAAGAAACACAGGGAAAGAATGGAATAAATGATAGCACATTGAGGGGCTTGCAATGGAGAAGATGAAATAAAATGTGTGTGGATTCTTGTCTAGAAAACTGCTGATCTATTCTGTAAACCTTCACCCACCGACTGGTCCATAACATGTACAACAGAAGATTCATCGTCTCAGAATCCCTTTTGGGGTCCAGTCCTATGCTGTCCAATAGGCTTGCTGTGAGTGGGAGTCTAGTGAGTGACAGTAGGTTGGCTTGATTTGGTAAGATGCCTGAGGCAAAGGATTGTTTGATACGAACAATTGACTGCCTGAAGTATAGTCAGTGAAAGAGAAGGGGACCCTCAGAGACAGAGCGACACCGTGGCTGCGAAGATGGGCTCACAGCCAGCCACCTGGGGGGCGTGGCTCGGGAGCAGGCAGTGTTTCGTTCTGTTGTGCGCAGCCGCCGTACGTTGGAACTGACCCGATGGCACCAGTATGGTGAACAAATACGGGGAGAGTTCTTTGGGGCCATCGAGGCATTCGGAAGCACCCATCTATATGGGAAATTTAGAAAGCGGCCCATAGGCCTAAGGTAAGACACACGCTCAGACAAGACAAGACAAGACAGGAGAACCTAACCTTTCACGCTGTACATGAAAAGATGCGCAGCGTCATTAGTTATTGTTGCTGATTGGTGCCTTTGAGTTATTTCTGATAAGTAGTGACCTTATGTGCAACAGAGCAAAAAGGACAAAACCCTGCCCAGTCTTACGTCCTCCTCACACTTGTTCCTCGGGTTGAACTCCTGGCAGCACTATATCAACTCATCTCCAGGGTCTTCCTCTGTCTTGATGATGCCCAAGTCATTAAGATCGACTCTACTTCTTTTCCTTAGTGGTCTTTTGAGGGCCTTCCAACCTCAGGGGCTCATCTTCCGGCCCTGTGCCACTGTTACTCATAAGGTTTTCCATGGCTAACTTTCCAGAAATGGTGTGCCTGTTTTTTCTTCCTATTTTATATGATACATTTTATGAAATGAAAGAATTGAAATCATTATGCTAAATGAAGAAGCCAGAGCTCAAAAGAACAAATATTGTATAATTCCATTTATATGAAATATCTGAAATAGGCAAATCTATAGAGACGGGAAGTAGATTAGAGGTTACTAGGAGGTGTTCTGGAGAAAATGAGGAGTTATTGCTTAGTGGATACTGAGTTCTATGATTAAAGTTTTGGAAATGTCTAATACTGTAGTTGTGTATGCCATTAATGCCACTGAAGTGTACACTTAAATATTACTCATAACATTTGATGTTATATTTTTTTATTAGAAAAAGGGATATATAAAAATTTTAAAACATTTTTGGCAATAGGTTAAGAAGTGAGGGGGGGGCCCAGGCGGTGTATATTCTCAGTATTAAGAAAATTAAATCTACCAGTCGATTTAGATATGGGGACTTGATATACTCATAAAGAGGAAATTTTGGATGGCTCCCAGGCTTCTGATTTAAGTTACTCAGTGGCTGGTTTTCAGTCCCAAATATGAGTATGCAGGAAGAAAATCCATTTAGGGGAGAGAACAATGATACAGCATTGCAGAATAGTTAAAACTCTGAGATATGAAGTTAAAGAGCCCCAGTTTATATCTCAGCTCTCTTGTTTATAAAGCACATGACCTTGCTTTGGCATGACTTCTCTAAGTCTTGGTTTCCTTACCTGTTAGTAGAGTTAATAATCACACTAGACAGACTATATATGATTACATAAAACTATCAGTGGCAAGAACTATGAATAGCATTTAGTAAGCACTCCAGAAATGCTAGCCATTTATTGGAAGGGAGCTTTGAAATTTCGTAGTGCAGCGCCCATGGCCTCAGCAGCTTGGACAGATCCTCTTAACTGTTCCGATGGACTTAGCCTCAGTGGGCCAGGTGCATGTACAATAGGTGGTTGAATGTAGGCCAGAATGAAGAAAGTAGAGGAATATGAGGATGGGTTTGATCCCATACATTCGTTTTGGGATTTCATAATCTGTGAAAAATGAGGAAGATGGATGAGATGAGTTAGCAATGGAGGAAGGAAGAAGAAAGGCCCACAGCCATTCCATTTTGTTCATTTTCCTGCCAAATGCATAGAAAACTCAGCTTTCAAGTAAGGAAATAAGACAGTGATTGGAGTAGAAACCTGAGGGACTTTTACGTATATAAGAGTGAAATGCTCTCATTTCCATTTAGTCTCCGCAGCTGCTGATACATTGACTTCAGAAGGTTTTATTTTATAAACAAACAATACGCAAAATGATGCAGAGCTTCGAAGGAAATATCTTCACGGATGAATACGCTGGCAGCAAAGCCTGTGGAACCACAGTAGTCACCTACCCAGAGGCTAAGCCTTACACGGTATTGTCATAGACCTGTTTGAGGGGCTTGGTCTCATTGTTGTTAGTCCCATCATGTTGGTTCCGACTCATAGTGACCACGTGTAGAGCAGAACGGAGTACTGCCCTGTCCTGTCTCATTCTCACAGTCATTGCTATATTTCAGGCTATTGTTGGAGGGACTCTGCCAATCCATCTCCTTAACAGTCTTCCTCTTTTTGCCCTGGCCAATGTGATATGTGGTTGGATTTCTTGGCTGCTATTTCCATGGACATTGGTTGTGGATCCAAACAAGATGCAACTCTTCACAATCTTTTCTCCACGGATCACGATGTTGTCTATTGATCCAGTTGTGAGGATTTTGTTTTTCTTTACGTTGTAATTCATATCAAAGGTTGCAATCCCATCAGCAAGTGCCTCAAGTCTTCCTCACGTTCAGCGAGCAAGGTTGTGTCATCCGCATAATGCAGTTTGTTCAGAAAGCTTCCTCTAATCCTGAAGCCTCATTCTTTTTCCTAGAGGTTAATTTCGTGGATTGTTTGCTTGGCTGTAGATTGAGTAAGTATGGTGAAAGAACACATACCTTTCCTGATTTTAAACATGCTTCGTTCAAACACTTGCCTCTTGACCCACGTACACTTTTAAGGATTCCAGAATCCTCATTCTTCTCAATCTTACCCGTAGTTTGCTATGATCCACACTTAAAAAGACTCTTCAAGTTTCAATGAGTGCATAATTGAGCTTGCAAATTTCCCACTGCCAAACATGGGTCCTAGACATGAGCATATTTATGGCTCATGTAGCTTGACTATTAACCGTTGAGCTGCTTCAATGACAATAACATAATGACTTTATCCGCAAGAGAAATAAATGGATTAGTTAAGGTCACCAAGTAAGTGACACATGGAGCTTTCTGGAAATCCTTTACCAAGAAACATTTCTGGGTCAAGTCTAATTGGAACAGGACTGTTCTTCGTTCTAATGACAGTGTGGCTGCCAAAGAGGGAGGACTAAAGAGAGCAGCAGATACGAAGTCAGGAGGGATGAGTTCCACTCACAGGCTGCGTGAGCATGGGGTACCTCTCAGACTCTGCGTGGCCTCAACTCATCTGTTAAGCAAATAGACTAAACTAGATGATGAAGGTGGAGGAGGATAAAAATAAGAAAATATTAATAATTTCCACCTTTGGTTTCTGGTCAGATTATCTGAGAACCATGGTATGCACTTTATAGTCGTCGTCTCCTCCCAATATCACAGTACTCCCATGACTGTCCCTATGGATCTTTTCAGCTGTATGTTTTCATGATTCTATACTTATGTGAAAGCTCTAGTAAAAATATGGAGTGGTAGAAGGTGAAGTCTTCCTGTTTACCAAAAGGTAATAGTCCAAAACCTTGAGGCTGCCTAAATAAGTGGACAGAGTCAGGGTGAAGGTTAGCATATGTTGTGTGAAAAGTCTTTCAGTAGACCACTATTAGATCAAATCAAATCATGGGGGTGGTATTTGTCTAGCTTTCTCTTTAATTGATCTACCTAACGATTTCCTTGTGGCTAGGGTAAAACTGTAGTCTGTTCCGCATATGACTACCAGATAATATTTATGTTAAATCTATTTGTTCTCTGATCTCACTGCCCAGAAATCCCTTCCCTTTCATCTACTCCATCAAAACTCAAGGCCCTCACGTAGCTGCCAAGCTACCTGTCACTCGACTGCCTGCCTTCGCCTTACCATCCCGCTCACCCTCATTTCCTTCTCAGACAGCTTTGCTTCCCTAACCCTTCAACATGCCCCCGCTCTTTCCTGATTCTACACCTCCCTTCACCGTATTCCCAGGGTGAGTCACCATATAAAAGTCAATACAGAATCTCCATGTTTAGGTATACTCTTAAAGACAGAGGTATAAAGTGTGTTAGCCAAAAACACATCAAACCTAGATAGTATATATAATAACACTCTTTCCTCTGCCTATCTTACTCTTTCTTACCTGTTATTTAAAGCCAAGTTCATGCCTAAAATAAGCCCAAACTCATATACCTAATGACTCATAGTTCACACTGTCTCTCAACAGGGCCTAGAATCTGTCTCAGACAATTTGAATCCTTATTTCAAATTCTCTTATTTGCAATTGTGCTTTACAAGAGCCCTAGTGGTGTAAGGGTTAAGTACTTACCTGGCTGCTGATGAAAACTTTGGTGGTTGGAACTCACCAAGGACTCCTTGAAAGAAGAGACCTGGAGATATGCTCACATTAAACATTCTCCCTAGAAACCCCTATGAGGCAGGGCTGCTCTACCAATGTGATCACTTGGCGTTGAAAATGCCATACAACAACAAAGGGTACTTTACACTCCTTGTGCCCAAAACCTCCACAACCCAATGGGCCTTGTCTCCAGGGTCTGCCAGTTATAACAGAAACGTACCTCTCTTTTATCCCACACCTTATTAATATCTTGCACATTTTTGTAGCTGGTCCAGACATTGGACATCAAGAAACTGTAATAATCATTATCACAATTGACATAATAATTACTAACCCCTTCTAGCCCATAACCATTGACAAAACAAAAAAAAAGACCAAAAAGCATAGAGAAGATGCTGACCCATAGCCACCCTGTAGGACAGGGAGAACCTTTGAGTTTCTGAAATTGTAACTTTTTATAGCACTAGAAACCCCCATATTCGCCCCCAGAAGTAGCTGTTGGTTTCAAACTGCTGACCTTTCAGTTAGCCCAACATGTAACCACTAAGCCACCGACTCTCCTCACCATTGAGAAAACATTATTTACTCATAGTTTCTCATACTATTTACATAATAAATAAAGTAGTTATTCCATTTAACGGTTGAAAAAATTAAGCTTAAAGGAGTTAACATACTTATCTTTTGCATTGTATAAAACAAAAGGTCATGAGTGAGATCACCTTTCCCCAGTTGTCTCTGAGGAAGGGGAATACTACAAAATTTCTGATGCGAAAACTGGTTATACAACTGTTAAAGACCTAGAGATCCTTGACGTCTGAACTGGACATCAGTTGAAGCGATGTCGATTTACAGACTGGAAAGTTAAAAAGTTAAGGATCTTTTTTTAAATCTAGTGATCAGTCTAGCAGTTTATTCACTGTGGTGGCTTGTGATACTGGAAGCTATGCCACTGGTGTTTCAAATCCCTACCGCGTCTCCCATGTTACATGGGCTTCATTGAAGCTTCCACACAAAGCCTGATTAGGTAGAAGGAAAAGACAGTCCACTTCTGAGGGGTTAGCACCCCAGAGACCTCATGGACAGCAGGGAGCACTGTCTGCTACAGTGCAGAAAGATGAGCTTCTCAGGATGGAAAGTACTCAAAATGGTCGACCTTACTCCCCTGAATGGTGCAAACCCGAGACCTTCACTTGCTGCTGTGGGACGCCTCAAAATGAAAGTAAATAGCTTCCCCTGTTAATAATCAGAACACTGAATGTGCGGAGTATGAATCTTGGAAAACTAGAATTTATCAAAACTAACACGGGTAATGTAAATATCGGTGTCTTAGACATATATGAGCTGAAATGGACTGTATGAAACATTTTCAGTTAGATGGCCATACAGTTTCCTATGTTGGGAGTGACAAATTGAATTGGAATGGTGTCGTGTTCATCTTCAAACAGGATATTTCAGGACTTATCAAAGTACAGGTCTGTCTGTCATAGTATAATATCTATATACCTACAGTGAAGACTCATTGGCAGATTGTTATTCACATTTACCCACCAACCACTAAAGCCAATGATGAAGAAAATAATTCTACCAAATTCTGCAGTCTGAAATTGATCAAACATGAAATCAATATGCAGTGATAATTACTGATCATTGGAATGTAAAAGTTGAAACAGGGAGGAAAGATCAGTGGAAAATATGGCTTTGGTGATAGAAACAACACTGAAGATCAGAGATTCCACGACAGCTTTTTGCATGACCAAAGACAAATTCATTGCAAATGCCCTGTCTTATCAACATAAACCTAGATTATACAGGTGGGTCTCCCAGATGGAAAACACTGAAGTCAAATGGACTACATCTCTGGGAAGAGACAATGGAGAAATTTAATATCATCAGCCAGAACAAGGCCTGGGACAAACTGTAAACCAGATTATCCATTGCGTATATTAAAATTCAGTTGAAGCCAAAGAAAATTAACACAAGCCTGTGAGAGCCAAAATATGATCTTGAGTACATCCCATCTGAATTAGAGACCATCTCAAGAACAGAGTCGACACATTGAGCATTAATGACCAAAATCCTCACAAATTTTGGATGACAACATATGAAGACACAAAAGACCATTAAGAAGCCAAGAAATAAAAGGCCAAAGTTGTGTCGGAAGAGACTCAGCAACTTGATTTTGAAGAAATCATGTAGCAAAAGAGTTGAACAGAAAATTCCAAAGGGCAATGCCTGAAGCCAAAGTATTATAATAAAATGTGCAAAGATGTGGAGTTATTAAAGCAAAATAAAAGAACAGAGTAAGCATATATCACACTGAAATAACTGAAGAAGAAAAAAATTCAAACCTTGAATTTTAATATTGAAGGATGTTATGGGAAAAATATTGAAAGATCATAATAAGATAGAGGGAATACACACAGTGTCCGAGTACAAAAAAGTGTTGGTCAATGTTTCAAGAAGTAGCATATGACCAAGACCTGATGGTACGGAAGGAAGACTTTTAAGCTGTCTTGAAGGCATTGTCAAAAACAAGGCTACGGAAATTGACAGGATACCATTAAAAATGTTTCCACAAACTGCTGCAGCACAGGAATGACTTACTCATCTATGCCAAGACATTTGGAAGACAGCTGCTTAACTGGCCAATGAACTGGATGAGATCTACCTATTCCAAAAACAGTGGCTCCATAGAATACAGAAATCGAACAATATCATTAATATTGCATGCAAGGAAATTATGCTAAAGTTCATTCAAAGATAGTTGCAGTGATATATCGTTTCTGGAATTAGATAGAAGTTGGCTGAAAGTACAGAATACCACGAAGATGTTTTATTGATTATGCCAAGGCATTTGACGATATGGGCCTTAACAAAATACGGCATCATTGCGAAGAATGAGAATTCCAAAACATTTATTTGTATTCAGGCTGAACCTGTGTCAAGAGGCAATCATTGGAATAGGATAAAAGGATACTGAATCATTTGAAATAAATAAAATATGACAGCCTAGAAAACCTGTGTGGGCAGTTCTACTCGGTCACGGTGCTGCTGTGAGGTGGCGGTGACTCAGAGGAGCCCAACGACAACAGTGCTCGGTGCATTAGGATGCCATCGGTCATAAGTAGCACAAAGCCCACAGGGCTTGAGATAGGGCTAGCATCCGGGGGAAAAAAAAATGACCCTGCAGCTAAAACCAGGACTATGCTACCGTCTTTCTCAATATTAATTTCTTAATTTTTCCTTTACTTTTGCCAAATTTCTTCTTTGTATAGCCAGTTCCTGAGTTTCCATATGATTGAAGCAACATACACTATGTGCTCATCTCGAATCCAATCATGTGGGTGAAAAGTGGGAAACATGCTGCATCATTAGACCTGTGCCATATGTCTTGTCTCCAGAGACGACTCCAACAGTGAAGTCAATAGCCCTCAATCCCTCGTACTGCATAAGGAGGAGTAGATAGGTTGTGGTCTGGTTTCTTAAAAAAGGGCAGCAGAACAGAGGAGATCAAATAGCAGATACGTAATAATCGCATCTTAGCGTCTATGATCTGGCATTAGTTCCTCTACCGAACTGCTTACTACTGAATATACACATCCTCTCGTTGCTGTGTGTTTGTGCTTGCGCTTTCCCATTCTGAGGATGAGATTCTGCCTTTCCATCTCAGGGATTTTTCTAGATGCCCCCATCCCCCAAGTACAGTTCTAATGAAATTTCAGCAAACATCTGCTGCCCTTTCTTTCCTGTCTGTCTCCACCCTCGCTGTCACAAGTTAACTTTGCTCTGCCCTGTTTGACTCTCCATAGTTTGCTGCAAAGAAAGATTAATATCTTTCTGATGGAACTATTTATGTACAGTTGTCATTTCTCTACCCTGATTCCAAACTCTTTCAAATTAAAGCATCTCTTTTGTTTTTTTGTGTTTTTCATAATACCAACCCTATACCTCCCCATACCAGGCATTCAACTACATGTGCTCAATTATATTGAATAGAAGAAGTATTGTTAAAAGGGGGCAATTCAGGTTGGGTGAGGATGCCCAACATGAAACTAAAATAGGTAAACACAGAGGGGAAATTGTGATTGCATTCGTTAACCACTAGACCATTTTTCCATTCCAAAGAGGACAATGGTTGCCATTCTTTTTGTCACTGTTTCTCCTTACACTCTCATACTGAGCCTTTGAAGTGAACTCTCTATTTGCACCATTGAGGTGGTTCATCTATTTGAGGGAATAGTCAATGCAAAGTTATGAAGTTTCTGGTGAAGTGCTGTTCAACTTTTTTTGAATCTCTCCAGAGATTCAAATACTTTTCACCAACCTGTGTTTCAACAGCTTGAAAAATGAAGCAAAGATCTGTGTCTGTCTAGACTGACCAAAAAGTAAAAACAAGGGGTACTTTGAAATCTGTGAATCTGACCACAACTGAGAGTTGTACTTAGTCCAAGTAGCTGGAAAATCAGTTTCTTGGATTAGACAAATGCCTCCCTTAAGACTCCCAAACTGCTAGCTTTCTTCTTTCATAATTAATAGAAAATTATTACATTGACAGACAAGGGACTTTATATTTAAGTCACTGGGAAAACTTGACATTGGAACTGGGGAAAATAATTTAGGCCACCAAAGAGTTGCTAATGCCAAAATAAAATCAAACAAATGTGCTAATGATCTTCCCTGAGTATTGGACTGTAATGGGGGTCGATGTATTCCCATATGGAAAATATATCAGTTCTCTCTGAGCTGGGGATTGGACGTTGGGATAAGAAAATACTCAAATGAAGTCAGCAAAATGAGTCCGAAGATCTCATTTCCACTTTCTAGAGAATGACAGTACTGCAGAGACAGATCATTACCATTTCAAGAAACCAGATCTCTGTGCTGTAAGGATCCGTGGTAAGGTGGGGGGTCCTGATTTTCATCAGAGTTTGCTAGCACTCTGCTAACTTGTAGAATTGGCAGAAGGGTGGAGAGAATGAGAGCTGCCTTCCAGATGCCGGACTGCCTTGATGCTCGTTCTTTTATGCATTCTGTCAATATAACCAGCCAACATTTACTTTCACCAATACATGCTCCGAGAAAGGCTTGCAAGTACAGACAGTCCCCAAGCTATCGGACTTAAGGACAACTCCTCCTTACCCTGTAATGTTATGTAAATCTGCCACATTTTGAAATGGTGGAAGTAATCTCTACTCACAGCACCTTCACTTGCTGCACTTGCAACTTTTTAGTCATTGAAAAGGCTTTATTCTATTTTATTTTTTTTACTAAAGTAAGGCTTAATCAGAACATTATGCACTCTTTCAACTCACCAACAAATTCCACTCAGAGACCCAAAGGCCAGGTTAGGAATACTGTAGATCGAAGTCATATTTGCACAATGAGTATTCTAAACAGAGCTAATAATCAGTGCAACAGCCTTGCAGTTGTGAGCATTACTGGCAAGGTCAAGCGACAGGTATGAAGCTAACTCTCGATTGCAGCGGAATCATCAAAGTGAGCGTGATTGAACATGCAGTAAGAGAGGGAGGGTGCACCCGATAGACACTTCTTTACCAGAGTAGCCAAAACTCTCCAAGGAGGGACTCCATCCTCTAGATCAGACACTTCTGTATCTAGACAAGGACTCTGAAGCAAAAGACTTGCTGTGTTGAAACTATTTTTGAAATTTTAATAGATAAGTAAAGAGAAATAGATTCACGTATGGATTGCAACCTGGAATCCATAGTTTTCAGCTGTATTCCAGAACAGCCTAGTCATTGCCACAGCATGTTCTCCCAACTAGCGTTACTTACTCTTAGCTCCGAGCCTTGGTTCTATTTTTTGCCTCTTCCTTTTCACCCATCGCGGCATCTCCATCCTGCACTGCCCATTTCAAGCAACTGAGAGACAAGGTGGACATAGTTGAGACAGAATAGTATTTGGAAACTCAAGAATTTAAAACCCTGGTGGTGTAGTGGTAAAAAACTGGGCTGCATTCCAGCCTTTCTGCTGGAAAAAGATGACGTTTTCTACTCCCGTAAAGAGTTAGAGCCTCGGAAATCCCCAGGGGCAGTTCTACTCTGTCCTGTAGGGTTGCCATGAGCTGGAGTTGACTCAACGGCAATGAGTATAATTTAGTAGCTCCGTGACTTTCAGCGACTTACTGAACCTCTTGAACTTCAATTTCCTCATCAATAATAACAATAAAATGTTCTTTAAATGCAATTAGTAATTAAAGTATCATATTTAACTGGGGACGACAATTTTGTTATCAATAGCTGAGAAAATAGAAGCACAAGGGATTAAATAAGTAGTACAAGATTTCTACTAAAGTAATACCCAAGGTTTCTCACCAGGATTTGAACCTGAGAAGTATTGTGCCAAGAACTTGTGCATTTGACCATATACTGATACACCCTTACATTAGGTTATAATGAATTGTATTTATGACCATCTGGTAGCTTTTTGTTGTTATTGGTTTTGTTTTGGTATATATTAATGATATTGTTATTTAAATTACTAACTGTCCTATGGATAGCATTTATATTATTTTTCAAGAAATAATAGTGCCGTCTTTAAAGTGGATCAGGGAAATGCATAAACTGTTGATACACAAATAGATCTTGAGCTAGCACTCAGCTGTAAGTTCTAAAGAACCATTAGTGTTTACACTAATGTGACTGTGCTCAATACTTGCATTCATGAAGTGATCACAGAAGATATGGGTGCTCTAATGTGGTGAAGAAATCAGAAAGGGTGCCCAGCTATCAGAAAGAATAGCCTGGGGGTTTTAAAGGCTTGCCATAAAACAAGTAGCCCTTTTAGTGACGTTTAAGCTAACTCCACAAAGAAGCACACCAGTCAGTGTGATCAAAGGAATATTAAAAATAAAATCCAAGATCAGATGAGGGAGGCTAGATAAGAGTTTAAATTCTGAGCACCCAGTTTGCAGAAGACAATGGATAACTAAAATCCATTTACAGAGCCCTTACTGAACTAAGCCTCCAGTGAATTCCCTCAGTCCTTTGACCAAGGATGTAAGTAGTCTTGTCCCCAACAGTGGACACTGGAAAGGGAATCAGTGCAGACATGTTTGAAGTTGAACCATCTTGCCATTTATTTTTCTTTTTGACCCGTGTTTAACTTGTTCCAGTTTTTATTCTGCTATCTTTTGAATTGAAGTTTGTGTGTGTCTTCGTCTGGTGGTGGTTGTGGTGCTTTCTTCTTCTAAAACATATTTTCTTTCTTTGAAATGCAGGACAGGTAAATCTATAGAGACAGCAACTAGATTAATAGCTTCTTTGGTTATTTCTTAGGGAGGATCTGGGAAATTGGGACTAATATGAATGGATAAAATGTTATAAAATTGGTTGTGGTGATGAGTGTATAATTCCCTTTAATATATGTAGACCACTGAATTGTATGACACATGAATTATACGTCAATAAAACTTAAAAAGAGAAAGAAATTAAAGAGCACAAAAACCAAAACAAAACACACTGCCATTAAGTCGACATTGACTTGCATTGACCCTACTGCCCGTGGGAGTTGCCAAGACTCGAACGCTAAGGGAGTCAAAAGCCCTGGTGGGATGGTGGTTGCACATTGGACTTTGATTTACAAGGTCAGCAGTTTGAAACCGCCAGTGCTGGGAGAGATACAGAGCACAAAGTAGGTTTTCATTTAGTTTAGATCCTGAAAATTAGTACTTTGTGGGTTGCGAGTGACATAAAAATTCTACCAAAAAGAAAGTCTCTTAGCTTTTATAAATAAATGCTTAAGCTCTAGATTATGGAGGCATGCTGGCTTCAGCTGCTCCTTAATGTAAGTTTCAAATGATTAACCACTCTTCATTTTTTATACCTGCTTTACTTATTGGCTCATTCTTAAGCTCACACAGTAGGACCAGGTAGCTTCCATTCTGTACGACCATAGCACCCTGTCCAGCAGAGGAGATAAAGGATGACACACGTTCCTGTTTGCCTGGATTATCTCATTCACATCTGACGTCCCTGCTTAGTTGTCAATTTCACTGTCTTTTTACCTCAGAAGTATCTTGATTTAGACATTAGAGTCTGAAGTCACTCTACTCCTAGTACAAAAGGAGAAGACTGAAAAGGGCTCCTAGTATACCAAGTCTACCCCTGGCTAAGAGGAGAGAGGTGGATGGACCCCTCAAAGATGAATGAGGTGCTATCGTTCCAAGAAGTGGGGCAGTGGAATCTGGGTGGTCAAAACCACAAATGTCCATTAGAGTTTTATTATTATTTTAAACAATTTGGCTATAAGCTGAGGAAGTTTGGAAAACAGAGTTTAAATCATGGCTTTGTTCCTTCCTCTGGTTCTGTATCAGTGGTTCTCAACCTTGCTGTGACCCTTTAATACAGTTCCTCATGTTGTGGTGGCACGCAACCATAAAATTATTTTCCTTGCTAATTCATAACTGTAAGTTTGCTACTATTATGAATCAGGCGACCCCTGTGAAGGGATCACTTCACACCCCCCCCAAAGGCATCGAGACCCACAGTTTGAGAACCGCTGTTCTGTATCCTTAGATAATCTCCTCCTGTAAGTCCCATTCCCCTTTTGTGTACAAAGATATAATAGTGTCTGCCTCAATGAATCATTATTATTAAAAGAACATAGTAGCAACCATTGAGAACATATACCTTTTTGAACTATTTGAAGATAAGGGTATTAAATTTTTAAAGGGAAAAAATGTATATGTATAATTTACGCATTGGGTGTGCACATACAGATAGTTAACTAAGCTCCCTGGAGGCACAAGGGTTAAGTATTCAGTTGTTAACCTAAAGATGAGCAGCTCAAACCATCAGTTGCTCTGTAGGAGAGAGATGTGAATCTTCTGGAAAGATCTACTGCCTTGTACACCCCACAGAGCAGGTCTATTGTACCATAGAGGGTTGTGATGAGTCAGCAAGGACTCAGTGGCCTTGGTTTTAATCCCAAGAGATTTGGAATCCAATTGGGAAGAGAACTCGTAAACAAACAGATGTACAGTCTACTTATGGGATACCCAAAGTAGAGATTGAGAAATGCCATCATCTTAAATAGAATAGCTCTTTTAAAGGTAGAACAAAATTGTGAGAGACCCAGTGAAAGTGCATGAGGAAGAAGAGTTCCTCATCTTGAAGATTCCTCATCTTTTGAAGAACAGGAATCCTCTATTAAACTCCACTTTGAAGAACAGGAGATACTTCAGGAACTTGGGACCTATGAGACTCAGGCCGCCTTGAAGTGTACGTGGATTTTACCCATGAGGCAGAAGAGAGCTATTGGAGACTGAAGAAATGGCGTGGACTTCACCTCTGAGGACACAAGGGAAGAGAGTCCAACTCCACACCAGGCCAATGCCAATTCCACATGGCAGAAGTCAGACCTGCCTAACTCTGCAACCTTCTTTACCCTCCTCTGACAACGACTGTCTCCTGTATGGCCCACTCGTTCTCTGGTGAGTTCAATAATCTGTTGCAATGGCCTCACAAACTCACTGACGATACTTATGGTTATGGGGTTATATGGAAGCCAACAGGTTGCCAGTCAAGATCAGAAATGTGAGCGGTGCCTTGTCTTACCCATGCTTTCGGTCCTTTTCCTCAGTCACATGGCCCATTGGCCTCTGTCCTGCTCGGGTCTCAGGCAAGTATTCAAAACTCCTATAACCCTGATCAATGCCAAAGGGCACCCTCCTCTGCAAGCCACCTTCTTGCCCAAAGACACTTAGCTTTCCTCATTCGGTGGGCCCTGTAACTGCTGCGAAGTCTCATGGTCTTTGCTGTCACAGCCTCTCCACCATGGTCTCAGCGTCTGCTGCTTCTCCCCTTGAGGATGTTGGACATGCTCTGTTCGTGACGTTTCCCTCTGCTCATCAGTTTGCTCTGCTCTAGCTGCTGAGAAACATTGGGATGGCAAAACTGACCAACCCCTGAATTCGAGTCCTCTGCATCTTATTTGCATGCTGCCGCCCAGTCATTTAGCAAGAACTACAAAGACTGTGTACTGAACAGACATCCTTCACTACAGAGGCCTTAAAGATCCCTAATGGCAGAGTGGGTTAAGAATTGGGTTGGCTAACCACCAAGTCAGCAGTTCAAACCCACCGGCTGATCTATGGGAGAAAGATGAGGCTTTCTACTCCTATAAAGATTTATGGCCCTGGGAACCCACAGGGGCAACTCTATCCTGCCCTATAGAGTCCCTATGAGTCAGAACCCACTTCCTGGCAATGAAAGTGAGGGCAGAGTCTTAAAAATCTCCAGGCACAGCCCTAGCCCAGGGCCTTGGTGTTGGTGTTGCTTGTCCCTAGGATGCTTTTCCTTGGTATCCGCTTACCTTGATCCCTTCTTTCCTTGAGATGATTTTGTTTGCTTGCTTTGTTTTGTTTTCCCCACCCAAATACCACATTTTTGGTAAAGTCCTCTGGCTCCCTGTGTGACACCCCCGCCTTCTCCCATTCCGCTGTTGCTCTTGTTAGCACTGGCAGCTGTCTAGCACACTATATACGTGTTTGTTTTGCTCATCATCTATTCCTTGCTCCCACTAGACACAAACTCTGTGGGCAGGAATGTGTTTTGTTTACTACTGTGTGTTTAGCACCAAGTGTCATGCTTGGCATGTATTAGGTGCTCAAACTTTGTAAAAAGAAGGGAGACTGAGAGACAGGAATAAAGATTAACATAAACCAAAGACAAGTAGAAATGGGTAGTTTGTGTCTGGAGTGTGTTGGTTGGTCACTTGAGTCCCTCGGTATGAATTAATTCATCCAACTGTTCTCCTGACTTCCTGAAAGGATCCATGACTTTCTGAGAAAAGCTGAAGAAATGGGTACCATGAAGAAACGAAAAGAAAAGGGGGCCTGGGGAGTAATTTTGTGACATACTCATACTTGGGCTGTGTCAGGCACAGTTCAGTTTAGGGTTGCTCTGTTCTGAGCAATATCGAAGAATTCATTTGGAGACCGGTAGTGGTGGCCCGTAGCTGCTGAGCTCCTCTGGAAAAAGGGAGCATTGAAGGGTCTAAGGGAGAGAATTAGGGATTCATTATAATTAGGATCATAACAAGCAAGCCTTCCCACCCTCCGACATTGTGTTAGTCTGGGTAGACTAGAGAAACAAATTCATAGACACTCGTGTATAGGAAAGGGCTTTGTATAAAGAGTAATTGTCTATTAAGAAAATATCCCAGCCCAATCCAGATCAAGTCCAGAAGTCCAATATTAGCCCATATGCCCAGTACCAGTCTGTAAATTCCTCTTCAGACTCATGAAACACATGCATTGATGCCTAATGCAGGAAGATCACAAGCCAGTGGGTGGAAAGTCTTGTGGATCCAGTGGCAGTGGAGGTATCTCAGTGGTGGCAGGGGTCTCCATGTGGCTCCGTCAGCTCCAGGGCTCTAGCATAGCTCCATGTGTCTTGTTAACAGGAATGTCTTACAGTCAGCATGTGTCCTGCCTCCAGGGAGCTATTTATTTCCAAAGTACCTCCAAATGAGATCATCAATCTGCGACCTGATTGACAGGCTAAACTCCACCCCTTCACTCTTAATAGGGAAGACTTAATAGTCAGATTGACAATAGATTATGAGACTACCACAAATATCATTGTTGAAGTTATCCACCAAGTCCTGCCTGAACTTCCTTGAGCTGGGCAGTATTCTCTTCCTTGTCTCTGTCCTCCCTGCCAGCTGGCTAATTCACATCAGTTCCATTCAGTACAGCTTTAGCCCATACATTTTATATGCACGCTCAACTCTAACTATAAACTGCTTAAAAAATCATCTGTTCTGGCTTCCTCTCTCATTTTGAGTATTTTCTTTCATTTCCTCTCATTTGCGATGCCTTGGGTGACATGCCATCAGGAAGTAAACTTTCCAAGTAGTGTCATGTTAGAGCCGTAGGAGAGAACTGATGTGGCCTGGAGTGTTAACAGGGGTGCTCTGTATGATGAGAAATGTATGTTTTCTTTGCTCTGGCCAGAATTTTCTAGACCAGAAAGTGAAGGTTTTTTAAATATTAGCATGTAGTATATTTAACAAAGTGCTTACTGAAAATCCCACAAAATATGTCTTCCCTGCATATTTTAAAAGCACAGAGGCACTCGCTCACCTTGGTTTGTGCAAGCATTCAGTGGCGCATGTTATACTTTATTTTGGCTGGTGGGGTACATATTGGGAGGGTGGCTCCTTCGGACTCCCGGCAAAGTTGGCAAGCTGCACACAAGATTAGTCGAAGGATCAAGTGCCTGGAGCGAGCTCTGCGTAGGAGCCCTCCATGCCTGCTGTATAAACACATGTCTACGTTTGCCCTCTAATTCACCACACCCACTAGCAACCGAACTCCCCTAGGCTGGGCTCTCATCATCTTGCCTGGAATATGGCAACCGTCTACATTCGCACTGACCCCATGCCTGCAGTCTTGTCCACACGCAGCCAGCCTCTTCAGTAGAAAGCAATGTGTCAGCACCAGCAACACAGGTTTTTTGTTGCTCACCAAGTATGCCCACCCATATTAGCGAGCTTCGTTTAGAATTCTTCTTGCTATGCCTTTTGTATTTTGGAAGCTAGTTTCTATTCATTTCTTAAGCCAAAAATTATTTCATCCAGTCTACCATTCATGATCGTCCACATGAGAATTGAGGAGATGTTCTGGTCCAGTTAGCAGTAGTTCTTGGTGGCACACAATTATGCATCTCCGGACTGTGGCGTGGTAGACTTCTAGTCATTGGGTAATTGCTCTGTGCCTCTCCTTTTGGGCAGTCGCAAGATGCCCTTGTGAGTCTGGTGCTCAGAGAATCAACAGGTGGTAGAAGCAATGGACTGAAAAGGGGCAGCAGCTTTGCGAGTCCAGACACTTGACTTTTCAGGGACAATCTAACCAAGATGGTGGGCACCGTTGCAACAACTGCCCCAAATACATCCTAGCCACCCCCAGCTTTGCCTCCCAATTGGGAACGTCTAATCTGATGGTCCATATTCTGGTTGCTAGGATACAAAGAGGAGAAAAGTGCTTGCCCTTGAGCTTCAGGCTAGGGAAGTAGGGCCTCACAGCTCACCAATGGAGCCATCCGAAAGAGGAGACAGAAAGGAGTTTTGATACGATGTTACCAAACAATGACAAGTGTCCCACTGCAGTGTCTTTCAAAAGTCTCCCATTTGGGAGGCCAGCAGAGTAGGTCAGCAATCAGAGGACTGTGGCATTTTAAAATTGGCTGTGATGGCTTCGTCCCGGACCAGGGGATGACAACTAACCCTTGCAGAGCGTATATAGCAGGTCAAGTTCTGTGCTCTGTGCGCTAGATGTGCTTGCAGCCTGGTGTGTCATTCCTCATTTAGACCTTCACAAAAACCTTAAGGAAGAACGCCAGTGGTTACGGAAGCACTTTTTTTACAGCTAGGAGGAAGAAAGCAGCAGTTGGAGATAGTAGTGAATCCGGGGTAAATAAAATAATGTGTCTTAAATATGCCATTGTTTGATCAGGGGCTCAAGTGGGAAGAGAAAGCTTTCAAAATGATGGCGGCAGATGTGCCAATGTGCTTGACACACTCGAGGAATGTATGGAGCATGATCAGAGATGTACGAGCCCCCAGGAGAAGTATTTAAAGACGAAGAAGAATGTCTAGCATACAGAAGGCATTTAAAACTTCTTACTCATAAAATGTATTTATACTTGAGCCAGTTGGAAGGTGATTTTTATTACCAACAACAACAAAGAATCTTGTTAAAAATAGGCTAGTTCTAGATAAGAGATGTGACAAAGGAAGATCAATGTAAAGAATCAGAGTTGTAGTAAATAAGGTATATATATGCCATTGTTTGAAATGAGTCCCTTGGACTGACAGGTAATTAAATTCTACCACTAGTTTCATCTCTTATGTGAACCTGAGTATAGGAAACCATACATGGGTGGTAATTTTTTCTTTATTCTCTCCAATTGCAGAGGAAATATAACTGGGTAGGGACTAGTAGCACAAGTCGTATATCAGTAGTCTGTAGTGGGTCTACATAAATCCTTTTCTCCAGAGTTATTTAACTGTTTTGAAAATGATTTCAACAGAAGTAACTCCAATTGCACTAGAAAGGAAACCAGAGTCTTAAAGAAAAATATACTCTTTGCTGAGCAAGGCAAACATATCAGTGTGCAGAGAAACAAGCCAGTCTCTTGTTTTATTTCCTTAACAAATCCACCGAAACCTTCCTTTCGGTCTGAAGAGACTGAGACAGAGAATTCTGTGGCCACTGAAAACGAATGGCTCCAGCTGGTGTGGAGCCACGGTAAGAGGACAGGCCTCTTTTCCTGTCTCGTTTCCGAATGCGTTCTCCCTCATTGACAGTATCTCATCATGCGACTTCGTACATGTTATGGCTCAATAAATATTTGTTGGTAGAAGGAAAGTTTGCAAGAAAATTTTAGCAGGAGTGGGTTTTCTATTTAAAGTATTGGATAACCTGCCATCTTTCCTCCTAATTCTGTGTATAAAATAACAAGCCTAGTCCTTTTTACAGCTGTGCTTTTGATAGAATTATTATTTTTCTAATTAAGCAGCAAATGTCACTTACTGTCATGATGTTGCCTGTTTGCCTTGAAATAAAAAACCTTATGTTCTCCATGGCACCCCACCCCCCACCCCCCACCCCCCCGCAGAATGTGTTCCAAACCCTGCCTCCTATCCCTGGGATAATATTCCTATTTGGGAACAAGGTGGTTTGTTAGGTTAGTGACGCAGAATTGGCCTAAGGTATGTCTTCATAGGCTTGAGTGTCCACTCTGAATTTGGACTTTGAGTGCCCCAAACTATGAGAAACTAAACTTCTGTGTGATAAAGCTGCCACTTCTTTCTGTTCTAGCAGCACCAGATCATTAAGACACCAAATGCGACAGGTTAGAACTTGATGTTGCCTCATGCTGCCGAATTCAAAGACATTTGGGGAAACCACCTTCAGTCCTGACAGTTAGCTTAGGAAGATACCTCAGGTCTAGATGCTCCTTCTGTTTTGTTCACAGTAAACTTTGAAAGGAGGTTTATTGTGGGTGATAGTAGGAATATGATTATATGAAAATAAGGGTTTAGATGTGTTATTTATAACAACATTTTTAAAGTGTATCCATTTAGAAAACTGAGCACTCAATGTTCTCTTCAGATATTTAAATGAAAAATGTTGTCTCATGACAAAATACCCATTTATAAACTATCAAGGGCTCATGCGGGAGGGGGGAGCGGGGAGGGAGGGGAAAAATGAGGACCTAATGTCGGGAGTTTAAATGGAGAGAAAATGTTTTGAGAAACGATGTACAAATGCGCTTTACACAATTGATGTGTGTATGGATTGGGATAACAGTTGTATGAGCCCCTAATAAAATGTTTAAAAAAAAAAAAAGAAAAATGTTGTCTCATATATATGACCTTGTATTCTTTCCCATATGTATATTTCACATTCTTTGTTTCAGTGCTGATGTAATGGGATTGATTCTACAGTCTACACACACATACAGAACATTAAAAGTTTAATATTTAAATTGCAATGCTGTGCTTTACACGTCCATATTTTTAAAGTTGATTCTCCTTCTACAAGTCATTTAATATAGTCAAAACTTTTGGGGTTGGTTTCCAGGCTTCGATGTTTATCTGGGCATTTAATTATGGGCTTAGACTGCCCTCTAAGTGATTGGTGCTAAGATTTGAATTGATAACATCTCAGAAATTAATAGTGATGGGAACGTGCTATCTCAGGAGGCCTATAAGTATTTAGTGAATTGCCGCATATTTGAATGAATGTATGATGGGAATAGAGTAAAATCATTTCTTTTTAAATTCTGTTTGACTAATGGAACCCATAGCCTACAGAGATATATTTGTAATGCCTGAAAGGGAAGACATTTTAGTTAAAAAAAAAAAAAACTGTAGATGCCAGTTTTAATTTTAAAATCATTTTATTTTCTGTAACTTTGATCTTCTTATGACACCTTAACTCTCTTTCACATCTTCTACATCATGACTGATGATTTCATGTGCTCCACGATGAAAGGGGGATGAGGCGAAGAGGAAGAGGAAGAGGGAGCCTCTATTTGCATAGGGCAGGAAGGGCACTCTACCATCTGGCAGTGGTCGCCCATGGGTCCATTTGTTAGTGCTCATTAAATTCACATTAATGCATAGACTTCTCTGGATGCGTAAATGCCATTTAGGTTGGTTGCTTCCTCCCAAGCCCATGGCATTGACTTTGGGGGCCCTGCCCCCAGTTGTTTACTTGCCAGTGGCATCTGACCTGGGGTCACACCTGCATTTGACCCTTTCCTGTAGGTCAAAAGCAAATTAATTTGGTGAGGATGAGATTGGAAATGAGTCCTCTGTAGAGCAGGTGTTCCCCATCGAGAATGTGCTCCAGGTGGAAACGTTTTAAGATATGTTCTTGGACCATCCCAGAAGACGTTTCAGGGGTCAGGGAGGCACTTCCAAGACGTCACACGTGGTGAAGGTCTGGAGAGGGAGGCAGCAGGTGCAGACTCAGGGACGTTTTCTCAGCAGCTTGGGGGAGATTTCAAAGGGGTTCCTTTGGAGATAATGTATTCATGTATTCAGGAACATATAACTTGGGCATTCACTGTGGATTGATTTACTTAGAAGTTGCCCTAAATGATTGGAACTTTACCCTTTACACCTACCTCCCACCATCAACCAAAGACTTTGATTTGAAGGAAAGAAAACATTGCATTTTTCTCTCTCTCTTTTTTTTTTTAGAGGATGAGGAAGATGAGGAAATGGTGGAGCCTAAAGTCGGCCATGACTCAGAACTTGAAAATCAGGACAAGAAACAGGCGGTGAAGGAAGGTATGATGTGGAAGATAAATTAGTGAGTGCTTTTGTTTGGGTTTGGTTTTCCAAAATAAGGGATTGTGTGGGTAATCAAAGTTAAATATGTGCCCCCCTTAGGAAGTTTTTCTATGACTGTTCAACTCAATTACATTTACCAATATTAGCTGTAATCTTCAAAGTGGGAGTTAATTATGTCTTGACTGATAGAAGCAGAAAAAATGCAAACCAATTAGTAATAATTCCAGTAAAAATTATTACCAAATAGTGATAAAGTAAGATGTTTGTTATTAACTGCCTTGTTATCTAATCCACTGCATCATCTATGTTCAATGATGACAGTCAAAGAAAGGAGAAGATCAAATATTTTGTCAATAAATTCTGAAATTTTATTGTATATCTATCTAGAAACAGTAGTTATTACTGTTAATTGAACTCTTAGGAAGTTTTCTTCCACATCTCTGCTTGGATAAGGAGGAAAAACTCTTAGAAGTTTGAGTGATGACAAGGACTGTTTATTAAACACTTAATGTGTGCTTGACTGTCTCCTAAGCACTATATGTATATTATCTACTTCTGACAACATCATTTTGAAGCAGATACCGTGATTTTTTGGTCTATATTTTATAGATGGAGAAAATAAAAAGAGTGATTTATTCTGGCACAAGAATAAACTAGAGTGTTAAGAGCCAGGATTTGTAGTTGTATCCAAAGCCCATACATTTCACTATGATGCCACTCTCCTGCAAAAAGCACTGGATGGATGGGTGGATGATGGATGGGTGGGTGGGTGGATGGATGGATGGATGGATGAAAGGAAGACAAGGGGAAGAAGAAAGAAGGAACTGAGAAGAGAGGGAGAAAAATTAAGTATCATAAATGATATGAGTATTTCATTAAAAGTCTGGTTTTGTATCACGTAGAAATTCTCAGATCATCGAAGCAGAATAAACTAACATAATCTTGAACTTCTTGCAGACAAATGGAGAGTAGGACCTGGGAATTGGGTGTGGACTGAAAAGATGACTCCACATTTCCTACCAAGGGTCCCAATGTGGTTCAACAGACCTCTGAGTAGATGCTCATCTGAGTTGCACAGTTTGGGAAGGTTATGGCTCCGGCCATGGCACCTGATTGTCGGAATGGCCACATACTGATCACATGAATTCATGCCCCCCTCCCCATGAGAAAAGTAATGTAGCTCAACTGCCCACTGCAGGTGACATCCACTTACTCTTAAAGCAGGTGACATGCTTAACCTTAGAGCATTTCTTACAGAGAAGTAGTTATGGAGTTAAATGAGACAATTATACTAGCACTTGTAAAAGAAGCTATCTCTACTTGGAGATCAGTTGATGGGCGAGTGTGCATGTTTAGGCAGCACTGGGAGCCTCGTGGATAAGCACTTGACTTGACTATGAACCCAAAGCATTGAATCCACCAGTTGCCCCACAAGATAAAGATGTGAAAGTCTGCTTCTGTAAAGATGCGTGGTCTTGCAAGCCCTACAGGGCAGCTATGTTCTGTCATATAGGACTCTGGGTGCTAGTGAGCTCAATATCAGTGAGCTTGTTTTTGGCTTACCGTGTAAGCTTAAGTTTTCTTTGATTTGTTTCGTGCAATGCCAGGCAGCTAACAGGCAGTGCAGTGTAGTGATGGTGGTTGGGGTTGGGGGATGGGGAAGGATAGAAAACAGCATAAGAAATAGCCATACTACTTGGGGTTCCATCCTGGCTCAGCCACTTACAGTTGTGTGATCTTCATAAGCTGATTTGACCTTTCCGTGCTTCAGTCCCCAATAGGTCAAGTGCTGATAATACTTATATCCTAAGATTTTCTATGCATTTAAAAATGAATGTGGACAATGCTTAGCACATAATAAATGCTGTATAAACGCTCACTGTTGTCATTTGCAGGATCTGTGGTGTGATAGTTAGGATTATTGTGCCAACTTGGCCAATAGGAACATGTGGGATTAATCAGGTTGCAGTTTGATTGGAGGGCAAAGAGATAAAGGCTCTGCAAGGCCTGCCCCCCTCTCCCTTGTTCTCTGGTGATTGGAGCATGCTGGAGTGTGCTGCTGCTTGAGCTAGTTCTCTGCTTCAGTCTGTGAGCTATCCTACCTGTGGGCCAAGCCAACCCATGGATGTGTCACTAGAGCTTGAGGCTCCTTTGAGACTTGCTTCGCCAAGCTGCTGGTGTGTACATCGCTTGAGCTTGAGACTAGTGGATCCTGTCACCTTGCATTGCTTGTGTTCGATATCGCATCCAATCTGCTTCGCTAAGCTCCTGAGCTACTGACTGCTGGTGACCCACCCTGCTGTTTGCTGCCTGTGGGCAGAGTCTGCTTGCCTTCCCAAAGGAGGACTCCGCTGTCTGCTTCCTTGACCTTGGACCTGGCAGCCCACATGAGTAGAAGGACTTCCAGTATATTAACTGTTCCACGGAAGTGAGTTGAACTGAACCCTCTGTACTGCTGTGTGGACTAATGAGCTGTTATATTCCTTCTTGCTGTATAAACCTATCCTCCTATATCTATAAAATCAGGTTTTGTTTCTCTAGGGAACCCTGTCTAACATACCTGGTGATGTATTAGTAACTGCTAACTGCAAGGTGAGCAGTTAGAAAGCACTAGTCTCTCCTCAAGAGAAAAACAGGGCTTTCTAATCCCATAGTCGCAATCGCAGAAAGTCCCAGGGGTCATTCGACACTGTCCTATGGGCTGCTATGTGCTGGCATCAACTCAATAGCAGTGAGTTTGTTTTTCCTTATCATTCACAGGCTTATATTGTAATTCCTGTATCCCCAATCATGCTGCATCTCTGTTGGATGCTAGCCTTGGGTACACCAGTTCTCTCGAGGCCCGTTTGCCATAGTTCACAGCGTTGCAATGGTAACGTGGTTGGTTACCTGGACTGCAGCTGGCGTCTACGTTGTGAAAATATCAGAAGAGATAAGCCCCTGTAAGACCCTGTTTCTGTCACCGTGCCTGGTCCAACCGGATAAGGCTGACTACGATTCTGTTGAGGAGCATGACTAAGGAAAGGAGGAGATTAACAACACAGAAGACACACACGGATTACTTATGTTGAGAAAGTGATTTGATGGGAGACATTTTTACATTTCAACTTCTACAAAAATGTCTTTTAAAAAAGCTGATGAATAGGAAAAGATATCATCACTGCAGGTGTGGCAAGAGACATACACCAAAAAATCAGGATGCATTAAGATAGGCCTTCAATTTTTTTACAAAATATTCTTAAAATACTCTATGTGCTGAAAGAGCCAGGGTATTTTGTATGTGTGTCTTGGCACTATCCCCACTCCTAACCCCAAGCCCCAAATCATCCTCTCTGGCAAAGAAGGAAACCCCCGCTTCTTTCGTTCTGAGCGAAAATACCCTCCAGTTTATAACTGTCGTACATGCTTCATGGAATTGATTAAAGTCATGTTAAAAGTCAAAAAGAAGTTTGAAAGAACATTTCCTGTGACTGCTGCTCTGTGTGCTTTATTCTCCATTAATGGCTTTTCTGCAAATTAGCACATAATGGGTTAAAAGCATGTTTATGTTGGCATCAAACTCTCTCTGGCGTTTTTTTTCTTTTTTTAAAGCAAGACCGTGTTTTGCAAACTTTTTCAAGAATTCCTAGCAGATATAACCGTGGCGCCATTCACAAGCCTGCACAGTGGTTAGGGCTGCGTCAGCACTTCCTTTATGACCCTGCCCTTCAGGGAGTTACTTCGCCACCATAAAAATGGGCTCTGGGCGGAAACCTGACATACATGGTTCCAAACTAGGGAATACATTTTTGAGAAATCTGGTCTCTAGGAGGAGTTGTGTTTTTTTTCTTTTGTTTACTTTGAGTTTTTTAATGGCAAGAAGGGCGATGGGGGAAAAAAATAATGTCCATTTGTCTTGGGTATTTTTGCCATGTGATATCAGAATGCATAAGACAGTAAAGAAATGAAAGTTTTTGCTTGTTACTTTTTTTACTCCTTTTTTGTGACCATACAATAGAAAAAAGAGCAGGTACATTTTAGCGTTTAACCAATTTAGGCAGTGTTCTATAGATCAACATCCTGGGTGTCTTCATGTCTAACAATTAAAAACAATAGAGTCAGACATCTAGCTCTTATAAACACAAATTAATCCATAAACTTCTGATTAACTTCAGAGAGGACAGCCTTCTTTGTTGGTCTGGTTTTGTTTCTTGAAAACTGGTTTCACCATAAAGTTCTCATAGAGCAGCCTCTTATTCCTTGTGGTGTCTGCCCTGGATGTAGGGGTGATGGAGTTATACTTTTTTATCTGGCAACTAGAGTTTCTAAAATATTTTTAACTATATAATTTTTAAATTTTTACTTACAGCTACATCACTGAAACAAGTCAGGATAGTTCATAAGCAGATATTTTACAAATAAATAGTAACATAGAAATCAGATATTAAAATGCTCAATATAAGTTGTGAGCATCATTGAAAATTTATCATTTTCCCAGGGCTAACTGCATTAAAAAAAAAGACCCCAAACACAAACAACCAAATATATATGGTATATAGAAAATAGAACAAACTTTTTAAAAACTGACAGTGCACATTAACTTTACTAAGGGCTCTTTAAGAAAACTTAAGCTTTTGAAATGCATAAAAGTATTTTTATAGGTAAAGTCAAAAGAACTGAACACTGCTATCAGAAGAAGTAAGTGAAAAAGAGGAAGACCTTGGACACAATGGAGCGGCACAGGGCTGCATCAATGCCCTGCAACCTAAGAGCAGTGGTGAGGGCCTGGGAGGGCCCGTCGGGGCGCTGTGAGTCAGAACTGACTCCAAAGCACACAGCAAAAACAGCATCATAAAAAGTCGATCCTAAAATAAAATTGGGACTGTATTTTAATTGGTCAGGACACAACTTCATACCATGTTTCAATATTCTAATTTGTTTGTTGGTTTTTAATTTCACGATTCTAGGACATTTTCACCTACCTTGTTTTTAAAGCTTGAGATGTTTGGGTAAATTTGGAACTTGTCCTAACAATTGGATTATAAGCAAGTCACAACCACACAATCTTTTGTTTTATTTTGTTGTTTTTTTCATAAAGGATCTTTATTTTATTTTCTAAGATCTCACCTTAAATGAATACTTCATGGCTGACTGTTCATTCTCCATGTTTTCTGTTGCTATCCCAATAAAAAGCATTGCAATTGCCTCTGTTTTATTATTAAGAAAAATCCACCTTTTGTCCTAGTGTGAACTTTGTTGTTAAGTTAATGTTTGCCTTTTTTTATGCTATAAACTTGTTAATGATAACTCATGGCGTTTAAAAAATAGGGAAACGCTAAACAAATATATTTCAGGGAGAATTTAGAATCTTTCCTGGAGTAAGCAGTTCTGATTTTAATTTTTTTATACTTGTATTTTGGGCCTTTTAGAAATATTTCATATATTAATTGTCTTCCATGCTTTATCTCTGATTGATGCTTTTTTTCTGGGCTTCTTGAATACTCCATTGTTTGTATTGCACTGTAACAACATTTACCAATTTAAATATTTTAAAATTTGTAATTGCTATTAAATAAAAAATATTATGGTCTTATTTAATTCCTGAGTTGAGTATTGCTTATACATTTTTTAAATTACTCATCTGCATATGCCTCCTAACAAATCATGTCATTTGAGTCCTATTAGACATCAAAGCTTAGTGTAAAAGATATCATTTATTTTGTTTCAGTAGCAATTTAATTTAAAGCCAAATATTGTATCGTCAAACGTAATATCTGGAGAGGCTACTGCTTCACCTACCTGAACGTGGCCTCTGCAAGTCCACTTTGATCAGCTATTTATGTTTCTCCAAGAGAAGAAGTCATGTATCTTGAAAGCTGAGATCAAAGTGATAATAAGCAGCAAGGAAGAAACAAATTACAGAAAATTACAGAGATAGTATTTTTTTATTCAAGGTAATGAACTTATAAGGAAAGATCTGGGTAAAATGGAGTGGCTCAAAATTGGGAACAGAGAATGGAAATATTTTTTATGTCACAAAAAAAGCAATAAAGGGGGAAAATTCCTACTTCTCTGCTTAATTTCATGTGGCTGAAGTTCTCCATTTCCTGTGAACAAGGTTTAGTGAGTCTTTTTAAATAAGAGATTCTCATTGGCCTTACAGTATCTTTGTTCCATGAAGTTTGATCATTCATTGATGTAGCAGTATTTGAACCTAGCATATATTTTATATACATATATATAACAGATTTATGCATATTCAGGAGAAAGTTTTTTTGTTGTTGCTCCCATTAACATTAACAGACTCAGAAACCCTACAGAACAGTTACAATCTGTCCTATGGGGTTACTCTGAGTCAATATCAACGTGACAGTATTGGGTTGAGAGATATGTATGTGGCTGGTAACATTCAATAGTTTTACTGTTTCCTTGAGCTTACATAAAAATGACATAATTCAAATGTCTCCCGTAGAGAGGTCTTAGAATGTAGATGAATAAATTACCACTTAACTATCGATTATTGAATGTTTAATTATTTGCCCAGTATGTTTATCTTTGATCATTAAATTAGACCTTTAGGTTCAGAATCATGCCTATTTTATAGGTGAAATTGCTTCCCAGAGAGCTTATTTGATTAAGAGACGTTAATGGATTCAAAGCTAGTAAATGGCAGAGGAAATGTCTGATCCCAGGTCAGTTTTGTAGAGTTCTCTCTTATTTGTGGCCTCCATATATTCCTCTAGGTGACTGCTCAAACCAATTGCCCACTTCAGCATTTCTCAAACCCGTGGTTAAGTAACCCTGTGCAGCAGAATTTGATAGAGTTGTTCAACAGTCACAGTGTGCATGAGCATGTTTGCTGAAGACTTGGCCACGAAATATTTCCAATTCTGTTTCAACCACTTGTCTTCCATTTTGTCATAATATGGTGCCTTGCTGTTGCGCGATTCTAGGGTACCAATTTCAGTGGAGCTTCCAGACTAAGAAAACACCTGGGAGAACAGATAGACAATCTTCTTCTGAGAAATGAGCCACTGAAAACCGTAAGAATAGCAGTGGAGTATTGTCCGTGCCCAAAGATGTGCCCCTCAGACTGAAAGGCAATCGAGACTGAAGATGAGCTGCCTCCTCTGAGTGGAGTCAACCTTACGGATGTGGAGAGTGCAAAGCTTTCAGGACCTTCCCCCAGCAATGGGGCACGATTCAAAATAAGAAGAAACCATTTCAAACATCCATTAATAATCAGAAAATGGAATGTATGACCTATGAATCCTGGAAAATTAGAACTCAACAAAACAAACTAGTTGGAAAATATGGTTTTGGTGATACAAATGAAGCTAGCGATTTCATGGTAGAATTGTGCAAAACCAATGACTTCATTGAAAATACCATTTTTCAACAACATAGACAGTGACGATACATGTGGATTTTCCCACGTGAATATACAGGAATCACATTGGCTAAATTGTGGGAAAAGATGGTGAAGAAACATGTCATTAGCCAAAATCAAGCCGGGGGTCAATTGTGAAGCAGACCATTAATTTCTCATATGTAAGTCAAGGTTGAAGCTGATGAAAATTAAAACAATCTGCCAGAACCAACGTATAGCCTTAAGTATATCCCTGAATTTAGAGACGGTCTCAAGAACATATTTGACACATTGAACATTAATGACCAAAGACAACACAAATTGCCAATGACATCAAGAATATCGTATAAAGAAACAAAAGGTATTAAGAAGATGGAAAATAAAGACCAAAGTGGCTATCAGAAGAGACCCTCAAACTTGCTGTTGAACATTGAGTAACTAAAGCAAATGAAAGAAATGATGGAGCAAAAGAGCAGAAATGCACTTTTCAAAAAGATACCTCGAGAAGATGAAGTCAAACATAATGAAATGTACAAGAAACTTGGAGTTAGAAAACGGAAAGGGAAGATGGTGCTCTTGGCATATCTCAAGTTGAAGGAACTCGAACATTTCTTTTGAAGAATTGAAGACAATTGCAAGCATTGACTTTCAATATTTAATGGCTCTTTGAGGAAAAACTGAATTATGCAGGAAATATTAAAAGCAGCTGAAAGAAATACACATAGTTGCTGTACCAAAAAGAATGGGTACATATTCCACATTTCAAGAGGTACCATATGATGAAGAGCCAATGATGTTGAAGGATGAAGTCCAGGCTGCACAGAACACATCAGCAAAATGCAAGCTTATAAGAATTGCTGGGAAACCAATTTAAACGTTTCAGGAAACTGATGCAGCTCTAGAAACATTCACTTGTCGATGCCAAGAAATGTGGAAGACAGTGGCCTGGCCAAGTGATGGGAAGAGATTCATATTTGCATCCGTTCCAAAGAATGGTGACCCAACAGAATTGAAAAATATCAAACAATGGCATATACAAGTAAAGTTTTACTGAAGATAATTCAAAAAAGAATGCAGCAGTACATTGAAAGGAATCTTCCAGAAACTCAGGCCAGATTCAAGAGAAGACCTGGCACCAGGTAATCTCTTTGCTGACATCCAATGGGTCAGAGAATATTAAAAAAAACATGCCTCATATGCAGCTTGTCTTTTACTGACATGCAGAAACATTTGACTGTGTGAGTCGTAACAAACCATGGATAACTTTGCAAAGAATGTCAATTCCAGAACACTTAATTGTGCTCATGAAACCTTTCCACAGCCTAAAAAAGAGTATTTCAAACAGAAGAAAATACTATTAAAATCAGAAAAAGTATGTTCCAGGGTTGTCTCCTTTTGTTATGCTTATTCCATCTGTTTGCTGAGCAAATTATCAGAGAACCTGGTCAAATGAAGAAGAACATGCAACCGGGATTAGAGGAAGGCTCATTCACAAGCTGCAATATGCAGGTGTCACAGTCTTGCTTTCTGCAAGCCAACAGGACTTGAAATACTTACTTACATATTAAGGTAGCAGATGGACATTGGGCCTCTACTCAAGTACTCCCTCAATGAAAGAACACTTAGTTCTAATAACCTAGCATTCTGAGTTGCCCACCTTCCCAACACAATTGCTGAAGACAAAATGGGTACATAAGCAAATGTGGTGAAGAAAGCTGATGGTGCCCAGCTATTAAAAGATATAGCATCTGGGGTCTTAAAGGCTTGAAGATACACAAGCAGCTATCTAGATGGGAAGCAACAAAGCCCACATGGAGGAAGCACACCAGGCTGTGTTCTGAAATGTTGACAGGATCAGGTATCATGCATCAGAAGACCCAAAACAAATAATCATATAGATGTGAATGATATTAGGGGCAGTGGTGGAGGGGAGGGATGGAGTGGAGACCTAAAGCAGGGACAAGGGAACAACAAGTGATCCAAATTGGTGGTGAGGTGAGTGTGGGAGGCCTGGCAGAGCATGATCAAGGGTAATGTAACAAAGAGGAATTGCTGAAACCCTGATGGGGACTGAGCATGATAGTGGGACAGGAGGAAAGTCAAGGGAAATAGAGGAAAGAGCTGG
>NW_022103920.1:62040746-62065525 GCF_000313985.2 Echinops telfairi
GAAACATACAGCCTTCCGCTCGTTCTTTGATGCTTCCTCCCTCCACTATCATGACCCCAGTTCTACCTTACAAATCTGGCTAGACCAGAGCATATACACTGGAACAGATAAGAGGTCTCAGCACATGGAATGCAGGACAGACAACCCCCTCAGAAACAATAGTGGGAGGAGTGATACCATGAGCGTAGGGGGAAGGTGGGAGGGAAAGGGAGAACTGATAGCAATGATGAACGTATTAACCACCACCCCCCCAGCCAGAGTGACGAACAACAGAAACATGAGTAAAGGGAGACAGCGGATGGTGTAAGATATGAAAATAATAATTTATAATTTATCAAGGGTTCATGAGGGTGAGAGAATGGGGGGAGAAAAGTGAGCTGATACCAACAGCTCAAGTAGAAAATAAATGCTTTGAAAGGGATGATGGCAACATATGTACAAATGTGCTTGATACAATTGATGTATGAATAGTTATAAGAGGTGTAAGAACCCCCAATAAAATGTTTTAAAAAGAAAAGAAATACTTAGAAGATCAAAGGTTACAATCCTCAGTATACTTAGGTCAAAGGTTACAATCCTTAATGTAACGAAGAGAAATGTCCTCACAATTGAACCAATAATCATCATGATGCTAAAGGGAGAGATGTTTGAAGTTGCCAAGGATTTCATTTTACTTGGATCAACAGCCAACACTCATGGAAGCAGCAATCAAGAAATTGCATATCGGGCAAATTGGCTGCATAAGACCTATTTAAAGTATTAAGGAACAGATCACTGTGAGTGGTAAAGTAAGTCTGACCATAGTCTTTCCGTTGTTTTCATATGCATGTGAAAACTGGAAAATGCATACGGAAGCATGTATGCATTTGAATTATGGTCTTCACAAAGAAGACTGAAAGTACTATGGACTACTAGAAGAACATAAAAAAATCTACCTTGGGAGACATACAACCAGAACATTTCTTAGAAGTGAGGGTGGGGGACTTTGTCTCTCATACTTTGGGCACAGTATCAGTAGAACCCAGTCCCTGGTGAAGGACATCATGTTTTGTAGAGGGACAGCAAAAAAAGAGGAAGACCTAGATAAGGGGTTGCAACCATAAATCAAAGGCTAACAGAAATCACAAAGCTGTTGCAGGACTAAGCAATGTTTGAGTGAGAGCAGACTGGAAGGTGCCCAAGGAGGGCATATTTAGGTCACTCGAAACAATGGATTGGACTATTTCTAGAGAAAGTCTTCTGTCCCTGTTGATGAATCATATTCTGTTATAATGTTATTTCTGGAGAGCATTTCCGAAGATGCAAACCAACTACATCAGGAGCATCCTCGTGTCTTGTCCAAATACAGATTCTCGAACCCTCCTGTAACCCTCGGGCAGGGCCAGGGAGGCAGAAAGGGGAGGGGCACTGTAAGTGCTCAAAGTATGGGGTCCACTCCCAAGTCTCTGCAGAAGGACCTCTTGAACAGTTCGGGTTTCTCTGGACAAGGGCTTGGAGATACAATTAATGTGATTAAATGTTGCTTCCATAAGACATGATGGCTTAAAGGACAGTATAGGTAGCTGTACTTTAAAGATTCCTTTAACCATGTAGCAGGGAAACAACTGTCATGGTTCTAAGGGTTGGCTTGGAAATATTAGGAAGTGTTCAGGGAAACCACCAGGACTGAACTGCACCCCTTTTGTTTCACTTAATAGGACCCTTTCTTTCCACTGAAAGAGTAATCAATCAACTCTTTGTTTATTTTTGTTATTTGGGGGGTGGGGGTGGGGGGGGGGGGGGGGGGGGGGGTGGTGGTGGTGGTGGTGTGTGTGTGTTTGTGTTTTCCATGAGTAAAGGTACATTCTGCCCTTTTGGTTTTAAATGGTTGACTATTCTAACAAAGGTGTGAATTTTGTTCCAGACCTGAACTTAAGGACCCCTTAGTCTCTATCTGACCAGTAAGCCTGGTCTGTTTTATGATTTTGAGTTTTGTTCCATATTTTTCTGCACTCTCTCCTGGGCCTTCTAAAGTGATCACCTCTGAGCAGTGATTGATGGCAGCCTGGCACTGGCTGGTTGTTCTGGTCTCAGGATTGTCTAGACTGGTGTTTGCATGGTCTGATACTTGAAGACCTGCTACGAGCTGAATTCCCTACAGAACCACAGAGCTTCACCTGACAGCTTTTGCCCTTGAGGCATTATCAGTCTGTGGAAGTTACTAATTATTTCACTATAATTTTTGGAAAATCTGCTATTTAAGGAATAACTTGAATACTGCTTACACATTGGGCTGCTAACTTCAAGGTCAGCAGTTTGAAACGACCAGCTGCTTTGCAGGAGAAAGATGAGGCTTTCTACTCCTGTGAAAATTTACTGTCTCTAGAAGTCAAAATGGACTGGATGGTAGTGTAGCAAGCTGCTGACCACCAGGTTAGCTGTTTGAACCCATCAGGTGCTCCACAGGAAAAAGAAGAGGCTTCCTGGTCCCATAAAGATGCCCGGCCTTGGCAACCCCCAAGGGGCAGTCCGACGGCGCCCCACAGGGTCTCTGGTTTGGAATCTGCTCATTGACAGTGAGTGGAGTGCAGTGGAGTTGCTGAATCATGACTGAGGTGAACTAACTTTCAGACATCAGTGCGAATCCTCTAATTTAGCTCGAAAGGATCAATAATGCTAGAAAATTAAGGAATAAAATCAATCTGCAGTACTTGTTTATTCTTTGTGTTATTTAAAAATCTCACGTTGTGGCTTAAATGAAGAGGGTGTGGAAGGACATCTTTCAGCTTGAGTGGAACTTATGTAAAATCAGTCAGCCTTACAGATAAACCATAGAAATAAATGAATTTAACCAATAGAAAAAGGTAAAGTACTAGCTGGATCTTTTTATACATCATTCTTAATTGCTAAATATCACAGTTTTATAATATCTAAGACCTGTATGTATAGTTGTATAGATTTCTCTTATGTACTATTTAAATTTTTTCAATTAACTTTGAAAGAAAATAATATTCAGAACTGACTGCTGAAAACTAAAGCATCAACCAATTTTCATTTGTAGTATTTTTTCCCAACTCATCACAATAATAATTGAGCCAGATACGAAATGTTTTCTATCTTTGTGGCCATGGAGACATCAACACAAGCTTGTGTTATGAATTAGAGAATCGTTTAGAATTGATATTAACTCTCAATGGTTTCTTATTTTACAGTGCCTTATCACTCCTTTGATAAGCTTTTACATTCACTCTCTTTGAAGAGTTGGCTTCCTCTTGAGAAGTTTTAATTGCCACTCCTCTCTCCTAACAATCTCTTGTTTACATTACAAGCCCCGCCCAGGGAGCTGACAGAGGAAGAGAAACAGCAGACCCTCCATTCAGAGGAGTTCCTCGTCTTTTTCGATCGCACAATAAGGGTCATTGAACGAGCATTGGCCGAAGACTCCGACATCTTTTTTGACTACAGCGGCCGAGAGTTAGAGGAAAAAGATGGGTTAGTTTTTCATATGCATTGTTGAAAAATAGTGTTATACTTTATGTATTGATGCTAAAATCACTTATGGAATGACATCAGACATCAGTCCTGCAATTTCAGGACTGATCTTGGTGAAGGGCTTTCATGACATGCTTTGGTTTAAACTCTGGCTTTTAGGGAAATGCTTTTGAATTTAATATCTGGAACGGTCCAGGTGACAGGGCCATCTGTACATTTTCCCCCTTGTCAGTGTCATGGACATTGTCCCTCTGAGAAACATGTTTGTAAGCAGCAAAAGGAAATTTTTATTGTATCTACGAGATTTATTCTTGATGTCTAGCAAACAGGAAGCTAAAGAAAACAAACATGAGATATGAGAGTTCTCAATTGATGTGGCAAACAGCAAGCAAAGAATGGAACCTTTTCTTCTTTTTGATATGTTTATTGTGTTTGTGCCTTTTCAAAGCCTTAGGTACCAATATATATTCGCAGATTTAGGCAAAACACTGATCAATAAAAATAGATGGTCCACATGGCTTCCTCTGTGAACATAATGTACACACCGGCAAGCAATGACTCTCAACCATTTCCAGGGGGGTAAGAAAACCATCTTACAACTTTATTTTAAAAAATACACAAGCTGCTCTTTAGCCACCCATTTCTTTAAGCCAAGAATGATAGGCATAGGTAAGATTACTAGCTCTTCTCTGACAATTTTTTATTCTTTGTGAAAATTAAATACATTCTTGATGGATAAAGCCATCTCATCACAGAGGATGCTCAAATGGATGTAACAATGGCTCTAAAAATAATTGGAAAAGGGAGTTCTGGAAATATTCTCAAAACTTGGCATCATCTTTAGACTAATTTGAAGAGACACAAATGTTTGAAATAGATAAGCTCTATAATGTTTGTATTATTTTAAGGGGTCCTTCACTTGATTGATTTTCTGGGTCATATTTCTCTCCAGGTATTTGGCCAAGTGTTACCTTAAGTTCCACACCGGACTTGGGTACATGTCTATAGTCTGAGTTTCCAATGTTGGAGTTGAGGAAGCTTACCAGGGAGGAATTTAAAAAAAAAGAAAGAAAGGTCTTAAAATGTCTACTTATTAGAGATCAAGTAAATATTATGAAGCTAGGTCACACAGTCTGAGCAAGAGCTAACTCAGGCAAGTGATTCGATGTTCAACACAAGGAGATGAGGAAAGAAGTAAATGAACAGACAAAAAATGAATATAGAAGAATTCCTGAATGGAAGTCCCAGCAATTTGGGCAGCATTGTATGCAGATCTGATAGCTACTGGCATATGGCACGCAGTGTTCACCGTAAACACTTGGTCCTTTGGTGCTACTGAATGACTTGTACAAAGAGTTAAATGTCAGTCTAGTAATTTTGGCCAAAAGTGTGATTCTCTTAAACCCAAATTCTGATTTGACCTATGGCAGGAATGGAAAGCAAATCATATGTTTGATGTGCCTCCCCCTCCCCATTCCTACCATAACACTCATAACAGAAATCATAGTTTTCTATTGGTCCAAAAGGCAGTCACTGTAGTCACCCAGAATTTGCAGGTAAATAAAGGCATGCATGTTATTCCTGGTCTAAGGCCAATTGAGGTGCTATTGAGGTACACTTCTGGCACCCATCACTGTGAGCATCCTCATATCCCCTGCTTCATGTTAAAGCCTCCTGGGAGCAGAAAATGATTCAGAATGGTCAAGAAAGAACCTAAAAAATGTTAGCATTCCATACCAGGCTTGGAACCGCACATAAACTATGAATTAGAAAGGGTTTCCCATAAGATAAAAAAGAGAGATCTTTAGATCATTTGTGATCAGTGTTTTCTGCTGGACTCGATGGTTCCATCTCAGAGGAATATTATTTTGCCATTTCTCTGTTTCGTGATGAACAGCAGAGTGATAAAGCCGCGTTCTGAATCCTCACGTTTGTCTCTGGTGTTTAAATCCTCCCAGGGATGTTCAAGCTGGAGCCAACCTTTCTTTCAGTCGTCAGTTCTATGATGAACATTGGTCCAAGCATCGGGTGGTCACTTGTATGGACTGGTCTCTCCAGGTAAGAAATACTGCTGGGATGAGACAAACTAGGTTTGGGGGAAATGCTGTAGCTGAATAAATATAATTATATATGAATGTGTATATATGTATAAATGATGTTTGTTCCACTACCCCATATAGGTTTACTAACCTACACTGTTCTTCTCTGAGCCTTTTGGTTTTCTTTCTTATTTTATTGAGTTCTTTGTCGAAATTTTCTACTCAACCATTTGTATGTATTGAATATCTTCTCTTTGGTAGAAACTTGACATTGAACAAGGCCTCACAGTAGGTCACCGAAGATTTCCTAATCGTCAAATCCAGTAGATATGTTGAAGTGTTCATCGTCCTTGACTGCTCTGTAATTCTAGTAGCATCTCCTACTATTCACTCATAACCCCTCCCTCTTGCAGTATACCTCTGCTCTTCTCTCCCAAATCCTCTCATGGGAGGTCTCCTTGATCCCTGTGAATTCAGCCATCACAGCACCACTTGTTTATAACATCCCTGGTCTCCCTTGGAGTCCACTTTGCATATCAGACAGACGGCTCAGACTCAGGTTTCTCATGAGATCTCTAATTATGTAGAAAATGTGACAAATTCTTTTCACATGTCCCGAACCCTTTCCCCCATATTATGTTTTCTCTGTGTTAAAAGTGCACAGTATACCCAAGGAGCTAAAGCTGAACTTCCATAATGAACACTGCCAACTTCCACTTTCTTGCCTTCCATAGCCAGTCTGCCACTAAAACTATTTTCTGCTTACATATTCCTCAAGTCCCATCCTTGCTAAACCTTCTCATACATCTTAATGTAAGGCCTCGTTGGCTTTTACTTGTAATATTATTGTCCTTCTAAATGGTGTCTCCCTCTCCACATGTGTCTACCTTTGATATTTCCTCTGGTCACCTATCTATCCAAATAATCATGCTAAATAAAATGCAGATCTAATCATTTCACTCCCTGGATTAAAAGTTTCAATTACCTTATATCTAGTAAATTCCTTAGTGCATAACTCAGAGTGAAAGCAGGCATATTTGCTGAATAGCCACCTCATCCCGTGCACAGCGTTAGTCCTCTGAGAAACACAGTTGTCTCATAGGTCATTACATGGAACAGGCAACCCCGAGGTCAGCATATGTGAGTCTACCAGCTGTCCTGGTCATATGAAAATATACAGTCTCCTAAAACCCAAAGATGCAGTTAAACCACGTCCATAGGGTCACTATAAGTTGGAATCGACTTGATGGGCGTGGGTTGGGTTTGGTGTATGATAAGCATTATAGTCTCTGGGTCTTACAAGTGGCTAGTAATTAGAAGTTTGATTGTTCAAGTCCACCTTGGAAGAAAGACCTGGTGATCAACTTGTAAAGAGTCAGCCATTGAAAACCCTTTGGAGGATTGTATCTGCTCTGATCTGTAAAGGGTATCCGGGAGTTGGTTGACTCAACAGCAGCCCACCTGCCAAGCACCACGTGTGCACAAATGCCCGCACCCTTGTTGTGACGTGGCCAGAATTTGAACCCAAGTGGTTTAATTCTGAGCCCATATTCGTACCCCCAGAAAGTAGGAGGCTCTCTGCTCCCGTAAAGACTGGCAACCTAAGGAACCTTCTACAGGATTGCTCTGTGTCAGAGTTGACTCAATAGCAGTGTTGTTTGTTTGTTTGTTTGTTTTCAGTGGGTTGGGAAATGTCAGAGGCATAATAATAATGAGGGAAGCAGAAATGCTTGTAAGCCTCAGAAGGACCGATGGCATGTGTCACCAAGATGATTTCCTAGGTCATGAAACAGAGAGGAAAACCAGGAAGAAATATTGCTAAGGAGGCCCTAGATGGCTCAGTAAAGACCTTCTGTGCCATAGGTGTGGGTGTGTGGAGAGTTATTGAAGAGCTAGTCCCCTTCTCTGAGAGGGGACCTGGCCTGGTCAATGTGAGCTCTCAGGAGTCTGTTTGAGGCACACCCAAATGGGGGTTGGGGCATCCAGCACAGCATACATCCTCTTTTAGAATCTTTCTCATAAAGATGGGCATGGCCTTGTGGTAGGGCTTCAGTGCTTCAGCCTTGCTGCCATTGTAGATAGTACCTGGTATCTGCACATAGAAAAATGTTCCCCTTCTTGGGAAAGAGAATCTCAGATTCTGAGGATGCCCCCTGGAAGATGCTGGTCCTGTTTTTCAGTCAACCTAATGTATGATTTCTGGACACTTATACCCAGCACAGTGTCTGTGGTCTTGCGCCTGTACTTTTATTGGGAATAATAATCATAGCTACTTTTACTTTATGCTTCTTACATGCTAAGTGGGTGCTCTGAGGGCATTACGTCATTCACTCTCATAACAATTGTTATGATTATCATTATTATTATTACTTACATTCTGTAGGTGAGGAAAGGGAGGCGCAGAGAAGCTAAGTATCTTGCTAAAAGTCATTCCATTAGGAGGTGGCAGAGCAGCACATTTGAATGCAAATCTTTTAGCCCTCAAGGCATATACTTTTACTCACTACTTGCAGCAAAGGACTTATGAATTGGAAACCAGGAAGCTTGGAAGTGCCAATGACATGGGGCAAACAGTGAGTGCTCTCAGTGATCGGCCAGGTTTAGGATCTGCCTCTGATCACACAGCACTTCTGAGCAACCTAGGATTTAGACAAATGCAGGGAGAAGAGGATGCTCTGTTTATTTGTCTGTATCTCGATGGTGTCCTGTCCGTGGCTCGTCAGTGAAGAAGATGGCATGCTTGGGAGGGACTCAGTGAACAAGAGGGAATCCCTCGATGAGCTGCAAACTCAAACAGCAGTGATTGTGAGGCTGCTGCAGGGCCGAGCACTGTTTACTGCTGTGAGACACGGGTAGCTATGAGGGAAATCAAGAGCGCTATTGAACTCTACAGAAGCACTGAAGAGGATCGCAATACCACACGACTCAGCTGTCATCAGCTACCAAGTGGGTGAGAGTCCTGCGCTCTTGAACCTCCTTGTGCACCCGAACAACCAGGCATGCAGTGCACGATCTGATTCTGCCGTGACTTCTACCAGCCAATTTGCCCTGTGCTTCCTGCCAGTGTGTGGGTGGTCTGGGAGCACTCAAGTGTGTGCACAGAAATCAGATCCAAGCCTCAGGAAACACTTAGCACAGATGGTTCACTTGTTCGGAGTCGGGAAATTACACAGGAGCCTTATCTGACACATTCCTCAAAGGCAACTTTTACTGCCTTGCCCAGGAGGCTGATAAACTTCCCTGGAGAGGCAGCAAGGCAAGTCCACGGTGAGGCTGGTCCCTGCTGGGCCTCTGCGAGTGATGAGCCCTGCTACCCATGATTTAATTCGGCATGGGGTTCTATGTGATTATTCTGCTGCGGGACGTGGACCTAGGCAAAGTTGAAATGCCACTATGGAGAGAGCACTTTTTTTTCTCATCCTGTCCACCAACCCTGTGGAGAAGAGGCTTGCAATTCTGACAGTGGTGTTTAATAGGGGGCATAAGACAAAGGAATTAGAGCCCTTGGCTGCTACATCACAACACCTTTGGAAGGTCCAAAGGCCAGCTTGATGAGGCTATGGGAAAAGAGAGACTTTCTAAATAGATCTAGATGTAGCTTAGTGATAGAAAGACGAGAGGGACAGAGACCAGTGGTACATGGCTGCCTAGGATGGTTTCCTTGAGTGGAAAAGAACAGAATAGAGGGTAGAAATGAACATCTTCTACAGCTTGTTCTAAGAACAGACCACTTTCACCTTGTAATATTTGCAAAAGATCAGCCAAAAATTATTCCTTGGTAGAGATTTGTGTATCTGGAGAACGTGTGAAATTTCCCATTCACCGAACATTGTTTAACACCACGAATCAATGATTATACACACACATTACATGACAGGTTTGCCAGAAGTCTTCCAAACCAGACTCATCTTCTTTCCACCAGATATATTCTGCTCCTATGTAAATGAAGTCTGCGCCTATGTAAATGAAGTCTACTAGCCTTGCAGATGTCCAAAGTCAAACCCCAATGTTCTTTGACAACTTATTTAGTTTGCTAAATCCAGTCAATGTTACAACAGCAAACAAGACTGACAAGGTCACCGATACAAATCTATTAACATAGGTTGGACCTGTCCTCTACCTCTTTGTAGCATGCCCTCTCCTTCTTCGTTGGTTCAAAAGAAGAACTTCCCAGGTGGTCTCCCTACCTCTGATCTCTACTCTGTTGAATCCTTTTACGCACCATTGCCAGCGTATTCTTTGAACAGAGTATTTCTTCTCTCCCTGTGATCCATGAAGAGCATCAAGAAGGATCTCACCAATAGAATGCTGCCACTGACCAGCCTGAGTTGTTTGCCAGCCCACCAGTTATGTGTCTCAGTTCAAAATGGACAAGAGCTAGGTTACAGAGTGTGATTGACCCCGTTTGTGTCAGTGTTCATATCATCGTTAATCCATGAATTATCCTGGAGAAACTAGACACTTACGTATCGGGGCACTCTCCAAAGATGGGGATATCACTGTCAACCAGGCAGATATCCAAGAGAAGAAATCTTCTGTACTCGTCTTTGTATCCTCTATACCCATCTTTGTATCCTTATCCATACTTTCTTCTCTTATTACTTCCCTATTGGCCAGCGTCCAACTCAAATCCAGTTTCTTTTCAGATGCCACTTCCAATTCCTCCCCCTACTCTACTCAACCTCCATGCAAGTGATTATTTTTCTCCTTTGCATTTCTATAGAACTGCTCATTCTTCCTTCTTAGGACGTATTGTTTCCTGCTTTCTTGTTTCGATTGTAGTTATTTGTACTGGTGTCTGACCTCTCTCTACGTAATGGTGAGTTCTTATAGACACAGCGTGTTATTATTGACATTCTTATCCCGCATTTCACCTGGCATGGTGCCTTACATATGCCTACCAGTCACGTGACGCATGCCATAGTGGACAGCAAAGAATGTGACCTTTGAATCCGAACAGAATTCCAACAGGCTTTTCACTCCATCACTTAATAGCAATCTGGCTTTGAATTCTTGCATCCGTGGCTTAACCTGAGATGCCTTCACAGGGTCTCATGGACCAAAGGAGGTAACATGCGAGTCTCTCTCAACCCGGTATCTGGCACATAAACGGGCATTAAAACATGTTGGGCTTTTCTCTTTCCCTTCCATAAAAGCCAGATTCTATTTCTCTTTAAAACCACTGCAGGCTTGAAAGCAGAGCTGGAAATTTCTAGACAAAATTCCCCTGTGTTAACATGTTGGCTAATCCAGCCCTCGTGTAATCAAATGATCACAAATTTCATAATTATTCATGGTTTCCTTAAAATCATAAATTTTTTTCACAACACTTAAGGTCGAAATAGTTGAGAGGGTGCTGTTATTGGAGAGTAAGAAAATATGGCTGAAGCATGTTGAGACAAACAAACAATGAAAGAAGATACACTGAAGGAGGCTTTGAAATCATAAAAACTTGCAGAAAATAGTATTTAAATCAGGTTCTTGAGGTCTTAAGATCCCAGCTACAGATACTACCCCCAAAGGCATTCCACTGGTATGCTACTAAAATGCTCCCTGTTTTCTAAAGAAGCTTTAAAAGCCAAATAATTTTAAATATTCTTAAAATGGAAAAAGAAAAGCTGCAAGTGGGTGCCAACGATGAGACCCAGATGTGAAGCTGTGGGGTATTATTCCACACACATCTGGCTGCTCATTGGCCCCTGTGGTAGCCGTGTCAATGTTTATAGAGTTGCCTTTTCACATGTGACATGGTTAAACTTCAGATGGACCGTCTGGAGACTACTGTGTTTATCTGGATGTTAGTTTCGTTGAATGGGCTTTGAATCAAAGGCCCTTCTTAATGGACCTTTGATTCATCTGCTGAGAAGTGTTTTCTAATAAAGAATGATTGCTTCCCTTGGTGACCACATGCATGTGTATGATTACACGCTTATACTTCCTCTCCACCAACTAGCAAGTTGTCAACTGTCTGCAGCTCTCTTAAGTTGAGGATGCTGAAAGAATGAATAAAGAAAGCTACATCGAAAATATTGTTTTAATTCATTTTGATAGGCAAAATAAAGTCAGTTTTCAACTGTATAAGGGCTTTCTCCTAACAAATATGTGCACAACACAATGCAAACAAATACAGAATCGAGGAGAAGACAGTGCCGTGGTCTCCCACTGTCCCGGGGCCCTGTGCAGGGGGCACCTGTGGGAAGCCCAGGTAGGAATGGCGTGTTCATGAAATGTGCTCTAGCTTAGAAGTGCCTCCCACAGACTCACCTTCAGTTTATGTAACAGTATTCACGACACAGTTGATGTAGAGTAAGTAGGCATGTCTAACAACTAGCCTGACGGTGGAACCTACCTTTTTATCTCATTGATAGTGTTTCTTTAACGTAAGCCTTTAATTATTGGCATTGATCAGCAACAAATGATTAAAAACTAGGCCTTTGCACCAAGCACCAAGTTACTCAAATTAGATGGAGCATTTGTACCAGCATTCAGGGGGAGCAGGGAGAGTAGGGGGGTGGGGGCAGGATCCTTACACTCAAAAAGAAAAATATTACAATACAAAATCATACAATTTAGTAAACGCAAAATAGGGAGATGCTTAAAATGCAAATGAGGCCCAGAAGAGGCAAGGGAATTTGGATGGTTAGTTAGGGTTGGCCGGAGACGTTGATGAGAGCACTGAGTCTTAAAGGATGAACCGGTCTTTGCAAACAGCATAGGAGAGACATTTCAATGAAAGCTTCAGATTCACAGGTGCCGAGGCTAATCCTGGATCCTTCGCAACTAGCCCTGTGAAGTTGGACCATAGGAGTGGGAGGGGGTGGTAGAATATAACAGATCATGAAGGATCCTACATGACCTTGATTTTGTTTGTCTTGAAAGTAATGGAGAGCCACTGAAGTATTGTGAGCCGGGTAGTGTACACCCCAAATGTATATTTTGTAAAGTCATCTTGTCAAAAGATGGAAAGTGCAGGAGGTGGAGCCTGGTGAGCCAACAAGCATGAAGCCATTCAGAGGCTATGACCTTCATCCAGAAAAGAACTTTGCTTAGGAGGCTCCAATCCTAAAACTGGAAAGAAAACCTACATGTGAACAGTATTGAGGGAGTAGCAGAACACAGCATGTGGAGGTGAGAGAGAGGAAGAAATAAGAACGAACACGAGATGCCTGGCCTGGACAGCTCCGTGACTGTCAGTGCAAGGCATGGAGATCAGAAACACTGGAAGGAAGGAGAGAGTGTATTGTGTGGAGGGTGTGCTTGTTTGTTTTATGTTCTGCGTCCGATATGCCTATGAACAGTGTGAGAAATCTCAGTAGAAGGCAACTAGGAGAGAAATCAAGCTGAGATTTGAAAATGACCAACATGTCAATGTCACTGGAGTGAGTGAGGTCATCCAAGGAGAATGTGTAGTGGCAAAAACCAAACAAACAAACAAACAAGAGCGCTGAGAACAGTTCCCTGTGGAATACTGCCATTTTGCAGATAGATCGGAGAAAAAGAATGCAGGGAGACCAAGGATGATGATTAGGGAAGAAAATCAGGAAGAGGGAGATGTCATGGATGCACTCGGCAGCGTAATAGGAGAAAGGGGGTCGTTCAAAGGATCGGTCATGCAGAGAGGCCCGGCAGTGCTTGTAGTCACTGATGCCCATGGCAAGCACCAGTGGCATGTGGGAGACAGAAACCAGAGTGAGGTAGCGAATGGTATCAGCATGTGTGTGCAGGAATTCAGCATGTGTGTTAGCCTCTTGACATGATCTGTCCTTGTGATTTCTTGCACTTAGTACCCTGAGCTGATGGTTGCTTCCTACAACAACAATGAAGACGCCCCTCATGAGCCAGATGGAGTAGCGTTGGTTTGGAACATGAAGTTTAAGAAAACCACACCAGAATATGTCTTCCACTGTCAGGTAGGAGTCAGCAAAGTAAAAACAGCCTACATCTCCAACAAGACCAAAGATAGCCATGCTGCACGACATCTTTCTTCTAGGGAGAGGAAAAACCACACTGAAAAAGCAGAATTGTTAAAATTTGGTGGTGGGGAGAAGGGGGAGGAAATCCCCCAGAGTAACCTAATGTTTGGAAAAAGTGGCAACCCTCCTCTGAGTTTTAAGAAGCCTCGCTGGGGACTGTGTGTCATCTTCTTTCTATTTAAAACCGTCCCCATGCGGATGAGTTTATAAAGCCCTCACACTCATGAAGAAATCATGGTATACCACTTCCTCTGCTCAGCAGCAAGCATGTGCTTGCCCACCCACAGGGCCATCCTCCCAGCACTACCATTTCATGCGCCTTCCTCTCCCGGAAATGCAGCTCAATGAGATTCCTCTCACTTTACATTTACGGCCGCCATCGCGCTTGACAGATCATAATTTTCGTGCTAGCTGGTGTGGGGAAACCTGACGGCCGACGTGATTTACATTGTTGAGAAAGGAAGGTGCTGTGCTTGGTCTTCAAGGGCAGAGACCACTTTCAACAGGCTGGGTCGTTTCCCTCCTTGCGGCTGCTGGCACTTGCTTCCTGCACCCTCCAGACTGAAATTATGTTGCTCTCATTCGGACTCAGCTTGGCTCTGGTTGCCATGACTCTGGCTAAATAATAGGCCTCAGCACCGGCCAAGGCACCGGCCCTTTTATTAATGCCCCTCTCCGGTGATTATGCACAGGAAACTGAAAAGCAACCCCTCTCGCTCCGAGTTTCAGGTCTTTGAATATTAGAAATCAGAGGTACTGGGTGGTAGATTATGCTGGGCACAAATACAGCCTTCCTATTAGGAAGCTTAGTGCCATTTTATACCTAAGAGCTGGGTACCTTTTTGAACTAAAATATGTTTAGACTTTAGGACATTATCAGATATAATTTGGAGGGCTGGAGCTGCTGGAATAAAAGTCCCAGCTTCAACCCGATTGAGTAACCTTTAACTGTGGCCATGTTTTTCTAATTTGCGCTCTCAAAAACAACTTAACAAGATGTCTAGATCTGCATAGTAAATAACTTTTATTTTTGAACCTTTGAAATAAGAACACTTTTTTCCTTTCTATTTTTTTTCCAGATTATCAAGTTTGTTGGCTTGATATGTTCTTTCTATAAATATACAAACACAAAATCCTAATTTTGTTCAGGTTTTCAAGAGACTTACTGGAAACTTCCAGTGATAGAAGAAGAAGTGTGTTCTTGAAAAGCAGACCTTTTACAACTATCTTGCTATTACATGAAGCATATCTTCAATGTTTTTTTTAAACTGAAAATTAGCATGTTACATGATTTTTATCATCAATGTATATGACATTTATTGTCATTTTATAGGTTCCCGCACTGATTTGAGGGGGAGGGGATTACTCAGTATCCCCCTGGCAATTAAACACTTTTTGTACTGTAGCCTATAATTCAGGATAAAATGTACATATCTGCTGTGCGGGCCCTCCCACCCCCAGGGGATGGTATGGCCCACCTGGGGAAACACTGACTTAAGTGTTTTCACTGTCCACTCCTCACAAGTAGCCGGTCACAATCGCCTTCCCTAGGCACTGTAATCCTCACATACTGCGTAGTAAATGGCCTGCGGGAGCATGGTTATGTTGAGGAAAGAGACAAATCCCCACAGTCTTTGGAATTATCTGAAATGTAAAAATTACCTGTTTAATTACATGACACTAATTAATATGAGTACTGATTGAAGAGGGGCATCCTTTCCTCTCCTGGTATCTGTGTGATCATTTACTAACGATTTTACCAACATGTTTGGCTTCTTTTTAAATTAGTTTAAAAGATATAATGTATGTATTTTAGAAGAACATATATGTCTACTAGTTTTTAAGCAAGAAGGGTTCTACATAGCTTAACTTGGTTTCACACCAAACGTACTGACAGATGATGGCGAAAATCTCTCAATTCCCCAAATCCTGTGATTAGCTTCACTTCACATAGTGACCAGAAGCAGATCGGGATCATAACCCCTGGCTAGCATTCTCACTGGACAAAGTCAGGATGGCAACACCTTCAAATTATGAGGCTGGTCAAAAAAGTAAGCAAAAACCCCCAAAGACCTGAAACATTAGGTGTCAAACAAAAGCAGGTAAGTAAACCAAGCACCTGCTAAAAGATACTGAAAATCATGGTCATGTTATTCAGGTATAGTGGTTTATACAAATGACACTTAGTGTTTACAAAAGACACACTTAGCAAAACTGGGAAACACAAACTGTTGAACGCCACCGTGGGATCTGGTTTCTGCTGTTAAGTTTCTTAAACTGATCTTACTGTAGTGGGCAGAATATATGAGCAGCCCCTCTGGGTCAGTGGGAAGGTTTTGAGCCCTCTCCAGAGAGGAGGAAAGAATGCATCAAAGTAACCAGGATCCTTCTGGGGACCCCACAAACCAGTATCCCTTCCACCATTTCAGAACCCCCTGTTGCTGAGTCAGAGTAGAGCAGCTGCGGAGGATTTCTGAGGCTGTGAACCTTTACGAATGGCATTATCACTCTTTCTCGGAGAAGCTGGGGGGCTTAAACTGCGAACCTTATGGTTAACAGGCCAATGCTTCATCCTACCAATTCATTCAACATCTATATGAGGGGCAACCCCATTTAGAAGACAGTGGGCGCGTAGCTATTGACATCTTTACCATCTTCTAAGCATAAAAGGGAATGTAGAGAGCGTTCCTAATTAATATGCACATGAGAAAAATTTCAGTGCTCACTTACCTGAAACTTCTCTTCTACATCAGTTCTGATCTTTGGAGAAATCTTGTTTATTATAATGCATCCTTCCTAGACATTTCTTCCATGAATCAGTTACTGTATGAAATTTCATTTACTTCTACCTTCTCCTGTGATGCTTCAAATCTTACAAAGGTAAGACAACCCGATCGCTTAGAAAGATAGTGGTCTGGGGATAGATTGGAGCAAGGGGTATCATGAGTTTTATTCTATGAATAATTACATTGACTATCCATTTCTCAGAGTTCCTTGCTGATTCTCTATAATTTTTCTTTTCCAGAAGTGTTCTATTGCAAACAAAGCCAATGGCTCAGAAAAACACCAGTGGTTCACTAGTCTTTAAGGCACTAGCGAGCACATCCCTGAAAAACACACATCGTATAAATGATCTTCTACAAAGATGGACGATCTTTTAGCTTAGTCCTAAAATGATGTCAGCATGAAGGCCAGTTTCTCTGTATTGTGAGTAGCAAGTCCCAATGCCTTCTATTTACATGGGCAGTGTTATATCTTTCCTAAATTGGATTTTCAGTGTGGGCTCTTGACCGGCATTTTCTATTTTAATTTCAATAAAAGTTGTCCATACTTGGAAAATATCGGTGGATTGGCTCAGAAACCAACCACTCTATGCCACCGCCCAATCTGGCAGTGTTCCCAAGCACTGCCTTCCTGTAGTGGCTTCTGCACACTGTCATTACATTATGTGTCTGACCACCCTGCCTAGCGTACCCGAGTGTGGTCTTTCTCTTTTAAGCTGAATGAATAGAATCAGAAATATGTATCTTAGAATTATCTGCATTGAGGTAAGTGGAAAGGCTATATTTAGAGGCTTGGTTTCGTCAGAGGGTTTTTATTTTTACTCTTATTCCCCCCCGGATTTGGTTTCTTTGTTCATGCCATTCTCTTCTTAAGGAGAATCTTGACAATGACCTGACCCTGACAGAGACCTGAAGCTCTCACTACTTCAGGGGGAGCACTGAATGTAAAGGGGGCGGGATAATATGAACTAACCCCCTGCAGTGCCAGTGTTTGGAACCCTAGCTGACTTTTTCCCCTGAGATCGGGCTTCACGCCTCACTCTGTAATGGACCCAGATTAGGGTTCCTCGCGGGCCCTCAGCCAATCAGCATTTGGTTTTGCAGGTGATTCCCCAACCTCAGAAAGTTCTGCCCGGGAGAAGTGGTGGTAACAGGAGGGAATGTGGGCTGGGCATTAGACGAGGGGAAAACAGGTCACTGCGACTTGCTACTCTGGTCTTAGCTCACCACACTGCTGAGTGGCCCTAGATGAGTCTCTGAGGCTTTGTCCCTGAAAAGATGTCCTCTAGCCTCTATACAAATTATAAGGTTTATTTCAATAAACTTGATTTCTTTCTTCCATTAACTTTTCCTCCACCCCTCCAAACAACCAAAACAAACTCAGTGCCATCCAGTCAGTTCTGGCTCAGCGCAAACCTACAGGGCAGAGCAGAACAGCCACCCGTGGGTTTCCAAGACTAACTCTTCACAGGAGTAAAAAGTCTCGTCATTCTCCCACAGAGTGGTTGGTGGTTTTGAACGACTAATCTTGCAGTCAGCAGCCCAATGGGTAACCACCATGCCACCAGGGCCCCTAAAGACATATTAGACTCCTCCTAAATATTTATTTATGTGTGTTTGTTTGCTTGTTTGAAAAAAGGGCAAATAACCTTTCCTATGGGCTTCGAAAGGACAGAACATCTGGGCGCTTCGCTTGCAGATGCTAAGAACTGGTATTCAGTGGAGGTCGGCGTGAGAAGGGCTGCATGAGCACCACGTTCTCTGACATTGATTACTGTATACTCATTACAAGTTTCTGGGATAAGAAAATGGAAGCATGCTAGAGGTGCTAGTCATTGGAGAGTAAACCCGCATTGCAGTCAAGGACATGCTCCCTAACGGAAGGATGGCTCAACCCTTCCGTTTCTCTAGTCCGGGGTCTCCTGCACTTTGGGAATGGAGAAACACACAGAGGGAGACTTCAAATGGTGCGGCACAAATTGCAAAGCATATTTTGAAGTAGAAAATAATGGATCATTTATGTAGATGACAAAAAGGTAAAATAAAGCTCTCCCGTAAAAATTGCAATACAAATGACATGGATCGGGTAGAATGGAAAGCAGCTCAGCAGAGCTCTGTCATGCCTTCAGGCAAAGCCGCCGGGAATCTGGACCTACGTGCTGAAATCACGTGCGGCTTTCGGAAGCACTTCTCTGCCAAGTGCGTGTGACTGGTCTGGCGATGGAGGGCTGAAGCAGACACTGAAGCTTAGTAACAAACAGCAAACTTCCTTTTCTGCTTTGGCCCAGGAAGCTGGAAGCCAAGAAACTCCCTTGCCACCTTTCATTCTTTATCGGGATCTTTTCTAAAAAGTAAGACACGAAGAAACGACTTAAAAAATGGGATTCGTCGAGGGACACTTTCACCAGGGATTTGAAGAAGAGGTGGTATCATAGATTCTTCCCCATCTGAGAACAGCACATGGCGGCCGTTGGAAACATCACCTGCGATCTGTTTGATGAAGAGGATGCAGTGAAAGTTCACCTTTCAAAAACCGGGGTTTTAGCCCAGTTTCTTTTTCTTGTCATCTCCTATTTCAGGTCATCAGGTCAAACTCTAATGTTACTACTGAGCCCTCTAAGACCCTGATGAATGTTCGCTGCACCTGGCTATTTCCACAAAGATTGTAGGCACAGACTCGAACACATCAGTTCCCTCAATGCCCCTCCTTTCTCTTTCCCTGATGAGGGTTCTACTTACTCCTTAGGATTCTTGTAGATAAAAGAGAAAACATAGCTAAAACACCCTTGTAAAGTATCTATCTGTATTGTTTGTTTGACTATTATGATATGCTGATCACATGGATAGAAGCTTAAACCTTGACATATTTGTCTCGGTTAGACAGAACCCCGATGAAGTTTCACTACAGACCCATTCATTCCCTCATTCATTCAACAAATTGGCATGCCCACCAAGGCCAGGATCTCATGACAAAAGTTGAATGGACCTAAGAAGTAGCTGTCCACTCTCCAAAAGAACTCTTCATTTTGCCCCCATCCTTACTTGGCCCTATTTGCAATCACCTAGCTGGTTCCTTTCAATCATGTTTGTTGCCTGGACCCAGTTCACATTGGTCTGATCCTGTGTGTGCCAAGGGAAGAGGGGATGCGAGACCATTCCAGAAGTTTCCTTATACCAGCCACTTAATCAGTTTTTCAATTACTGGATGATGAAGAGATATCTACTGAGTCCTGGGAAGCCAATAAATACAGAGTGGTCAGAAGGCTGTCTAGGTGTAAGAGGCCATGATGTAAACACAGACACGTGAGGCAAAGCCCTGTGGCTTCTGTGCTTAATTCTGCATACAGATTGCCTCAAACCCATGTTTTGTAGAGAAACCCTCAAGGACTGTAGCAGATATAAATAAGATAGTGCCTATGTTAAGAACTGATATTATGCCCCTGTCCAAACATCTGACATTCATTTCTTTGGATTACTTTTGCATGACACCTCACCACACATCCATGGGTTTGTGAAACTGCGGTGACTTGCATGCTACTGTGATAGTATGTTATGTAGCAGTATTGGTGGACATGTTTCTGCAGAGTTTCAGACTAAGACAAAGTAGGAAAGAAAACTTGATACTCTCCTTCGGAAACAAGCAGTGGATGAAAGCCTTATGAATAGTAGTGGGACACTGTCTGCTATAGTGAAGGAAGATGAGCCATTCAGGTCGGAAGTCACTCCAAAATACGATTGGAGGAGAGCTGCCGCTTAAAGTAGAGTTGTCCTGAATGATGTGGATGGAGGAAAGCTTTGAGGACCTTTACTTGCTGATGTGGTAAAACTCAAAATGAGAAGACATAGTAGTAAAGATCCATTAATTGGAATGCAGAATGTATAAAGAATGACTCTAGGAAAGCAAGTCATAAAAAATGAAATGAAACCCTGATAAAATTGAAATTCTAGGCAGCAGTGAGCAGAAATGAACTGCAATTAACCATTTTGGAGCAGACAAACATATGGTTTATTCTGCTGCAAATAATAAATTAGAGCATTGGTGTCACATTCATGATCCAAAAGAACATTTCAAAGTCTGTCCTGAAATATAATTCTGTCCGTGATAAGATAAAACCCATATGCCTAAAAAGAAAATCATGACTATAATTCAAATTGACACAGAAACTGGTAATGCCAAGGATCAAAATGCTGAAGAGTTTTATGAACTTCTACCATAAATTCTGATTTTGATCAAGATACACTGATAACCACTGGAAATTGGAATGCAAATATTGGAAACAGAGACGGATGCGTAGCTGGAAAATATGGCTTTGAGGATTGAAATGGTGCTAGAGATTACAAAACAAACCACTTCATTCATTTCAAATATCTTCTTACCAAAAAAACCCAAACAAGTAGCAACTATACATGTGGACTTCTCCACATGGAATCTATTAAATCTATGGGAAGAAAGTAAAGCTCAATATTATCAGTCAACACAAAGGTGGTAGCCAACTGTGAAACAGGCAATCGATTGCTTATATGCAAGTTTGAGTTGATGCTGAAAAAAAAATAAAACAAGTCTACAAGAATTAAAATGTGACCATGAATATATCCAATTGGAATTTAGAGAGCACCTCAGGAATAGATTTGGACCATTGAACACAAATGACTGAAGATCACATGAGTTGTGGGATGATGTTACACATGAAGAAAGCAAGCGGCGGTTACGATGCCAGGAAAGAAAAAAAAGGCCAACTGGATCTCAGAAAAGACTGAAACGGGTCCTGGAGCGTAGAAGAGCTGGAGTAAATGTAAAGGAAAAGAAATAAAAGAGCTGAACAAAATATTTGAAAAGATAACTTGAGAAAACAAAATAACATGCTCTAATAAAAAGTGGACGAGACCTCGAGTTAGAAAACCAGAAGAGAAGAGCACACGTGAAATACCTAAAGGATAATTCGAATCTCTCAAGTTAGAATATTGAGAGATTCGTTGGGCAAACTTGAATGTCACAGGAAGGACCAAAGGAATGAGAGGAATGCACAGAGTCACTGTACCCAACCGACTTGATCAGTGTTGAGCCATTTTAGGAGGCGGCATGGATCGAGAACCAAGAGTCTCGGAGGAAGAAGTCCCATCTGCACTGAAGGTTGCAGTTTGAAAGCAAGGCTCTAGGAGTTGACAGAATACCGACTGAAACGTTTCAACAGAGCTAGAATGCTGGAATCACTTTCTGTGTCAAAAAAATTGGAAGACAACTGGCCAACCAACTGGAGAGATCCAGCTCTGTGCTCATTTTAAGGAAAGATGGCATAGAATGGAAAAACTATTGAGCAGTAATATTGATATCACACAGAGGTAAAACTTTTCCTAAGATAATTTTAAAATGGTTGCAGTAATACATTTTGGGGAGCTACCAGATATTCAAGCCAGATTCAGAAGAGGGCATGGAACAAGAGAAAACTGCTTGTGGCAGAGGAACTTTGGCTGAAGGTGAAGGATACTAGAAAGATGTTTACCTGGGTGGTTTTATTTCTATGCATAATTTGGTATGATTCACCTCATCGAGATTCTTCCTCTCTTTCACTGTGAGGATCATAACCAATTATAGGAAACACTGTGAAGAATGGGAATGCCAGGAAACGCCACTGCCCTGTGCCATACCCTCCAGAGACCATGATGCCGCCCCTGGAGCACAATGAGGAGATGGAGCGTGGCTTCACATGAGGGAAGGCGTGTGTCAGGGTAGGATCTGTTAGCCACATGTATTCAATCTGCGTCTCAGCGCACAATCCGAGAAACCGGACTATTTGAAGGAGAATATGCCATTAGGGTTGGGGATGACACATGAACAGCCATGTTAAAGGTAGCGATGACACACCTTGTTTGCTGAAATTGAAAAGAATTTGAATCCCTTAGTGCTAAAGATTGACGCCTTCAGTATGGATTGCACCTCAACATCAAGAAACGAAAAAATCCTCACAATTAAACCAGGAAGCAATATTATTTTGAAGGTCCCGGAGGCTTTCTTTTACTTGGATCACTGTCAATGACCAAGGAAGGAGCGGTCAAGAAATCAAAGGGTGTATTACAGTGGGCAGATCGACTGCAAAGATCTCTTTTAAATATTAGGACCCCACAAGGTGCACTTGCCAGAGTGTTCTCAGTCACCCCATATGTATGTGCAAGTGAGACGACGCGTGAAGAAGAACGAAGAGACGTGCTGCATTTGAATCGTGGTGTTTCAAAGAATATTGACTGCACAAGGCTGTCGGGAAGCAGTGCTGCCAGAATCCGCCTTAAAAATGGAAAGGGCCAGACGTCATCACACCTTTCTTGGACAGAGGAGGAGCCAGGCCTGGGAGCAGGACACCACGCTTGGTGGACGGTCAGCAGAAACGAATAAGGCCTCAATGACGGGAGCTGACCGCGCAGCTGCAACGAGAGCTGAAGCACAGCAGCCGGTGAAGCTGGTCTGAGCCTGCGCAGCGTTTCGTCTGTTGGTTTTGTGTTTGTTTGGTTTGGGGCTGGGTTTTTTTTCCATTCTGTTGTACATAGGGCTGCCGAACGCTGGAGCCCGCTCGGCAGCATCTGACAAAAGCAACAAACCATAATATCAGCTCAGAAATACAAGTCTAGCTAATGAATCTTTGACTTCACAACATATTATGGCACTTTATGAAAATCACAAGTGCACCTTCTCTGCTTTCCCTGATTGGTTGATGGGGTGCTCAAAGAGGTTTTAGTCAATTTCTTCTCTTTCTCAATCCATCAGTGCAAGAGCACACGGTCGTGCTTGCAGGCTCTCAAAAAGAAACGTCTGTAACTTGTTAGCGATGCCCGGCTGCCAGTAGCGCCCAGGCGTGTGCCAGCCCTGCCATTCCTTAGAGTAGTCACCTCTGCTCAAGGATTTGCTTGCATAATTCAACAAGCTCCCCGGAACTCTGCATGGATTAGCTAGCCATTTGCTTCGAAACTGGTGACCTAACCCACCATGGAAGAAGAGTAAGGAATATGGTGCTGACAAAAGGTTTCCACCTTCACGGAAGACCCTGGTAGCATGCCAGGAGTTTCCCTTCTCTGAAAAAGCAAGGTGTTTGTCCATTTTTCTTATCTTTTTGACATCTTTTTAAAGGCAAAAGAAGGCTTAAAATAATGCCCAGTCCCCAGTCTCTATCAGTGTTTGTATGAGGGTTCTCTCTTGAGGAAGGAAAATAAGAGAAACAGAGGGTGGGCTGTGATGCCCAGGCCGTTGGTTGGTGTCCACCAGCACTTCTCCCTCCGGCTGGCAGATAAATGGCTGCTCATTGGTTTGGCGTCTTTGTTGTGTACAATAAGAGCCAACTCTCAGCTTCAGATATTTCAGAAAGTTTCTCTTAGCAAAGAGATGATTAACTTGGTAGCTCTTTTTACAAAATATGAAAGTATATTTTATGAAAGAAAATGTGTGGGAGTAGAATCTTCATCTTTACTTCTGGGGAAAGATTTTTAACCTCTGAGATGACTCATACTCTCTAAGTTAGGTGGAATCATGCATTTATCTGCTGACCCATTCTTAAAGGAAATGTTCATTATTAACCAAAGAATTAAACAGGGCTGTGTCGTGCTTGGCCAGAAGATTTGACTAGGTTGAACTTGAATTCCCTAATTAGATTGAGTTGCTGTTTTACATGCTGTAAATTATTGTTGTCATAATCATTTTGTGTCTTCCCCCTTTGGCTGTTGTTCAGTAAAACTGTATGTTTTCCCCCTTTGACATGCTTAAGAAAAGTGGCTAGCCGCTATGCACAGAAAGGTATATTATCTAACAATGCTCCCGTGCCTGCTTGATAACTGTGCCTGGTGTCTTCGTGAGTCACTGAAATCCAGTTTGAGCAGTCCGTCTAGATAACAAAATCTCCATTTCTTCCAAATTAGTTTCTTAAAATATAGTTGTCAGAAAAACAAAAGGGACGGGGACAAAATTTGTGCACATAGACATATCTAAATGCATGCACACACGTGCCCCACAACTAAGATCCTAGTCAAAAGCTATACTTCATAAAGGAGAATGATAGTCATGTTGATGGTTTGCCAAAACCTCAAGCAGTGACCGAATCTACAGAGTGTCCTGAAAGGGATGCCTTTGCAAAAGCCAGCCTCTCCAGCTGGGTTTGATTAGAGGTGTTTAAAAACACATGGCAGCATTAGTTGGGTTTAGAATTCAGGGTTAATTCAGTAGATAAAATAATGCAAATGTGAAACCCTATCCCATGTATCAGAAAAATCATCAAATCTTACGATTGCTCTTAGGGGAGGTTGGTATGGGATGTGTTGATTTTGAAATGATCGAATTGACATAATAAAATTAACAAAGACAGAGCCAAAGAGAATTGAAAATGCATGAGTGTAAGTCAAACTTTCTTCTCGGCAGGATATTTATTCCTTTGAGCTGTCATATCCAATCCATTTGCATGGGATTCGACAGCCAATTGTCATTTCCTGACATAGCCTTTGTGAAGAGGTTGTGTTACAGAAGCAACATGAAAAAA
>NW_022103920.1:62066198-62082997 GCF_000313985.2 Echinops telfairi
GCACAGTATTTATTTAGCTCCCCGTGAAAGGAACACCGTCTAAATTTATAAACTCATCATGTGGCTTTTAGTTGCCGAAGAGAGGTCCATGATCAAAGCAAACACACACACACACACACACACACACACACACACGATGTAGGGCGAGTGGAGAGAACTTGTATAGACTCATGAAGAATTCCGGGATGAAGTATAATTTAACGTTATTTTAGCAGCACTGGCACTTTCTTAGCCAATCTTAACAAACGATCAAAAGTTCTATATACATACTCACCTACTATTTGCACCCTGAAATTGCCTTTGCCTCATCTTGTGATCAGTTTTTTAATGGATGGAAGTGTAACGAACTCCCCAGCTAAGTAAACCCCGCCTTCTAAGCCATGCTCTACTGAACAGAGAGGGAGGAAGGCACTCTTGGCTTTTCATCTTGCGTTTGTCTCTGCTGTATAAGTCCATTCGGTTTGGCACTTGAGACTTTCATGTGCAGAAGAGTAGAATCTCCGAGTCTATAGAAATCTTCATGGTTTGCTGGCCCAACTGCCTATTCGGTGCCTGAATAATTGTCACTGGCGGTGTCTTTCCCACCCAGTAACCATCAGCTCTGGTGCTGCTGCCCCAGGGCAACCATTCCCCCTGGGGGAGCAAGTGTGGGAGCAGGGCACTGGCAGCTGGGTTGCTGAGGACGAGGAGATGCAACAACAGTACTGTCTTTGCCCTTCACCTTCCTGGCAGGTCTTACCGTCTTTGCTCTCCCCTGACTTCCTTGAACATCATCACAAACAACGATATTGGGTCAAATTATTGCCTGTAAAGTGGAAAAGGCTTCACTCTGGGAGAAGGTGCTCAGGGAAGGAAAGGACCCACCCGTGCCACGCCTCACGCTCCGCCCCTCACTTCTGACCACACCCCGTGCGTTTGCTGCTACTGCTTTTCACCGCGTGGCTGGCTTTGTGAGGACGTGGCTCGATCTGTTCTAGACTAGAACTGGATTGCCCTGGCTGAGCCCCTCTGAGCATTTATACAGCCCAGACCAAGCATAAGGCAAACTGCTTGAAGAACACCACCGCTCGCTTCTCCCCTTTGTAGGAGGGGCCTTTCGGTCAAGTTCTAGAAATCATCCCACATTTGAGCGCGGAGAAGGAAGCCCGGTTTTCTCATGAGATTTGATTCTAAATGCTCATCTTCCACGTGATCTTTTGTAGCAGTGTGATTTTTCTCATTCATCAGATCGCTGTTGATTTGAGAGCTTGCTACAAAAATGGAAGTTTCTTAATCTCAAGATCATGTGATAACTGGACCTGGTAAATCAAACATTAGAGGCCTATCTGCCTTAACGAGGATTTAAAAAATGATTTGTGGTTTTTATTGGTAGCTTCTAAATGCATGTTTCTAAGATGCTTTAAAGGACTTCGAAACTCTTGCGTCTCTACATTTTCACCCACCGGCACTATTGAGCTCATTGGCAAGCTCTCTTTTACACAGACAGTGGAGAGGAAACGGTGTATTCTCGGGTGCCAGCAAGTCAATGTTCAGCTCAGAACAATCCAATGTCATAGGGTACAGCTCCCTCACAGGTTTCCTGTGCTGTCGTCTTTATGGAATCGGCTTGCCAGGACATTTCTCCAGTGGATCCACTGGGTAAGGGCAAAATGACAACGTTCTGTTTGCAGTCAGGGCTCCTGATGGAAAATTAAATCGGTTAACATGGAGTCGATTCTGACTCACGGAGACCTCATGCAGAGCTTCCTAGGCTATTAATCTTGACCAAAGTAGATAGCCTCCTCTTACTTGGGGGGAGTGACTGGTGAGTTTGATCCACCAACGGGGGCTCCTAGATGATTATAAGCTTCAACAAAACTGTGTTGTTAACTTTCTAAAGCAGGGAAGGAAATAAATGAGCAATTAAGTAACACAGGGAAGCTATGAGTAGAAATCAACTGGATGGCAGTGGGGGTTGGTTTATTCTACAGTAGTTCCTACTGGAAGCCTTCCGTGAGCTATAGGTGTAACTAATTCCTACCAATAAAGTTGGGGTGCATAATTCTGGGAGCGCATCAAGCTGCAATGTAGGATTCAGTTGGAAGAACGAAAATGTAGAAATAGGGCAACATTTTTCACTCTTCACTGCAGATAAAGGTTTGGCATACCTTAGGTCAATAGCAGATAAGCCCAAAGAAAAGCAGTCTTAAAGCTCTGCTCAGCATTTTTTCTGGACCAATGGCTCTTTACTGCCCAGTTCACATGTATCAAAGTAAGAAAGATCATGCCATCAGTTCAAAGAAAGTACAGTGTAAGTGCCAAGGCTGCATCAGAATTTATCTACGTCCAAACAAGATTCCGTGGGGCCAGAATTCGCATCTCTCTGACTCTAGCCCTGAGGCAGCCACTCTATTTCACTAGTTCAGTACCACCTGTGTCCCACTGTGGTGTGGGACCAAGAGAAAAGGACCCTTGCTGGGCTGATCTCTGGGTCACTCAGATCCATACACACTTAAGCTGTGCTATTTATTATTCCACTAGGGATGCTCGGTCCTTGAAGGCTGTTCCAGCCAGGGCGGGAGAGCAGGCAGCAGGTATGCCATGAACAACAAACCTATATTCTTAACACATGTTTAATGTGAGTAACTGGCCTCCGTGAGCATACCTCTTGATTCTCCATCCACATCCTGATTTGCCCACTCTTGTTACCATTTTCTGCTGCCTGTTCTGAATTAATCCTTTGAGGTGGTCATTCCCCGGAAAGAAAAAAGGAAAATGAGAAGAGAGATGCAAGGTTGGGAATGTGAATGAAAGAGAATGGGAGAACGCCGAGGGAAGGGGCTCATTAGCTAAAGTCTGCTTTCATGAGCTAGGCTCTCTTTGGACTGGATAAAGAAGGAGAGGCCAGAGAGACGAGAAAACCCAGGGAAAGACACGGGAATGGTTATTCATGAATATTCTTCCTGGAGAGTGAAAATCATTTTTTTCTTTTGCAATAAAGCTCGATTTACAAAAACGATTTTGATTCTCCATCGTACTTCATTGCAAAGTATCGATGTAATCTAAAAAGTGGTTAGAATTATTAAAATCTGTCTCATGGTGGAAAATTAAATGATTTCACTAACTGTCAAAGTTAGTGTTTAAACTGTGATAATTTGAATTAAATTTCATAGAGTGATCATGTCATCGAGATGTCTAAACATTCTTTGTGAAAGTAATAATCCTGGATTCTGATTTTTCATCAACACAAGACTAACTAAAGGTTAGAAGTATCAGCCGGTTGCTATTATTGGCAAAGCCTACAGAGACAACTGCTTTTTCCTGAATTTAACGGAAGTTTCCACCTTGGCATCATTAACCCTTTAGGAGACGGTCTACATTTATGTTAGGTATGTGTTCTGTTCTGAAGGTGGTGGAACTGCTTCAAACACTTGATTTAAAATATATTTTAAAATGCAACAGCAGTATCTTAACTATTTAATAATCCACCACCTAGCAAAATAGCGTGTTCTGGGTGTCTAATTTATGTTCCCGAGCTCTCGCGAGCTATCTGGCTAGCGGCTGAAATTTTACAAGCTATAGCTAGCACGTGGAGCGTTCTATAGTCCTCGCTGCTGGTAAAGGAGGCCATGTTGACGATATACGCCGCACTTCTCTAGTTCTCCTCCAGCTACAATGGACATGCTCCAGACTCTTCAAAGTCACCCGATTTTATTTCCCCCCTTTCTGGGAGCTCTCAGAGGAAGCTGACAAGTGTATTCGTGAATAAGGTTCCAGTGATCACTTAAAATGGTAAAGGCAGCTTGCTGGGATTCCATTGCTTTCCCCCAGCTCCGCTGCATCAGCCAGCACTGGATGGCCTCACTCACCCTCAGGGTGAGCTTCACAGCCCGGTTCTGGTTTCCTTGGCTGAAGCACCAGCATTGCCCATGGGGTTCTGGTGCCTGAGCAACACCATGGTCTTAGAACTGAGCGCAACTAAGTTGGAACAGGTTTTACAACACAGGAGGCAGAATGATTCTCTCCCCTCACTATGTGTTCTTTGCCTTCACGAAACCTAAATAATACAGTCTGGTACTCCATTGCACGGGAGAAAGACAGGCTCTCAGCGCCCGGAAAGAGTTACTGTCTTGGAAACCCACAGGAGCGCTTATACCCTGTCTTAAAAGGGTACTATGAATTGGAATAGACGCGATGGCAGTGTGTTTCTGTTTGTTTGTTTGTTTGTTTGTTTGTTTGTTTGGGAGGGACCAGCGGGCGGAGAGGTTGGTACTCAATTATCTTCCTAAGATCATCATAATAAATATCTTCATAGTTTATCAGTAAATCAAATTCATTGCCAGCCACTCAATTTCTACGCCTGGTGATCCCTTGTGCTATGGAATAGAACTGCTTCATGGAAGTTTGTTACTTGTTTGTTGTGGTGGTAAACTTGATGGTCCCTCAAACCAAACCAAATGCACTGGGATTGAGTCCATCGCGACCCATAGCACCCTAGTCCCTCGGTGGCATAAGTGAAGTGTGCTCTACTGCTAATCTGAAAAAGAGCCCTGGTGGTATAGTGGTCACATGTTGGGCTGTGAGCTGCAAAGGCCACGTTCAAAACCATCAGCTGCTCCCGAGGAGAAAGACGGTGCTTTCTGCTCCCATAAACTGTTAGTCTTGGAAACTCATGGTGCAGGTCTAGCCTGTTCTCTAAGGTTGCTATGGGTCCACACTGAGTCAAAGGCAGTGAGTTTTTGGAGCACTGTGAAAAAGGAACTCTAGCGGCACAAAGGTTAAGCACGCATCTAGTTATGAAAGGGTTGGCAGTTCAAACCCACCAGAGATTCCATGGGGCAGAGACCTAGCAATCCCCTCCAGTGAAAACTACAGCCGACCAACCCTATGAGGCAGCACTCCTCTGTCTCCCAGGTCGCTGAGTTGGAATCCACTGCAGGTCCTGTAACTGCAGGAACAGCGGCAGCTCTAGGAGGCCAAAGCGAGGACTAGGCCTGTCCCTTGCCTTTGACGAATCTGTCCTTCACAAAACAAGAAACGGGATCTGAGCTTGGAAGCTACAAACCTGAAAATCAGCGCCTGGTTTTCCCAGGAACCTCATCACCCTGGTATTCCCGGACTTCAAACTGAAAAGTGCAAACCTGCAGTAGGGATGGGGGTAGTGCGGGTTGACTGTGAAAGGGGCCCTTGGAAGTCTGAACTGGTTCACATCAGGAGGGGGACGACCTCACATGGAGAATACCTACCTCCTACCTCAAGACCCTGCACATGGTTTGGGGATGGTTGGTGAACCACAGGTATTCCTAAGGCTGTTTCCTATTAGGCAAGGAAAACTAGACGCTTTGCTTTTCCCCATCCTTGCTGTGGCATGAAACCAATAAAGTCAGTTACTGTTTAGACAAGTGAGCCTTTTGCCGTCGGGTCTAGAAACCCTGTTTCCTGGGAGGGACTGCCTGTTGTGGGGCTGGGGAAGAGCCTTCAAGAAATGCCAGGCTCAATGGCAACTCAGCACTGGTGTCACTGCTGTAAGTCTACAGAGCCCTTAAGGAAAGCTTACCTTTGCAGATGTATTGTTATTATTCCAAAGATAAAGCATCTAGTTCAAAAAGCGGACACCAGGGCTATCTACACAAGGCTGTGTCTGTAGAAGAAACCTGTGTGAGAGAAGTTTACCTTACCAGGTGCCTGGCACTGTATAGCCAGGTCCTTTTATGAAAGTCCATCCAAATAGATCGCAACTTACTAGCTGATAGCTTTGATTACATTTTGAAAGGGGAACGAAAAACTGAGGAAAATATAGTCCCTGTGGTCTTCCTAAGGAACCCTGGTGGTGCTGTTGGCTATCTATTGGACTGCTAACCAAAAGGTCTGTAATTCAAACCCATAAGCCACTTCAGGGAAGAAAGAAGAAGCTATTGTGTCCTGTGAAGATTTACGAAGCCTTTATAGAGCCACTGTGAGTTAGAATTAACTCAAGGGCACTGGTTTCACTCTTTTTTGTTTTTTCAATGCTTATAGAGCTTTGTTTTTTGTTGTTGTTTTTTGAACATTTTATTAGGGATTCATACAACTGTTATCGCAGTCCATACACATATCAATTGTGTAAAGCGCATTTGTACATCATTCTCAAAACATTTTCTCTTCACTTAAACCCCCGACATTAGGTCCTCATTTTTCCCCTCCCTCCCCGCTCCCCCTCCCTCGTGAGCCCTTGATAGTTTATAAATTGGTATTTTGTCATATCTTGCCCTGTCCGACGTCTCCCTTCACCCACTTTTCGGTTGTCCATCCCCCAGGGAGGAGGTCACATATAGTTCCTTGTAATCGGTTCCCTCTTTCCTACCCACTCTCCCTTTACCCTCCCTGTTTCACCACTCACACCACTGGTCCTGTAGGGCTCATCTGCCCTGGATTCCCTGTATTTTCAGGTCCTATCTGTACTATCTGGTCTGATTGGCTTGCAGAAAAGTAGCTAAAAACATTCTTTGGGCAGGGGGCCTTTTGATCAACATCTTCAACTTTGCATTTAGTCTGCCAAATACAGACAAAGTACACCGCGGGGATGAACTCCAAGGTCAGCAATTCAAACCCACTAGGAGCTCAGCAGGAGAAACACGAGGCTTTCTGCTATGTCAACAAGTGCCGTCTTGGAAAACTGCAGGGACGGTAGGGCCTGCGAGTTGAATTGACTCAAGGGCCGTGAGAGAGAGAGGACCTTGTATTCTGCATCAAAGAGGCCATTGCTACCCAGTTTTAATACGTTTTGACTTCAGGAGTAATATATTTCCTCAGAAGTTTAACTTTAGTTTCTGCTTATTTGTCTGTGTATTGCTATTAAACTTTATTCATCTCAAATATATCAAGCTCAGTTTTTAAATCATACTATACATGTTAAAGAGCCTGGAATTAAACAAGGGGGAAAGTAAGTAGAACATTAGAGGGTTGCTCTTTGAACTAAGCCACCAATCTCTTTGCATTTAATCAGTAAAGAAATCCGTGGACTTTGTCGCTGATATGATATCGTTGTCAGTTTCCAGAGACAGTGAATGCCTGGAGCCGAGAAATTTGAAAAGCTGTTTGCCAATCTAGTGCTCAACACTTTCGTCTCTTTCTGCCACCATACACAAGTACAGCGTGTTCAGCTCATTTCCAATTGCTCCTAATTACTCTTTGGCTTCGGATATATCTAATGCATCAATACAACTGGCATAGAGTAAACTTAATAGGTTGTCATCTCTTTCTGAAGTAGGTTCATGATAAAATGAGATGCCTGTAATAATTTTGACAGAGAACTGGTAGAAGTTTACCTAAATGATACAGACTAACAGGCAGAAAATGTCAACAGTTCCAAAACTAGTGGGAAACTTCGAAATAGAAATAGGCCATTGCCCATCACTAACATTCTTTAGGGAAGGCGTGGTGGGTCAGTGGTAGAATCCAGCGCCCGCGGGATTGCTTGAGGGAGCCTGGGCAGGTTCCCCACTTCTGCCAGGGGAGCCGTGAGTTCCTTGGGTGTGAATATGTTTCAGTGGTGCTTCCAGACTCCGATCTACTTCCGGCCTGCTGGTCGGCTTACAAATATTGATGTGAGGTGCCGTCAAGGAGGTTGTGACGCACAGAAGCCCCACGTACAACCGAAGGAAACACTGCCAAACCTCGCACCCTTCTCGCCGTTGTGCTTATGTTGACGCCCATGGTTGCAGCCACTGTGTCAGTCCATCTTGTCCAGGATCTCTCTCTCTCTTTCGCTGCTCCTCTACTTTACCAAACATGAGGTCCCTTTCCAGGGACTGGCCTCTCCTGATAGCCTGTCCAAAGTACAGGAGATGATGTATCACCAGCCTACTTTGCAAAAGGATTCTGGCTGTACTTCCAAAAATTGGCTGGTGGAAACCCTATCAATCACAATGGTTCCATTTGTAACTTGCCACGGAGATGATGCTGGCCTGGGCCCCCGAGGAGTACGTGGGGTCGCCATGAGTCTGTTCACCAGCAGCTAACAACAACTGAACCCCTTAGGCTTCTTGCCCAAACAATCCCAAAGCTTTACATGGAGAGGAGGAGGGTTGGGTAACCATGGAGGGTAGCGTCTTGCTATATTTTTAGTGCCAGGAAGACAAATAGGATAACTTTTGTCAAAATGTATGGATCTTGCTTGATGTGATTGTCACTGGTGCCTCTGGTGGTATTGCAACTTGGTGACTGTGTTTGGGATGAAAGATTTATTTTTTAGGAAGAAACCCCCTGGCTGAAAAATTGTTAGTAGAGTTGAGCTTTCACTGGTAGGATTACAATATGCTCTGTTTTCTACCCTGGCTGCAAATCACTGCTCCTCTACCCTGGCTGAATGGTCTGAAATCAGAAAAAGGAGTTCGGTACGAAGCCCAGGAGAAGTGGGAAAGGGTCTAAAATCTGTATTCTGGTAGATGTCGTACTGCTTCTTTGTGACAATAAGCACTCCATTTAGCCTGGTTAGAAAGCTCTGGCAGAGCAGAAGGTGCTCTGTCTACAAGGTGAAAGAAAGCCATGTAGAACCAGAGTTTGTTTTTTAGAAGCTTAGAGACAGAGTCGGGTAAGTAAGTGTCTGAAGGAAGGCAAAGGCTGTACGTCTAAGGGGGCTCAGCTGTACAGAGTCCATATGACCATGACTTTGGTCAGTGATGAGCCATGGTAATTAGCTAATCTTACAAACAATTCAAAACGCACGATTTACCCTTTGCTCAAAAATATGTACAATTTACTAAATAGTTATTGAATACTGAGACAGAAATAATAATGATCCCTCACATATATCCATGTCTCAAATCATGACACCTTATGAAGCTATCACCTCTCATAGTAAAAGGGATTTTGTAGATGTGATCCTCTAGATGTGTAAGGATCTGGAGATCAGGGGATTCTTTTTGATCACCCGAGTGGGCCCGGAGTAATCAGAGTCCTTATGAGTGAAATGAAGAGGGAAGCAGACGAGTCAGCCTCAGAGAAGAAAAGGTGACCATGGAAATGGAGTCAGGGTGCCACAGTGTGAGGAAACACTTGTCTATTTTCAGATTTCCATATGGAAGGAGACCACAAGAAGCTGGAAAGATGATAAAGAGGTAGTTTCTTAAAGCCTCCAAAAATTCAGGCCTGGCTCTTCTTTGATTTTAGCACAACGAGCCATATTTCGGACTCTACCACTAGAAGATGAATAAATGTGTGTTGTTTAAGCCGCTGAGTTTGTGACTGTGTCACAGCAGCAAAAAGGAACTAATACAAACATCTAGTTCTCAGGAACAGTTTTAGACACATGGAAGGATGCAAAGAAAAGGAGCATTACAAATGTTTACAAAAAGAAGAAGAAAAAGAAAGGGAAGCTTACAAATACAAAGCGTCTGCCTATATTTTACCCAAGAACAAATTAAACCCAAAAGAAATAACTTTCACATAGTAACTCAGTCTCGATCACCAATTGATAGATGTTTCCACACCAGCATCTGTGACTTAAAACACAAACTCACTGCCACCCGAGTTGATCCCAATTCACAGCAACCCTAGAGGAAGAGCAAACCAGAAAAAAAACCTCTGTCTAGCCTCTTCCACACAAATAGTCTGTGTGGTCTGAAGGACTACTGGACCTTACTAGGCTGGGCACTGCCCCGCCAACTCGAGTCAGCAGTCCAACCCACCAGCCTACACTAGTGAGAAAGATGACACTTCTGCTCCTATAAAGATGTACAGCCTCAAAACCCGCAGGAGCAGGGCAGCTCAGTTCTGAGTCAGAATCTATAGGGTGGCAGTTGCTTTTTTGTTTTGTTTTGCTGTGGGTTGTTTGGTATTGTTTTTCAGTCTTTTAGCCAGAGCAGGAAACATTATGGACAACCAGATAATTTTCATTTATTATGAAAGACTATTATTATTATGAAAGACTAAGGATCTTCCATAGCGTTGCAGCCCTGTTATCACTTTCAGAAATATTGGAATTACCTAAAGCCATTAAATGAAAACCGGGTCTCCTTTATCCTAGAGCCATGGTTCTTAATTTAAATGAAAACTTTAAATGCCTTCCTAAAAGAGAAAATCCCGTGAGCCATCACAAAACTAGCAGCAGAGCCCTCCTCGAAGCTGACTGGTCCCGATTCTCTTTCCAGTCTGTGCCACTTCTCCCTGCGGACAGAGAGGGCTGGGAGCCTTGGATGCAGCCCCCCTTTCAGGGTCTGAAAAGGAAGCCATGCCATTTTACCAGCCTACCTTCCAGCCCTACCGTGTGGATTGCAAAGGGAAATTACCATGTAAAGCAAGCTCCCCTGACCTTACTGGTCTCGCTGTTGGTGTCGTTTTCCAGCGTGGGGCTTGATTTAATAGCCGTCGCTGACAACTGTGGGGCTCTTTGAATGGGTCGCCTAGCACATACCTTTCAGTGTGAGGGAGCAACAAGGAACATTTTTCAAGTTTTGCAGTGGTCTGACAAGAATGAGAAAATTATTCCAAAAAAGCTGGGACATCAAGCTTAAGATCTTGTTTTTCAGGTCTGTTCCAGTCACTTCAAATCACTACAGACAATTCATTATCACTTATCACACTGATTCTCCTAGATTGGATCAGGTCCAAGCAAGTGAGTGAGACGTGTATTAAATTACCTCGTGCTTAAAGAGAGGGTGGTCTCACCAGGGCAAGATGGAGCTCATTAGCAGCCTGAGAAGTTATCCTTAACTCTACACTGTCTGGCTTCATCGTATTCTCACTTAAACAGGAAAATGTGTTGGTTTGTTTTGTTTATAAGGTAGTAATGATAAGATCATATTAGTAGAAAGGCAAAAGTACAAAGGATGCAGAAGAGGGAAAAGACCCCCATCAATGATCAAAAATCCAGGGAAGAAATTTCTGTCAAGGGAGAAATTAGAGATACTTGCACCCAGTACTAATTGAGGAGGTGTCTATAGGGAGGACAAGTAGCCTGGTTTAGAGCTCGATCCTGCATAATCTAGATTATAATAGTCTCTGCCTGATAGTCAGGCTGTTCGGAACTCATGCCTTTGGCTAGAGCGGATCTGCCAGCTGCTCTGTCTGACTGGATGCTCTGCAGATGGGTTCTGGGCTCCCTCTGTCCTCCAAAGCCTTCTCCAAATTGGGTGTTCATCATTTTAGCTCTGTTACTTTTCTCTTCACCATATTCAAATTTTGTAATTGTCGTCTTTGGATCACACAAGCTGGTGTGCTTCGTCTGGGTGGTCTTCGTTGGCTCCTCCCTTGGATGGCTGCTTGCCAAGCCTTTAAAACTACAGACACCATTTCGATTGATAGCCGGGCACCATCTGCTTTCTTCACCACACTTTGGTGTAGCACCCTCATCTTCCGTGATCATTTCATGAATCAACAGGAAAATTGGACACCTTTCATTTTCCACCTCTTGGAAAACAGCACTGAGCACTTAATATACTCCAGTAAGCTGCTGAATCCAATGATAAAACTCATCATCCCAAGTCTATATTCTAAAGCAAATTATTTTGAACCTGGCTCCTGCTCCCAAAGTAAAATCATCTCTTTCATTTTTAGCAAAAAAGAAGGGAAATGTTATCTTTGTGTATTTTTAATTAAAATTACAAAAAAGCAAAATACTCCACCCCATTCTGGGTGAACTCCAGCATATGTCTTTAAGAATTTATGACACAGTTTCTTCTAACTGACCAGCACTATGTATGACCTGTATCATTCACTGAAGAGCAGGGTTGAGGATTCTACTGACCCAGTTCAATTCTACTTTCATGTGTCTCCAGACCCTTCACCCAGCATTTGGAACATGAAACTCCACATAGATGGGTTTTAATTTGTGCAGCCTGTCTTATAACTAGAGATGAGTTTTTCCCCATGGGTGACAAAAAGTAGAGAGAGTAATTCTTAAAAGACTATACGTTTTATTATTTGCTCACAAAGGAATTTGTTTTTGCATAATTTGGGGGGCTCTCAGCTTGCATATAATTTATCTAGTAAGATAAATTGATCCTCTAAAAGCTAACATAGTTTGAGCACTTAGGGATCTGGTACCCATTTATCTGGTGATCTTTTAAATATATATGTTAAATATCATTTATATATATCATGATAAGAGAGGACTTGATTTCACTCCTGGACAGATTTTTGTCCTTCTACACATTCGAGTTAGCCTTGGTCTTTAGATCTCTTGTTAAACATCAAAAGTATCTCCTTTGGAAAATCTCTCCGTAGATGGGGAGCAATGGTGCAAAACCTGAGGAATGAGTCAGGCTTGAGATTGGGTGTCTTCACAAAAATCCACAAACGCATGTGTCTTACACGGACAGCAAGCACTTAAAACCTAGTTTCTTCTAGGCCTTTTCAGTACTTCACATGAGCAGTTCATCAACAGAGCTGACAAGCGCATCACAGTCCCAAGAAGTCATTTGTTCATCTCCATGCCTTAGGCATGCCCATATCTAAGCCATCCCAGTGGTTGAAAAAATCCATATCCCAAATGCTAATATTCATCACATAGATTTAATATGAGGATGGCTCTGTTCTTCCAGAGTCATTTGTTCTTCTGCTAAATGTAGAAACATCCAATTAAAAAACTAAAACAAAAACATCCAATTAAAGTCCGTGTACAAGATAGCAGAAGAAACACCCACCCACCACCGTGGAGCTGACCTTGGCTCATATCGAACTTACGTAACGTTTCTGAGGCTTTAAATTATTAGGAGAGCTGAATGGCCTCATCTTTCTCCCTTGGAGCAGCTGGTGGATCGGAACCACCAACATTTCATTTAGCAGACCAGCACTTAACTGACAGCGTCAATAAGGCTCCTTAGAACCACCACCAAACCCACTGCCATGGAAGTTACAGAAACCCTATAGGGCAGAATAGAATTGCTTCAGTGGGTTTCTAAGACTGGAACTGTTCACAAGAGTAGAGAGGCACCTCGTTCTCCCACAGAGCAGATGGTGGATTCAAACTACTGACATCATGATGAGCAGACCAACGCATAACCCACAATGCCACCAGGCTTCTTAGAACCTATGCTGTTTCTGAAGAGCCCTGCAAAGAGTCGGCCGTCGTGGAACACTCTGGGCTTTCATTCTCCTCTTTCCCATTTCCCTTCCCTTTGCCTTGCTTCACTTTCTAAATCCCTTTCTTTCTCGATCTCTTTCCTCTCTCTTTCTCGTGGGCCTCCTATAATTTCTAGCCTCGGTGGTTTGGTGATGATCTAGGGAGGGACAGTCCTTCACCCTTTGGGTGAGCCCTCCAAAGGTAGGTTGGTTTTCTCAGAGGAAGAGGCAGCTCATGACATTTAGAGACTCAACTGTCTTCCTTCGTCTTCCTCCTCAAGCACAAAACTTGAATCTTCCAAATTCCGGAAGGAAGTACCCGTGAAGCAGGTCACAGATCTATTGGACAATTAGTCTGAGGCATCCTTGTTCATAAGACAGATGGGGATCCAATTAACCTATTTATTATTGAGGGTAGGGTGGGGAGAATACCTGATAACTGAAGATCATAATCCGTAGCTGATGGCCATCGTTGCCGTATTTTACATAGCCAAGGGATTGCGCAGTGAGGAGCTGATGATTTGTTTTTTGTTTTTTTGATTTAACATAGCTCACTCTATCAAGAGAGGGGAAAACAGGAGCCATATTTCCAGGAAGACGAGAAAGAGAACCATATCTCTGAAAGCTAAGTTTGCCCCATTTGCAAAGACTTAGTACTTTTTCAATAAAAATAAATTCAATTTGTGGCTGCACTTCAAGTAAGCTGTTTGATGGTAAAAGTGGAGCAGTTCCTCCCAGCCTTGGGTTTGGAGCAGCCGGGTGGCTGAGTCCCTTAGCATCACTTTGATGTGGTTGGTGCGCCTTTCCCAGAAAACCCACGCATTTTTTGAAGATACTAAACTGGAGACATTCACAATTCTTCCTTCCCTTTTTGCCATTAATCCTTCAGGTTTTAACAAGCACTGGAGTTAGTGCTGCCTACATACTGCCCTGTCAAATTGGAACACTTTTCTTCTTTCTTGCATAAACTAATCGATTCTCCCTGGTCCCTACTCCCATAAATCAAAGGCATGGGTGCCAACACATGCTACATCCAACTTCCGATATCTTAAATTAAGCAGAATTTTGATATTTCATTTGAAGGAAGCTTTTCAACTTATGAAGGCAATGCATATCGCCATCTCTTTCTATTCTGTTCTTCTCTTGTTCTTATAAAGCGATAGCCACTTGGGTCCTGGAGTTCCTGACAAAAGAGGTCACAAGGTTTAGTTCAACTGTTAGGAATATATCAGAAAAAAATTCTCTGACTTGAGCCTGATTCATCGTGACGGTACATTCCCACCTGTCTTATCATAGTAAAGTTTTGAAATCACACTGGGGAAAATGTGTACCTATCGTGCAAGCGAGTCTTACACTTGTTTTGAGGTGCCACGGAACCCATTCCAACACATAGTGGCCCTACGTACCACAGAATGAAATCCTGCTGGCACGCCACCAGCCTCACAATTGTTCTTCTGCTTGATCCCACGATTACAGCCACTGTATCAATCTGTGTTGCAGGAGGGCTTCCGCTCTTTCACAGGCCCTCCACTTTACCAAGCCTGGTGTCCTGTTCCAGGGACTGAGCTCTCCTGGAAACATGTTCAAAGTATATGCGATGAAGTCTCAGCATGATTGCTTCTATGGACCATGGTGGCTGTACTTCTGTGACAGATTGATGTGTTCTACTGTTGTGTTCTACTCCTGCCTGAGGCTGGGTTCTCTAGAGAAGCAAAAGTAGTGACATGTAGTATAGATACTACTACTACTACTACTACGAGAGAGAGAGAGAGATGTATATCAGGAAAATGGCTTACACGATTGTAGAAGAATTGGGTTTCTGCCATTTGCCATTCAGTTACTTTATTCACCGGGCATGGTAGGAATCTCCTGGATTTTAGGAATATTCCTCTTTATCCCCATTATGTAATATCAGATCAATTTCCTTATTACACTGTGTTAGGTCAGGGCATGGGGGACTAGCCATTTGTTCACTGCCAGGCCACTGAAAACCCTGGCCGGGGCAAGTTGACACAAAACTTTAAGGATTACAATTCCCCTGTCACCAATTGAGCTCAAATTCATTCATCTTTTGCGTGGTTGAATCCAGATTATTTTGTATGTTCTAGAAAGACCGGTTGTCTTAGGTTAATCAAGAGGAGGAAATTACATTGAAATTGAGGATATTCCATGAACTACATGATCAGTGTAGTTGGATGATCAGGATGACTCCTACTGAGGGAAGCGTGAGAAAGTGTCACAGCCTAGAGGGGTCCCGGGAGACATGACAGGCACCCGGATGAGATCCTGAGTCAGGACGAGGACACTGGGTAAAAACTAAGGACGTTGGAATCGTGGGGTCTCAGGGTGGTGTGCTGCTCTCTGGGAGGCTGGAGTCTACCCAGGGGCACTGCTGAATGAAAGCCTGGCGATCTGCTTCCTCAAACCAGCCTTTGTTAGCTCCCTAGGGGCTGGTGCTACTCGGACACACAGGGACTTGGAGTTGGCTGGAAGGTACCCCGCGCTGCATCCACCAGTAATGATGCAGCAGTATCCGCTCCTCGGCTGTAAAACTGTGCCATGTGAGTGGGAGAGCCAGTCAACAGAGGAAGCCAGGTGTGGGAGGCTGTACTATCGTCTCAGCTTTTCTGTAAATCTAAGACTATGTGAAAAAGTTTATTAAAAAAAAAAAAGAAATCTACAATGTATAAGCCTGCAGTACTGATGCCCCTAGAGAACTTTTGCTAGTTGGGAAGCTTGGTAGCCCAGTGAAAGCCATGGCACCTGGTGGCACAGGGGAGATTTTTGGTATGCGCCAGTCTCGTGGGTGAGCTGAAAAAAATCACTTCCTAAGAATGACTGTATTTTGAAGAACTTGTCCTTGAGATTTTTCCCCCCAAGCTGCAAGGTAGTTTGATCTGGAGTGTCCCCCCAAAAGGCTTGTGTTCACTTGGAACTCTTGGTATATGTCTTGCGTTTGAAGACGTCGCTGAGTCTCATGGGAAGTCCCTGGCGGGTGCATATAATTACACACTCAACTTCTAGCCAAAAGACTGGTGGTTTGAATCCACCCAGAGGCCCTGTGAATGGAAGGCTGCGCAATCCGACTCCTAAAGCGCACAGGCTTGAACCCTTCCTCAGGGCCTGTCTGTGTCCTAAGGAGGAAGCCTCTGCTGTTTCCCAAGCACTGCCCCGTCCACGAGGGAGCACATCGCTGCTATTGGGGGGATTAACACACTCGTTGGAGGAAAGCTTGTTTGGCGGAAATGGCGTCTTTAATTTGTTTGCATAGTGGCCAGATGAAAACAAAGCCTGCTCTCCCAGACAGGGAGCATAAGTGCAGACCTTGTCAGGTGTGACCCCGCGGGATTCTCGGTGGCTGGCTGTTCAGTGGACTCCTGAAGTGATTAATTGGTCTCAATTAGTTCTCAGCAGGAAGAGCCCACCTTGTGGTAAATAGCACAATTGCTACTAATTAGCTCTGTTGTCACCTCGCTGAAACTGGCTTCTGGGAGCTGAATGAGATGACACATCCCTACAGGAGATACAGAAATTCACATCGGAAGGGGTCAGAGGTTGTAGGCCACTGCAGTGGGCGGGGCACGTCTTCTCCTTCATATGTGAGAGATGCACACAGTTCAGTCTCTGACTACCACAAAGAGCAAGACATCACACACGTGAGGCTGGGAAGGACTGTGTATCTTAAAAAGAAAATCAACTGATACAAGGTGTCGTGGTGTGTACACTGACTTTGGAATCAGCCAAGCCTTGGTTCAAATCTGCACCTTGCTGCTTGCTAT
>NW_022103920.1:62086262-62090667 GCF_000313985.2 Echinops telfairi
GAAGAAAATGTTCTAAAACTGCTTGTGGTGTTGATTGTACAATTCTTCTTGATATGACTGAATTATGTGATAGATGAATTATATGCCAGTAAAACTGTTGGTGGTAAAGTTCATGTAAAATAATCTATTATATTTTTATTTCATTTCCATGTGAACTTTCTGAAGTCTCTTCATATAGGATATGCTTGGCACTTAATAAGTGTTCAAAATGTATAGACGGCGACAAGTAAACAACCCAGCAATGGTGTAACAGTGACACTGATCGTTCTCATTAGCCCCCTTAATACGAAACAAGAAAGCTCTCAGGTGTTGGTTCCGTGTCTTTGTAGAAGAGAAGCGATGCAGAGAATGGGGACCTGCCTTTTCTATAAGTTTCATCCGTCCTTTTCTGGGAGCTGAGATATTGTTAGGGCAAGGAAAGGGAAGCAAGTTGACATTTAAATATTAATATTGAATACAAAATTGATGATCTGAAATATAAACCCCCACCTAAATCACAATTTACACAAGGAAATAAATATTAGCAAATAAAATGGAATAAAAATAAACAATGGCATTCTAGTACAGAAACTTTTTTTTAATCATTTTATTGGGGACTTGTACAGCTCTTATCACAATCCATATATAAATCCATTATGTCAAGCACATTTGTACATCTGTTGCCATCATCGTTTTCAAAACATGTTCTTTCTACTTGAACTCTTAGTATCAGTTCCTCATTTTTCCCCTCCCTCCTCCACCCTCTCTCCCTCATGAACCCTTGATAATTTATAATTATTATTTTTTTCATGTCTTACACTGATAGATGTCTCCTTTCACCCACGTTTCTGTTGTCCATCTCCCTGGGAGGGGATTATATGTACATCATTGTGATCTGTTCTCCCTTTCTCCCCCTACCTCCCCTTTACCCTCCTGCTATCAATACTCTCATTATCGGTCCTGAGGGATTTATCTGTCCTGGATTCCCTGTGTTTCCAGCTCTTATCTGTACCTATGTACATGCTCTGGTTTAGCCGGATTTGTAAGGTAGAATTTGGGTCATGATAGTGGGAGGAGGAAGCATTAAAGAATTAGAGGAAAGGTGTATGTTGTATGTTTCATCGGTGCTATACTGCACCCTGACTGGCTCATCTCTTCCTTGTGACCCTTCTGTAAGGGGATGTCCAGTTGTCCACAGATGGGCTTTGGGTCTCCACTCTGCACTCCCTCTCATTCACATTGATAGGATTTTTTGTTCTGGGTCCTTGATGCCTGAGACCTGATCCTACTGATACTTCGTGATCACACAGGCCAGTTGGCGTGCTTCTTCCATGTGGGCTTTGTTGCTTCTCAGCTAGATGGCCACATGTTTCACTTCAAGCCTTTAAGACCCCAGACGCTGTATCTTTTGATAGCCGGGCACCATCATCTTTCTTTACATTTCCTTATGCACCCATTTTGTCTTCGGTAATCGTGTCCAGAAGGTGAGCATCACAGACTAGCACAGGAACTTTTATTGTCTGATGTTTTTCAGTTGGGCAGGTTGTGAAAACAGGTGTGACCCCATATGGGAAACCCTTCAGGCATGGTCTTCAATGATGCAAAGGAAACTCACGCGTCAATACAGTTGGGCCATACTCTACTGATCCATTGTGTTAGAACAGGGATTCCCAAATTTCCCAGGGATATGACTTACCTAAGTCCTTGTCAAAAATCTTCACCAGGCCCCTATAAATGTGGATTGCCAAGCCCAGGCTGCCGCCCAAGGATCTATGCTCTTAAGAAGTTCTTCAAGAGCTTATTACTTTCTAATATGTTTCAGGACCCTTAATTGAAAAAATACTTTTCACACTTGGAACCATATGGTAACTTCCTGGGGAATATTTAAAATACTAGTGTCCGGGCCCCCCTCCCTGTCATTTTGGTTTAATTGGTGTGTAGAGTGGCCTGAAGGAACCCTGGTGGCACAGTGGATAAAGCACTCAGCTGCTAAACAAAAGGTAGTTATTTCTAACCCACCAACCACTGTGAAGGAGAAAGATGTAGCAGTCAGTTTTCATGAAGATTTGCAGCCTTTGAAAATCCTGGGTTGTGGGGTGGGGTGGGGTAGGTCTACACTGTCCTATAGAGTTGATTCGAGTCCCAATCAGCTCCTTGGCCTGAGGAACATGACCTGAGTGTCAGGGAGGTTTCTAAAGCTCTCCAAGAGATCCCAAGATACACTAACACTGATTTAGGAAATAGCTTTAGAGCCCCAACCAAGCTCGTCATCCTAGAGCTGATTCCTATTCAGAGCAACCCTGTCTACCGGACAAGGTAGAAAGAACTGACCCAGCGGGTTTTCTAGACCAGTCCTTGCAGGAGCAGGTCTAGTATCTTTTCTCCCATGGAGCGACTGTTGAGTTCAAATGCCAGCCTTTCTGTTAGCAGCCTGACCACTGTAGTTGTACCAGTTTTCAGTCCCCCAGCTATGTCTTGAAGTTCTTCCCAGCCTTGCCAACCCTTGCCGTTTTCTGTTGCGATCTCTCCATGTCTCCTCACGCTCATCTGGTCCTAGTGGAGATGGTGTGGAGCTCACTGCTGAACTCAGCCCAGAGGTGGGCACTGAAACGCACGATGGTGCTAAGTGAGTCTGAGCACAGTGGTCAGGCTGAGAAATTGTTGCTCTTTGGGAAATCAAGGTTTACAATCAACGTGTTTTATTTTTTCATGCGAACTGGGCCATTTACTCCTAGACACCCTAGATCAGTGGTTCTCAACCTTCCACATGCCGTGACCCTTTCATACAGTTCCTCATGTGGTGGTGACCCCCCAACCATAAAATTATTTTCATTGTTACTTCATCACTGTGATTTTTCTACTGCTATGAATCAGGCAACCCCTGTGAAAGGGCTGTTCGACCCCCCAAAGGGGTTGCAACCCACAGGTTAAGAACCACTGCCCTAGATAGACTAGTGGGGCAATCGCTTTCCATGGACCATCACTCTTTTGGGAGTTTGGAAGAACAGCATGTGCACCCTAGAATACAGACTTCGATGCAAAGGGAGCTGGGAAGGAAGCAAGCAGCCTCTCCCTTCTTCTCAATTAAGCTTAAGTGCCAAACTCATGACTCACATCTTGGCTTTACCCACTTCACACCTTCCATGTTGTCAGCCGTCTGGTGCTACCTGATTGCCTGTAAGAGGGGCTTTCGACAGCAGTGGTCTCCAATGACATGTTTCTATTAACAAAAGAAATGTCTTTGTGGGTTCCTTCGGTACTTGCAGAAATATATACGAACCCACTAGTAGCCAGAAGCATCTGATCTGTCTGCTTCACAGCCCTCCGACCGTTAAACATTTGCTTTTAGGCAAATAAAATGTCAACTACCATTCAACAGCATATGGCAACAATATGGTCCTTCCCTCTCTGAGGACCAGCCTCTTGCCAGAAGAGATGATACTTGAAATATGAGATGTTTGTGAATGTAGGGACCCCATATCCCTCCCACTTGGACATAAAGACTGGAGAATGGACAGAGTGCCACACAGAGTGGGACATGGGCAATCAGATCAAAGGTGAGCATAGAGGGCAAGCACCCAGCCAGCGGTGACCGAAAGTCTGCCTTGGGCATATGGGTCTGTGGTTTGGGGGAAGTACTATCCCTAAACTGGCCTGGATTAACTTTACAAAATAGAAAACAGCCTCCCTGGCTGCTTAAAGAAGGGTTTGGGCGGACTTGAATACTGCGGTGCTCAGTGAATGAAGGAAGCCGCTGAAAGCAAGTCTCCACCCCTTTCATCTCCATGGAATTCCCTCAGTGAAGGGGTGAAAGTAAAAGGATGCTTCCCACAACAGATTAGAGGGGTATAGAGATCTGTCTGCTTGGTCCGCCCATGGGTAAGTGGACTTGTGCCCGTATGGAGCAGAGGCGAGATAGATATCCTTACAGGGAGGGCCAGGAACTGGACAGCCTGGCTCAAGATTAAAAAAGAAACCGGGTTTTCTCAGGAGCCTCAGCTAATGGTGGCAGCAAAGGATGCCAGAAATTGTCAGTAGAGATAGCATGGTCCTAAAGCATAGTATCCAAACATTGCTTACACTGATTTAAGGAAACTATAGATGCGAACTATCAAAATATGATGTTTCTCCTGTTGGAAACAATATAGTCCATCAGTCTCACCCGTTTTACATCAAGCTTTTGATATACGAGCTTATTATATTTCTGGGCCCCTGATTTGCCTGGCAACATCAGTGAAATAAGTAGCTTTCTAAAAATGGGTTCAACTGTACTATCAGGAAAGCTGATTTTGATGAGACCATTAATGTTGTCCAAAAATTCTCAATCAGGGTTTTCAATATCTTTTCACTCATGTACACTCATCAATTTGAATTTCTAAATCATACTATAGCCCTAATATTGAAAAGATAAAAATATTTATAAAAA
>NW_022103920.1:62090804-62091728 GCF_000313985.2 Echinops telfairi
CACACAATGGATGGATGTATGGATTGTGATAAGAGTTGTACGAGCCCCCAATAAAATGATTTTTTTTTAAGTTAAAACTGTAAACACACACTACACTACTACACTAAGTGGGGTAATGTCTCCATTCCAAATCATTTTGTTCGATAAATGGGACTGATTGTATATATTCATAATGCTTCATTGTATCACTTTATAATAGAACTCTGACACAATTTGAAATACCTAGGGAAGCAGTGATTTTGTAAGTAGCATCAATGATTTCAATAACAATTTCCATAGTATTTGCCTTCGCAAAATGTATTTTTAAAAATAAGACCACTCCCCTTTAAAAAACTGCTGTTTTTGTAATGTTAACCAATTTTTTTTTTCTGAACTGCCTCTTACTTTCATCTAGGTAAAGGTAACTGACAGATGATTTCATCATTTGCTGCTCTTGCTAACAGTACATTCTGCCATTGGTAGCGCTGACTGGATCAGTGGCTCGCTGGAAGGCAGGGTGCTGAAGGGATTTTCAAAGCCCCTTTACTCCGAGGAGGGATGATACAGACTTTTCAAATTAAAAGATGAGCTTAAACTGTCAGAGTTGTAGGTGGGGGACGGTCCTACGTGTCTAAGAGAACCTAAACATTTGGATGAAAAATAAAAAATTCAGTCAGTCATCCAAATGTTTGCCACCATTACATCAAACATTAGGGTACTTAAAAGCATCTTGAGAAATTAAGTGAATTCTAAAGTTTACATCTTGATAATTGAGATCATACTGCCTTAGTGTTTCCATATGAGAATGTGGCACACGCTGGAGAATTGTTTTGAACATTTATACACAAGGGCGGCTCAAAAAGTATTGCTACTGGGTTTCCTGTTCAGAAATACACAAGTTTGTTTCAAGTCAAACATGTGTAAACACGTCACGATCAATGGATG
>NW_022103920.1:62096272-62140374 GCF_000313985.2 Echinops telfairi
GGGGTCAGGCCATATCTGGCTAGGACCGGCGCCTGGTCCATTCTCTTCGTGTATTCCTCCTCATTTTACATTGCTCCTCTGATTTGGCCTGTCCTGATGGGGGCTGTATGCCCATTCTAGTTCTGTGGAGACACAACCAACACTCTCCCCCCTGCCCCCCGCCCCGTGGGCCAGTGCCCTGTTCCTTCTGTGCCACCAACCCAGTCTCTCCCCACCCTGTTTCTCCCTCCACCCATTGATATTTTTGTTTAATAAAGATTTTTATGATTTTGAAGGCAATCCCTTTTTATTTACCCTCATATAGATAAAGGGGCTGCAAAATGTTTGTGGAGAAATTCTGTTATCTCTAATTCCACTTTTATATGAACCCCCTTGATGCCCCCTTTGTGTGTGTGTGTGTGTGTGTACAGATACATAGATATGCAGTCATACACACATTTATATTTATATGTGTACACACGTATATAAATATCGCCTAGAGAGTCCCTCGATGAAGCAAATGACGTTAACCAAATGATTGAGGTTTTGGTTCACCTAGAGACAGACACCTCAAAAGAAAGGCCCGCTTCTGAAAGATGCCCCCTCAGAAACCCAACAGAACACACTCCTCTTCAGATGCAGATGGAGTGACCATAAGTCAGAAGCAACTGGATAGCAACCCATCGATTATACACACAAGTATAACATATATGTACCTTCATATGTTGAACATAAAAAGTAGTGGAACTGATGATCACAGAACCACTTCTTTGTTTCCAATTTTCCAAATATAAAATGCAAATGAATAGAGATACTTATTGATCCTAGTGGAGATACTATATGGATTGATTCGCAGCAAAATACAGTAGGCACTGATGGTAGATCTCTTGTGGTCCAAGGCATTATTTTGTTTTAACTAGAATTTGACTTTTTAATCACATTTAAAGACAATTTTTGAATTTGAGATGGAGAGCTTTTGTGACACATGGAAGTTTCTTAAGTGATCTAGTTCATACTTAATTGTGGGTTGGTGTTTGGTGAATGAATGAAAGGAGAATAAATGCATGGATGAATGAATGAACAAACAGATAGATTTTGGGTAGAGTTCTGACCTGGTGGAATAGATTGTTAAAAAAAAAAGCAACTGATTGTCATCTTCGTATTTGAGTTATATAGAAATATCTGCCCCGTTTTCCTCCAGTTTACTCTCTCAACAAACTGGAAAAGATTTGGGATGGTATTTGTTGAGATTTAACGGAAACACAGAAGCAATCAAGTGGTTGAATTTTTAAATTGAATGGCCTTCCATTATCCATATTGATTTGTGCTTTGGTAAATTAAATTCTTGATACCACCTGGTTAATTTTAAGTCTTTCTGAAGCTTTAGAAAAATGTTTCCAACATAACTCAAGCAGCATAAGAATTTCATCCATTGAAAACTAAGAAACATTTCTGTGGGCTGTGTAAAACAAGAAGCTGACCCGCATTATGTTCTTTCTCTCTTTTTCACTTCAGTATCATTATTGAGAGTTGCTCTTGAGTTTTATGAAAACCAGATTGGAGCATGATGTATGTTCTCCATCCAGTCATGTTCATGGCATTGAGACTGAAAATCATTCAAACTAAAAAAACATGACTACAAAATACAGCGTCTATTCCTTAGAGCAGCTGAGAACTGTTTCTTACCAGGGAAACCTTAAGCTGATAGTAAATCTGATTTGTTTGTTTCCTTTTAGAAATGGAAGCTTAGCTTACCCGTCAGAAAGAGAACATATGTATTTCTCCGATTACTTTTCTATTTTGCAACTTTATCATTTTCAGCCTTTATTCTCTCACGTGTTTGTTTAGAGAGCTGTGATTTCTCACTGTTGCCCACAGGGAGTGAAAAATCAAACTGTTATGAATGTCATTCAAGACCTTCTCTTGTCTAACCCAGGCTGCCTCCTCAGACACATGTCCTTTCCCCCACTTCTCTCAGGCAGGCTCCTGTTCAGCCAAACCCCACTACGGGCCATTTGGTTTCTGTGTTCTGTGTTCCCATTGTCCTGCTTCTCAGGAATCCCTGCTTGTTCTTGCTTTCACTTGGCGGATGTTCCGCATACAGCTCAAGGCATAATAAATCGAGTGAGGCCTTTCTAACTATCCCACCGCGTCACCTCCCCTCTCCCTCCTCCCTGCATGACATGCACATACCTGCACACACATGGATACATACAAGTGTGCTCCCATGATTTAGTCACGACATGCACCACACCCAGTACTACTACCTGGCTCTGTGGGTGGTGTCCTGCACGGAAATGCCTCACCCAGGGGACCAATGAAAACGAAGTTCTGTTTCCTCTCCACCTGTCCAGGTTGTGCACCTACTCACAGGACCGATCTGTGAGGGTGACACCATTTTCACACAGAGGCGCCATGTGAGCTAGCAGCAGCTCTCTTCAGCCTGGTCACATGTCTTGCATTCCCCTCCTAGGGTCACTGTGAGTCAGCATGAACTCAGTGGCAGTGACCTGGGTCTGGTTGGGGTTAGTAGGGCGTAAACTTGTTGAGGACAGTGACCAGGCTTACATTGCCACCAGGTCTGGAACAATCCCTTCTTGAGTACCAGTGAATATTCAGTGGTTGCCAAATGGAATGGAATTGAAGGAAGATATATTTATTTCTTACATTACTTTAGCTTCTAGATACAAATATGCAGAATACTGCAAACATCCAAATGTGCTTCTTAATGGATGGATTCTAAGTGCATCGTGTTTCTGCCTCAGCTAAACATTGCCCTCCACAATGGAGTGCCCAGTAGTCTTTTGTGGCATTTCAGAAACCACATGTGTGATACTATGACGGACTATGGCAGAGTTGGACTGAAATCCATTTCTGACTACTTGTTAAAAATAAGCAAAGGATAACATTCAGAATCATCTGAAGTGGGCAGGGTGAAGGTCAGGGAGAATGCCTCTGGGAGGTGTGGAACCTTGGGAGGAACCAGTTGGCTCAGTCTGAGGTCAGGGCACTTCCTAGAAGTCTACATTAAGCCCAACAAAAAAACAGTGCTTGGTCTCCAAATCCTCAAAGCTAAAGTTCCTCTGGCCTTGCCAGCATGTACATCATATAACTTGATGCGCTCATGCCCTCAACATCAAGCCTCCGTTTGTAGAGACTTCAGTAGAGAATTGATATTAGCTTGGTTGCATTTCTACTGATGAGTGGGAAATGCCCATAAATCAGGCTGTACAGACCACAGAACAATGATGTACGTAGCACGGGTTTTATGCCTATTTGATGACATGGCCAAGACTTCAAATTCCATGTCCCCAGGGAAACCATTGGCCAATCTCTTGTCCTTATATCTGTATACAAATACTGGTGGGATGATTAACTATACCCTTCATTCTAGTTTGAAGCTGCCTCAGGATGTGTTGAATTTAAGAGATGCACAGCTCTCTTAAATACAAGATACAAGAGCTCGGAGAATGATTCGATGGTGCTCAGAAACTCCCTCTCTCTTCTTCCTTCTTTCCCTCAGTCCTCGGTGATGTCTGTCTGCTTCGCCCGCTTTCATCCAAACTTGGTGGTTGGTGGGACTTACTCCGGCCAGATTGTCCTGTGGGACAATCGTAGTCATCGGAGGACACCGGTGCAGCGCACACCTTTGTCAGCTGCTGCCCACACGGTAAGTGGGATCGTTGCCAAGTCTCTGCCAGGGGGGGTGGGGGGTGGGGTCCCAAGTCCCAAGTGTAGACATAGCTTAACTCAAAAAAGTATGGATTTTGCCAGTGGCTCCAAATTACAAATTACCCCCCCCAAAAAAGCAAACATTTCTGCCAAGTTGATTCTGACTTACAGAGACCCTGAGGGACAGAGTGGAACTACTCCCTCGGGGTTTCCAAGTTTTACTATTTACAGAAGTAGACCACCACATCTTTCACTGTAGAGCATTTGGGGGCTCAAACGCCAGGCCTTTCAGTTCGCAGCCCAGGACTTAATCACATGCCACCAGCATTCCTAGCTCCAAGTTAGAAGTGTCGATTCTATGGGGATTTTATTCTGACTGATTAAAATAAAGCTGAGACAAAACAGGTATAGGAACTGCTGGACTTTGAGAAATCTCTTAATAGTTTACAATGTTTAATGTGTAGAAAGTTCTGTTTAGATGACCCAAAGGCCACTGTATATTAAAAATATAGAAGGATGGAGACACATTAGCCATTGGGAAGAGGCATATGTGGAATTATTTCCCTAAAGAACCCCTTCACATGTGCTTTATTAGCTGCAAAGCTATAGTTTCAGGTAGACCATCTAGAAGAGCCAGCATTTCATGTCTAGAGATTTTATAAGACTTCTATGATTGGTGATTCGAAAGAGTACTGTGACTTTAAATGCTGGAATGTGTGGCTTAAGTCTCAATGGAAAGTCTACTGTGACAATATAATCTATAGGGTTAAAAGTCAACATCTCCAAACCATTACTTATAATTTAGTGGGAGAGGTTGAGGATAGTGTGCATAGGACAACTACACTGTCATTTCCTTTAAGAGAATGATAGGTGTATATGGCAATTGTTAGAAGAAACAAGAAGACAAGCGTGTCTCCAGCAATCTTTGCTACCTTGACATACAGGGTAACTGATATTCTCTCTCTGAAATGCCAAATGATGCCCATGGATACAGCTCTACCATTGTTTCTAGTTTCCTTAATGTGGTTTCTGCATGTTTCATCTATAGACCTCAAAACCATTCTGCCTTGAAAAATGATTGCTAGTTGCCTTCGCTAACACCATGAGGAGGCAAACCCTTCCACTCTTGTAAGATTGACAATAGGAAATGACAAATACCAAGTCAACCCTAATTCTGATTGACTTGGGCTGCAGAAACCTGCAGGTGGAACTAGTTCTTGGGAATCTTAGAAAATTGCTCTTGCATACCCCATTTCTCCAAACTAATAACAGAAAATTGCACCCCTGGAGAAGGAGGATTTGATTCAGGTGTTTGCTCAAATAGTGTCAAACTACTTCTGGGCTCGATGTAGATGTCTGATATGCTTAGCTGAGCATGCCTCAGAAACCTCAGATACACAGATATCGATATGTAAGTATATGGACGTGGGTACATCTCTCTCTATACTAGATCACTTAGCAGTGACTCTTGAGGAAGAAGCCAAATCCTAGAGCTTCCTTTTTTTTTTATTAGCTTTAAGTATAATCATCACAACTAACGTCCTATTCTAATCAAACTGAGTAACATTATTTGTTAGTAAATACTTGGGAACACAGCCCCACCCCACCCCACTGTGCTATGTTTAGTCTAATCCACCGCTAAAAATGTAGCACCCCCTTTTTGATGGTCTTGCAGCATCCACTGTTGCTTGGCTGATTGGTACCAGGATCCAAAAGGAAAATGAGGCCCACCGCAGATTACTAACTAATTTCCTTTCACACCCACCACACACATGCATTTGGGACAGCAGGAAATCATAATTAAAACAAAGTCCTCTGCCACACAGTAAGTTTATTTCTGAAATAAATAAAAAACAGCCTGGCATCTATGCTGGAAAATGAGATGTGCTGTTGCTGTTTTCTTTCTTTCAAATAGCGTGTGTGTGTGTGTGTGTGTGTGTGTGTGTGTGTGTGTGTGTGTATGTATGAGTATACAGAGAGGTTTCAAAAAGTGCATGGAAGATGGAGTGTAAAGATAATGGAATGTTCTGTGAACAAGTCCCCCTTGTACCAACCAAAGTGCCTGCTTCTGTTCCTCTGGTTTCTTTACATCTCTCTTCTTTTAAACCAACTTTTATTACTCATAAAAGTACAGGCCTGTGGCACTGATTAAAGCCAGGGCGGAGGAAATGCACACAGTCCTTCTTTAAGCATTTAGCTCTATACATTTCTCTAGACCTGCCTTTTTTCCCTGTTACGCCCTTAGGGATCCAAATCCATTAAGATTTTCGTGGTTTATGTTTAAGGTTCACAGAAAAAGCCCCATTGAACTCTTGCTGGGAAAACTAGGTAGGTTTGGGGATCGTGATAATATATGAACCCTGCTTTCCCCTTCTTTAGTTACTAAACTTGCTATCTTTAGGTGGGAAATTGTTTCAGGCATGCTTCTATTTGATTTTTACTTCAGGACTTGAGCTCACATACTATTTCAGGTTGCACATACACCAGAGCTTGGATAAGAATGCTGTCTGTAGTTCCCAGCAAATCGGTCTGTTTGACATACGGAGACATCCTTAGAAGAACATTTTCAGATCTCTGCTTCCTTTGCTACTGTGCAGGCCCACTGATGCTGAGCCATTGGGAAGTTCCCACAGAAACATGCTGGGGAAAGATGCCAGGGCTTAGCTGACCGTCTGTCAGCATGGATGAAAAAACGGATGTACTTGCCAATGAACGAATATTGTCTTAGACTGAATTAATAGAGGCATCTTTTCTTATACATGAGAAGTGACCCTTCAGGGCTACCCAGATTTCTACATTTTTCTCATTAGAAAATTAGTAGAAGATTGTATGTCATGCCCAGAACTTTAAAAGAAATGGAGACAAAGCAGAGTGCATTCAAAAGAGATTGATCAGAATGTGGAATGTATTGAAAGCCAAAGCACCCAATGACTAGTTGAAAAAACAGGCAATGGTTCATTTCCACAAGACAAGACTCAGGGGCAATATAAAAAAATCTATAGACATTCAAAACTCTCTTGTTTGGACTTGATCCTAGTGGGTAATAAACTCAAAGTACTTGCTTGAACTTTCTTGATCTCTGCTGGGTAAAAGAATAACTATAAATGAATACTAAAATGGGTCATCCTTAAAAAAAGGTGTTTAAGTGGAATTTGGACCCACTTTTTGGTAGAGGCAGATGATTAGCTGCGTTATATGATTATTAGGGTTCTTTCTGACCAGAAGTTTATGGCTTAATAATAGTTTGATAACCAACCTTCATAAAGTATCAACTTTCCAATATTAAAGGTTGTTTCTTTGTCGCTGTGGCGAGGTATGATGGACAGTTACTCATCAGACATAAGACTTGGACTCTCGGCTATTTGCACAGAGAAGCGTCAAGTCAGTTGTGGTTTGGCCACTGATGGCTAAGCGGCCTGAAATCTAACCCTAATTACTGCTAGGTTCTGCTTATGCTAACCTTTCATTTAGTATTTAATGTGCAGCTGCACATGATTTTAGCATATCATGTAGGATTCTGCCTAGTGGGATTACCTACTTAGAGTTCTGACAGAAGGTTAGAGCATCTTGCTTACAGTTCCTGGGATATAAAAATGACCTTTCTCGAAGCTCTGGCCAAATGTAAGCCTCAATAAATAATATTTTGAAAAGCAAATCTACCCTAAGTTTTGCAATAACATAGAAGACCCCAATTTGGGCCTCACGAGGTTGGTTGTGCCAATTTCATTGTGCGTAAATCAAAGAGCCTGACGGATTCTCATCTCTTTTTTAATTTAAAGAATCCTAATCAATGTTTGGCACTGTGACTGTGGTGCCTTTAGCCCTGACGTGAGCAACACCTCTTCCATAGTACTCTCCTTTTGAAGACTCCTTTCCCAGTCAGTCATATTGAGCTCAGAAGCCTAAGTGTGTGGTGACAACTCACTCAAGTCATCTGCATGCACCTCTCAGGGCTGCTCATGCCCCTCATGCCCATTTGCTCTGGTTCTTGCTTGAAGTTCCATTGCTTTGCATCTGGCTGAGCAAGAGGAAGTGCTGTAAGCATTTCCATCACTGTGTGGTGCTGCGAGAGCTTTTAGAAAGAAAACAGGTTCATGTCAAAAGTGTCAATGGACCCCAGGCTTGTGTTATTGTCGCCAAAGGTGTTTGACACTCACGTGTAAGCATTTCCTCTTGGACCCGTGCCTGACCTTTCATGTTTATGTTTTCACAGCATCCTGTATACTGTGTGAATGTTGTTGGGACCCAGAATGCTCATAACCTCATCACTGTCTCTACCGATGGCAAAATGTGCTCCTGGAGCCTGGACATGCTCTCCACTCCCCAGGTGGGTTTGTTTCCCCGTCCATCGGGCGCATCCTGATTACAAGAAATACCTGCCTGCTGGCACGTAGTTCCTAAAAGCCGCACATCCTATGGGAGCTAAAACCAGTGGATGCACTTGAAAGAGTGGGGCCTTCTTTCAGCAGTCGCCTCTGGAAGCCAAAACCCATTTCCTTTACCACAAATCATGTAATTAGTGTAATGCGTTAATGCTTAGGTCAGTTTCAAGTGAAAATGAAATAATCCATTTGAAAGCATAGTGATTATGGCAGTTGCCTGTGGTATGAATTGTACTGCTTTGTTAAACAAATGCACACGAGGTTGGGGCTGAGCAGAGCAGTCCCTCACCCATCCTTGCCCTGGGGGAAAGGTACCTGGGCCAAGGAGACATCCAGGCCGGGCTTGCATCTGTAGCCGGGACAGCAGGCGGCGGTGTGCGTGAAGCCCTGGTCAAACCATCGGGTCTTCCCACTAGTCGGTTCCTGCCACTCCTCCCTCAACAAATGAGAAGTCAAAAATGAAAAAGTTCCCAAGTTTCCAAACCACGACTGATTACAGTAATTGAAATCAAACAAAGGGGTAGACATGGAGGAAACCTTTGGAGAGGCATCTTAAATCCCAACCACATTACACGTGTGTACCCGTATGCACACAGAGACCAGCACACACACACACGGGTACACAGTTTTCCCCAGTTCTTTTGGGGGCAGGGACGGGAGAGGACGCGGACCTCCAACTGCGGCTGTGGCCTTGGGAAAAACAGAGTCATTTTAAAGAGCATTGCAAAAGAAACGTTAAAACGTTTTAATTTTGCCTGCCTATTCCTTTTCCTCGATGAATGACATATTTTCACAGTTTTAGGAGACATTACAGCTTCCAAACACATTAGGAAACATGTAAACTATAAAAAACATCTTTCTTAAGCCTTCACAGAAGGATTCTTAACTGAAGAGAGAGAGAGAGAGAGCAGTAACCAATAAGCTGCTGACAATTTACATTTCTCGGTTGTTAACAATGGAATATTGCCACACTTGTGTTCTCGGTGAGGGTGTCTATAGCGGCTCGGAGGCCCGTTCCCCAGTTCTCCACGTGCTCTTTCGCACACGGCGGCGCAAACGGGGCATTCTCATCACGCTCCTCCATCCGTCTGTCCGTCCGGCTGCTCCTCACAGGCCCTGGCTGTGCTGGTCTTTACCATGGGCCAGGCCCAGGGGTGGCTGGGGGTCTTTTATGGCCTTGTCCACATTCTCAGCAATGTGTTGCTTCCTTTTAAAAGCCTGGGGATGATAAACAGACCTAAGAGAGAGCCCTCTATGTACCGATGTTTAATTGCCCATTCTGCTGACTAAACATGCATTTATTTAGGTTAAAACCAGTCCCACAGGAGCTACCGGCACATTTTTATGAGCCTTTTCCATGCCCACAGATGCCCGTTACGAACGGAGTTAGAGAGCCCCATGGCATGGCTTCTGTCGAGGGCAGAGAGGAGGAGGGGCATCTGGCAGTTGCCCTGGGCCCCTTTTCCCAAGAGGGAGAGCAAAAGACTTTCCAAAACACGGCAGAGAATTTAAAGCAGGCACCCAAACAGATGCCTGTACACCAGTCTCCACTGCCACATGATTGCCAATCTGCAGACAGATGGGTGAACAAGATGTTATATATATATAAATAAAATAGGATTTTATTCAGTCATAAGCCCTGATACCTGCTGCAACATGGATAAACCTTGAAAACATCATGTTGTGTGAAATCTCAAACACAAAAAGGCAAGTTATTTGCACTAGAATACTCAAACCCATAGAGAAACCAAGCACCTCAGTGATTACTGGGGGTTCAGGGAATAGGGGAATTATTGCTTAAGGGCATTATAATTTTATTATAATTTTGTTTGGGGTGATGAGAAACTTGTTGGAACTAGAGCGTGGAGCTGTTTGTAGCACATGGTAAATGTAATTGGTATTTTTGACTTGTACGCATACTCAAAATCAAGTAAAACTCACTGCTATTAAGTCCGTTCTGATTCATAGAACTGTTTGCATAAGGGTGATTGACGTGGTGACCTTTTTGTTGGATGTTTTACTGCAATGAAATTTAAGAGATACGATGTAGGCATACTTTCAGTGATGGAGACTAGTGCATGTCCCAGTTTCCTATGCTCTATTGTCATCCCAGCCCTTTCTTTAGTGCTGACACTGATATGGTCACTACTTGGCGTCTGACTTGCTGCCAACAGCCTGTCACGTGACTGACCATGTTGTCTGTACTGCAAGGGGCTTTCAATTTATTGACTTTTCGGCTAGAGGACTGGCTTAATTATTTGTACAAGAAAGGCTGAACTATAATCATATGGTATCCCAGAATGATATCTTTAATTATTTTAGATGCCCAAGATAGGCCATTTTATCTAAGTAGCCAAAAATGCTCAAAGTCATTAGTCATGCTTAAATACTCTTTAACCTAATACAGCGGTATGCCTTTGAAAACATACCCGAGTTCCCAATGTAAGAACTGATTTCATAGTAAACACCCTCATTCTAAATTAAAGACATGTTTAAGCACAGCTCTTCGCAGGTTCATCGGCCATACTGCCAATGACTGCCCTTCGTGAAACTGGGGCCCAGTTGACATCTGTCCTCTATGATCTGAGTGGCAACTTTCTGGTTTTAGTCCACAGAGGACCCACTGCTGCTTTGAGAAATGTGCTTACTACATCTGATATTAAAACATGTGCATTCTCATGAACGATTGGTTTGGAAAATGTTTGTAAATACAGGGGTATTGTGTGTTTTATTAAAGCCTGGGGCTGACAAGTGTAACCATTACAGCATTATCTTTAGTTTCTGCACCATTAGTTTCAAAATTCTCACCTGTCATCTCGGCCCGACTGACGAAGCAGCAGCACACGCTGATGAAATCCAGCCGGCCTGAAACCAGAGATACACAGAAGCATGAATGTCAGGGCAGTAACGCGTGGTTGCTGGCACAGCCGGGGTCTTTTGTAACGCTGTGTGAAAAGCAAACAGACGATTTGGCCAAATGAGTTTTCCATGCTATCTTTGGCATGGCAAGGAGTTGACAGATGGAAATGTAACCAGGTCGTGTTTTGGTAGGAGAGCATGGAGCTGGTGTACAATAAGTCCAAGCCTGTGGCTGTTACCGGAATGGCTTTCCCAACAGGAGATGTCAATAACTTCGTGGTGGGCAGCGAGGAGGGCACAGTCTACACGGCTTGTCGTCATGGAAGGTGATGTTCTGTTTTCTTACTTTTGACATGTTGCTTGTTTGGGGACGTCTGTTATCACTTTCTGCAGAGTAACCACCTTTCGTTCTGAGAAGGGCATTTCGGAGGAAATGCAAAGCCCAGCTTGAGTCTTCCTTGCCTGAAGCATGCCTCTGCCTGGCACGTTTTTATTTCATCTCTCCTTTCCAGTTACCATCGGGTCAGCTTCGACTCCTGGCATCCCATGGTGTCAGTAGAGAGAGCTGAGCCCCAACAGGTTTTCAGTTCCTTCCTTTTTCCACCAGTAGATCACAAGGGCTTTCAGCTGAGGCACCTCTGGGAACTTAAAATGGTATTAGCAGCCAAGTAATTGACCATTTCTACCACCGAGCTCACTCTTAGCATTGGAAACGCCAACTCAAGGGGACCCTGTAGAAGACAGACTGGAAGCACCTTGTGGTTCTTTCTCTCTCTCTGCCATTGAGTTGGTGCTGACTCATAGAGACCCTATAGGACAGGGTAGAACTGCCCTTGTGAGTTTCCAGAAACCATAACTGTTTAGGGCAGTGGAAAGCCTTTTATCTCTACAAGGAGTAACTGGTCATTTCAGATGACACACCTTGCGGGTCACAGCCCAACATGTAACCACTGTGCTACCAGGGCGCCTTTTACCCCTTTAAGCAGAGACTCATCTTTCTCCCATCAAGCACTTGTTGGGTTCAAACTGCTGGCTTTGTGGGTAGCAACCCAACTTGTAGCCTCCTCTGGTTACCCATTTGCAAATCTTTGATGGTTCACATTGCCTCCAGGAAAACTTTCCAAGCTTCTCAGCACATTGCCGACCCTGATTCTCTGGCCTCTCTCAACCTCCTCTCCTTCGGGCTCCAGCACATACCCATCAGGGATAGCAGTCCCCAGACATTGCTTATCCAGCCTCATCTCTCTCTTTCCTCTCACAAGCTAGCCTTTCTGCCGTGTAGGTTCGCATCCTCCTGGCACAGAGGCTCTGCACTTGAAGGCCTTTCCTGATCTCTGGGGATGGGAGAGGAGACAAAGACACAACTTTCTTCTTTATGGCCACATCGAAGGTTCACTCCTCCTAATCATTCAAAGCAGATTCGTGAAGAGCCTGCCTAGATCCTTGAGGTTATGACAGGAGAGGGTGGAGGAAAATGAGATGCTAATAATAATGGCTACAAGAATGGAGGAAATGATCTAAAATTTGACTGTTGTGATGATCACACAACTCTTTCTTAATATATTGAAATCATTAAATTGCATCATAAAGGATTATAAAAAGAACCTGTCAGGTGTTAGACACCATCGGAAGGATCTAGAAAGCAGCAAGACAGACATGAATGAGATGAAAATTAAAAGCTCCACGCCCCGGTCTAGTTGAAGGGGAGTCCCGGAAGAGTAGTGGCTACTAGAGGAGGAAGGACAGGGCTTTCTGTCCCCTTTAAAAAAAAATTAAAAAAAGCAGAGTCTTGGAAGCTTGCAGCGGCAGTTCTGCCTTATCCTATGGGGTCATTATGAACTGGCATCAGCTGGCTGACAGTGAGCTGGGGTTTTGGTTTAATTCCAGTTGGGGAAACTCAGTGGCATAGTGATTATACATTGGGCTGCTAACTACAAACAACAAAGTCAGCAGTTCAAGACTAGCAGCAGCTTTGTGGGAGAAAGATGAGGCTTTCTACTCATGGAGAGTTACAGACTAGAGAACCCAGCCTAACACAGGCACCATCGTTTAAATGAGGAACAGAATAGCCATGCCATCTGGTAGCTGGATATGAACTGAGGTGGCAAGATGTGGATGAATTACATGAATGCCAAACGGACAAGTGAACACTGTGTTTTCTAAAGCTAAATGGAAGTTTACAACTCAGGAGAATAAGTATGCATTTGGGAGTGAACTGTGTTTCCTAGAAATATATATTAACTTGACTAAGTGCTGATATTAAGTGGTTTGGATGTTACGTATTGATATAAATTTGTTAGTTTTATAATCATACAATCATCCCTCTGGTGTGATCTGATATGAGCAGTCAGTCAGTTGTATAAGGATTAGAATGGGTTACAACACCCTTCATCAGGTCACAGGCCTGATTGGATGAAAGGGGAGTTCCCCTGCAGTGTGGTCTGCTTCACTTTTGATTTATTTTATAATGGTGAGAAGAAAGTAGAAAAGGAGGAATCCTCCTGTTATCAAGAAAGAAAAAACAGAAATGGAGTTTGCCCTTTAGACCTGGGGTCCTTGTACCAAGAAGCTCCTAGATCAAAGGGAAGTTGATCGACATAGACCATCCCCTAGAACCAACATACAGATAAAGACACACACACACACACCCCTGATTTGGTGATCTGAACCCACATGGGATTGCAGCCTTGGGCTCCCACATAGAATCACTATGAGTTGGAATCGACTCGATAGCATTGAGCTTGGGTTTGGGGTTATTCTAGTTGGGGATGAATGATAATAAATGAATGAAAAAAAAAATAAAATAAAATAATGAATGAAACAAGTAAATATTTAGTTTAAATGACGGTGCATGCTGTGGAGAAAACTGAAGTAGGAGAAGGCAGACAGGACTGTGTAGGCTCAGTTAGGTTTGCTACTTTCTAATTTTTGAAGTGGATGTTTCTGTCATTTGTCTCATTAAATTATTTTCACTTTGTCTTTCATTCCATGTCCAGCAGTGTCTGGCATATAAGTGAAGAGCAAAAATATGCATTTAGGAAATACAGAAACGACTATATCCACATAATACAGAGACCTGTCTTAAGGCCCCTCTGCCTAGTCAGGGGAATTGGAGCAGTATGAGACGTATGAGGGAGCTCTAAAAAGTTTGTGGGAAAAATGGAATGAAAAGATAATGCAACTTTTCCACAAACTTTTTAAAACCCCTTCATCTAAGCCACCATGCAGTTTCCAGGTGATACAAGCTCTTGAGTTGCTTGAGAGATTAGCAAGTGGCCTCAGCAAACAGAGCCAGTCATTTGCAAGAGATCATGAAATGGCAAAGCCAGAGGCTACAGGTGGCTTCAGTCTTCGGAAAGATTCTCTGTGCTTAGCCTGTGGAAGGTCTCTTTCACCTCAGTAGCTCAGGTGCACCTGGTATTTTGTGCCTTTCTTCCACTTATCCCAGACAATGGACTAGTCTCAGTCAGGAACCACAACTTATTCCAAGTTCATAGCCCTGTGTCTCACAGGTCCATGCCCAAATACTCCGTCTTCATAAAAACTCACTAAAACCACACACAAGCGTTCTCAAACCATAAAAAAGATTGATAATATTGTTTGTTCATCCAAATACTTGCTGCATACCCACTTTGAGGAATTTGCTGAACACCCACATCGCTAGATGCTGTGAGGCATCTGAGCGTCATTCAGGATGTCTGCTGCCATCAAAAAGTTGATGGTGTAATTCCATGTGATCAGAAGTCAAGGAGGGATTACAATTAATCAGAGCCTAAATTGTGAGCACCCAGAGTGCAGAAGTCAATGGATGGCAATGAGAGTTCCAGATTTCTTTGTGAAACCACGTAAGAAATAAGCCCCCAGAGAACTTCCCGATCTGAAATTGAGGGACGGGAGGAAAGTGGTCACTAAGCAGAGTGCTAGGGATAGAGGAGTGTAGAAGGTCAAAGGCAGAAATCTGACCTGAACGGTTAAAACTTTGTCAGTAGATCCCCCTATGATACAGGCAGGACCTCATATGGTTTCCAAGATGTTCCATATTTTGGGTTTGTATTGTTTTGGGTTTGCATTGTTTTGATTTTTGTTTGTTCATATCAGGGTGTATCTCAGAGGTGTTATGTCATTGGAGGTCACCCTCTTGTAGTTGTGAACACCAGGATTGAGGCACTATCAGGACAGAACGTAGAATCAGGGTTTCCGGGAGACAGGCGTACAGGGATACAGTGGTGTTGAGGGGGCAAAAAGGAGAGAGTGTTAAGGAGTCTATGTAGAAAAAGAATTTTGGAAACTGATTGTGGTAGCAATTATACAGTTCTACTTGGCATGACTGAACTATGGAATTATATGATATGTTCATTACATCCAAGTTCATAATAAATTTTTTAAAAAAGAAATTGATGGTAGCTGAGAAGGTAAATGTACAGAGATTCGTAGGGCCGGTAGAAGGTTATAATTGGTACGAGGAACATGCAGAGGGCATAATGGGAAAACATGAAGTCACAGGTTTATCTCCATATTCACTAGACGCAGCAGGGCAGAGGTTTAAGTAAGTGAATCCAGGGGACTGCCTAGGAACTTAATGATCGCTCAAGGCTATAGAGCATGTTCATGGATTTTTCTCTTGGTATTTTTTTGTTGTCAGTTTCTCTAATGTGAATGTCCATCTAGTGCAGCAGTTCTCAACCTGTGGGTCACGACCCCTTTGGGGGTCAAATGATCCTTTCACAGAGGTCGCCCAATTCATAACAGTAGCAAATTACAGTTATGAAGTAACAATGAAAATAATTTTATGGTTTGGGGGTCACTACAATATGAGGAACTGTATTAGAGGGTCACGGCATGACGACGGTTGAGAACCGCTGATCAGGTGCATAAATTGTATGTCTTGTTCTTTACAAGCACAATCAGAATATGCCCTTTGGGTCCAAAAGAAGCGTGTCCTGACAAGTCCCACAGATAACTTGGCGTGGCCTTGATTTTGATTTTGGCATCGGTTCATCCAGCTGAAATATGCAGATCTTAGTAGAGTCATAAAGTAGCACAGATTTGGTCTCTAGCCATTTAAAATGAATTATCAGGCTAGAGGGCAGAGAGTAGAATTTCTTCTTTCCACCTAGCATGGCGAAGGTGCAAATACACTTCCATAAACTCAATGAGGTCCTTCTTTTTGCACCCTGTCAACCCTCTCAGGATACTGTTACGGGAAAGTGGACTCTTGCCAGGGGCCACTTCAAAGACAGTTCCCCGTGTGCGTTAGAATAAATCGCAGTGGTCACATGTAGAACTGCCCCTAGCAGTTGCACTGGGCTTAATTGTTGAGTGGCTTTTATACGGGATATATGCTGTAGCACTTTACACATAATTTCAAATGTTGCTCAGCACATTTGACATTTATTGGGGCTCTGGAAATCCAAATGCTTGAATAACTTAATTCCTCTTTGCTCCTAATGACATAATATTTACACAATCCCAGTGTATTTGTCATATTTATAAATGGATGTACATCATTTTATAAAATATAACATTTTGGGTATAGTTTATAAGATTTTTCTAACTGCATATGACTGCGTATAGACTATTATGTGATGCTCGTGAACTGGAAGCAATCCCAGCTTGGTTAAATAAGTTACTGGTGCCTGTGGGTGCCTTTTAGGGTGTGTATTACTCTCAAATGTGATTTTGTTTTAAGGCATGCGTGTTTCTTGTCCTTTGTTATTTTATTTAACAAATATTTAGCAAGTGACTTATAAGCATGTGGTCACCAAGGTAAGGTGCCTGCCTTTGTGGAATTTATATGTAGTGAATCTGTACCTCTCTCTTCTGTTTTCCATAAAGAGAACAGAACATTTTTCTCATTATTTTGAAGTTGCGCATATTATTTGGTTACAAAGTTACAAAGCTTTCAACAAAAATTGTGTTCTCAGGTATGTCAGCTTAATTTAAGAATTTCATTTAAAAGAATAAAAGACGATTCTGTCAAGGACGTGTGGAGTTTTATAGCCAATAGACTTTCCAAGTCAAGTTAAAATGGAGCATGTACAAAATATCAGAAATAGGATTTATCAATATGGGAGCATCTGAGAACTAGGTGCTTGTGTTTTCCATCAAAATAGCTGCCTCCACGATGACAGGACTTGAGGGATTCTGAAGAAAGATAAAATTTGGTACTAAACGCTGATGATTATTAGTATATCTGACATGGAAATGCAAAATCTCAGCAGGGGCATTTGTCTTAATTATGTAGTGTTGTTATCACAGAAATACTACAAGTGGATGACTTTAGCGAAAAGAAATTCATTCCCTTACAGTTTAAAAGACAAGTCTAAATTGAGGGGGCTCTGCAGAGGGAAAGCCTTCTGTTGGATCTGGAGGAAGGTTTCTGTCTCGTTTCAACATCTGGGGGCCCAGCATGCCTTGGACGTCTCTACGAGCCTTGGCTTCAATCATCTCCAAGGTCTAGGAGGTTCTCAGCACAGGGACCCCAGGTCCAAGGGACATGGTCTGCTCCTGGCTCGTCTTTCTTAGTGTTACTGAGGCCCCTCTTTCTCTGCTGGCTCCTCTGCTTTTACCTCTTACAGGGTGGTGAAGGGTAGTCACTCAGGATATACCCCACCCTGATCCTACCCCATGAACATAACAATCGTAATCTTTCCTTCTTTTCATGACCGAATCCTACCTTGTTTACATCACGGTCAACGCTCCCTGGTGAGACCATAACGAGAGGCATAAAGACTAGGATTTACAATCCATCATTACATGGAGGAGAATAAGATCTCACAGTGGAGGACAACCACATAATACTGGGAAACATTATTTCCCAGTGTTAAACAGCTAGCCAAGTTGACACATACCGTTCAATCCATGACAGGGACAAACTAGAATGAACCAGTTTGAAACCCCGCATTTCTGCTGTTGTTGATTCTTATGAATTATGGAAAAATAATCATGCAGAGATGAGTTTTTGTTTGTTGTTTAAAGCAATCACTGTTTTGCAAGGTCAATGAAATATTACTGAAATTCTGCTCTTCTGTGATCTTTGTGCAGCAAAGCAGGTATTGGTGAAGTCTTCGAAGGTCACCAAGGACCAGTGACGGGAATTAACTGCCACATGGCAGTGGGCCCAATCGACTTTTCACACCTGTTTGTCACATCATCATTTGACTGGACGGTTAAACTGTGGACCACAAAGGTAAGAACACTTGGGTTAAAATACTCAGGTATTAGATGGGGGAAAAGGATGCTTTTCATTCTCTGGAGATGCCTGTAGGCGGTAGCTACACCTGAGTCCTCTTCCAGGTGAGCTGACACTGGGAACTCATACAACCTATTGTTGAATCTGACCTGCCCCAGAGCTGATGTAGGCCTTACTTAGTTTACTTAACTTTAAATATTAAAAAGGTGATACTTGAAAACATTATAATGATGTATTAAATGTTTAAGATCAAATAGTAGTAAAGCTGAAGACCTCTTCCACCAATATTTCACCAACACTAACCTCCTCTCCACAGCTCATTGCCCTGCCTGCTCTCCTAGTCTCCCCAGGGGTAACCTCTGCTATCGTTTTAGTGTTCCTCTTCCAGACCTTCGGAGCATTTGTAGTCATTCGTGTGCGTCTATGGAAATACAAATGATTTTGAAGGTTTCAAGTTGATAAGTGCCACTATAATATTATGTTTTATAAATGCCATTCTGAAGACAGTGAACTTAATTAGAATATAGTTAATGTTGAAATGTAATCATTTTAACATGGCAAATGTTTTGTTATGAGTATGTCTACTCCACAGTAAAATAAGGTTTTACAGAAGGTTATTCTGACCTTGGTTAGAAGCCAAAGGCAAAAGAAAGACCCCATAGAAGGAAGATGTAGTGTCAAAGGTGAGAAGTGACGGTGGTTTATACTAGCAGGATGGGGCTGAGAGTTATAGGTGGATTTGAGAACCACTTAAGAGGGAAAGCCACAGAAATTGGCAGTGGATTTGATATAAGGGAGGTGAGAGAGGGGCTAAGAGGACAGAACCTGGGTGTTTGACTAGGGCCACTGGTAATTGGTAGTCATAGTCCCTGCAGTGGAGAATGCCAGAGAATGGAGTGTCTGGGAAGAAGCTCTGCGCATGTTAATTACAGTGGCTGTGGGTCGTGAACTAGTCCTAGTGGGGCAGTGGTTAAGTATTCAGCGGGTGAATGACAGAAGCACTGCTGAAACCCACCAGCTGCTCCAGGGGAGAAAGACGTGGCAGCTGGCTTCCATGAGCATGACAGCCTTGGGAACCCAGTGGCACAGTTCCACTCTGTCCTCTGGGGTCACTGCGATTCAGAATCAACCTCACAGGAGTGGGTTTTGCTGGGGCACAATTCAAGATCTCCATTAAGCAATTTGAAATATGGGGCAGAAATACAAGAGAGAGCCCTGGGCTGGAGATACTGTCTTTAGTAGTGATCAGAGTAGCAATAATAACTTAAAACGGAGTCAAAGGAGCGGGTTTTCAAAGCAAACCTAAGACATAATCCAGAGGAAAGGGAAATACAAAGGGGGCATGTGTTTCAAAAGGAACGTCCTGAGGGGCAGGAGAAAAATTAGGATTTGATGTGGGATGTCATAGTCATCAATGGAGAAGCCTGGTCGGAGGGCGGAATGGACTTTTAACCATGTGAAAGAATAAACAGCCTCTCCTCAGAGAAAGTAAAATGAGAACTACATTTAAAAGCCTATTTTCGACTATCAGATGGGTAAGACTCCAGATGTTTGACAACATATTCTGTAACAAGGCTGGAGAGCAACCAGTCACTCTCGTGGGTTACTGGTGGAAATGCAAAATGACACAAGACGGTGACTAAAAATAACACGTGTATGTTTCCCACATGGAGGAGTGTAGGCCAGAGATACACCAGCAGAAATAACGAAAACTACTCGGGGAGTGCTGAGTTTCTCTTGGGGTGATGCGCGTGGCGGGGAGTTGATGGTGCTTATGATCGCACAGTCTGGTGAAAGCAATCGCTGTCTCGGAATTAGATCCTTAGATGGCTTAAATGCCAAGTGCTTTAGGACGGGTGTTTTAGAACAATAGCAGCGCAGGTAAAAGAATAAGAAAAGTCTCAGCACAGGATATTTGTTCTGAGACTGCCGGACCAGTGGAAGACTGGAAGGAATGCAAAGACCCATCACTGGGCACTGGGCAAGTAAAATAGGCCACCTCCACCCCAACACATACTCGCCAGATGTAGAGAGAATGGAGAAGGCTTCCACATATGCTTATGAATGATCGATGGGACGTGTCTAATGAGCAAAGGTCACTGCCATAGAGCCGACAGGACAGGATAGAATTGCCCCTGGGGGTGTCGAGGTTGTAAATCTTTACAGAGTAGAAGGCTTCATCTTCCTCCCACTGACCTTGAGGTTAGCAGCCTACACATAACCCCTGAGGTCACCGTGGCTCCTTTAAGCAAGGTAAAGAAGACCATACATAGTATACTGTCATTCTTTAGCATGAACGTATATATTTTTACAAGTTGGAAGGATAGCCATACACATACACCAAGATCACACAGAGGAGAAAGGAGAATTAGATATAAAAGCCAAATTTATTTGAGTACACCTTGTTTGAACATCTGATTTGGGAGCCATGTCTATATATACTTTATACATTTATGACATAAAGCAAAATAAAGCATACAATAAAAATTTAAGTAACATGAAATGAATCATTTTTATTGTGACTCATGGCAAAACCTCACATAGGAATGAGTTTAAATGCCTTTAGACTATTGTATTTTGGCTAAAGAGATATATTCTTATGAGAAAAAAACTACTAGAAAAGAATAACCTTAAGCAGCTTCTAGTACTCATATTGCTGGCATCCAGATTGTTATTATTATTCTGAGACTATTGTATATGTATCTCTATATGAATGACTTGATTGATTATGCGGGTGTCATTGAGAACTGAGATCATGAGTGTGTTAGACCAGGTTGAGAAGAGAAACAAATCCAAGGACACTCGTGTGTGTGTGTGTGTGTGTGTGTGTGTGTGTGTGTGTGTGTATGAGAGAGCTTTATCTCAAAGAGCAGGAAGGTGAAGCAGAGAGAGTGTGGCCTACATCCAGAGACAAAGAAAGTTCCCAGAATCCTCATGAGAAACCACGCCCACAATGAGGCATCATCAGGCTGTGACCTGATTGACAGGCTAGACTCCACCCCTTCACTCTTAATATCCTCAGGTTGACACAAGATTATGTAACTACCACAATGAGCTCAGTTGAAAGGGGATTCGGATGTGAGAAATAAAATCCCTGTAGCAATTCTAAATATGAATGGAAAGAACTCACAATGTATGTTATCATTAAATTTAAAAGAGTACTTATTCACAGTTCTATCTACCAGAAAGAATTACCTAGTCAGTAGCCATAACCCCTCTGGTACCCAGACTGTGGTGTCTGGAAAAGCAGGGATCCCAGAGAAGTGACTGATTGTAGGTCTGGGGCGTGACATGTAAAACATACCTCTGAAACATCCCATCACCTTGGAAAGCAAGGAAGCTACCAGCACTGTGAGATTCTTATCAAGGGACTCGGAGACCAGCCTGAATACGCTTCTGTTGGCTAAAATCAGCGACTGTTCATCATAAGCAGCTACCATCGTCATATCCCATCAAGCCGGTGCCGAAGCTGCTGTCAAAAATATCAATTTATCTTGTTGAAGGGCTTCTTTTTTGCATGCCTTCTACTAAGCATGATGTGTTCTCCAAGGATTGTTCCCTCATCAAGACCTAATAACATGCCAAAAGTGAGCGAGACGAAGTCTTGACATCTTTGTTTCTAAGGAGCATTCGACCCGTGCTTCTTACAAGATCATTTTTTTCATCCGTCTGGTAGTCAATGATCAATTCAATGTATGCCACCAACATGATCAACAATAAGCACACGAATCGAGTCTTCTTGATTCTTCCGGCTCCGCTGTCCAGCTTTCCCGTGCACGTGAGGCTAAGGTGCACCTGAGACTTCCAAGTGCAACTTTGCCCTTCACACTTGAAAAGGTTGTTTGCAGCAGATTTGCTCGATGCCGTATGCCATTTGATTCCTTTCCTTCTGCTTGTGGGTATTGGTTGTGGAGTCTAGTAAAATGAGATCCTTAACAACTGCAGGTTTTCCTCTGGTCTTATCGGTCCAGTTGTGCAGATTTTAAAAAATTATATATCGAAATGTAATCCATACAAAAGATTATAGTCCTTGTTCTTCATCATTAAGTGCTTCAAATACTCTTCACTTTAAGCAAACAAATCGATGTCATCTGCATATTCGAGGCCTACCTAACCATCACCATTCTGGCACAGTCTGACCCTGTAAGACATCGTGTAACTGCCTGATTTGGTTTCCGGGGCTGTAAATCTTTAAGGGAGCAGAAAGCTTTATTTTTCTTTCACAGAGCAACTGATAGATTTGAACTGCTGATCATATAGTTAGAAGCCCAGATCAGAACCCACTTTGCCACAAGACTCCCAACAAATGCATGTAAACTCACTACCATCAAGTCAATTCTGACTCACGGCGACCCTAGCTGTGCATATAGCACAGTGTTAATGATTCCTCCTCCAGTGCCAATACCATGTTCTTCCCGTATTCCAACTTCTCAGGTCACTTGCTCAGCATAAAGACTGGATAAGTCATGGCAAAAGGACACAACCCTGACTCACACGTCATGATTTTAAACCAAGCATTACCCTTTTGTTCTGTCTAAATAGTTGCCTCTTGGGCTATGTACAGGCTCTACCTGAGCACTATTAAGTGTTCTGTAATTCTCGTTCTTCACAATGTTATGTATGATTTGTTAGATCATCAATAAAGGTAATAAATTCATAATGGTCCTTAAAAAACAACAAAATTCCTCAATGATCTTTTTTAAAGGTTACTCGAAAACCAACCCATTATTTTTAAAATGAAAAAATACAGGAAAGAATAAAACATTCATTCTGTCTTTTCTATATGATTTGTACTTCAGAGTTACTAAACAGTTGAGGAGGGCAATGTTTCTTTCCAGTGTTTAGGCTAATATGCCCACTCTCCCAGCCATCAAGCTGATGCTAACTCACAGGACAGAGTAGAACTTCTTCATGGAGCTTCTGAGCCTGTCAACCTTGACACCAGTGGATGGTCTCATCTTCCTCCCTTGGAGGGAGTAGGCGGTTTAAGCTATCAACCTCAATAGATTGATCACCCAGTCAAGCTTAAGCCCAGTGCTAAGCAGGACTCCTGAGCTAATATAGGAAGAATAAATAATGGAATTTTCATTACTATTTTACAAACCCCAATGATCTAGCCAATGACTTTCAATCACTGATAACCTCATAAAGGTAGAAACAACCTCTTTATGAAAGTGCACAATGCCACCAATGAACTAGCCTGCCCTAAAAATTGGAATTTAAAAAATTAAAAATCCTCCAAATCAAAAATCCTCCGAATCTTTGAATCAGAGTAATGGTAAGAAAAGAGGTCAAATGTCAACTATCACAATGAAATGCTGTCCACAAAACAGAGGCTGTGAGCAATTGAGTAGGACAATCGACATCACTTCTGCAACAAAGCAATCTTTTTCCAAAGATAACGAGAGAAACTATAATTTAAACAAAAAAAAATCTTGAGATATTTCAACCAATCTCAAAGTATAGATCTTATGTATGTTCTTATTCAAACAAATAACTCATGAAAAGACTTTTGACTTTCGGAGAATTTGAATACTGGCTACATATTTCATGATACTTATGAATTACTGATTTTCAGTTGTGCTAATTACTTGTAATCATCGAAAAGAGGAAACTCTTGGTGAGATAGATTGATATGATGGCTGCAACAATGGGCCCGAGCGTAGGAAGGATTATGAGGATGGCAGTGTTCCTTTCTATACTGTATAGATTTGTGCTGGAAATATATTTGAAATCCCAGATCAACCTATGACCCTGTGGTGAGGCACTAGCAACATGATTACCCTCGAAATTCTTGACAACATGGTCTTCTGAGCTGAATCTGAACAACCATAAGACTTCCAGCCTGTCTGACCACGAGGTGTAGAAGGGACCAGTTATCAGACATCTAAGAACAAAAAATCATATCATTGGGTGCTCACCTTCCTGATACGATCACTGAAGACAAACGCGCATAAGCAAATGTGATGAAGAAAGCTGAGGGTGCCCGGCTATCAAAAGATATAGCATCTGCGGTCTTAAAGGCTTGAAGATAAACAAGCGGCTATCTAGCTCAGAAACAACAAAGCCCACATGGAAGAAGTACACCAGCCTGTGCGATCACGAGCTGTCGAAGGGATCAGGTATCAAGCATCAAAGAACAAAAAAACATATCATTGTAAATGAGGGTGAGTGCAGAGTGGAGACTCAAAGCCCATCGGTAGGCAACTGGACACCCCCTTACTGAAGGGGAGGAGATGAGCCAGTCAGGGTACAGGATAGCAATGATGAAACATATAACTTTCCTCTAGTTCTTACATGCTTCCTCACCCATACTATCATGATCCCAATTCTACCTTACAAATCTGGCTAGACCAGAGGATGTACATTGGTACAGATAGCAACTGGAAACACAGGGAATCCAGGACAGATGACTCCTTCAGGACCAGTGGTGAGAGTGGCAATGCCTGGAGGGTGGAGGGAATGTGGGATGGAAAGGGGGAACCAATTACAAGAACCTACATATAGCTGCCTCCCTGGGGGATGGACAGCAGAGAAGAGGGTGGGGGAAGTCATCAGACAGTGTAACATATGACAAAATAATAATAATTTATGAATTATGAAGGGTTCATGAGGGAGGGGGGGAGGGAAAATCAGGAGCCGATATTAAGGGCTCAAGTAGAATGCAAATGTTTTGAGAATGATGATGGCAACAAATGTACATATGTGCTTGACACAAAGGATGGATGTATGGATTGTGATAAGAATTGTACGAGCCCCCAATAAAATGATTTAAAAAAAAAAAAAGATTTCAAGGAAGGGGTAGCAAAGAATCATGGAATTGCTAATCACTTCTGCAGGAGTTTGACTGCAAGCAACTTTTTAATCTTAACTAAAACGTCAAAATGAAACATAAATGTTATCTTTAAAGTCCTGGCCTTGGGGCTTGGGCTTTTCTTTATTTGGTGTTTTATTTATTTATTGACAATAAAAATTGTAGCGAGGAATAGAGCCAGGAAAGACAATAACGGTTACCTTAGTCACCTTTGATTTTAAAGGCAGTGGACTCATTTAGCATTCAAAGATGGGGAAGGTCATGAGATCGTCTCACTTGGTAGTTAGTTAGGGATACCTTAATGCTTAGGAGTGCACATTAAATGGCACGAAGAAGAATCCTCCAAATTGTAGAAAGAGTTGATGCCAAGAAACAAGACTTTGAACTAGTCAGAAATCAAAGAGGAACATCAAAACTCAAACCAAATTCACTGCCATCGAGTCGATTAGGATTCATAGTGATCCTACAGGACCCTCTAGGAGTTTCAGAGAATGTAACTCTTTAAAGGAGTAGAAAGCTCCATCTTTTCCCCACAGAGTGGCTGGTGGTTTTGAACAGCTGACCTTGCAGTTAGCACCTAACATGTAATTCACTATGCCACTAGGGTTCCTTCCAATGAGAAAGGAAACTTCACTAGAGTGCTTTATTCTTAGAGACAAGTCACGTTCAAAAGGAAGAGTAAAATGGGAAACCAAACAACAGGGAAGTTGAGCCACACAGATGTGTGTTCTGTACACTGTACTGACCAAGGATTCATATATCTAACACCAAGGTAAAATATTAGGAAAGAAAATGATAATGGCAACAAATGTACACTTGTGCTTGACACAGTGGATGGATGTATGAATTGTGGTAAGAGTTGTATGAGCCCCCGATAAAATGATTTTTTTTAAAAGAGCTATACAAACATTTTGATGATATAATTATTAAACTTGGATGAATAAACACAACAAAGGAAGGAAGGAAGGAAGGAAGGAAGGAAGGAAGGAAGGAAGGAAGGGAGGGAGGGAGGGAGGGAGGGAGGCAGAAAGAAAAAAATCTGTATTCCCAGAGAGGATATTATGCTCAAATTAGCCCAGAAGAGAAACGAATCTAATCTTGCAGCTTGTAGCAAAGTCCATATTTCTTCACTTATCATGATTGCTGGAGAGCAAATAATACTTCATATACTTTTTGAAAGAGAGAATCTATCATTTTAAATATCAGAACTGAAAAACAGAATTTCTCTACATGGGATTTTAGAAATAAGACAGTTAAATGAATATATATATATGAAGAGATTGCAATCATTTTAAATTCTCTTTGTCATTTGAAAATTAACATTCCCATTGACTTTATAGGTACTACTATTTAAATTTTCCACGAAGAATGGGGAGGTTGATTTTTTTTTTTAATTGGGAAAAACTAAAGGAATACACAGAACTGTGTGTTTTGTGTTTGGATTTTAAACTGACCCCAAAAGACTGATTTGGATTATGAATATGTCAAAAGACATATTTGGTTCATATAACCTCATTGATTATAGGCAGAAAACTAACTGACCTAATGGTATTATAAAATCGTGATTTTGGGGGTGTTTTTTTTTAAGAGCTTTTTCTGGTTTCATAGTTAAGTGGACTTAATAAGAGAAAATAAATACCTGCTTAAAAAAAAGAGCTCTTTCTGTTTTCATAGTTAAGTGGGTTTAATAAGAGAAAATAAATACCTGCACATTGGTGACAGAGGCAAATTTCTTTTATTGTAAAAAAAAAAACCCAAAAAACTTAGGACAATGTAATCAAGGACATAAATGGTCTGTCATTTTTAATTACCATAAACATTCACCTGTAGTTGATGGTGAGTCAGTTTTGTTCATCATAATCATTATGAATATTTTTTAACTCCATGCAGGATACTATATAAAAGAAAGTGAAAATACAAAAGAAGTAACTGGCTCTTGCTTCAGTGAAAAAAGTTAAAACGTAACAGTATATAAAAGGGGGTTCTGTTATAATTGCTTACTAAATAGATCATAAACGGGAGATTCTAAATGAATAGTCAAGCAGACAACCCATCAGATCCAAATGGAGGGAAGGAAACATGAGAGGTCTAGAGGGTAGGTCCTGTCCCTCTTCACATAGACGTATGGAGATCATCCCGGATGAGTTCTCTTTAGCCTCAAGCAGCCCTGCTGCTGCCGTGGGCACACACACGCTGGGCTGCTAATGACAAGGTGGCAGCTCAAACCCGCCAGCCCTTCCACAGGAGAAGAATGGTGCTAGCTACTCTTGTAAAGCGTTACAGTCTTGGAAACTCGCAGGGGCACTTATACCCAGTCCTATCATCAGCACCAAGTCAATGGCAATGAATTTGGGTTTTGTTTTGTTTTGGGTCTTTCTTTCTGTAGATACAGGCACTCAACATGCTCCAGATTACAAATGTCCAATTTACATGCATCTCAATTTTCATGCAACCCAAGATTATGAGCCAACCCCTATAAAATGTCCAAACGCCACCTCTGGATCATTAAATGAACTCACACCAGGGATTTATCTCGGAGCTCTAATTCACTCCCCACAGGTTGCAGTCCTTGGTAAAACTGATCAGGTGGGAGAAAGGAAAGATGGTAAGGACCATTTCCTGAGTAGCAGGTCTTACATAGACAAGCGAACAAAGACAAGAACTCAGGGAGGCAGCTAGTCCATCCGAGGGGAAGTCAATTCCAGCGCTGGCTACTCTCACCTTACTCTGCAGTGTCCGAGCGAGGTCCGGCCCCTCGTGTCGAAGCTCTGCATGTGGTGGTACTTGAGCAGCAGGACCCGGATCATGCAGATCAACCCCCATGTGAAATGGCTAGAAGACCCCGGAGCACAGCAGTAGGTCCACTAGCCTCTGCCCTTGCCCCTCTGCCAACACCACCAGCGTCTCCAAACTCTTATCCACGCCACCTGTGTCCTCCCAACCCAAAGTGAATCCCAGGATTTTGATGACAAACATCTTACTTTTGGTGCATCAAGACCGATGTTATTTTTTCATTACAAACGCACTATATCAAATTACTTCCACTCGTAGCCATCTATAGGCCAGACTAGAACTGCTCCGGTGGATTTCCAAGACTAGCTCTTGATGGGAGCACCACCCGGGTCTTTCTCCCGAAGAGCTGCTGGCACTTTCTAACTGCCGGCCAGCTCGTAACCCACTAAGCCATCAGGGGTCCGGATATTATTATTATTACTGCATAATTATGTTAAAGATATTTTAATGTATCTGAAAACATTTCTTTATTTTTCCTTAATGCATAGAAAGGCACACCATAAGCTAAAGCAAACATTGGACTAACCAGCATTAGGCAAGCCTTACATAACTGGCCCGGATTGCATACAAATTCCACAGATTTAGGAATAGAGCTCATTTGTAATCCAGGGTCTGCTTAGAGAGACTTCCTTCTCCTGCCACTTTCTCCTGCCTTCTCCTGGAGAACAAAACCAAACCATCTGCCCTTTGACTCTCTGCCCTTTACCCATGCAGGCCCAGCCTGTCCTCTGTCTGCCTGGGCCCACCGAGCTGCACTGTTTCATCCCTCACCATTGATGTCTCCATCCCCGTGGTCACCCTGAACCTGCTCCTTCAAAACCTGCCCTGGCCTCTTGCTCGCCTCTTCCAGGCACCAAACTGCCATTTTCCTTTCCTCGGATGACATTGCTGCTTTAATTAATGTGAATCAGTCCCTTGGAACGTCCTACTTTACCTCAGCAGGACAGCTTTTTGAGTACAGTAAAAAGCTGCATACTTAAAAGTCTATCTCCGACGAGCCTTAAAAAAAAAAAAAAAAGGTTGCCTGAATGGATTCTATTGAGTGCCGACTCTTACCTTTTATGGTATCTTAGCACATTAAATATCCCATCCATCAAAAAATGCTGGAGTTGATGTTTAAAAATAAAGTATGAACTCTTGGCTGGATTAAAACAGTCATTATTCCACTCAGCTTCTCTGTTTGCTGAGGTTTGGAATAATTTTTTTTCCTTGTACTGCAGTTTAACTTAGTGGCTAGACAAGTTATGAGTCTTTGGACTTTTCATCATTGCCTCCAGTTTGGAAAGTTTCAGCGGATTCCAATTAAATGCGGGATTAATATTTGTTTTGGTTCTGGTACAGCTGCACAAGGAATTAGGCTCTCGGAACCGTTCATGCATTTACCATGCCCGTCTCTTCCTTTGGAGTTCAAAACACTGTGTGTCTCCTGCTGGTATTGATAATATTCCCTAAAGCCTCTTGGCACTAGACTTTGGGTCCCAAATTCCAATTCTTTTATGTTGATTGCTCAGGTGGATGGCCTGACTTACCCCGAGTGTTGGCATTTGATGTGGATCCTGGACCGCACCCCGGGGTGCTGCCAGCCAAAAACCTTTCAGGATAAACATTTGATTGATGGAAAGCACTGATCTCCTCCTAATGTAGCTTGACATTGTATAATCTGCCCTAGCAGTGAACACACTTCTCAGTCCCCTAATCTTTCAGCAAAATGGTGAATCTGGGGACGAATTTTGTAAGTGACCAAATGGTGATGACTTCGCACAAATTAGAAAGTTGATCTTCCGTCTTCCAGCAACTACTGGGAAATCAACAAATATTACCTAGTCCACTTTAAGATTTTTTGCCAGGATTAAAATAAATACAGAAGATCACTATCTTACCTGATTTTTTTCCTCCACAGACACTAGATAAGAAGGATGATTATACAACTCTTTTTAATAGGACTGGACAATGGAAGTGTATGATATGTGAATTATACTTCGATGAAATTATTTTCTAATGGGATTGTTAGCTCATTACCTTTTTTCTTTTTCTTTTCTTCTTTTAGTAAAGTAACTGCTGGCCAGAAAAAATACACCAAAAAGAATGAGCATTTGAACTTTTTAAACATAAACTAGATGGGAAAACTTTCCTTGCTAAGGAAAAACATGAATTTATTACTTTTAAAATATATTCATTTAATTAATAAGCATAAAATAAATTTTATATATGGGTGTATTTTTAGATGATTCAATAATACAAATAAGTTGTCCTTGCCCAGAGACCCACATTTAGCGTGTGCCTCCTCTGGAACTGCTGGGCTTCCCGCAATGACTGTGCGCACTGTGCGAGGAAGCCTGTGTGCCTTTTGCCTCTACCCCCCAGAGTTGGCATGGAACTTGGTACCGGGAAGCCACTTAATAAATCATTGAATTAGTAGGTGCACAAATAATTTCTGGGTTGTTGTTAAACAATGTACATTAAAGACATGTTACCAAATATTTAGTCAGCAGTGGTTCTGGGCAGTAAAATTCATGGCCAAAAATTTTAAATGTAATTATTAGGAAACTGAAGTAAAAATTTGAAATACCACTAGGAAATAGTTAAGAAATTATAATTTTTGGAAAATAACTAAAGCAGCCATCGAAGGGAAGACGACCTTCCTAAATACTTGCCTTACAAAGTGAGTAGAATTCCAATGAGCTTTTTGAGAGCAGTCTGAAGAGCCAAGGAGGGAGTGTGTGCCCTTGGCAATCCCTCCCCCACAGGAGGATGGGTGGGTCCTGGCCCCAGGGAGAGAGAGGATGGTGCTCCACGGGTCTGGCTGAAGGGATGTCCCCTTGGGGGGTTGTTGCTGGATTCTAAGCATGTGTGCTCTTTTGAAAGATCCCCTGGGAAAGTCCTGTGCACCCTATTACTCTCTAGGAAAGAGCCCGCTCTTCTCTAAGTCGTCGTTTAGAAGGGAAATTCTTAACACAGATTGAGATGGAGACGGACAGGGACATGCCCAAAAGATGTTTCTCAAAATAAGTGACATCCAAGCTGGGGCTTGAGCGTGAGACGGGGAGAGAAGGGAAGGCCGTTCAAGCTGACGGGACAGAGCAGGCAAAACACCGAGGTATGAACGGGGACGTTGGCCTTCTCTGCTTGTGTGACTTTGGGAAAGTTACTAAACCTTCCTGTGGTTTATTTTCTGCGTGACTACTATAGAGCTTCCAATTCCACCTAGTCAGTTTATGATGACGATTAAATAAGTTAATGTGTGTAACTCTCTTATGACAGTGCCAGGCACCAAGAAAAGATGTAGCGAGACGATAATTTCCGTTACTACTGTTGTGTAGTATTATTGTAGCTATGCTTGGTATACTTTGGACATGCTCTCAGGAGAGGCCAGTCCCCGGAGAAGGACAGCATGGGTGGGAAAGTGGAGGAAGGCCCTGCCTGGAGGCGATGTTGACACCGCAGCTGCATCAGTGGGCTCTGGCGAGGAACACTTGTGAGGATGGCGCAGGACTGGGCAGTGCTTCGGTCTGTGTTACGGGGTCGCTGTGGGTTGGAGCCAAATTGACACCCAGCAACAGCACCGGGGTTGCTATATGGGCATTCGTGTAGCTGAGCTGAGCTGGTGTACTGGCTACAGTGTGACCAGAGGGGGTGAATGGAAGCTGGCTATGTGAGCAGAAGTTACGACTGCATTCAACTAAAGTGAACAAGAACTACAGTAATAATATTTGCAGTCATGATCAAAGTTGCCTTTCAATAAATACTTACATGTACCTGGTTACGAGTTAAATTTTTTTACAGCTTATGGGAAAATGAAATTGAACAATAATGGAATTTTCTCATGATTTTTTAAATGACCTGATACCAGCCCAGTGGCAGCACATGAGTTTAAGTATTTAAAGACACTGGTGCATGGACTCTGCTTTCTTTTTCTCTGGGAATGTCTCCCTGGGTACCTGACATCTTCGTGGATCGCTCATTTGCGGGACAGGGTCCCCTGTGCTTTCTGCTCGCTTTCTGTTTACTTACTCCCAGACAGGACCACCAGCGCTTCGTTCCCTTTGGCCACGTAACTGTCTTTGAACGTTCCATCCAGATGTTTCTTCTCTTGCTCCTCCCTTGTCCTTCCAACACACTCTGTGGCCCATTAGTCTTTTCACACCTGCTCCCCATTTCTCCAGACCTTTAAGAAAGGATTTAAATATGGCAAGGCAAGAAGGCACAAAAGGTACACTCGTTTGTCTCAAATCTAGGGGGGGAGATGTAAGACATTTCGCTTACACCACAGCTGTAGAGTCAATTCCAACCCATAGTGACCCACTAGGCCAGTGTCACTGCTGACGAGTACAAGACTAGTCTTTCTGGACGCAGACTACCACATCCTGCTCTCCTGAAGCAGCGGGTGATGTTGAACCACCAACCTTTCTGTGAGTAGCTAACCCCCAGCCACGGCGCCACCAGCACGCTGTGTGTGTGTGTGTGTATGTGTGTTTCTTAGACTATTCCAAGTCCAACCCTTTGCACCCTCTGCATGTTTCTTCAGCTTGTTTGACTATTTTGAAGGGGGTTACTTTTTCCCCCCCAAGACTATGATATTGCTTTCTTCATCTGTCTCCTTTGCCTATCCATGGTGCTTTGCCAGTTCCCGACATTGAGGATAAATCAAATCGGCCCCATAGGGCAAATTACTACTTTATCAACCTGGGCCAAAAAGAAAAAGTGGGAGATTGTTCCCATTCTTCCAGTGTTTTATCTATAAAGGGTAAACAAGGAACTCTGGACGTCCTTCCACCTACGGAACTGAAAGGTAGAAAAAATAAATATCACTAATCTTTGAAAACTTTCCTTTTTCCTTCCAAAGTGGAGTAACTGGCCCTTCCATAAATTCTGGGGAACTTGACCTCAGTGTTTACTACTGGACGTGCCCAGCTCTGGGGAAGTTTCTGGAGAGGAATGTTGTGGAATTGGAGGTGGTGTGAAATGGCTCTCTCTCCTGTTCTCCAATTCATTGGCTTGAACCAAGCCCAAACTGAAAGACGAGGTCTCTTACAAGTTGTCTGCCTCCTTCTCACTGAGGCCCTTCCTTAGTGACTAGAAATGTTGCTTATACATGCTGTTCCCCTTTCCCTCCCTGCCAGGTTCAGCTGTATTTAGAGGTGGAGTGGTTGCCAAGCCAGAGGGCTTCTGCTCGAGACTCTTGGTTTCCACTTACCTACAAAACTTAATTTGTGCCTGGCAGGTTTTATTTTTCACTCCCTCCTTCAACAAAAGTCACGGAATGAGATGAATTTTGCTAGCGTCTTGCTATTCGAACCATCTCTGGAGTGTAACCATCAAGATGAAGTTTGCGTGTGCGCTCACGTTCCTTCTCCTTGCAGTGTTTTACATTAGTCTACATCTGTCCTACAGTAGATGCTCATGCTCGTCTCGAAAATGGCCCTCCTCCCACCCACCCCCAAGCCAGTCCTTTAGAAAAATAATTCTTTACTGAGAATAGCTATGTCTTCCTTTCCAAGCATTATCAACTCCCCGAGTAGTTCTTCCCCTTGTTTCATCTGCCTACCCAGTCTTAGATAATCCACCTCCAACACACCCTTCCCATTATTTCATTTCCTCCTACTGCAATATATAATTGTACAATATATATTTTTATGCTCTATCATCTGAATAAGTCTTTTTTTAATGTAGAGGGAGCTCCATGATTAAAACACACACACACACACACACACACACACACACAAAGACAGCTAAACAAAATTGATTCGTATCTGTAGCATGGGAAACCCATGATCATTTCTAGGGGTGAATGGATGGACTTCATGAGTGGACTGCATGTAAGGTATGCAGAGATACCAGCCTTAACCAAACATGAGATTCACATGGCTCCAAGCATACTGGAGTCCTCCTGGGGACAAGCCTTTACCAACTCTGTGGCAGAGTCTCCGAGGGACAACAGTGTTTGTGGGTACAGCTGGCCCATTTGCCTTCCTCATCATTTCCAATGTCCACCGCATTTCATGTCCTGCAATTCATGTCCCTCCACTCTTTGTTGTGATCTGGTGCCATCTAGTCGGCCTGGTCATGCGCCATCCTCACACTTGTTTTGGTCTAACTCCCTCTTTAAACCTCTTCCTTCAGTACACTGTCCTTGCATTAGCTCCAGCTCACAGTGACCCAGTAGAACAGAGTCTACCTGCCTTCTTGGGTTCTCCGGGCTGTGCTCCTTGGGGAGGGGACTGCCACCTCCTTCTCCTGCAGAGGAACTGGAAGGTTCAAACTGCTGGCGGTACAGTTAGGAATCAGCCACTTGAGCCCAGGCTACCAGGGTGCCTTTCTTTTGTCCCACAAGCTCAAAGTATAATCTTTACAAACATTCATTGCCATGATAGTGCCACGCAAGTAAACAAAAACAAAGTCAGTAATGGTTGATTATTCTAGCAAAGTGATTAATTAACTTGAATATATCAAGTAAGACTATATAATGTATGTATATGCATATACATATAGTGTATGTACAAAGGTAACTCAAAAGGTATGGCTATTGGGGTTCCAATTCCTACGTGCATTGATTTATTCCACATAAAATGGGTTGAAGCATATCTTCTTCTCAGTGTGGTGCTGCAGGGCAAGTTCTCAATAATACACTTGTCTTAGTTTTGTTTGGACGTCTTCAAGAAATGGCACCATGGGGGAAAAATCAATTGGGAGGTCATGGCTAATATAAATTTTTTAACCAAGGTATAGCTTTGAAACAAGGTGACAGGAATGCCGCCTGACACAAAACAAAGTATTAGATGGAGCATGTGCTTTAAGGACAGCAGGGAAAACCTCGGATGACTTCAAGGCAGAAAGGTCAGCGCAGAAGATCACGGTGACTGGGGCATTGCCAAGGGCTCATCTCGACAGTGTCTCAAAGGGCACGGGAGCATCATGGGGGTTATTACAAGACAGTTACAGAAAACTGAAAACGGGTTGGTTAAAAAAACGGCAGCAAAGTTACATCAACGACTTTTTGTCGTGACCATTTACCGGCTCCTTCTCCAAGAGGAGCAAGGGTTGTCCTCCTAGGCTCTAATTGGAAACTCTTACCCCGCTCGTCTGATGACCCTGCTCTGTCCCTTTCAGACATTTTTGTTCCAAAACCTCACGGAGCATTGAAAAGGAGCATTATTTGGGTCCCCTGAGGATGCCAAAGCCACCATTTTGACATAGTGTAAATAGAAAAGAGCTGAATTTTCCAGGAAAGGATCAAAGGGATGGAAACACTACCTTCAGAAGTCTGTAGACCTAGGTGGAGGAAATGCTGAGAAACAGTAGACTCACCTTTTGATATTTCTGCTTAATGAGTGTTTCTATGCTTTTTTGTAGCAATATTTTTTGACTTACTCTCATATATGCTATAAGCGTGTGTGTGTGTGTGTGTGTGTGTGTACATATATAGGTGTATAAGTAAGTATGTCTTCTAAATGCAGTTTGTATTTATAAATATATAAAGATTAAAGTATAGCACCTCTGAGTGTTATGCCCTTGGGGGTCGCCTTCTTCAAGTTGTGTTATATGTTTTTCTGCTTTTTGGTATTTGAAACCCAGGATTGATGAAACTCTAGGGCACCAAGTAGAATAAGGGTTTCTGGGAAGAGGATGGAGGTGGGGGTGGGGGTGGGGTGGGGGCGGGGATGATAAAGGAGAGGTGATGTCAAGGAGTCCAGGAAGAAAAAGTATGTTTGGAAACTGATTGTGGTAGCAATTGTACAATTCTGTTTGACATGATTGAACTGTGGAATTACGTGATATATGTATTAACTCCCATTTAATAATAAATTATAAAGAATAATAATAAAACTTCTGAAAGTGAAAAAAGATTTAGGTATATAAAATAAACATATACATGTATGTGTCTATATGTGTGTGTGTGTGTGTATGTATATATATATATATATACACTATGAGGAGCTCTGGTGACACAATGGTTAAGTGGACAGTTGGCATTCAAACCAACCCTATGGGTTCACAGGATAAAGACCTGGCAATCTTTCCCGTCAAGCTTACAGCTTAGAAACCTGTATAGGACTACTTTGTCACATGGGGTGACTAGGAATAAAAGTGGACTTGATGGCACTTAGCAGCATATATAATAAACATGTATAAAACCAACAAATTGTGCGATACACATTTCACATTCATTTTAGACACACGAGTAATATTTCTAAAAATTAAGCCTTTGCTAACCTTAAGTTTCAAAAATTTTTGAAAGGGTTAAATAATAAAGAGATATTCCCCTCCACAATGCAATTAGTATAGAAATCAATATTAAGCTAGTAATGGAAGGAAACATTCTGATGCTGATATATGAGGGCTACCAGAATTAGATAGGAATCATTGTCTTCAATGGTAAAACTTTGGATGATTCTCTTATGTGATCAGAAACAAGACATGAACAGTCCTTCGTACTTATGTTATAATGGAGATCCTACCTCATTGAATAAAGTCAGAATAGTAGTACTAATGATACATATTGGAAAGAAGAAAATGTAAATGATATTACTGTAAGATTATATGATTGCATCTGTTTCAGGAAAACACAATTTTCTTTCAGTAATGCGAGCACTGAAATACAAATGTCTTCTATCTTATTTATTTGTTTGTTTCCTTATTTCCCATTTAGCCATGAGCTTCTTGAGTTCAGTGATCATTTTTCACACCTACTTTACATTCCTCACAACTTTCAGTAAGAGTATTAGAAGACTAACATATCTAATTGTCTGGTTGAACGATTGACCTGTTAGATATAAATTAAATTAAGTCACTGGTCGTTGCATTGCTGAGGAGCCCTGAAGGTGGAGTGGGTTATGGTTGGCTGCTCCCCACAAGGTCAGCAGCTCGACACCACTGGAAGGAAAGGATGGGCTTCCTTTCCCGTAAAGAATTACTGGTCTCAGAAATCCATGGGGGCAGTTCTAGACTGTCCTGTATGGATCCGAATGGCAGTACGTTTGGTTTGGGGTTGGAGCAAAATTCCTAATTTACGATAGGGTAATGACAAAATTCTGAAGCTTGCATTTATTGCAAATGTGTTTCATTCAGACACCCCAGGACTGATACACTCTATCTCATCGACCTGCAAAGAGACATCTGTCCACTCTTTATTAATATTTCTGACAACTCTATCTTCCATTTACCGATTTTTGTCTATTCCATTGAGTGTTTGCTTTCTCCTTCTGACCAATTAATTGTGCACACATATGAGCACATGAATGTTTACATAATTGCCTACACATTATTGCAAAACACGTGAGAATAGTATAAGGACCAGGCAAGTTCAATTAAGCTTTTGCCATTAGATGGAAGTGAATATTACTTCTTCTGTCTAATTTAAATGATGAGATCTGATTTTTTTTTTTTACTTGTTCAGTTGTCAAACGTGTAAGAAGAAAACTTCGTGTGTTTTTAATCTCATGCCAGAGGTTTTGATGAAAATAGAAATAAGACATGGCCCCTGTTACCCACTGGCTCATAATATACATTACTTTACACTTTTTGAGTAATGCAGGAAACTTACAGGGAAATATTCTTGTCACTTTCCAACTTTACTTTGAGTCTTTTCGTTGTAACTTAAATTCACATAAGCATGCAATATATAAATAGCTGTTGAGAACTTAAGAACGGTGACAAAGGTAGAACAGGTTCCTAACTTCAGAGGAATGTTGACTATAGCTGAGAAGAGAAAGCAGAAACACAAAGAAATAAAAGCTGGTACATTATCGCCCTTGCGTTTGAGACTCAGCAAACCGAGAGAACAGAGCGGAGCGGTCCCTCAGGGTTCCCAAGGTTACGTCTTGACAGGAGCAGACGGCCACACCTTCCCTGGTGGATCTGAACCACAATTCTTTGGCTAAGAACCAGGGGCTTAACCACCACAATGCTTCCAGGTCTCCTTAAACAAACAAGTAAGCAAACTACAAAAACCAAACTCACTGCCATCAAGTCGACTCTGACCCGCGGCCACCATACAGGACAGGGGAGCCCCAGCCCTGTGGGATTCCAAGATTATAAATCTTCACAGCAGTAGGGAGCCTCGCCTTTCTCCCTCAGAGCAGATGGCGGTCTCGAACTGCTGAGCTTGTAGAGAATATCCAAATCCTTTGTTGTAGAGCTAATTCTAACTCACAGCACCCCACTAGGGTTTCCATCTCTTTGGGAGCTGACTGTGCCATCTTGCTCCTCCAGAGTAGCTTGTGGGTTCGAACCACTGCTCTTTTGGTTAGCAGCCCATGGCTCCACCAAACGACTGCACCACCAAAGCCCCTTAAGTAAATAGATACGTAAGGAAACTCCAGATAATGTTCCCAAGAAAATGAACCAGGGATCACTGACCTTTTTGATGGGCTGGTCTCTTTGAGAGCATACCTGATGGACATGGACATGTGGGAAAGGGGCATCCTAGGTGAAGGGAGTTAGTGTAAAAGTCTGTGAAGCAGGACAAGCTTGGCTTGTTCTATTTGGGGACCAGGACAAAGGCCTCCACGTGGGCAGCAGAAACGTCCCTGTAGGAGATGCACATGACCAGGTGCCCAACGAAGTCCTCATGAAGACTTTGAACTCTGTTCTTAAGGGAAATGAGAAGCCACCACAGGTTTTATAATATGGATCGGCAATAGCTTGTGACTCTCTGGAGCACTTGTACAGCCACTTACCACCACAATTCAGAAATTAAATTCAACCTGAATCACTGGAACCGACCACACTGGCCCACGGTGACGAGGGCTGTTTTGGTGAAACTGTAGCCCGGTCCACAGTGCAGTGTTGGAGAGAGCGCCATGGTGCAAGTTCTTTCCAGTTTGGCCATCTACCTGTGATGGAGTGTCAGCTATGGTGCTGCCTGTTTGGTCCAATACTAGCCTCGATGCTGCTGTGATGGAATTTACCTGGAACTAGCATTTACAATCCGTTAATTTTAGCTAAAGCAGATTGTAATCACCATATGGGTGGGCCTCAGTCAGTCCACAATGAGTTCTGCCTGAGGGACAAGGAACTCTGGTCCTAGATGGTACCTAGTATTCATCGGTTCTGTTTCATTGTAAAGTCTACCTAATACCATGACCCTGTGCTGTGACTCCATCCCCCGCACGCTCTTCTATCCACCGAGGATAAAACCACCACCCAGCTAGAGATGGGTCACAACCATGGTTCCTTGGTGGTCCCCCCACACACACACACCCGTCGACCATGCCTTCCAGTGAAAATGTGCCCACAGGCCCCTACCCCAACATTTCCCTTTAGGAGGTTGAAGCCTCTAGAGCAGTGGTTCTCAACCTTCCTGATGCCGTGACCCTTTAATACCGTTCCTCATGTTGTGGTGACCCCCCAACCATAGTTATTTTCGTTGCTACTTCATCATTTTCATTTTGCCACTTCATCACTGCCACTTTGCTACGGTTATGAATTGGCCGACCCCTGTGAAAGGGTCGTTCAACCCCCCCCCCAATGGGGTCATGGCCCACAGGTTGAGAACTGCTGCTCTAAATGATCCAAAACATGCCTACAGGCTAGTTCAGGATTTCCCCTACCTAAAGAAAAGCATACACTATTATTTCTCCTAGAGAACATCTCGACCCCCTCAAGAATTAAATGCATAGCCCTCCAGGGCTGTTTCGAGAACACTACGCCTCATGAATAGCTAAACATTCCAGAGGAGGGTTAAGAGCAGAGCAGCCTATGCCAGACTCTAAGGCAGCCCAAGATGGAGCCACTGGAATACAGTCAGAATACGATCACGGAGGCATCACAGGAAGGAGACGTTTCTGTGCCGTGGGTAGGAGTTTGGGAGGGGGTTATAGAGTTAGGCAGGGCTTGAATACGGATCACAGGGTTTGGACCCTTTGTAAGAGATGAAGGGGAGAGAATAGTACATTCTCCAAGGGTAGAAAACAATGTGCCCAAGGGCTTGTGGGCTTAGGGGACCCGGAGGGTTGAGCTGGTGAATGCAGGCAGCCGGCAGAGGGCTTTGATTAGGGGACGAGAGGGGAGCACAGCGAGAAGGCTGGGTCCGGGCATGTCAGGCTGATTTGGCCCACTGGTATTCATAGCCCAGGACTGTCTTGTTGGAGCGCTGGCGGTGGGCTCTGTGGGCTAGAGGTACTTTCTCAATGTAGCTATTTGTACTGAGCCTGTCACTAGCTCGGCAGGAGGTAAAAATTACTTGACAGTCCCTCCTGGCTCTCACCCATCTGAAACGTGAGAGTGGCAGGGGACAGGGGTGGGGGGATGGGGATCAGAGTAGGTGGGTGCTGGGGAGAGCAAGACCTTAAGAAGTGGAGCTTTTGGTGAAGGAAAGGGAAAAAGGGAAGGGCATGTGTAGGCTTACTCACAGTGTAAGGGCACCCGTGCCAGGCCAAAAGGCCCCCAAACTGGAGCCTTTGTACCCTCCCGTCCCTCCCACGTGGTTAGTCCTCACACTCACTGTGCTTGATTTGCAATGAAAAATGGAAAGAGAATCTCTCTCTCTCTCTCTCTCTCTCTCTCTCTCTCATGCACACACATACACGGCTGCATGAGCAAAAATCACCTTGGAATTTAAAATCTCAGTTAACAATCTTTCTCAGCATCAGAAAGCAACGTTTCTGTACAATTCTATGGGCTCCCTATTAAACTGCAAATGTGAACAATTCATCATATGCAATGCACTCATTTAAGCCCATTTGACTTTTCGAGACAGGGCAATAACATGTTGGATTTCATTCTTGTTTGCCGTCTAAGTCTTGAGTTTGGGCCAGAAACCCAGGCCCTCGATGAATGTGCTTTAGGCCCCACTCTCTGTCACAAAGCCAAGCGCACATGGGAAAGGGCGTAGCTGTCTGTTCCGACCTGATTTTCAGTTTTGCCCTTGGCCTCTGGAGCCAGAGCCCTGGCCCACATCCAGCCGCAAGGAGAGAAGAGGGTGGTATTTTCTAGGTAATTTTAAGGAACGCGAACCCCAAGTGCAGTCGGGTGGTTTCAAGCCCGCACGGAATTGTTCCTGTTGAGGATTTGTCATGATGCGGGTTCAGCGGGCTGCGTTTTCAGTGATGAAGGAAGTTGTGTTCTTCTGGAGACAGGCATGTTTGGGCTGTTGGCTAATGGCCTCTGGTTTTGCTTATGGAGAGCTGTGTTAACAAATGGAAATGTAACAAAACACAGCAGTCCTTTCTTTCTTACTTTTTTCTCTTTTCTCTTTCATTCGCTCTCCCTCCCCCCCCCTTTTCTTTTTTTAAACAATCGGAACCCAGGCGATAAAATTGTCAAAACTAAGCTATAGCTTTTCGTTACTGTAGCATCGTTGATACTGTGTAAAAGTAAATTAGTCACTTTGGCAATCAAATACATCCCTGTAGTCTCCCACCAGTGCTTTCAACAGAGCCGTCTGCTCACTGTTTGATAGGTCCTATTGTTGAGGAAAGAGACATGTAGAAATGTATTCAAAAATTCTTTGAGAAATTTCCAACCTCAGGAACCTATTGCGCAGTAATTAGCCTTGAAGGCAGCTGATCAGGAAAGCTCTGCAGGGACCGGCTCTCGGATTTCAAGTTCACCCGAGCCCTGAGGACAGTGCTTCATCTCTGGGACCCAGGCCCTGCTGGAGGAGCTGGCCTGCTAGTCTGGGTTTCTTCATCTTAACTTCAGACCACTTTTGCTTAGAGAATGGGAGGTCAGAGCAGAAGGTGACAAAATTTGTGGCAAATAAACTCTGTGCTGGTGTGGAAGATCTCTGGCTCAGGGAAAAACTGACTCTAAGCACAAGTGGCTGGCTGCATGGAACAGAAATATGCTTTCAGGTTCATGGGCAGTTGCATCCCTGGGAGGGGTTGACTCATTTGTACTGAGATAGTATTAAATTCCACCCAGCTTTCAGTTCTGCACCCTACTTGTCCCAGTTGTTTCAAGAGATGGGTGTGATCTAAAGCTACGATGAGAATTTAAAAGAGGCACTGATGTCTCCAACAAGGGATAATTGTTGTTGTTCGATGCCATTGAGCTGAACCTAACTCATAGCTGCCCTCTGCTTAACAGGACAAACTCTGCCCAGTACTGCGCCATCATGTAGCTCATGGGGAAATCCCATTATCTTTTCATTTGTTTTGTTTTTGCACAAATTTACATACTCACTACAGGCAAGCCGATAATGACAAGTACCACCATTGCCACCGCTGTTGACTGCACAGTGCCATCGCGTTCAGAGGAAGAGAGTGCTCGCCAGCTTCTGTCTTGCACTCCCAGGGGCCATGCCCTAAAAAACAGAGCTGTAGGGAAGGTGCCCTTGTGGGTGTGTGCTAAAGACCCAGAGGGCAAATCTGCAGTTTTGAGAGCTGCAGATATTTTGTTATCACATGCAGATCTTGAATTATGGATGACAAAATTAACAGTAAGCTAACTAGGAGGTCCTTTAACCCCTCCTATAACCCTGTGATTGACGGCTTTCCCCTCCAGTGTCTGAGGGGATCAGTCCCTCCAAGGGACACGCTCCTGGAGAGAGCAGACGTTTGAAGGGCATGTGAATGTTGAGAGAAAGAAGCAGGAATCGCTGACACAATGTGGCTAATATGAGACATGATTTCACCAATGTGGAAGCCAAGAGCCACTGCCATCCGGGATGCTGAGTCGCAGCAGTGAGTGTAGAACAGAGGAGAGCTGCTCCTTCGGGTTTCCAAGGCTATGAATCTTTATGGGAGCAGACAGCCTGGTCGCTCTCCCTCAGAGGAACTGGTGGATTCGAACAGCTGCCTTTCCGGTCTACAATTCAAAGCCTCATAACTCATTACACCACATGTGCTTTATTTTGCTTATGCACTCAGAATTACCAATATACATTGACTAACTACAGGATGTTTAATTGTTGTGTGGTTCTGGTCTGGATTCAGGCTTCTTCATAGTCAATTATGTACATCACTGTTCTTCCCCAGAAAATGCCCGTGAGTATATTCCATGTGAAGGTATATCCATTTCTCTCCCCCTCTCCTTCTCACTTTCTCACATACACACACCTCGGTTGAAATGTATGTGTTAAGAATGGCGTTGGTTTTGAATCGTACTTGTTTTGGAGGAGACGGCGTTAAACAGTGAATTGCCCCGATCTTCTTCCTTGAGCACGCAGGGAATTCCCAGCTAGATGGTCTGCATCCATTTCGGTAGGAGGCAATTGTTTCACTACTCATGTCCATAGCACATTCCTGTTCAAGTGCAGTCCCAGCTCAGGTTCCCCTGGGCATGAACATGCTGACATTTTTATTGCAACTGAGCGGCAAGTGTGACCTTCTTCGGAGTAGGGACCCAGACCCCAGAGTAAGCAAAATAGTTCTGAACCAAGTAGGATGCTGGAAGCACAGGTAGCCCAAGAAGGATGCTCAGGCAAAAGTCTGCATCGGAAAGCCAGGATACAGCCCTGGGGAGACTCAGAACTCCAAGCCCAAAGGGTCAGAGGCACTGGATGCAGAGCCTGCCTGCTTCGTGACTTTGTCTGCCTACTATTTGCCAGATTCAATGTCAAATGCATGAGCTATAGATTCACCCTTCAAGCTTAGAACCAAACTCACCTCTGTGCTACAATAATCAACCATTTAAGATCAAAAGAGCAGCATTTGCCCTAGGACAGAGGGCTAAGAAAGAAAGCTGAATGGAAACCAGGAAACCAAGGAAGGAAGGAAGGTAAGAGGTGACACATTGCAATGGATACGTTGAAACAAAGGGGGTATATATTGTCGAATGCAAAAACTGGAGATCTGCTCTGTAGACCTTTACCTGAATCGCTAAAGTTACAAAAGAAAACACATGATCCCACTTTCAAGACTGTTGCCTCCTGGTGGAGAGGGAAGAAAAGGAGGTTCCGAGTTATTTCACAGGCTGTTGGTCCAGGGTCAGATGGGGGCGTAAGATATCATAGATATTTGGTCCTAAAATTCAGGTAAATTGCCAAACCGCTTAAAAATCCAAAGCCCACCACCTGACCACTGCCACATTACCCGCCCACTCTTCTACTAACTCTGTTCGTCTGGACACTTGTGTCTGCGAGGCCATCAGTGACCCTCTAAGTGCTAAGTGTGGCAGCTTCCTCTTAGCACTCCTCTTCTGGGATGCCATCTACCACGCATTCTTGCGCCTCTCTCCAGCCTCGGCCATGTCCTCAGATCTCTCCTCCTCTTGATAGGTCCCACTGTCCTTAAAGACCTCCTTTTTCTCCTGCCTCCATATGCTGTCCTCTCCGTCAACAGTTCCTGTGAATGATTCCTAAGCACGAGTTTCAAGACTGCACATTCTTTCAACAAGCCTCCAAACCGAACTCACTGCCATTGAGTCAAGGCCAACTCACAGTGACCCTGTAGGACAGAGTAGAACTGCTGCCCCCTGTGAGTTTTGAGACTTGAACTGTTTATGGGAATAGAAGGCCCTGTCTTTCTTC
>NW_022103920.1:62140633-62144016 GCF_000313985.2 Echinops telfairi
TTCTATGAACTTCTTGAAGCCCTATTGTATATTCCTATGGACAAGCAGACCTGAATGATTCAAAACCATTGTGTTTAAAAGCACAACAGATCTTCCTCCCCTGCTTGGATGCTTCTTCTAATTTCTACTCAACCATCATTCAGTTGCCTGCATTAGAAGAGCTGAGAATATTCTTATAATTATCAAACATCTCTGAATCCATTTAGCTCCTAGTGCAGTATTCTGCACATTTATCAGCGTAAGAAATTGGCCATTTATCACAGCCAAGACTCTGAATGATATAGTCAGACCCCTGACAGCAGGCACCTTGCTCTGCACAAACCAAAATTCCTTTCTAGTCTCGTTCTTGTAAGTTTCCTTGGTAGTCCATTCACATATCACTCAAGCCAACAGTTCAACCATACAGAGAAGAGTTGTGCAATCATTACAACAATCCATTTTAGAACATTTTCTTTCTTGTACGTATTGTTATTGTGTGATTATTATTTTTTAAGTGTGGCAAAAATATACACAATAAAACATTCTCTCATTCCATAGTTCAGTGCCAGTGATGATCTCCTTCATGGTGTACAATCACTATTGATATCCTTTTCCAAATTATTCCACCACCATTAACATAAACTCAGTGTCCCCTAAACTAAAGCTCTTCCTCCTCCACCTATGGTAACCATTGGTCAACTTTGGTTTCTTCTTCTTCTCTTTTTAAAGTAGTTTGCTTGATAGAATATTCACATATCATACACATCCATAGTTAAATTGCTTTTTAAAAGAGTTGTATATACATTATCACAATCAGTTTTAGTGCTCCCTCCCCCATCTCACATTCATTGTTTGCCCCCACTTCCCCTCATGTTCCCCATCCCCATTCCTGATACACCCTTGCATCAGTTATTGTCCATATGCACCCCTTCCTTATGTGCTTCATAAACTGGAAAACCTAATGGAACAATACAAACAAAAGGAAACAGAAAGAAGAAAATAATGTAAAGGTAAAAATAAAGAGAGAGAAAAGACCACCAACAATATTTTAAAAGACAAAGAAGAAATTCTGTCGTAAAACAAGCAAGAAATATTTGATCTTAGAACAGATTCAGGTTGGGTCATTTGATCTTAGAGCAGATTTAGGTTGGGTCAAGAAGAGGTCAACTGACCAAGCATCATATTATACCATGGTTGGATGCACCATCATCTCTCTCCAATAGCACAGCTGTTCGAGTCCCTGGCTGTGAAGAGAAGAGACCTGCCAGAGGCTTAATCTGAATAGACACTCAGCAGGTGGATTTTCGTTTCCCAACTGTCCTCCATAGCCCTCTACCAATAGGATACTTTAAGCTCTTATACTTTTCCCTTCATCAGATTTGGATTTCGTCAACCTCATCTTTGAAGCACACAGGCTGGTGTGCTTCTTCCACAGGAACTCAGTTGACACCTCTCTTACATGGCTGCCTGTTTGAATACAAGCCTTTAAGACCCCAGACACTGTTCCAATTGATAGCAGGGCACCATCTGCTTTCTTCACCCCACTTTGCTGTAACACCCTTATCTTCAGTGATCTCTTCATGAAGGCAAGTATCAAGCAGGGCCACATTATAAGAACTAACTGTTCTTGGACTGGGGCTAGATTTGGGAGCCCAGAATCCATCAGCTTGTCTACAGGTTATGAATGACTGGTTTACTTTGGTGGATGTATTATGACAGAAACAGAAACCAACAAGAACAAGAACAACAAAACACACATGCACATACATACACACAAGAAACAAAAAGAAACACATTTTCAGTTATACCCCTGGGATTGCATTGGTAACATCAAGTATTTATCCAATGGCACAGAATTTAAGATGCTGTTGACATGAGGAGTTTATGTGAGTATAGTCCAACTGAGCAGCAGTCCATGAGTCGTTGCTTTGTACAGATGGATGTCTTAATTGATTGAGCTGTTTACATTGAGCATGGGGGTTGATGCTAGGAAAAATTTCCCTATCAGATTAATACCTGTCATATTAATGTAAGAGGAGCATTGAGACACTAAATATATGGTGGTTCTGGGTCCCCTTTCATTGGACACCCACTAAGCCAGGGTCCCACCCAAGGTCCAACAACTGCCGTTTCCACAATCTTGGAGTGGCCACCCTCTGCTTCCTCTCCCATCAGAGTATTTCTGTCCGAAGTCCAAGGGCACAGGTAGTTTTGAGGGAGGGCCCAGGACGTTTAGTCTGGCTTCCACGTCGAGTCCTTCTGGTGGTGGCCCTTGGGGGAGGCCATGCTGCCTGTAAGGCCAGAGTCTAAAGTCATCATAGTGCTTAGTCCATGGTGTGGTTCACCAAGGCTTGGGTAGAAACATATTCGAAGTGTCTACCCGGGACCATAGAACAGGGTTTATTCTCCCTTTAGCTTCCCTAAAATTATTGTGTAGCATCCCTTCAGGATGTGAGGTTGCTCCTCCCCATTTAGCCACTGTACCCACCAGCAGAAATATAGGCATCTCCTCTGAGATGTAGCTGCTCCCCTCCGCTGGTCTGAACTTGATTTCCCAGTCAGGTTCTCCTCTCATTCCTGCGGAGGGCCTGTGGGTTTGTCGCAGCCTTGTCTCAATGTGGCATACCATCAAGTGGAAGGTCTTTTCCCTTGGCCCCTTGCTTAGGGTAAGTCTTCAGGGTCCCTCTGAGTTGGTCGAACAGCCCAGTTTTACCCGCACCAGGGAATATTAGAGAGTCTTTTGGTAATGGAAGCAAGTAAAATATTTGAGTCTACATTGACTTTCTTCTAAAACCCGACATGTCAGACCCTATGGAGCACAGTTCGACTCCCCCTCCCACGGGTCACATGTATCCAAGTTGATTAGATGGCAGGGCCATGCTGGTTTGCATCTTTGTGTGCTTGCTTATCCCTGCTCCACGCTCTTCCTTACCATCTATGGAAGTGTCTGCAGCTTTCCAGGCAAGACCCATCACCTGTCCTCGTTAATAACTTCCTTGACCACATCAGACCACTGTAACCACCAACACTATCCCCCGCCCCATCTCTGAATTCCACTGGCACCTATCATCTGCACCGCAGAGGTTAGCACCTGGCTGCGCACTTGTCCTTGCTCTTTGGTATAAACAAGGCAGAAAGCCAGCCTCTTTCCTCAGGATGTACAGACATGGTAAATTCCTTCTTGGGTTTTCCCAGGAATGTGACTGTGAGAAGGAATGCGTCTTCTTTCTTTCTTCAGCGGTGAAATCTGTGTACCTCCTTGCGTACAGTGTGTTTTCTCATTTGCCTTAGTTACCAGGTAGGTGCTTGAGAACCATTTCAGACCAGATTGTCATAAACAGCTTGTCTCCGCATCCGGTTAATGGTGCTCTAATCTACTGCCTTCTTTAGAACTCCCTGCCATA
>NW_022103920.1:62144253-62154695 GCF_000313985.2 Echinops telfairi
GGGCTATTACGGCTTCTTGTCCTGAAATATGTACTTTGTCAATGTAACAAACTTTGAAATAAGTCAATAGTTTACCCTGAACTTGGAAGAAAAAAAAAATCTCCCGAAATGATGTCATTCTAATCGAGGACATGGAGCACGTCTACTTCTGCTGGTTTTAAATATCAAAAAAAGTACAATAAGAGTCAAAAGTTAAAGTCTTAGGTATTTACAGTATCTAAGCATAATACTTAAAACAGGCCAGGAGATTAACAGAATCAATAGTTTACTGCCAGGAACACTTACCGGATAACCCAGTGCTTTTTCCCCTACAGGCCCAAAGCCCTGCTGGCTGCCGTTCTGATAAACATGCCCTTCAGGTGGTGTCTGACTTTTTTCCTTCCCTTATCCTCATCTTCGCTCCCTCTTCCCCTGCTCCCACGTGTAAGGTAGCGAACATTAAAACTGGCTTTCAATAAAATGCCTTGTGCCAGTTACCAAGTTCGTTTCTTTCTTCCTCCCCACCCCCTTTAATAATAAGCTCACCCAGGGAGAATACTTTTGCCTTTGAAAGAAACCACAAGAATGTAATCATAAAGATACCTGTAGACTTGGCCTGTATCCATACTTCCTGTCCCTTCACCTCCAGTCCCACCCCCAACCCCTCTCTCCCACACGTCCCCACCCAACCCATAAATACTTCGGGCTGTCACAGACAGGCGGATGATAGCGGGCGTGGTGTGAATAGTTCATAAAAGTACAAATACTTATAAGACTAAAAATTTACCCAGCTGACTGGACTTCACCAGTGTGCCTACAGCCAGGGCTTGGGGAATTCTTTCTTTCGCTCTTTTCACCAGGATGGGGGTGCTTGTCTTTTCTTCTCAATGACGTAGCTTATAAGTTGTCATGTAAGCAAGACTGTGTGAAGAGAAAGGGAATGAGGGCAACAGACCTGACTATCGACATTATTCACACGACCCAAAGAGCTCCCCACCCCCCTGCCCTAAACAGAAACAAAAACATCTTCAGCCACAGAGGCAAACCCAGCTCACAGTGGTACAGTACCATTTTCTGAGACTATGTGTCTTTAGGGGGATGGACAACCTCATCATTCTCCTTTGGCACAGCTGGTTAGTTTGAACCACGAACCTTGAGGTTCAGTACCTAACCTACAGGACCACCAGGCTCCTTACCTCCCTGAACTGCGTGTCTGATGTGGGTAGATAAATTAAAACTCACATTAACCTCACAAGTAGTGTTTTCTGACCAAATCAGTATGGGTTTCTCTTGGCCAGCCTTGGGTGACCTCTACCCTTGCAGCCTGTCCAGAGCTCATAATTGATCCCAGGCTATTTCCTCATGTCCACTGCCCTGAATCACCTCACTCCTGATGAACCAGTATTTACCTTTAATCCAAATTCATTTCAGTGTGGCTTTGGGGAAACAGAATAAAGTTAGCAAATCATTTGCATGGCAGGGAGCATATCTGAGTAAGTACTCTGTGTTTCAGAGGAACACCATGTTTTGAATTTTTGTTCTTTTGGATTCTATTGACCAGTTCTCTTGACTATGATAACAAATGGAAGTATTGATCATACTGATTTGGGTTATAATATAAGAGTCTTAACGTCATCTTGACCCTTTGAAAGTGTGTCCATCAATCATTAATGTAAGAAGTATATATTTTAATTTTCTGTATTTCTATAAGTTTATTGTGTTTAGATTTTAAGCCTGTTTTGACAACAAGTCTGGGTATTTAAGTATATTATTTTTTTGGAAAGAAATGAGCATATAATATTTACTAAACACACTTAGACCGATACTGTTAAATTAATTTTAGCAACTGGCCAATGTGAACATGGAAATGTGGATATGAAGTGTGAAAAAGGAATCAAACATAATCCACAGGCCTGGGTGTGTAATGTGGTCTTTTAAAACTTTCTTTGAAAATTAATCATTAATGTAAGAAGTATATATTTTAATGTTCTGTATTTCTATATATATTATATATATATTTTAAATTTCTGTGTATATATATATATGCATATATGCAAGCACCATTTCCATGACCCTGAGGCCAGAAGAACTACACAATTCAGTCACCACTATCAACTGTTCAGAAAGGGATTTAGAAGTTCCTGGATAGAGTGGGAGACAATTTTGGGAAAAAATCTCAAAATCATCAGGGACCAGACTTACTGGTCAGAGGAAGGCTGGTGGAACCCCCAAGACCATGACCCTGAGTCACCCTTTCAGCTCTGGAAAGGAACTCACCTCTCTGGCTCAGTTTTCAGTCAAACAACAGACACACCTCCAAAAACTCCACCCTCACTGCTATCAAGTTGATTCGAACTCATAGCCACCGAACAGCACAGACTAGAACTGCCCCTGAAGGGTTCTGGGACCTTTGGAATAGGACGCCTCTTTTTTCTCGCGCTGAGTGACTGGGGGTTTCAAACTGCTGACCTTGCAGTTAGCAACTCAATGGGCAACCCATTACCCCACCAGGACGCCTGTAGACAAATCTGTGTAGGGACTTAAAGCACTACTGAGGCATGCACACCATGCAATAACCAACCATTTAAGACCAAATGAGTAGCATGAACCCCAGGGCACCGGGGAGAAGGGGAGCCGCCTCCAGGGAGGAGGTGGGACAAGTGATGTTCCCTGGAGGGGATTCACCTCCAAAACTGTCACCCAATTCAAAAGAAAAAGGTTTGGAAAAGAAAAGGAAAAAAGAATTACGTTTATATGTATTATACCCACATGTTTTTATCTGTGAATAGATTTAATTTGTTTATATTGGTGGGACAATCTGTAATATGGTGATAGAGTGCTGAGGAAACCTGATGGCACCGAGGATTAGGCGTTTGGCTGCTAACTGCGAGGTCAGTGGTTCAAATCCACCAGCTGCTCCTCAGGAGAGAGAGGAGGCTGTCTGCCCCTGTGAAGACTGACAGTTTCCGAAACCCTATGTCCTGCCATTATGAGTCAAAATCGACTCGGAGGCAATGGGATATAGTGCTGGAGTGACTGCTTAGGTTGGCTGCTTAAGAACCAGAGAGGGAATCCTTTGCCCTTTCACCTAGCTACTAATCAAATGCAGTTGCAAAGATAGACATTGAATAAATAATAACTCAACAAAGAAAGCGTAAGCCTGTAAACACCACTTTTCATGTTCATTCCTCTAACTCTTTAAGGGACTTGAGGCAACTACTAGCTGCTTCAAGGCCCAGCTCATTATCCTCCCTGTTAATCCCTTAATCCTTAACACCAATATCCATCTCCCTTTCTCCCCCAGTCTTTTAATACAGTCTGCCATGCAACCTAGCCATTTTATCTCTCTCTATAGCTAAGTATCTTGAATGTGTCTTTCCCAACTAATGTGACGTTGACTAGGAACCTGTTGACCAGTAGCAGGCATCAAGCTTGGACTGTAGAAACGGAAAGAGAGGGTGGGTAGCTCTTTTGAAAATTTTGTGCTTCCTGCACCAACCACATGACCTTTCCGAGAGAGAAGATTTGTCCAGAAAGGGATTTTCAGGCCAGAGAATAGCTACCTCCTTTCTACTAAGGAGCCAACTCCTCTGGCCCTGGTTTGGGGAACCCAAACCTCGCTTCCCTGCCACAGCTCCAACACCCAAGCCTGGAGAACTTGCCAAGACAGCCAGGGCAGCTGAGATGAACGCAAAAGACAATTCCAAAGACCATCCTCCCTCGCACCTCGTTTTCTCACAATGCTTCCACACACGACTGTGCTGTTGAAACAGCCCTCTTTCATCAAGGGCAGCCTTTAGGTGGAGCTGATAGTCCTAGAACTCGTGCCAATGTGGGAAGTCCTTCTTTTTATGAATTAAGCAAAGCTTGTGGTTCTTCCCAGGCCTTTAAACCTCCAAACGCGAGTCAGAACCTGTGGGTATGTGTGCCTGCCTTTAGACGGATCAGTCGCCTCTCGGTGGCGCCTCCTGGATCAGGAGGATTCTTCCATGCAAATAAGCTGTCGAGGAAGGCAGTGCAGCAAAGCCCACCTTTCATGTGGCTTCCCTACTTAGTTAGCAAAACCTCCGCATGTACGGAGAGGCCAGTGCTGGATTCCTGGATTCCCAATGCCTTCTAGACTTCCGAGGAACGTGCTTCCATCCTTTTGGCTAGTGCACATAGCGACGGAAAGACCCCACTCAGAATTCGCTCACTCCGGCAGGTCTGCTTCGGGATTTGGGGCCACGATGGAAACGAGAGAAGGTCTCCTTGGAGATCTGGTCGCTGAGTGTATGAGCCACAGCAATGAAGATAAAAGCAGCAGCGTGTGTGTTCTAGCAAGTTCTCGTGTTCAGGTGCACATAAAGTTTTCCAGTGATGAGTAACAAATGCACGAGGCCTCTTTAGGAGCAAGACGGGGTTTTTTATTGGGATTTTTATTGTTTGTTTGTTTGCTTTCTTTTGAGTTTGGGTTAATTGGTTTGCCGAAGAGCTCTCTTTTTATGATGAAAACATCCATTTTTGTATGAACCCAAAGGTTTGGGGTCCTTTGGTGGTTTTTTTAAAGTGATCGTGTGGCCTCCCATTTTAATATTTCCTGGAAGAGCTGGGTGGATATTTTGTTTTGTTTGCAATTACGTCCCAGGAACACACATGACAGTTTTTTATAGGAGGTTTTCTTCCTACTCGCTGCTTAGTCTTTTAGTCGTCACCCACCCCCTGACCCCACACCACCCCCAAAGGATTTTGTTTTCCATGTAGGGTTCCAATTGCTTTTCTATTGTTTCAGAATTTAAGATTGTTCAATTCTATTATTTATTCCCTCCTCCCCTTTACCCACGTTATATTCTGCCGGGCCCCAACTCCACTCCAAAAGAAATCTTCATGGTTTGAGCAAACCTCTCTACTGAGTCTGTAATCATCTCAAGACAAACGCAAGCTCAACAGCCGCCGCGTGTTGAGGTGTGAGGAGGCTTTGTACCACAAACCCTCCTGTTCAGCAGCCTTCACAGCACAAGTCCTTCTGGATGCCTGATGACAGGAAAATAAATAATATCGAGGACACAACACAAACATTACACGTTTTGGATGTGCCTCTCGTACATAGCTGACATCAGAAAATGGGAACTCACTTCCTGGTGAAATCATTTTCTATTTAAGTGATTTCAAAACTATGCAGCCCTATTCATTTTCAGAAGTAAATCAAAGCTCAAAAACAGAGAGAGCAAGTCTTTGTTGTAAAATGTCAATGCTGTGTTTCCCTTTTAAACAGATTTCACTACCTGCCTTTCTTATGTAAATTTAATATTGGGCATCGCTACAGTAAATCAAATAGAAGATCAATTATTACTTTTATATTTTTCTTTCTTTTTTTTATATTAAAAGCCACCGTGTGTGTGTGTGTGTGCATGTGTGTGTGTGTTACTAAAATACAAAGTACAGGGAAAATGACTTGTAATCTATATTCCATGGAGCATCAAGGAAGATGACCATAAGTATAATACTTGCCTCTGGATAGTACTCCCTAGAGCAAGCTTTCACATACTTTATTCAATCATTATAGCAGGTAACAAAGTATACACGTGAGCACTCAGCCATAGGCTCCCAAACTAACAGGAGGCTTCCCATCTTCAGAAGTGAGGCTACAAGAGCGAAGGGTGGTCTGCTGAATTGCCCGGAGTCTGTGGGTTTCTGCTTTCTCACATTGCTTCTCTGGTGCATGATTGGCTCTCTCCATCTGGTGGTGTGGTGTGGTTATGGGTTAGGCTGCTCACTACAAGGTAAGCAGTTCAAAACCATCATCCACTCCTCGGGAGAGAGAAGGCAGATTGATAGACACCTGTAAAGAGGGACAATCTGGGAGGCTCACAGCGGCAGTTCTACTCGGTCCTAAAAGGACCACTATGGGGCTGCCTGGTGAGTTTGGCTTTGTTTCTCATAAAGGTAGCTCCTCACACAAATGTTCCCTCGTCTGGGACCAGCAGCTTTGCCTTGAAGCCTGGTTTCATCCACTGTGCACACACGGTCTGCTGTCCGAATCCGTTGGCTAGTGGCCATTCCCATCCATTTGCTTCATTTTCAGGAGAAAAAAAAAAAGCATATCCGTGTCCAAAAGCCAGTTGAACAATCAGTTCCAATTCACCTTGCCCCCTTATCAACCAGAGAAGACCTGGGCTCCCTAGGGTTTCATTGGTGGGTTTGGGGGGAGTCGATGGCCAGGCCTTTCTTCTGAGGCACCTCCGGTTGGACTCCAATAGCTAACCTTTCACTTAGCAGCTGAGGACTTACCAGTGTGCACCATCCAGGGACTCCCTGTTTGTGTCATAAGGCATTGAAGATGCCTAGAAATGTGTGTGCCTTCCAGTCTTTGGGAAAAGAAGTGAACTATTTTTCTGACTGTTTCCACTGGGTGCATATTGTATGTTTAGGAAATACTGTTTGAATTGCACAAGACAGTTACCCAAAAAATAGAGCTAGAGATCTACTGTTGTATCTCTACAGATTAAAGACCATGGCTGTGTTTCATAACCGGATCAAAAAGGCTAGTGAGTGGAGGGTGTGCCTCACAGTTAGAAAAGTCAGCGCTCCCAATTCAACTCCACCACTTACAACTCTTGTGGCCTTGGGAAAGTTACTACCCTCCCCGAGCTATAATTTTCTTTTCTGTAAATACCATCTACCTTACAGGATTTTATGCAGATTAAATTAGACAGTGTGTATACAGAGTCAGGCACGCAGCAAACACCCAACAATTTACCCTTCCCTGCCCTCTGCGTCTGTTTGAGAATGGGGCATTCGAATCAAGCTGGCCTGTGTCTGGATATTTCAGCATGATTCGCACGGCCCTGGAAGCAAGTCTAAGACAGCAGGGGTCGTGGCTTTATTTCATTGGCATGTGCCACACGTGCGGCGGCTGCCTAATGTGCAGTTCTCCTTCCCCCTGTGCCTCCCCAGCTCACTGGGGTAAACGGGGCGATAGAAAGGCAACACGGAGGTGAAGGGGTCTTTGTCCAGTCACGTCCGCTCATTTTGAAAAATGCTCTTGACAGTAACATGGGACGGGATTTGGGGTGTTCGATACCTTCAAGTGTTTTGCAGAGGAAACAGGGCAGCTTTAATGTATGTAAATATATGACCAGGTCCAACCTCCCCTTTTCTGAGCAGACCCTTTATATTACCTAGCGTCAGCGGTCATCCCACGCAACTCTGTGGAGCGTGACACAGATGCTTCACAAATTCGATTCTTTAATGGAAACGTTAACATTTCGTGACGCGTGCGTTTGTCATTAAACTTTTATAGTAAGCACTTGAAACAAATGTTTTAATATAGTCTTCGAATTACCCTTTGAGCTCCCAATACAAAGCTCCTTATTGGGGCAAAAATGCAATTAATACTTAAAACAGCACCGTTCACCCCTATTAAGAGGGACAGCAGCAGACCCGGAATGTCTGCGCTGCTCTTGGGCGCTGTGGCCGGTCCCACTGCCTCTCACTTGGGGCCCAGATCATAGATTCCATCCTGATTCAGTCCTGAGACTTTCCTCAGCCTGTCAATTGATCGCAGAGGCTGAAACAAAGCCGGTGAAAATATACGCCCTCCTCCCTTCCCCTGAAGGAGCCCAGGTGGGCCAGTGGGCGCACGCATCCTGTGGTTCAGCATTACGTAGTTGCTCAGTGCCTTTTAGAATGGAAAACTAATGCTTGAAGGTCAGGGTAGTCAGAGTTGGGGAAAGGCTAGCAATGATACCAATCGAACAATAGTTTTTCAATATGATGCAAGTAAATATGAGAAAAGTGGCTTTTGGCAGCCTTTTAAAAAAGTCTCCAGGATATAGTACAGCATTGACTGTGACTCCTGAGAAGAAACAACTAAAGAAAGAAGGAATCAGCATTAGAGATTAGCAGGATCATTTATCCCTCGATACATACATACTAGACTTGGTTAAGTAATATCAGCTCCTTAGAAGAACAGCTTTCTAAAGCTGGATGCTCTTTGACTTGATCAAAGTGAGACCTGTAGGTGTGTGGTGTTTATTTTATGTCTGCGTGTGTGTGTGTGTGTGTGTGTGTGTGTGTGTGTGTGTGTGTGTGTGTTCCTGTGTTCTCTGAGGCACTCTCAGCTCAGTTAGCATGAGAGAGGGTCCAGAGAAGTGACTTTGTAAAGCATGAGTGCATAAATCCTTAACATTCTTGGATTTAAGAATATAATGTGTTCTTCATAGTGTTTTACAAACATGGGCCAGAGAGCTATTAGATCAGGAATCAGGGTGGGAATGATCATCTGCTAAGAGTTAGAATTTAATACTCACATGTAGTCGGAGATGAAGCAGCTATTCCATGCTGTATCATAGAGAGAAATAAATAGACATATAATCACCTTACTGTCAGGTGTCGTGGGGCCTTCGGATGTGCTGGCGATGGTCACTGGAGCCCCTTAGTCCAAGTAGTGGGAAGAGAGAAACTCCACAAGTAGCCAATGGTCAGACTGTTTTCTTTCCAAACACAGTGCAAACATACTATGTAATAAATAGGTCAGCATGAAACAATAAAAATAAATAAATCCCAAAAGTAGAAGGTGAACATCCGCTGAATTATCATTTTTTATTTCCTAATGCTATACATATACTCTTTCCACCTTCAGACTTGTTTTTAAGTTTAAAAGAAGGTATGTCTTACACACAAGCACAGGGCGCGTCCCATCTAAAATCTTCTAGGTTGCTCTCAATGTGTTGTATTGATTCCCCCTTCTAAGCAGTGGCTTTTGAATGTGAGGGCTCTGCAACTCATGGAACGAGAGATCGCTCCTAGTCACAACCTTCATGTTTGCACAGGAACTTGAGCTCCTGGGAGGTTTACTGTCTCCATACTGATGTCTTGGGCTTTGATTTCAGCACATGTGATAGTGTGCATTTTGTATTCGCAAACAGTACACTTTGGGAGTCCAGTCTCCTATTTGGGGCTGATTCTCTACAGAGAAATCATTTGAGCACTTGGTATAGAAAGAATCTGATTGTTTGTACCATATATACATATGAACAATTATATACACACACCCCACACGCACACTACTCCGTCCTATACCAGCCTTCTGTAGAGGCTGCTGAAGAGCATATACCGACAGCTGACTGGATGAAGAAGACATTGGGGGGGGGGATTCCCATTGTTTAGATTTCTGTCGAGGATATAAGAATATTTAATTTCTTTTGTCTCCAGGGCTTTCATTATTATTTAAATTTCATTTTACATTAATTGATCAGGGATTAGTAAAGCCATTATGCAGAAATTAGAATAAGACAAGCCAGATGGAATGAATAATTCATGAAGTCCAATTACATTTTATTTCTGGTGTACTTTCAAACTTGCTTCTGACTTCTGTGCTATTTTGATGTGACAATATTCACTGGAAATCAAAAGTGCCGTTTTAATTTATTGCATCCCTCTGGAAGGGAAGCATTTGTACGCGATGGGGGTGCATTAATACATTTTCCCCTTAAACATCAATTTGAGGGTCTGGGAGACACTGGGTGATCTACAAAATAAGGCTCACTTCTAGAAGGTGGGAGCTACCATGAGCCACCAATCTATCTGTGTTTGGTCAACTAGCCCTATGTAAGGTGGCAAGGTCTGAGGACAGATGCTTTACCCTTACCCCCCACCCGAAGAGCTCCAATCTCCTCTAAAGTCTCCCCCCTGCCCCTCCATCACCCATAGCAAAGGAGCTATTAAAATAGGATTTGGGCCTGGAGTTGAACCGGGAACAGCGTCAGCCGTTGCAGCTACCGATAAGCACCGCCAGGTGGCAGGCGTTGCCTTCGATGCGAAGGCCTTGGGGCGGCCGGGCTTCCAGCGCGTCCCCACGGGTCCGAGTCCCGCAGAGGCCGGCTCCGTTCGGCCTCCGAGCCTGCGAGCCGCCAGCGAAGCCCCGTGAGAATTCCCAGCTAATGGGCCGTCATGGGGTCCACCTGTGTGGATGTCGCCGACGCCCGGCTCCCCGCGCGCGCGCGGCCACCCCAGCCCCCAGGACAGCCCTCCCCCGGTGGTGTTTCTGCCTGCCACCGGACAGTTCTAGCACATGAAAGCTCCGGGTCACCTTGTGGAGCACTTTCATCTCGGGGACTTTTATGACACTCGGGGAATGTGCAAAGTTTTTAATTAGGCTCGCTAGACAGCCCGAGGCGGCGGCAGCGCCACCAAGTCTTCACGGTCTCTCTGCTTTACAGCACAACAAGCCGCTCTACTCCTTTGAAGACAATGCAGATTACGTGTACGACGTCATGTGGTCCCCCGTGCACCCCGCGCTCTTCGCCTGCGTGGACGGGATGGGGCGCCTGGACCTCTGGAACCTCAACAATGACACCGAGGTGAGCGGCGGCCGGAGGGCTGGGAGGGGGCTGTGCTCGGGCCGCTCTCTCTGCCTGCATTGGGCCTGCTGTGGACAGATCCTCGAGCTGCAGCGCAAAGTGAGACCTGTAGGTGTGTGG
>NW_022103920.1:62154795-62170184 GCF_000313985.2 Echinops telfairi
CCCACCCCCACGCCCCTCTGCCCAGAGGGGAACCGGCAGATGCCTTTGCCAAAAAGCACTTCTTCAGCTCCATGCCCTCCCTGGCAGATCCTGGACCGTGGATGGCCCTTCTTTGCAAACAGCATGGTGCTGTGTGTCGTGTCTTTCCCCATGGGAAGGGCAAGGACACAGGCGAGGTTTGGGGTGGTTGCTTTTTTGTTGTTTGTTTTTTTTCTTCTTCCCCCAAAGTGTTATTGAAATAACTTTATAGGCAAACACTTGGAAAAGGAAGCTTTTGTAGACTCCGATTTTAGAGCAGGCTCCTTAAAAGGACCAGTTTGCCCATGTTGGCTGTTTGCACGATTTCTATTTTGAATCCATAAAAGATTCTGTTGACTTTATTTTTCAATAATGTTTAGATCTATGATCCATTTGATTTTTTTACAAGGTAAATATTCCTTGTCAGAGGTAGTGAACTCCATGTCAGACTTTTACAACAGTTTCTAACTGTGACCATGCATATCAAACTCGCTATTATATTTATATGTATTATATATATAATGGCATATTCAGAGTCATTCACAAGTAAAAAATACACATTTTTGAAAGCTATAAATAATAGGGAAATTTTTGCTTTACAAGATATGCCATGGATATATTTTTAACATTTATTGTGTGTAATTTTTTAAAAACTTTTTCCCCTTCCCCAAAATTATTGAGGTTCAAATTCTAAGCGACTTGGGGGGAGTCTTTTATTTAATATTAAAAGTCCTTCTGTTTAGTTAAAGAAAAGTGTCTGCATCGTTCCTTGGCTTCGGATCCAGGGACACTCCCATACACACGCATGCACAGGTAGAGGAACTGGTGCTGTGACTGTATGTCAAGTGGAGAACAAGAGCAAGTCTTTTGAAGTGTTTGGAGCAGGAAGCAGCTCAGCCTTTTTAATGAGGAAGCCTTCAGCTGGAGGAGATGAGGAGGCGCAGGCGCCCCAAGTTGTGTGTGTGTGTGTGTGTGTGTAAGAGAGAGAGGAAATATCCTTCAGACACTTTTGCAGAGCTCTTGTGTGCTACAGTGGCACGGACACCTATAATCCCTGCCCAAGAGTTATCTTTGTAAACTCCTTCCACTTTAAGTTCACTTCTCTTTTTATCCCAAGAGCAATGTGCCAGGGGTAAGAATTATGCAGTGAAGCATCTCTGTCGATCCTCATAACAGAGCAAGGATGCAGAATGCCTCTTATGTTTGATGCCACAATATCTATAGCAGTATTCTTCTGCTGTCCTACCTTGCAATGGTTTCCCACAGCCTTTCGTCGCTGTTGATTAAAACTGTGTTACTTCTCTTTGCTTGAATAAAAACAAAAACAAAGCATAACAAAACTCACTACTGAAGGCAACCAGAAGGCAAAACGTTTTTCCAGAGTGACTTCTGAACCCACTACCACTGGCATCATGCTTCCCAAAAGTGATGTTTACACGATACCCGAGCAGCACACACACAGGGGAAGTCAGTGTTGGACAAACTCCTTAAACGTCGCCTAGAGAGCGGCTTCTGTTTTGTTTCTTAGGATCTGTGTTTTAAGGAAAAATGAAATAATGTCTCAACACCGTCAACCTCAGAGTTGCCCTCCTTTCTGTAGGTATCAAGAAACCAGCACACACACGCTTTGCAGCTCCCCGTTCTCCGAAATCATCACTGGGGGCAAGCAAACCGTTCAGCTCTGTAATGAAACACGTAACCTTCTGTCCTCAAGAACAGGACGGAGTCCACTCCAATAATGAACTGGGCATTTTGTTTTTAACCCTCAAATTATGTTTGCCTCTAGCAAGTGGAGCAGCATTTTTCAAATATTTGTCAGATTAGGAATTAGATGTTTTTTGGTTTTTTTAAGAGGTTGAATTCCCAGTGCTTGAGCAGCAGCAGGGTTTTACTGCTGTTCAAGGTGCTGCACGTTCACGGAGCGCTGCCCACGGCTGGGCCTGAGTGACCTGTGTCTGCATTGCTGACTTCAGTGCTTGGCGTGGTCCTCATGCTCTGTGTCCTGCTTCTGCTACTAAAGTGGGGACGGAGGCATAGGGGAGGAACCGTGTGGAAATGCTTGGGAAACAAAATATGAGAGAGAAAGAAAGAGAACATATGGCTTATTTCATTATAGATTTATTAATTTTTGAAAGGTCACGTTAATGTAAATATATTTTGTCATTTCCTTCATGCACAAAATGTGGGTTTTTTTAGCATAGGTTATAAGCAAGGCACTGTGATAGTCAGTCATTTTTGCAGTAACCTTTTTAATGTCGCTAGGAAAAAAATAATTTTTAAAAGATTCAAATATTCTTTCCGTTTTGCTCCATCATATTACTTATATTTGAAATAAAGAAAATGCTAAAAAAAATTACCATGTTATTTTCAATGTGTTAAAATGCATCTCTTTTATGAACTTGATTTTGTGCTATATTAAAGTCACACCTTTCTGTTCAAGTATTGAGGTTATCCATTGGGAGAAAAAAATCGGAGAATGAATACCGTTCATCGGTACAATTGGGTGGCAGCTAGAACGGATCCTGTCTGGCCCATGTAAGTTAGGGAGTTAAAAATTGAATCCAAAAACGCCCTACTTGAATCAAGGATTTGTTTTCTGGGCTGCACACTAACCCGAACGTGTACAGACGCTCCATCTAAATTCACATTGTTTTGACCTTCAAAAGGTTTGGTTAAAAACTCAGGCTTGAGCGCGCACAGCAGGCAACTTTATGGTAGAACGTGTGTATTTATCTTTTTTTAATAAGTGAGCTGGGACCATTAGTTTTACATTTTGGTGCACAAGTGACATTCGGTGATTTAAGCAGGTAAAAGATTTTTTATCGATTTCAAGATTATGTTTAAACATAGATGCTTACTTATGATGGAGTTTTTTATTGCTAGTTTTAAAGGCAGGTATTGGGTCAATAAGCTCATATAAACAGATGGTTTCAATTCCCTGAGTAACAGTATGCCCGGGGTGCTAAGTCACAGTCCATGTCGAGTTTCCACCCGAATCTGAGAGGTTTATTAGACACGGGTCTCAAACAGTGGCATGAGCTGCTTTCGGGTGCCCTCGTCTGACTATTTGTGTCTGTTTGTTTTCCCATTACCTTTTCCCTTTTGACGGGCGGCCTGTTATTTGCTACCCAACATCCTTCGAGAAGGCTGGTTGTAAAGTTACCAAATCCCAACCTCAAAGACAAGCGTTTACACAGCTGTTAATGAAACAGAAACAGCAAAATTCTTTTTCTAAATGCTGAGGTTCGTGGAGTGTTTTCACTTTAATTCTCGTTAATAGGATGCCCCCTGTTTTCAGAGGTATGGCCATTTCCACGAGTAAGAAGCTCCGTTGGCTCAGGGTTCTCGCTGCCCGGCGATGGTGCCAGCGTTTGCGGCCACGCCCTGGCACGACCGGAGGGAGCAAACACAGAGGGAAGGAATAAAAAACAAGCAAACAAACAAAACGAGAGAATTTGAAGCTCGGCAGTTTTTCACCGGCATGCTTTGCTTTCCCTCCGATCATGTCATCCCAGATGAGATGGAGAAAGTTCACGTTTACGGGAGATTTTTCCCCGGAACGTTCATATTAAGACTGCCTTCATCCCTTCTCCACCACCCTTGTCTGCCTCGTAGAGCATCCTTAGTCTTAGCAAACCCGGAAACCTCTCTTTCCGTCGACCCCTCAATCTCGACCTGATCGTAAAGTGTCACATTTCTGTGTGCGGGATCTGTGGTGCAGGCACATGCTCTGTGTAATCCGACGAAACGTGTGCCACGCACTGCCCCTCGGCCGTGGACGGGCTGGACGGCCCCCCGCGCTACCGCTCCGTTCAGTGGAGCACACGACTTGGCAACAAAGAGCCCCGGGTCACCCCTACACGGGGTGTGCATGACCCCACGCACACGGAGGCAGGGGGGCTCCGCCGGGGGAATTGATCCTTGTCCAGTGGGGTCTGAAAGTTCATTTTCAGAGTCCTGTTTTGGTTTTGTGTCCTCTCCCTTTGGGCAGGTTCCAACAGCAAGTGTGGCCATCGAGGGGGCGTCGGCCCTCAACCACGTGCGCTGGGCTCAAGCCGGCAAGGACGTGGCTGTGGGGGACTCAGAAGGCCGGATCTGGATCTACGACGTTGGCGAGGTACGTGGAGATCTTTGTGACTGGGATGTGTGTACCTGCTTCAAAGACTTCGGAAAGTTATTGACCCGACCTTGTGGGCCGGAAGTGCCCTTGAGTGCGTTCGCAAATTTCCATTGACTCAGTGGGAGTTCTGGGAGACTTCCTCAGGGCCTAATTTGGCCCTGTGTCTCCAAGCGCAGGACACTTTAGTTAACGATGCCAGTTCTTTTTAGGGCGCGTGGAGCCCCAGCTATCCGGTGAGAAGCATGACGCTTCCCATCAGTGTGATGAGAACAAAAAGTTTGCTAAATGTATTTTGCTGGCACTCAGTTGGGAAGTGTGTTTGTTCGAATATGAAACAACAAAGTGTTCGTCGGTTTGCCGAATTTAAAAGTATCTGGTTTCCCATTAACTGAAGAGTAGTGGCCAATCAAGAAGGCTGAGATGAGCCAGACTTGTGTACCATTTTCACGGTACCCCAAAATTATCATGTGAGATGGAGACCTATCTGGGATGTCTTGATACGGGATACAGAAAGTGTGCCTGAATATCATGACAAATAGCAAAAGGAAAAAGAAAAAACAAAACAAAAACCCTTCTTTTATGTAGAATAAACATACTTGAATTTTTATACTGGTTTGATTTAATATGAAATTATCCATCAATGACACATAAGCCTGTTTATTTTTACTATATGAAAAAGTGTTGACAAAAGCCTTCCTTTCTGATGAGGTTCAAAATTTTTTTCCTAGAGACAGAGAAAACATTGAACTTGCACACAAACCAAATGAGAGTGTTGTGCAATGCTCGTTTGGCGTAATATGACTCTAACATTTGCATTCCGGGGGGAAAATGCACCACATTTGTATGCATGATGTCCTGGAAGTAGGCAGAGCTCTGTGAGTGCGTGGGTTTTGCTGGTCACACTGAGAGGGTGCTTTATGGCTCCATCACTCAGCACGCTGTGACTTTGGCAGTCCGAGGCGGCTTATTCCACAGTGACACTTTGATGACACATTATGCACTGCTGTGTCGTAAAGCTTCTTTGTTGGCGCAGCTCAGTCTTCTTCTTTAGAAGGCAGTCAGAGACAGGGCTGGCATGCCTGTAGAGATGGAGAGCTTCCTATTCTGGGATGCCCAGCCCCAAGTAGAGCAAGTGGAAGGGTCTCGTGGTTGTATCACACGTTACGTGCTTCGTTAGCTGTCCCTACAACCACAGGTTGAGTCATTCCAACCTAACGACTTAGTGAAGTTATTGACAAGACCTTGTGGGCCAGAAGTGACCAAGACTGTGCTACTATTGATCCCCAGGGGTGAAGATGCAAAGGGCTGGGTGACTATTGACAGAGTTTGGTGTCCTCGGGAAGGAGGAGGCGCCTCAAGTCAAACCATTGTCACCGGTTGTAGGGCAATATTTCCTTCCATGGGTGTTCTTGATATTGAAGGCATGTTTGTCATGCTCTTCGTCAAGATAACGCCGAGCACTAACAACAAAAGCAAACACTCGAGATTGTGTCATTTTCTAAAAAAAGTAAAAAGCGAATGAAGGAGACTATAAAGAGTTCAACAAAACGTGGCCTTTACCCCTTCCCTCCCTCCCTCCCTCCCTGTCGTTCTTTCTTTCCTTTGTTTGTCTTCCTCCTAACAAGTGCAATTACAGGAGAGAAGGAGATGTGGAGACCCATTGAGAAATGAAGCAGTGAAAACATAGGACGTTTTAGATCTCTTTTTCCTACCTCCCTTGCTCCTACAGGCTCTCCCTTAACTCTCATTAAGACTATGTGCACTGTTTGATCCCTCTTGGTTATAGCCCCAAAGTGCAAAATCAAAGAATAGTTTAGCAATCTGGTTTGCTTAAAGAAAGAAAGAAAGGCCTTTTAAAAAGTCTTCATTTAGACCATAAATATCATTATGAAATAATATAAGGTTATATTATGATATATGCGCACACCACACACATACCCGCATACATACCAGCTCTGTGCAATAAGAAACAGCCTAACATATATACAGAATTCTTTCTGCAAGACAGTAATTTTATAACCTATGGACAGAATTGCTGGACTGTGCCTCATATTGGGGGAATATTGATGATTTTTCAGAAATTGCTTTGGCATACATGTGGCTACTCAAACTTCTTTCTGAGTGGCTATCATCATTTCTAAATTGTAAAGTGTTGTTCGACTCAGATTTCCACTGCCGTACTGGCGGGTCAGGCTGGCTTTCAGTTTGGTATTATTGCCCTTGCTCCTCTAAGTGATTACAGACTATAGAAATGTCTGCAACTATAGGCCAGTCTGCCTATTGTCTGGAGTCTAGACAGGCTATAGAAAAATCTCTCTGACATATAATTGGCCAAACAATTTGTAGAGTTGTTTATCCCTAAAAATTCTCCACTGGCGGGCGGAGGACATACTGTTTTATTGAGAGTAGGTAATATTATAATCCCCTAGTCCTTTTCTGAGTGACCACAAATCACGGTAGGCTCATGCACTGCTTGGTCATCTGCAACCCCGTAGGTGACCCAGACAAACTAAGTTAACGAAGTAATGTTTCCTTAATGACTGTTGTTGTTTTTTCTTCCTCAATACTTGTGTTCGGTATCTGACTCATGTCTTGGTTTTACATCTCGGTGGCGGAGAGAGTTCTGGTTTCTGTTTGCTGACCTCTGCGCGCTGCTGGCTCCCTTTGGAGACCAGGGCTTGGGGAGCCGCCATGAGCTCCAGGGAAGGCTGACTTCCCTGCAGCTGAGGCTTAGCGGAAGCCCACTTCTGAGAGCTGGTGGATCACTTCTCCGGCAGATGCTGAGATGATTCTAATTACTATTGTCTCTGCGCCGCCTAGAACTGACAGAGCCTAGCTGGACTTAGAAAAGGAGGGCGGCCCCCGGCAGGAATTCTGTAGCCTTCCAAGTCACCCAAACTGCAGAGAGCAGAGCCAGCCAGATTCGCCTTCACCCAGAGCCGGCCTGTTTAGAATTCAGAGGTCACAGCGAAGGCTGGCGTGTGGCTGGTGAGATGGAGCAAGAAGCAATTTTAAAAGGAGAAAGAAAAAGTGGCATTGAGGGCCAACCCGCCTGTAGCGTCGGCTACCATCATCTATGTTCAAAATCATTCCTCTGGGCCTCCTTAGAACGGTTCCCCTCACCAGGGTCATGCTGGCCTTGCGATGGAAAGCCTTGTTGGTGGAACCTTCTAGGAGAGAAAAACGAAACCCTTTTAGGTGAGCCGTCCGATCCTGCAACGGTCCTTTTTAGACCACCTACACTTTGTTCTTCCATTTTCCGCGGGACTCTGCTACCTTGAACTGGTGCCTTTGGGGAGACATTTCACACGCGTGCTCCCGTGGTGGATTTGACCGAGCCCTCGGCTCTCTTTTGTCCAGGCCCTGCTCCACCAGCACGTGTGGTTTCAGAGGGCTGACTCCCTTCGCTGAGACCCACCTGTGCTTGGTTTAATGCCCTGCTGTCCTCGTCTCGCCATTTCCCCCACCAGGGCCCTGCGTCTCGATTTCCCACCGAAGTCCATACGTTATGTAGCAGACCCTGTCTACAAGGGTGTGGCTCTTCATGCCACTCCCAAGGCTTACCAGCAATGAATACCTTGACCTTGACCTCTCTCATTAAAGCGAAGGGGAAACCTTTAGGAATTTGGTTAAATGGCATGTATGCAATGCGGTCTTCTTATTACCTATTCCTTAAGACTACTTAATATGTAGCGTGAGGGTAGCATTGCTTTGGCCACAATGATGAGCTTCTGAAGCCCATCAAACGGGCTGAAACCATACTGGAAATTCTCACTCTCCTCCCTGCAGCCCTGTTTGGTTCACATTGTCATTTTAACTGAAAGTACAGTATCATTAGATTCCTGGGATGCTGACTCCTCTTGGCAGGAAGTGAGGCAGGCTTTCTCCGTGCGCCCACTGTGCCGCGTTCCCTGATGGCTGCCAGTGACGATGGCCTCACTGAAACCCACATAAATACGCCTTCCTGTGAGACCTGGCACTCAACGGGAAGGGCGCTGGAGAAAGGGAGTCTGGTGTCACCAGTCCCTAACAACCGTCTGCCTCATCTCCTGTCCCAGCTGAGGCAGCAGCTGCTACAGGGAGTCCCAGTACAGTGCCCCCATGATCCTGCCCCCCTCTATTATGTACAATTATCTTCCATGACTTGAAGATGATGGCAGAGGGCAATGGCTTGAATCCAGACTTACTGATGCAATTTATTATGAACTTTGGAAGAAGTAAACAGCGGGCTGGGCATGAGCTCACCGAAATCGCCAGATTGAGTTCTTCCATTGCACACCCACCCACCGCCCATTCCCTTCCCCACATACTGCCCTCCCCATCTTTTGGGGGTTATGTTTAAGGCACAATGGCTTGAGTATTCCCGTATCTTGCGACCTTGACTAAGAAGGTAAAACGTAAATCAGCAGTAATGTTTGCAGGCAGGCCACATGATGCTTTGTTTATATAGCATGCATTTTGGTTGCTTGACTTCAACATTGTACCTGCAAACTATACTGTACACATTGATTTTCACAGAGAGGGGCCTATTTTCTTTGCTGAGCAGGTGCTTAACTCCCATTAGCATAAATGGAAGTTATGTGAATCCAACAAGAGACAGGGAAGACCCATATTTTATTATTTAGCCAGCAATTTCATTGTACGGGTACATCTGAAAAGTTACTTCAGGAGGAAGTGATTGCAAGAGCCCTTTACATGTGCTGAGACTAGGATTGGTTTTTAAGTAAAATGTAAGTGAACCTAGCTCGCTTCAGCCAGTCCGGAGGATTTTTCCTCCCCACACTATGGGACACAAGTGGCTTTTGGGCCCTAGATGTTCCCTTCCTGAATGCAGGCACAGGAAGATAACAAAGCACGAAGTCACTACACATATAACCTGGAAATACTGAGTGTACTTGGCTTCAGCTGGCTCTTAGAGAGCTGTTAATCGTGCTTGGAGTATTTTTTTTTTTAATGATGTGCGAACACACATATTTGAAAGAATTAAAAATAAGGATTCCTCACTGCCATGGCTCCCCACCAAATAGCAAGCTTTTTCTGTCCAGCGCAGATGTGCACAGCGTATGGGCCAGTGGTGTAGAATTATTCGTGTGTTTGGATGATTGATAGCCAGGCCTAGCTACCTGTCTTTCTTGCAGATGTGTTTTGTAGAAAGCCCACTGCCATTGTTCATGCTCCGGGCTGTCACACAGATTCGGCTGTCATAAATATCCCCTAACAACTATGTTGGCTGCTTATCTGAATTAGTTAGAATGCTGTTTGCAGCCCCAGTTTTGAAAGAAGCAGTTTGTCTTCAACCTCCTATTATTTCTTTTTCCATTAACCTCTTCCAGGGAAGATTTTGTTTTCAGTTGGGATAAAGACACCTGCGTTTCAAATCCCTGATTATATTTTTATAGCCATTAAATGATAAAATTCCAAAAATGGTTTTCGGCTTAAACTAGAATTTGCAAAATAAAAATGGCAATTTAAAAACTGTAATTTGGAAGTGAATCAATCTGTTCATGCACGCGTGATTTGTTTGGCATCCTGCTCACTAACTACCTAAGAAAATGTGCTAGAGCTTTACATGTTAAGCCTGAATTTTGGTAGCATTTCAAATCGTTTGTTTGATCTGACTATTTTAAGGGCCCAAAGAAAGCATTGCATTACAGAATTGGATAACTTTAATCAATTTGGCATTCATTAACATGTTTAAAGGGCTTTGGGAAAAAAATTAGGATAGGATATAACGCAGATGAATATGAGAGATCAAGGAAGTAGAATGTGATTTTTTAAAGTCCATTTGAACATATTTTAAAGCTGAGCTGAAAAGTTTATTTGAAATTCCAACAAGAAAACTGGTTTCTAAATGATGGTCAAGATGGAATCTATACGAACTAGTAAGGAGTGTCTCAAACGTTTGTTTTGTTTTGTTTTTATACCAGCCAGCAAGAATAAGAATAAAAGAGGAGCAGTTCAAAGTGCAATTTTGTTGAACTTAAAAGAGCATTTTCATGTAATAGCATCGGATAAGCTGGAAATGCAGGGAGTTGAACAGGGTCCAGGCGGTACAATAAATTCAGCACATTCCTGGTTGTGAAATGGATCACACTTAGGTCGTCCGCCCTCATTTGCTTCGGGGACTCCCTGGCATGTCTCAGGATGACTCGGCCTCCATTGATTCTGCAGAAGGAATCTCGTGCCTTGAATAGGCACAGTCCCTCTTCTTGGGAAGGGAGCAGAGAAGAACAGCAGATATGAAGTCACCTGTTTGCTCTGATTTTATTTTAGGTGAATTCAAAGAAAGAATGTCTTGATGACAAAAAATAAATTTGGGATCCTTTGATTAAATTGTGCTTTCAGATGTCATCACCCGATGCTGATGAGCAAACTTTGTCAGCCTTCATAGGAGGCTCCCAGAGATGGTGTCAGCTCAGCAAAGTCGTTACTGTCACCCCCAAACTCTGGAGTTTCTCCTTCAATGAGTGCCCCAGTTACTTGCTCACTTCTTGAAAGTCTTTGCAAGCAGTAGCTTCCCCTCCAGTGACTGAACAATATGGTTTTCTTAAGCTGTTGCTCAGTGCTTCCTGAGATGTTCGCCATAGGAGAGACTTGGGCATGACTCTTTTCATGAGGCTAAACATTGAGATAACAACCAGAAATTCACATGCCCCGTTCTGTTGATGGCGCCTGGATAGAAGCAAAACCTCCCTGAAGTGTTGTTTTTATGGTCTTACCTGAGTGCTTACCGTGCAGCCAAATCAAGGGCACAAAGGCATGTTTGCTCAGGCAGCTTTGGGGTTCTAATAAATATAATTATAAAAATAAACCACTTTGAAATAGTGTATATTAATCCACTTTTTGTCATGATAAATTATATGTATTTGAAATAAAATCATTTGGGGAAAATGCATGATTGTAATTTTAGTATTAGTTAGATTTCTTCTAGGAAGAGTACTGAATTTTAGAAAGAAAAGAAAAAGCACTTTTGATTCCATTAAATTATTGTTGTAATTATTCATCTTATAGTAAGTATAGTAGCAATGGCTTTCATTTTGATAATTACATATGTAAAAGACCATGATTAGACTAATTGCTATATAGTGTACTCATTCAGATAGCATTAGTTTATGAAAATGGACTTAGTAGGATTAATATCTTTTCAAGCGACTTTCCCCCTCCCCCTGAATTGAGGAGAAACTACTGAGGACTTTTATGTACTGTGGAGTAGCTGATTAAATGAAAGGAAACTCCTAATATCTAATTTTATGAAAATCAAATTAATGTGTTATAATAATTTGCAATAGTCAATGAAATTAATATGGTCTCATTTTGGTGATAAATGGTCTATGAATATAAACCTTCCAAAACAAGAACCAGTTTATATAATTAATCATCTCTGATTCTTCTGTGGTTTCAAAGTGTCATCTTCGATCGCAGTTTGGATTCTGAAGCAGTCATTAATTATAGTGTTATTTTTTTATGGCTGACAAAATCGTGTTTAGTTTCAGAATTTCCAAACTGCTAAATTTTGTCTTGAAAAACTGCTGCTTAAAGCAGTCGCCTCCAATCACAGTTTCGAGCAGCCGAGAGTGAAGCTGCTGCGTGGGGTGTGAGTTGAGATTAGTGCTTGTCTGTAGAAATGGGAAGTGATTTGTCTGCAGCGTGTGTGTGCTTCCATTGATATCTCTAAAATATAACGTGAAATCAAGTAGCTGCATATTTCTGTAAATATTTATATACCATGGAGGATGGGCTGGCAAAATGAGGAAGTGAATAAATTATTATACCCCGATTTCAAGGACTGTTTGCATGAAGTTTTGAGAATGTCAGCTATCGGAAGCTCTTTAAATTTTAAATCATGAATTACTTATCATTTGGTGAATATCAACACTTAAGAAGAAATGCGGCACTCTTACAGTTTAGATTGGTATAGAAAACTGATGTGTGGGCAACTTTTAAATTCTCTTAACAACCAGCAAGGGTTTTCTCAACATTTCGATGTATAGTTTTATTTTTATTCTTTTCCACATGAAGGACCTCTTGATGAAAAGTGTATACCACCTATTATTATAAAGAATAGACATCCTCTTGATGTAGGGAGGGGAAAATTCAGATTGGAGACTCCCCTTTAGTTAACCCCATCCCTCACTAAGGCTTTTCTCATATTTGGAAAGATGCATCAATGAACACTTGACAATTATCTCTTTCCACAGAATCACCCTGTCTAGCACAGCGCCTGGTACCTACTCGGCCCTCGTTGCATTTCTGATGGGTGACTGAATGACTCGTGTGAAAGGTGGGGAGTTAGGTGAGAGCTTAATTGCACAGCATTCTGAATGCAGCCTCTGAGTTGACTAGAGTTTGATAGAGGGGGGTAATTCATTTTAATATAGTTGCACGAAAAAGAATATTTAGAAATATATTTAGAAAAGTATGCCAATCTTTGCTCTACAGTCTCTCTGCGAGCAACCCCCCACCCCACCTTTACTTTTAAAACTGAGCCCTTGACCACTCGTGCAATGAAAGCATGGCTGTTGACTCAAATAGTTGTCAAACCACTGGAAAAAATGCTTCCTTTTCATTTTGCTGTTTTTGGACACTATAGATATGGTAAATCATGAACTGCACTATAAAAATACCTCTTTTGTGCCCAAACATTCAGTAGGAGGGAATGACATTGCTTTTATTACCGTGGTAAATGTTTTTAAGGTGTTTAGCACTATGCTTTCCTTTCTCTTCTTTTTCTTTTTTTGATCGAAAGTGCTTGGGTGCAGTGCTTGCTAAGAACTTCCTAGAACACCTATAGTTAATAGTGTGTGTGTGTGGGGGGGGGGGGGTTTGTCCAGTCAGCTAGTAGGACAGGTCACCCTGGGTAGTTCATGATTTTCCTTTTTCCTATCCTTTTCTGGAGCTTTTGTGTTATGGAAAAAGAGTGGTAATTGAGGTTGAACAAGTTTATTTTCCACTGTTGCCCATCAGCCAATGTTTTTTAGCATTCTCTCCATCTTCTAGACAGAAAAATTGATTGTTCCAATATTAGAAAAGTAATGCTGAAAAGATTTCTGAAGAAAAGAGATTGATAAGATTTTAATGCATCTGGGAACAAAGCCTCAGAGATTTAACTCTTTCTTCTCCATTTATTTGATTCCCTATACTTCACAGCCCCACACTCCCGATCACCCGCACACACATAAATACATGTAAAAACTTCATTATTTTGTCTGTTCCCTATAACGATGGTAGGATTTAACATGAAACATGTTTCTCATTCAAAATGTTAATTTCTTAAGAATGGAGTTTACACTAAATTATTCCTTTCCTACAATATTTGCTGACCATGTTAAAATTGATCTCGACCCATAATTGTTCCCATTTACTTTAGACTTTTATGCCTTATATTTATTTTACTTTGTTTTCTAATTAGGTGGCAATGGGTTCGTAAATAGCGTTCCTCTAAGACACATGTTGAAGTCACCCTTCATTTCATGATCGAGAAAAGAGACTTTTGGCAGAAGGAGCTCACGCTGGTGGGAGAATGAGGCCTCCTTTGGGTGGGATTTTCAGATGAAAAGATACCACCAGACACCCTAGGTTAGAATGCTGCCGAATCTCACAGAAATGTTAACTGCTTGGTAATAGCAGACTCTAGAGAATGGAGACTTATACTTTTGCCTTCTCTGAAACAGCTCTAACTCCTAAGCTAGCACGCAGTATATCTTTTTGTGGTAGAACACTGTGGTGTAGTTACCCCTGTGTACTTCACTCTGGCTTGGAATGTTGGCCAGAGGTTTCATCCATTGTTAGCAGTGATGCTAGACTCTCCGGAGAGTTAAGTGCAGTGGAGCTGTATTTATTTGAAGCGGGTATGCTTGGTCGTTCCCGGGGCAGTTTCATTGCTTATTACCTCCCACTTTGCTTCCCATCTGTGTGTGTGGCAAAGGGAATTGTCCTAAAAATATATATAGGCTTCCACTGATCATAGACGTGTGTTTGTGTACCAGTCCACAACCTTCATGAATATGGGTACCATTAATAATTGGAGTTTTTACAATGCTTTTAGAGCCTAGAGGGGTTGGCCAGCCCTTCTTTAGAAATCAGCATCCATTTCTACTGTTTTCTGTAAATACCTTTGAACAATTGACACCTCTTATAGTGAAAACTTGGGAGACACACTTTTAATAGAAAACTTTAATTTTACGCTTAATACAGGAGATGTACGTTGTGTATCTGTTTGTGGGGTCAATGGTTACCATACTAATCCCACAAACTCTTTTTTTAGTGACCCCATTTAATTGAAAGATTACAAAGATGCTGATGAGCCACACACTCATGGAATATTTATCCTGAAACCTTGAGTGCTACTCATTTTAATTCATTTGCCATGCTTAATGTATCTGAGAAACCAAGCTGAAATTACAGAGTGCTTTCCTGATGTCTTATTAAACCAAGCTTTAAAAATTAACCTGTTTTTACATTAAGTTGCAGTAACTCCTACAAGTCGAATGCCATATGCATATTTGTCAAATGTATATATTATTACAAAAATATCTGTCTGGGGCATTGCTGAAATTAGAACTCAAAATCAAACTCATTGACTCAATGACCAGAAGCTCAGTTTTTGAATTGTGTATTACATAACCCCCAAGACAGGTACTTTTGCCATAAAAAATAAAGCGTGTTGAACTAGGGGGAGTTAACGCAGACAATGTTGCTATTTAAAATCAGCTGCTAGAGACTATAAACCATTTGAAATTACTAACAAAGAAGGGGCACTTGGCAGGACTGGTTACCCATGCACTTATAAAACGGTACATGTGAATGATCTTTGTATGTTTAACCTTGGTTATAAAAAGCCATTTGATTTTTTATGACAGTATGTTCAGTGGTTACAAAGTCTTACAACTTGAGGTAAAAATACAAAACCCCGTTATGGAAAATGCCATCACAAGGAAACAGCTAGGTAAAGTAGTACTGGTCATACAAGTATGTGAAAAAGGAAAGCAACGTGTGTATGTGTGTGTGTGCGCACATAATTCAAAGGAATAATTAGGTTTTAAATTTAATTTCTTTAAGGAACAATACAAGCAGTGTGAGGATTTTTATTGTGATCTGAATGGACTCGCCCTCTCCTCCACCCCTCAACCCCTGAGAATTAGCTACTGTTGAAACTGAGTTAAACAATTTGTGTGAACTTTTTTTTTTTTAACATTTTATTAGGGGCTCATACAACTGTTATCCCAATCCATACACACATCAATTGTGTAAA
>NW_022103920.1:62171374-62183612 GCF_000313985.2 Echinops telfairi
TGTCCCATGGTATGTTGACATTGCTTAAAGGGGCGAGGCCGCCCTTGGTCCCTGGTCGTGAGCAAGTCGTTTAGCTCCCTGTCCTACTTTCTGTGCTGGAGAGGGCTCTCCCTGGTTCTACACATCCACACTGAGTGATCATCAGAATCAACCCCTGTAAAGCACAGTGCTGTAGAATGGCGATGTATGCCGTCTATGTTTTTAGGAACGTACTCAAGTGACAAAAACGAGAATATGCCTATTCTGAGAGATTTTTAGTGCCATTTTTACTTAGAGCACCCTTCTCCTCTCCTTCCCATCTCTGTTGATAAAGGGGTTAGACTTCATCATCTCTCCTTTACAATTGAGAGGACGGGAGGGTAAGTGCCTGCCCACTGCCAGGGAGACCAGGACTGAAGGCTCCTGTCCGTATCTGAGGTTCAGTTTACCTCCTGCGTTTGGCCAAATTGCTACCTCAGAAGCTATCTTTAGCCTTAGCAACCTTGCTGCAAAAATAGGTCGTACCATATCTATAAAAGGTGATCCCCTTCAGAACTACGGTTTTATTATCACAGGAACCATAGCCAAGTGCTTGGGGCATAACAATGCCTTATAAAGTTAACAGATAATTCAAAATCAACTATCTAGCTGGGTGTGAACTGGCTATGGGTGAGCTCAGTAGCTCAGTACAGGAAGTAGCTGGAAAATCAGAGTCATCTCTGATCTGTGACATGGCAGTCGGGCTGCATTGGAAGGCAGAACACATTTCCAAATCCACTCTGATTCAGAGCAATACTGGACAATTTTTATGAGCCTTTCTTGATTTAACTTTGTTAGCTATTTTCTCCACATTGCTCTTCATAGATTTTTTTTTTTTCTTCATAGATTTTTTAATTGAAATTATTCATCACTATTAGAAATTTATGAATATTTTTCCTATCACAAATGTAAATGGCCTAGAAATTATTCTAAACCATTATTTTCAGGGGGAGGGGGGCCATGGCAGCGCTCCAGATTTAGACTCTAATGCCTTGCTAAAAACTCGAAATGATGCTGAAGCGATGTGATTAACATGCCATTTGCGCCTTTTCTCTTCTGCTTGCTTGACATGCAGTGTATTCCAGGAAAGGCTGAGTTGCCACTGTAAGAAAGTAAATTTTAGGCTATTCATCTTTGGAACATTAGTGAACTTGGAAAAAAAACAAACCAGTTTTGCATATTGTAACCTTAGGAAATGTATCAATTAATTTCATCTACAGGTGAAATGATGTCTTCCTATGCCAAAATGGTTAATTGCTCTGTCTTTAATCCCTAGTCTAGTGCCTGGACTATACTTGGTACTCAGCCAGTGATGATTGAATGAGAAGTGAGTAGACTAGGATGTGCTCCATAGACAATCATACGAAGAATTTTATTCTGTATCCGAGGAAACTTGGACCAATGTTTTTCCTATGAAATCATTGAGATTCACTGGACTAAAACTGGGTAGGAGGGAGTTTCATATGCATCGATACTTGTGAGCCACCATGTGAGGCATGGGTGATCAGAGAGGCCCAGGTGAGAAGAGTCTTAGGCTGCCAAAGGTGAGAGCTATTTGTAGCTGGAGACATCGGTACTTGCTAAGTCAAAGGATGGTCTGCTTGTTTGTAAGAAAACCTGTTTTCTTACCAGTGATTCGCATGTCAGAAGCTATTACTTTGGGTGTGGAAACAGCCTGTGAATACACATTCACACCTTCAAGCTAAGATTATATTTAAAGTGCTTCCTGGTGGTGATATTTAATTCTAAAAATGAGGCAGTCTGCAGTTCACCTTCTAAATCCAACATCACAATCATCTTGGGTTATTTTTATAGGCAACGAGAAGAAAAAGTCTTAATAGGATGAAGTGGGTAAATTTATTCTAAGTTTCTAGAAGTATTTGTTTTCATCATGTTCTACTCTGGAACCAAAGCAAGTAAATAATAGTTGTATTAAATGTACTATATTTGAGAGAGAAAATATTTGACAAATTTTTTAAAAATCTAATGATTTCCCAACCTCAATTGAATTTTAGACTATAAAAAGGGGCCGATATGTGTTAGAATACTATAAAATCTTGTGAGACCATTGGTACTTGTTCTCATAAAAATAAGTTTTTTTAAAAATCTGTATTTTTAAGGGCAAGGATTATCCTTCCCATCCCATTAGTCCCACTTCCATAGCACAAGTTAAGTGTAGTTGCATTTTGGAGTTATTTTGTTGACCAGACATTTAAACTTGATAAAATTCACCTTTGAAAAGTTAAGTGTGCACTTTCATAAATGATAAATGATACTCAGTTTTACCCCAAACTCTTACGTAGTCACATACTCATACCTTAATATTGCACCCTCTTTGCTAGGGTTATTCCTTAACAGTCTTGCTATTACTACATGAAACTATACAAACTATTTACATATATATTTTTTTCATTTTAGTGTATGTTGTTTCTCTATGTCAATAAAACATCAAATAGCCAATAACTTAATCCATTGTCCTTGAGTTAAGTCCAACTCAGGGCAGCTCCATGTGTGTCTGTGTAGAACTGCACTCCTTCCGGATTTCCACAGCTGTAATAAGGAGCCCTGCAGACACAGGGTCAAGTGCATGGCTGCTAACTGAAAGGTAGGCCACTGGCACCCACCAGCTGCTTGTCGGAGCTTTGTAAGCTGGGCTGTGATCTGCCCCGGTCAAGCTGACAGCTTACAAACTCAGTTCTCCTCTGCCACGGAGTCTGAGTCAGAATCGATTCCTCACCCCGAAGGACAACAATCTGATGCGAGGAGTGGCCAGACCTTTCTTCCTCAGCACCACTGAGTGGATTCTAACCACCAGCCCTTGGTGAGTAGTTGAGAGCCAACCATTACCGAGGGGAAACTATAAAACTTTACAAAGAACATTGTACTCATATGTTAGCTTACATTTGTCATGATAGCTTTATATTGGAGAGCCAAACTTAGCTCTTTGTGAGCCATAGGCTCTCTATAGTAAGACCTGACTTTCCCCAATATCTAGTTAGGGCATGTTAGCTTGATGCTCACTTTCTGCAGGTCTCCCCCCACTATCTGAAAATAAACCATCTCTATGAAGTCTTTTTGTTAGAAAATTTATTGACATATAATTTACATACCATACAATTCATGGTTTAAATGTATTGAAAAGAGTTGTGAGATTTTCCACCTAATCAATTTTAGAACACTTTCTTCCTTCTTTTACCCATTATTATTAGCTCCCTATTAGCCCCCAACTTCCCCTGCAAGAACTATTAATCTACTTACTGTATCTCTGTATTACCTATCCTAGATTTCATATAAAGCAATATGAAACAATAAACAGGAAAACCTCAATCCCAAAGAAAGCAAAATATTATAGAAACTAGAACAGATTCAAAATGGGTCAAAAGGGAACCAAAATGATAATACATTAAATTTGAATATGACTAACTCTACAGGGGAGCCCTGGTGGTGTAGTAGTTAGTCGTTGGGCTACTAACCTCAAAGTTAGCAGTTTGAAACCACCAAGGCTACATGGGAGAAAGATGAGGCTCTCTACTCCTATAAAGAGTTGCAGTCTCTGAAACCCACAGGGCCAATTCTACCCTGTCCTACAGGGCCACCATAAATCAGAATGGACTCAATGGCAATACGTTTTTTTGGTTTGGTTTTGTTTTAATCTGCAGCAATCCACTTTCCAATGTACTGTTTGAGGGCAAAACGATTCCCATCCGTAATCAATAGTCCGTGGGGACTCTACAAATTGATTTGGGACCTTCACTGTCACCCATTGCCTTCTGCAAAGCAGGGCCTCAGAATTTAAGCTGTGGTACATGTCTTTCCTCTGATCTTGAATGGTGTTATTTACAATCTTCGGAGCATACACGCCGGCGTGCGCCTTCCATGTAGACTTGCTGACCTCCCACTTCAATGGCTGCCGGTTTTAAGAGAAGCCGTTAAGAACCCAGACGCTATTCTTTGGGGTAGCAGGGCATCATCCGGTTTCTTCCTCCCACTTTGCTCTAGCATCTATGAAGCCTCTTGTAAACAGAAATGGAGTCAAGCAAAGAAGCAATTAGCATTAATTCATATGGGAAACTTTGCTGAGCATTCCCCGACACACACCCTCCCCAAAAACCTACCAAATCATACATAAAACCTCAACTCCTACTAGTGTTGAGTGTTCGTGGACACAGGTCAAAGCTGTAGCGGCTTGATGCTGAGACCCTGGAGACGAGGATCGGCTCCCCACGCGCACTGCTCCCCGGGAGGCTGCCTCAGTAACAGCGCCTGCAGAGCAAACCCTGCACGCTCCTTTCGCTTTTCACCTTCTTTTAGTAAAAGCTGAAATCCTCTTCGGCTTGCTTCCAGTAGGCAAACACTGTTACTAATGCAGTCCTTTCGTAAAGGCGAAGTGGTGCAAATAGAACGTGCAGAAAGCAGGGGTACCTACACGAGAAAAATACAATAGCATTAAAGCTCTCCATTGTAGGGGGTAATCAGAATGGGGTTTGCAATTTTTACATGGCTCTCGTCTGGGCTTTTGTTGTACGTGCTTCTGGGTGGACTTTTCAGCGCTCAGAGGAAGGAGAGGAAAGGTGACCCTATTCTTTCGTATAAACATGATACCAGCCTCTGTGCTTGCGATGTTTGCCGGCTCTTTTGTATCGTTTACTTTGGGAGCCTCATTTTCCGAGTGCAGTATTTTCTAAGATTGAAGAGCAGAATGTAATAACGTGGAAGACTGGGAAAAAGCTCGGAGTAGGGAAATGCACCGGGCACATGGCTACCCAGCAGCATCCAGCACTCTCGTGGACTGTGTCGTTGCCTAACGAGATATTTGGCTCCGTTTCAATAACGGAGAACATATTCAACCACTCTGTTCATTCAGAAGACTAAATGCGCCGTCTTGCTGGAACATGTCTCAAAGCAAGTATAGGAAGCAGCGCATCCTTCAGAAGATGAACGCCGAGTTGAGAATGACGTGAGGATGCGATGGCTTTGGGAAGACTTGATCTCGCGATTTTAATCACTGAGCTGCTCGCCTCGAGGGCTGCAGCTCAAATCCACCAGCTTCTCTGGGCCAGAGAGAGGAGGCTGTCTGCTCCCATAAAAATGCAGTCTCGGAAACCCCATGGGGCAATTCTACTCACTCCTCTAGGGACTCTGTGGCTCAACAGGAAGTCCAGGGCTGCGGATCTGGCGGCACACAGGTTAATACCCAGTTGCTAAGCCAGAGGTCAGTTGTTCAAACCCACCAGCTGCTCTGCAGAGAGAGAAATGGCAGTCGGCTTCCATAAAGATGGCTGACTTAGAAACCTTGTCGGACAATTCTCGGATGTCTTGTAGGGTTGCTTTGATTTGGAATTGACTGAGGGCAATGGATTTGGGGTTTTGTTCATTTGGTTTCTGATACCAGAACATCCATCTCTGCATTTACTTCACAGAATGGCAACGCCACTCTCTAATAAGTAGTCTTGAACAGATAGTACCTGGGAATATCATCCATTGTGGTAAAAATATAAAGTTTAAATCATTTGGCTCTGCATGGTGGATTGTTGGACAGTTGTAAAAGTGATCACGAAGCTTCGATTTATTCACTTCAAATTTTTTACTTTTAAAATGCATCTAGATTGGGAATGAATGTGTGTTCCTAATATTTATGGACTACGTAGGTAGCATTTGTAGCATCGGCACCTAAAAAGTCTATATCCATTTTATTTTACATGAAAACCATCCAGACTTCAACTCAATGCCATTTCTCATCTTTGAAAAATTGTCATTTCTATTCCAAATACTTACATTAATACTTTAATAAACAATTTGTTTTTCAGTGTTATATTGGGAGATCATTTAAGCAGCTAATGAAATGATAGACTGGTTAATTTCCTCTTGAATTATGTAAGAAAGAAGACATTATTTCAGAAATTTAATAAAATTCCTTTTGGGGGAGGGGATCGATATTGCACACTGGGGTGCAAATACCTGAACCAAGATGACAGGAGTCCTGATGCTCGCTAGTTCTGCAAGCTTGGTAAGATTACTTAATCTTCCTATGCCTCGATTCCACTCCTCATCTGTTGGTTTGTCAGCCTGTGGGCATGTGCTGCTGGAAGTGCCCCCACATACACTGGTATTTCAGGTACCAGCAGAACCCCCATGGGTGGACAAGTTTCAGTGGAGCTAGGAAGGACCTGGTCATCTACTTCTGAAATAAATGAAGCAAAATACTGTATATTTTGAATAAAGCTACTACCAACGAGTTCTTTAAAATGTAAAAAAGCAAGGATGTCACTTTGAGGGGTAAGGTGCACCAAACCCAAGCCATGCTATTTTTAATTGCCTCATACACATATTCAAGTTGAACAATGGATAAGGAAGACAAAGAAGAATGGATGTATTTGTTAGCTGAGAATAGTAAATATGTGTACCAGGAACTGTCAAAATATGCACAAATCTGGCTTGGAAGAAGGATCCGCAGAAAGCTTCTTAGAAACTAAGATGGCTAGACTTCATCTCATGTATCTGAACATGCTGTCGGGAGAGACCAGACCCTGGAAAAGGACATCATGCTCGGTGAAGTGGGTGACCCTCAGCCAGATGATTGACACGGCGGCTACAATGGCCTCCAACACGGCAGTGCTGGTGAGGGCGGCCGGCCCAGGTGGTCCTCCTGTTGTACCTCGAGTCTCTGTGACTCGGAACTGATTCGAGGGCACCCAGCAACATGCCTTGATGATTTCTTCTGCAAAATGGAACTCGTATTAATACCCGATACAGGATTTTTGTGTGATAAATTAATACAAATATTTAGAACAGACCTTAGTATAAGCCGCGCTCACTACTGTTCATATGTGTCAGCAGACAAAAACCCATTCTGGTCTCATGATTCAGATTCCTTTGCGGATGTGAGGTATGCCCTTGCTGTGCGTGTTAACAATGCTGTAAGGACCAATGGCATTGACCAGAAAGAAAAACAACACAGTTCTTTCAAAATCTCAGGGAATGTTGCCGTTTACTTTTGCAATGTTCACTGCGCATCTGGCCTTCGGGATTTTCCTTACTGAGCGTCCGCTAACCATGGCCCATGTAATTGAGTAGTTTACACAAGTGGTAAAAGTTCTATAAATCACCCAAAGTGCTTTTTCCATCCGAGAGCCGCATTCGTCTCTTCTCCTAGAGTCACACTTCTGGGGACTCACTGCCTCCAGGAGGAAGCACAGTTGGTTCGCGTTCCTAAGTCCACCCGCTCCTCGGGGAAGAGCAGCAGCAGGCAGGCAGGTTCAGTGCTCGGCCAATGTCACCGATCAACGTCAACTTCTCCTCTGGTTTGCTTTGCAGCTGGCGGTCCCCCACAACGATGAGTGGACCCGATTCGCCAGGACCCTCGTGGAGATTCGCGCCAACAGGGCAGATAGCGAGGAGGAAGGCGCCGTTGAACTAGCGGCCTAGTGGCAACCGGCCACACCCCAGCCCCCCACGTTCCGAGTCCACAGTTCTCATTCCACTTGTGCTCCGTGTCCGTTCGGTATCAGTATTGCTGTGACATTGTGGGTGCCCTATCGCGCCAGCTTCACTCCACGTGTTCCAAATGTACCCCGCTGCGCTCGCCACCTGAAACTCACCGGAGCATGTCTGCCCATCTTTTCGGTCTCAAAATGAAGGGGAGAGAATAACAAACCCAAACCCTTTATGGCTTTAGTTGTTGCCTTTTAACTACTTAGTAGCTGTATTTAATAGCTGGAAACCTCTGGTTAACTGTGTGTTTACAGGTACTTACGGCCTAGTCCTATTAAATCCATATGAAGCCAGATATGATTAGGTACAGATGTGGTGTGCTTCATGACATGGGACAGGGCCAAAGACTTGGGATGTGGCGTTTCACATGGCGAGTCACATTATGAATGGATTTACTATGAGAACATTGCTGCTCCTTATTTATTGTGGTGTGCTGCATGGAATGTATTTATTTGAAAGCATTAAAATAAACGATCCTAGAGCATGTGCGTAATGAGAGGACTGCCTTGTCTCTCTGCCGCTGTTGAGGCTGGTGAGGCTACATTAAGTTCCAAATAACAATTACAGTATGCCAATTCCACCGAGGACATGAAATCTTTAAAGGTTTGTTCCAGTGAACGGAATGATTTTAATGCCTATTATTTCTAGGTACTCTGACAGTATTTCAAATATAGTTGACCATTGATACTTGTCGTTCGAGCGGATACAGTCCGACACAAATCTGTGGTTCCTAAACATGACACTAGTATTGCCAATGAAATGTTCCAAACCTGGTCTGAATCAGTGTGGGTAAATCTTTGTTGCTTGCGGAAAGCCTGACTCGACTCAGAATCCCACTAGGAGCAGGGTTGGGAAGATTCTAACCGTGTTAAACAACAACTGTTCCTGTCAGGCCTGCTCTACTTCACAGAGACCTTCCGTAAGCTCACAGGGCGCTGTGCTGCCTAGGGCTTCCAATGAAAGGAGATGACCAAGGCCTTCCTCCAAGTCTTCCCTGGGTGGATTCAAACCACCAACCTCTGGTTAACCGAACATAATAATCATCAGCACCACTCAGGGATCCCTGATGGTGTGGTGCTTACACATTGGGCTGCTAACTGCAAGACCAGCCATCCCAAACCACCAGCCACTCTGCATAAGAAAGATGAGGCTCTCTAGCCGGTAAAGAAGTTAGAGTGTTGGAAACCCACAGGGGCATTTTACCTGTCCTATAGGATCCCTATGAGTCACAATTGATTTGATTGAAGTGAGTTTTTGAGTGATGGGTCCTACAGCAGTGTTGAAGATTGTTGATGAGCTAACGGGCATCCCACCTGGCTAGACTTAAATCATGACCCCAAGCTTTGTTTTTATTAAGAAGCATATGTGGTTCTTTGGAAAGCTCCCTCTTGTCTCTTTCAGAGCCATTGTTGCTCAAAGACGATCTCAAACATTAGAGTAAGGAAATTGTTTAAGATGAACCAACACCAAATGTCCTATACATGTCATCTCTTTACTCACACCAGAAAAATGCTGTTAATTACTATTGGATTAAAAATATGGCTATAAGCCATACTACTCATTTTTTAAAAAAAGAGATCATTTCATGCCTAAAGAGGATTAAATTAAGTAGTGGTTGAATCATGAAAAATATTTGAAGGCATCTTTTTGGCTTTTTAGGAAGGGAATTTCAATATTGATGCTCTGTGGAGAGGGATGTCCTTGAATTCTGAGATTCCTTTTGTTTTAAAAATAGTGGTATACTTTCTGCCCTCGAGTACCTAATATTGAAATTCTTTGTAAATAGAAATTAGAAATTTTAGACAAAAAGAAAAGTAAATGTCTGGAACAGGTTTAAACACATATTTGTGTTCCACAGGCACACCCAGATTTTACATATACATATATATATGGCCAAGCTTATTAAAATTTTAAAATGAGCCTGAGATAATCGTGAGCATCTCTAGGAAGTCTTGTGGCTTCCTCTGCAAGCCAGGATGATAAGGAGGGCGGTCACAGAGCTGTGCTTATTGATATTCGTGGGATGATCAGCCCCCAGAGTGATAGTGGGTAGGTGGCGTCACTTAAATGCCAGCCAGCCACAATTACTACAACAGTCAACTAGATCAGAAGGACTGCTCAGCATCTACACCCCAAACATCAAGGCAGGAGAACAACGAGAGTGACCCAATAGAGAGCCACAAACTGACCACAAGGTTGGATATATAACACACACATACTCTGAGGGGGATGAATAATAGAAATGCGGGTGAAGGGAGACAATGAACAGTGTAAGATACAAAATAACAACTGATGCCGCAGTTTCTTGAGCAGGGAGAATGAACCAAACGGACATACACACACACATGGAACCAAATGGACAGACACACACACACACAGAGACAATACAGGGCTGCAGTTTTGTACTGTCTCTGTCTGTGTGTAATTTGTGCTGCAGCCCTGCATTGTCTCTGTGTGTGTGTATGTCCGTTTGGTTCCATGTTCACTCTCCCTGCTCAAGAAACCGCCAGCATCAAACAACTGTAATATATCATTGATCAAGGATCCCCGAGGGTGGGAGGGTGGAGGAAGAAGGGGGCAAAAGAGGAGCTGATACCAAGGGCTCAAGTAAAAAGAACATGTTTTGGAAAGGATGATGGCAACATACGTACAAGTGTGCTTTGATACAACTGAATTATGGATTGTTATAAGATCTGTAAGAGCCCCCAATTAAATGATTAATTAAAAAAGACATAAAACCTTCAAAAATAATCATCATAATAAAATAAAGAGCCACAGTCCTTTGCTCGGTGCTCACACGTAAGGAACTCATTGAAGAGTCCACGGGAGGAGGGGGAACATGGCACACAGATATTGTGATGCGGTCCTCCATCCTTCCTCCACAGAACTCACGCTCGTTCATCCAGGTGAACACACAGTGTCTAATATGGGAGACTCCAAATCTTTGAGGACTATAGGAAACGGGTTCTGAGTTCCCCTAATGGAAACCTAAAGCTACAACGCAGTCTGCCTTGTTAAGAGTGGGTCTTATGGTAATCTTGGGTTTGTTGGAATCATGGGTTCACACAATGGTCATTTCTCCGATCTCTGGGTTTTCAATTAGAATTGATATACTTACCATTGGTTCTCTGGACTGTACAATAAGAGCTGTACTAGCTGGGAAAGCCAAGTAGAAATCTCTTCATTACAAAGAACTGCCTTAGCAGAAATAGGACAGGTGGTCCTCAAAGACAAATTTATTCTATCACAGTTTCAGAGACTAGGAGCCTGGATTTAGAGTACCAACTAAATTCCACTTTGGAGGGAAATCCTTGTCTCAGTGTTTCATGTTCGCCTTGTCATTCCTCCGTCGTTCCTTGGTGATCTACAGAGGGGATTCATCTTTCCTCCACGTGCGCATTTTTGCTTCTGTGCCTAAGTTAGTCATTTTAATAGCTTAAAGTGATTAGACTTCAGACATGCATTATGAACTTATCAACAGAACAAAGAAAACCCTAATCCAAAATGGTATTAAACCCACAGGCAGAGGGGACATGGTATTAAAACCACATATTTGGCAGGGGGGACATAATTCAACCCATAACACTGCTCCACTCCCCCTTTGCCAAGATAGTACCGTATATACTCACATATAAGCCGAGTTTTTCAGCACATTTTTTAATGCAGCTTTTGTGGTGAAGTCTGGTGCCTCAGCTGATATTCAGGTCGGGTAATACTCGAGTATGTTCAGTAAATCAAGCTAGGTAAGGCTTGAGGATGGCAGAGATTGGCGCCACCATTATAAACCTAGACGATGCACAATGGTGGTCTGTAGAATACCTTCATCTCATAAACCAATCTGTCCCCTTTATAAATGAGATGGATCTTGGAGAACAATGGAAGAGATTGCAAATGCAGCCACCAGGAGCTCTAATTACAGCTGCTGTATCAAGAGGTAGGGACACATTCATAAAGCATCAGTTATTTGATTGAACCATTGATTCAATAACTGTATCATCTTCCATTCCACACTGTATATAAGAATATCAAAGACTCTGGGAACATAATACCTATTTACAGTTTTGTCTCAGGGCTATCTTGTGCTCCATCATGCTCCAAAGAGGCCTGGACTTCCAGAGCATCCCAAAATATCATTTTTTATAAGATCATCCCCTACCATGCAGGGAATACAACAACCTACCAAGTGTTAGGTCTCTAAGGATTCCTGAAAGCAGTGTATTCCACATCTAGGAGTACTGCTCTGGTCCATATAGCACAAATCTCGTATACAGTCTGCAAGACTTAGTGGGGCCCAGAATGGGAGAATTTTGCAGCAGGTTCAATTTATAGTACAAGAGATTCTTCTCCTTGTACCATACAACCAGCAGGTGCTATGGTGTTGAAGGTATCGAGAGTGGGAAAACATATGGTATAGTTAATTACAATACTGGCCCATAGAATTCTGGAGGGAGGTCACACTACTGATAGGAAAGAACTGTGTGAAAGGACTTTTTGAGAAAGGACTCTGGCATGTTACTAGGTCCTTGTAAAGAAGGAGCACTTTATCATGGACTATGATGTGATCATGCATCCATAGGGCCCATTATGTATTGGTTGGGCCCACTAAGTCGTAATATTGGAAAGACTCAGATAACTCATTAAATGGAAACTGTATCTCTGGATTTGAGCCTGACCAGGGTCACTGGGAACAAGTGAGTTGCATGATCAGGTAATGCAGAAGATGCATGCC
>NW_022103920.1:62183914-62185308 GCF_000313985.2 Echinops telfairi
CCACCACGGTAAAGCGGACATGAAAGTAAAGTCAGTCACATGAATTTCTGGCTTCCTAGTGTATGTAATTTATGTTTACACTATGTACACTAAATGGGCTTTATGAAAAACATTTGAAATACTGTGAAAATTACCAAAATGTAACATGGAGACACAAGCTGAGCACATGCTGTTGGAAAAACGGAGCCAACAGACCAATAATTAGCTTTAAACAGTACACAACTTTGAAACACAAAAAGGTGAAGTGCTATAAAAGGAGGTGTGCCTGTCGCATATATACATATTCCCATCCCAGACCAACGCATACATTCTTTTGTTGTTGTGATTTGGGTAAAATTTTACAGAGCAAATTGGTTTTCCATTCAACAGTTCGTACACATTTTGTTTTGTGACATTGATTGCAATCCCGACAATATCAGAGCACTCTTTTAACGTCCCTCATTCTGTGTCATTTCCCCCTGTCCGTCTTTCCCACGTTGTGAGCTTTATTCCTGGGAAGATGCTGCCCTTTTGATCGGATGTGGTTGTTTGTGCTAATGAGGGTGCACCTCCCATGTAAGTCTATCATTTAACTGAAAGTTGACATATTGGAAGGAGGTCAGTTCAAGCCTTGCATTCTGCCCCACATTTCTCTCTCACTATCCAGGACCTCTTATTGTGATCTGCTGTGGTAGCTGGGCACCACCTAGTTTTTGTGGTCTCAGGATCCTGGAGATGGTGGTTTGGGTCGTCCATTGGTCTGCGGATGAATTGTTTCCGCGTATCTGTTTATTTGTTTTTCACTCTGTTTTGTTTTGGACAGGGAGAGAAGGCATCTTAGATAGCCATTCCCAAGCTTTTAAGACACCAGTTGCTATTTCCTTAAATAGAAGGTGAATCATGTTAGGCCAATTGACTTTAGCATCTCCTGTGATTGTAGTTCTGAACCTCCAGACTCGATGATTCATTCTCTTAGGGTGCTTGGTTATAACTAAGAGGTGTTCATCTCTTTGACTCCTATTGGCTTAGGCTAAACAATAACCTGCCCACAGGTTATCTACTTGATTGCCCCTCACCAACCCCAGGCCGAATAGAGCTGCTCTTTCTGGTTTCTGAGACTAAATATTTACTGAACCAAATAGCCTCATCTTTCTCCTGGATAGAAGCTGGTGGGTTTGAACTATTGGCCTTATAGTTAGCAATTCAGTATTTAACCCACTGCACCAATAGGGCTTTTATGTTCGTGGATATTTTCACAGCATGTAGTGGAATACTTACTGGGTTGCAAACCACAAAGTCAACAGTTCAAAACCATTCCATACGACAAAGACGAGGCTTTCTGTCCCCTTAAAGATGTACAGCCTGACAAAGAGGAATTGCTGGAAACCTGGTGGGGACTGAGCATGATAGTGGGA
>NW_022103920.1:62193651-62216294 GCF_000313985.2 Echinops telfairi
AGAGAAATAAGAAAGGTGAGGCTCACCAAGCCATTTATGTCTCCGCCCTTCAGTTAATCCCACTTGTGTTTATCGGCCAGGCTGGCACAATAAACTATCTCAGCCCCTAAGAAAACGATTAAAAAAAAAAGGATGTACAGTCTGGTAAAGCCAAAGGGGTAGCTCTCTTCTGCCTTACAGGGTCGCTATTTCAGAACAGACTCAATGGCAGTGAGCCTGAGCTTTTAGGAATACATCTGTAGAAAGACCTTCTGTCAAACCTATCAGTCTTCCTGGGCGTGGGCAACCACTTGCCTTCCCACCCCATTTGCTCGTTCCCCTTGCTGTTCTGTTGCATACCATTAATGTTATGCCCTGGTGTGGTGGGGTCAGATTGGGCACAATTCCCACACTGTGCCTCCAGTGTTGTCCCCTGTAGCCCCATGGGTCAGTGAGGGACGTCATGTCTTGTAGTGGGGCCAGCCCGATGGTCCTCTCTGTGCATTGGCTGCTTGGAGCTGGAATATGGTCCTAGGGGGGTTGGTGGGCCAGGATGTTTTCCACTCTCTCCTTCCCTCTTTTTTTGCTCCTGATCAGAAGTGTTCCTCTCCCTGAACTATAGCTTCAGTATTGTCCTCTGGAATGCACTCTTCCGGGGGTGCGGTGGAGGCAGAGTGCCATTTGTTAAAGAGAATTTCTTCCTAATTTAGTGGCTGTTAGTCTGCGAGTTGTCCATAGTGGATGGATTTATTTCTAGATTCTCAGTTCTGTTCTCATGGTTTATAGCTTTGTCATTTTGCAGATAGATTGTTTTCCCTACTATGGCTGGGCAATACATTGTGGGAGATAGGAGTGCGAGGCCTTCCGTAGTCGTGACTGCTTATCCCGAGTCTCTTTCCTTCCCATCTAACATTGATGAGTTTGTTCAGCTCTTTAAAGAAGTATGATGGAATTCCTATCCATGAGCATGCTATATAGTCTTCCATTCATGTGTGGTTTCTGGTTTCTTTGTGTGGGGGTGAATCTAGAAGTATTTCTAGTAGCATTTCAGTTCATATATGGACAATTTATCCCAAACAAAATGTATTTAAGCATGTCCCTGCAATCAGTGGATGGCTGCAGACAAGTTCTCCAGAAACATATTTGTCTTACTTTCATTAAGCCACCTCCATAAAAGAGCCAGTCAACACAGTGACTTCCAAGAGGATCTGGTTGGCCAGTTACATTCAAGGCAGAGAGATGGGCGAAGGAACTTACAGGAGTGATTGCATTTGCAGGTTCCAAAGGTGTAATTTTGACAGCTTTTCTTGAAGAATGCATGACTGTCACAGGGGTCTATTAAGAAAATGTTTTAAGGAAATAGAAAAGTCCACTGATGAGAAAAAGTCCAGAAAAGTTCCACAGAGGAATTTTAAATCTTTTTGTTTGCTTACTTGAGATGAATTTATTTTATACTACAGACTCAAAGTCCTTTTCAATTTTACTTTTACTTTTCTTTGTATTCATTTGTTTTTTTAAACCATTCAAACCACTATTTAGGCTTAAGGGACCAGACAAGGAATCTTGAGGAATTTTTAATTTGTTTTTAAAGAAACATACTATGTAGATTTACACAGCCCACCTCTAAAATGAAATCAATAACAATATCCTGTTAAACCCTCTATATATTGAGCTGTTTTTGGACCCCCACTCCTCCCCTCTTCCTCTGTTGCCACTCCTCTAAAACTTTTTTTTTTTTAAGAACAAGGCACCTACTCATTCTTTGAAGAGAGCAAGGGTTTTCCAACAATAATTTCATTGGGAAACACTATACCCCTGATCCTGCCCTTTAAGACGTCTTTTTGTTCACCAAACTCCAAGGGCATTGACAAGGAGCACCATTTATTTCCCTGGAGAATGCCCAAACAGCTGTTTGACATGGTGCAAAGAGTAAAGAGTTCTTCAGAGAAGTTAGTGAAAGAGAAACACACCTTCAGAAGTGTGTCGACTTATATGGAGGACATAGTGAGAAATAATTACTTCAGACTTTGGCGTTTTTGTTTAATAAAAGTGTCTTTAATTTTGTTGCAAGACATTTTGACCTACCCCTGTATAGGCCTATTGTGTCTCTGGTTAGAAGCATTCCCAAGTTGTTCCTCTTTAAGGTGGTTATTGTAAATGCCATTTCTTTCCTTTTTCAGAGTTCTCTTTGTTAATGTAGCGGTAACCAACTGGTTTTTGTGTATCATCCCACTTTATTGTGTCCTTTCAGCGGTTCTAGTAATTTCTGGCTGAGTCTCTCAGTTTGTTTTTTTTTATGCATGGGATCAGATTATGTACAAAAAGAGAAAGTTTTACTGTTTTGTGAGAATCTTTTATTGACATTTCTTGCCTGGGCGCTCTGGCTACATCTTCTGATTCAATATGAACCCACTGCCTTTGAGTTGACTCCGACCTATAGTGTCCAAAGAGGAGAGACATATGAAGCATATCTTAAGCTAAAGGAACGGAAGCAAAAGTCCAAGCCTCTAGCTGGAATGTTGGATTCTATGTCTAAGATACTGAAGGATGCAGGAAGCCTCAAAAGAAGACGGAAGGAATACAGAGTCGGAGTCGCTGTACCAAAAGGAAGGGAGCCTGGTGGTACAGTGGGTGACATCGGACAGCCAACCGCAAGGTCAGCAGTCCAAAGACACCAGTCTGCTTCTTGGGAGAAAGAAGAGGCTTTCTATTCCTGTCAAGTTACAATCTCTTGACAGTTCCACCCTGCCCTACAGGGTCGATTTATGTGGGAAATCAACTCAATGGCAGTGAGCTTCATTTTAATTTGGTACGAAAAAACTGGTCTTTGTTCAACCATTTAAGAGGTAACATGTGATAATGAACCAATGATCTTAAAGGAAAAAGTTCACAATTCACATAAGAACTTTAATGAAAAACAAAGTTCTAGGAATGGATGGAATACCATTTGAAATGTTTCAGCAAGCTAATGGAGTACTGGAAGCACTCATTTGTCTATGTCAAGAAATTTGAAAGGCAGCTACCTAGTCAACCAACTAGTGGAGACCAATGTTTTGCCCATTTCCAAGAAAAGCAATCCAACAGAATACAGGGATTATCAAACAATACCATTAACCATTAATGTCATATGAAATGAAAATGTTTCTAAAGATAATCTAAAGAGAGTTGCAGCAGTACATTAACCAAAAGCGACCAGAAATTCAAGCTGGAGTTAGAAGAGCACTTGCTACCAGCGATATCAATGTCGACATTAGATGGGTCTTGGTTTAGAGCATAGAACAGCAGAAACGTGTCTGCTTCTGTTTTATTTACTATGCAAAGGCATTTAAGTACATGTTAACAAACTATGGATAACACTGAGATGAATGGGAATTCCAGAACAGAATGCCTCACTGAGCTCCTTGGAAACCTGTATGTCGATTGATGCAGCCTTGTTACAATCAGGAAAGGTGTGTGTCAGGCTTGTATCTTCTCACCATACTTCTTCAATCTGTATTGGGGGAAAATCGTTCAGTAGCGGGGCAACGTGAAGGGCTGAAGAAGAAGGCTAAATAGACTCGTGTACAGACGACACAACCTTGTTTGCTGAAAGTGAGGAGGACTTGAAACCTTTGCTGACAAAGTTCACAGGTTTCAGCCTTCGGCATGGATTACAACACAATGGAAAGAAACCAAAAATTCCCCACAACTTGACCAATAGGCAACACCATGAGAAATGGAGAAACGATTGAGCTTGTCCAAAACACCACTTTTCTGGGGCTCACAATCAATGCTCAAGGAAGCAGTGGCCAAGACACCAAATAATGTATCGCACTGTGCCAATTTGTGCAGAAGCTCTCTTTAAAACACAGGCCTGGAACCTTTATTTTCTGCCAAGCGCCATTTGGATAACGTTGTTTGCAGGCCATGCTAGTGAAACATTTAAGTAACTCACTTCTAATGTCCTGTCTAGAACGGCTTTCCTTTGGTGAGCCATGTGATGATAGCTGGTACTGATGATTTTGCAGGCCTTCACGGCCCCCCAGACCAGCCTTCCCCATCCCGGCCTTAAACTATTGAAGAGCAAGGTGGTTACTTTGAGGCCTACAGTGTAACTGAGGCAAGTCATGGCACTTTCATTTGCTCGTCTGCATGAGCACGTTGGGCAACAGATGAAGACAGAAGAAGAATCCGTGCATTCCAATGGTGGTGCTGCCCCAGGATGTTGCAAGGACCCCGGACTGTCAGCTCACCAATAGATCTGTCTTGGGACAAGGACAGCGCCTTAGAATTTCGGAGGGTGAAACCTGGTCTCATGTACTTTGGACATGTCACCAGGAGAGCCCAGTCCTGAAAAGACATTATACTTGGCAGAGTATAGGGTCGCTGGAGAAGATGGATTGACACAGTAGCTTCCCCCATGGGCTCAAAGACAAGAACAATGGCGAGGAGGCACAGGGCCAGGCAATGTTTTGCTCTCTTGTTCACCGACGGGACGGCACTAACAACACGAACGACTTATGTATCCTGATGAGCTAACTTTAACACTTCCTTTAGTGCAAGTTCATTCACAAGGCGAGTTCTCTCAAAGTATTTTCACTGGGATCAGATTTCTGAGCTGACAGTGTTTTTTCAATCACCTGAAGATGTCGCTCCATCCCTCCTCTTCTGCGTTACGGAGTTCCTGCGGGATATCGGTTCCGACTAGAAGTCGTCTCTTAGTATCAGCTTTCCCTGTCAGTCAAGTGTTAGTTCCCTCCCAGTGCCTCTAAGGTTTCCCATTTATGGCTGGCATCGATCAGTTTCCTTATGGTGTGCTTTGGTGTCATTTCTTTGACAGGGGTGCATAGAGCTTCGTAGATTTGCGGGTTTTATAGTTTTCCTGAAATTTGGACATGTCTCAGCTATTCTTGGAGATACTTTAAAAAAAAAATTATTTTATTGAGGGCTCGTACAATTCTTATCACAGCCCATGCATACATCCATTGAGTCAAGCGCATATGTACATTTGTTGCCCTCATCAATCTCAAAACATTTGCCCTCTACTTTAGCCCTTAGTATCATTTGCTCATTTTCCCCCTCCCACCCCTTCCCCCTCCCTCATGAACTCTTCATAATTCATAAATTATTATAGTTTTGTCATGTTACACTGTCCGACGTATCCCTCCGCCCTCTTCTCTGCTGTCCATCCCCCAGGGAGGAGGCAATACTTAGATTCTTGTAATTGGTTCCCCCTTTCTGCCCCACATTCCCTTCACCCTCCAGGCATCGCCCCTCTCACCACTGGTCCTGAAGGAGTCGTCTGTCCTGGATTCCCTGTGTTTCCGGTTGCTATGTGGAGATACTTGTCTGTGGATGTGTATTTGAAGTTTTGAATGCCACCCTGCTTGATAAGTTCTCCCGGGTGACTGATGCTTTGTTCATGTTTACGATGGCTTCTCTCTTCCTGCGCCATCAGGATAGCCCCTCTGTTGTGCTTTCAAGTTTCCTGGTCTCCACTTCCGCAGTGTTTCTTCTCTTCCCGCCCACTGTATTTTTCATTTCACACACTAATTCTCACGGAGCCGTCTGCATGTTCTCTACCGCTCTCCACGACACGGGCATGCTCCTCTTCCTCCTGGACTGTGTGGGTGCTGCGCAATAGCTGGCTGCAGTCTTGCGGCCGGTGCCATCACCCGTCATCAGCGCGTCTGCTTCTATTGAGTGATGTTTCTCCACTTTGTTCTGGGCTATCTTGTCTTTTTTGTGAGGACTCTCCCTGATGCTTTGTATATTGTAAGGGCTTTCCGCTCTGGCTGGTGGGAATACAAAATACCTTCTCTGCGTGAGTGGCAGGATTTTTCTGTTTCTCTCAGAAATACCGAGATCAGGACTCGGCTAGACTTGAGAACTCTGCAGAACTCCAGCGCTGTCTCCTTTATATTTGGAACTTTCTCCTACAAATCTTAGCTCGGGCGGCCTCCCTGACCTCTGACTCTTCCCTTTGCGGGTCAGCTGGGCTCTGCTCGAATTCTCCCCCCCTGCAGGGTGGTGGGCACATGCCGCCCAGCAGGAAGCCTGCACAGCCACTGGCGTCAGCTTGCTTGTTTCCTTTTTCGGAGACGCCACAGTCCTTCTTCACCTGATATTCAAGGCCCAAAAATCATTATATTGCATTTTCCCAGCATTCCAGTTTTCTCTTTTATTCCATCTTGACCAGAAGCATCAAGCGCCCAAAGTGATAATGTTTAAGACAAATAAAAGTGTACACCCTTGTGTTTGAAGAGGTGCAAATATGTATTTAAGTTTTCTAAGGTTTGATGACAAAGTTTTTTTTAACTTTAACACGTTTAACTTATAAGCAGTTTTAAAATAAAGGATAGAATCTGCCCCTTCATTCCAACTTATATTTAATGCCATTATCACAATTTTAATAACAGCCACATATGTGTAGTATTAAGAGGGTTAAAATTAAGATAGGCTTAATAAAGCTAGATAATTTAGAAATTGAGTAAAAGGAAAGAATGTCAAACTGAACTTCTGGTCAAGGCATTCTGGTGGCTACTGTTTAAGCACCTAACTCCTAAGCAGAAGGTCAGGGGTTCAGATACAGCAGCCCCACTGGGAACAGACCTGGGCATCTTCTCCCGTAACTGTGCAGCCGCGGGGCTCTGTGGGGCAGCCCTACTCTGTGCTAGAGCGTTGCTCTGGGTTGGAATCGACTCAACAGCATACAACTTCAAGTATCAAAAAGAGACAGAATTTAGGGAGTCTCGATATTCCTATGCAGCCAAATTACTTTAAAAAGAAAGAGATCACCAACTTGTGTTCATGGTGGTCACAGGGGGTAATAATCAAGCTTTGGTGTTACCCTTTGCAAGGTCAACAGTTTGAAACCACTAGCAGCACCACAGGAGAAAGATGAGGCTTTATACTCCCATAAATATTCAATCTCCAAACCCATAGGGGCCGTTTTCTTGTTTCCTATAGAGTTGCAATGAGTCAGAATTGACTCGGTGGTAGTGAGTTGTTGGTGGGTCACAGGGGAAAATGAGGTTCTAGATCACCAGTTCTCAACCTGTGGGCCGAGACCTCTTTGGGGGTCGAACGACCCTTTCACAGGGGTCGCCCGATTCATAACAGGAGCGAAATGACAGTTATGAAGTAGCAGTGAGAATCATTTTATGGTGGGGGGGGTCACCACACATGAGGAGCTGTGTGAAAGGGTCATGGCATGAGGAAGGTTGTGAACCACTGCTCTAGATTAAGGGAAAACCCAAACCGAAGCCCACTACAATGAAGCAAATTCTGACTCATCTAAATTAAATTGTCATCAAGTTGATTCTGTCTTCGTATGGGACAGAGTAAAACTGGCCCTTTGAATTTCTGAGATTTTAAATCTTTCCAGTAGACAGCATCATCGCTGCCCAAAGAGCAGCTAGTGGTTTTGAACTACTGACCTTTGGGTTAGCTGCTCAATGCATACCCTACTATGCCAATAGAGATCCTTATTCTGATTCAAAGTGACGCTACATAGGTTTTTGAGACGATACATCTATAAGGGAGCAGATACCCTCCTCTTTCTCTTGCACATCAGCTGAGTGGATCTGAACCCACAACCTTTGGGTTCGTAGCCCAATGCCTGACCCAAGGTGCTTCCATTGCTCCCTAGGTTAACTGAAATGTTTCCTTAATTGGAGGAACGAGGTGCAAGCAAACACAGTGAAAGAAGCTATAAAACTCTACTTCCATAAATTCAAACATATTGGTTAGTCACTCCAGCCTTCAGAATATAAACTTCATTTTTCATCTCAAATTTCTATTTTTCTGATTTTACAATTACAAAACTCCTACCTGTGATAATATTTGAGTTGGTTCAAATTAAGAAGCTAACAAGAAACATGCTATTATGTTCAGTGGCTAATTGATACTGTCTCTCGAGTCATGGGTCCTCCATTCATTCTAAAGATTTTATTGTTCTCTTTAGCTTCATTCTCAAATTGATAACGCATATATCTAGCCACATAGCTTATGTTGGTAAAGTCTACTTCCAAATGGCAGTTCACAGTTGGAAAAAAAATCGTCTTTTTGAGAAAGAAATGGGAATGCGGCATTTCAATCTTTTATTCTCTTTTGCTCAGGAAGAATATGTTGTCAATTTGGGGTGGATCAGTCAGCAATCTGCTTTAATGTTGACACACGCAGTAGGAGTCGTGTCAGGTTACCCAACAAGCAAGGTAACCTCTTGCTTACTTGTGCACCACACCATCAATGATGCAGTGCGAGCTCGTGAACTTGTTCACTATCGAGTAAGGATGCTAGTGCTTACCTTTCCTATTGGGCAACCTGCGGCTCTCCATTCACTTTCGGGGTTGCAGGAAACTTGTGGGGAATCAAGTCAGGCTTTCCCGCCCCTAGCGGCAATGGAGATCTCTGGCCCAAGATTCATTTCAGCAACGCTCTCGTTTAATTTGTAAACTATCTCCATTCTACCCAGAAGGACAAGTACCCATAGATGGTTACTTTCAATTTGGTTATCTCCAACTTTGGTTGAGGATGGGCATTTTCTAATTATAGTAGAGATTTTTTAAAAATTATTTTATTGGGGACTCGTACAATTCTTATCACAATCCATACATCCATCCATTGTGTCAAGCACATATGTACATTTGTTGCCATCATCATTCTCAAAACATTTGCCCTCTACTTTAGCCCTTAATATCAGTTGCTCTCCCCCCCCCATGAACCCTTCATAATTCATAAATTATTATAGTTTTGTCATAAGTTACACTGTCCGATGTCTCCCTCCGCCCTCTTCTCTCCTGCCCATCCCCCAGGGAAGAGATAATACTTAGATTCTTGTAATCGGTTCCCCCTTTGCATCACATTGCCTCGCACTGTGCCAGTTTGTAAATTTACCTTTGCTTTCCCCCCATTACCTTCCAATTTCAAACCTGTCAGGCAAATGCTTCAACTTTACCTAACCTACTCCTTACTGACTCTAAGAGGAACCTCTGGTCTAAAGGCTTGTCAGGAGTCACCAGGTCCTCAGGCTCTGGAATCCTCTGCGATAGCAAATGCACTGCCTATCTAGGAAGCAACGAGACTGCGGCCTCAACTGCTATGTTCAGGAGTCATTCAAAATTCTGGGCCAACATAAGAAACTTTCTGTACTGAATTCAGTCCACAGCTCCTGCACAGAGCAAAGAGCATTTACGTTGTCCATACCCCTGGATTTGAAACCGTGTGCCTTCATTTAGTAGCTGAGACACATTGGTCAAGACATTTAACCTGCATTTCTTTTTCCTTGTTTGAAATACAAGGAATAGAATACTATCTTAAAGTACCATGATCCATTAAGGTTATGGGAAGGATTTAATGAGACCATGTCTGGCATTTCTAATAGCTCATATTTATTGAATCCTTACTAACAAAAGACCATCTTCGTGTGGAGAGAATTATGCACTCTTCTCTCATTTGAAAACCGCCCATTAATGGACCAGCGTACGAGCTGGGAGAATTGACTAAGGATGGTGGAGGGGAATGATGGGAGATAAGGAAGAACATTTTAATTGGCTTTCTTGCATGCTATTCTGAGTATATAGACCTTTCTCCACCTTGTAAAACAGACTATAGCATGCTTGCACAAGTCTTTCGAGGGAACCAGAGTCCATTTGAAAATTAGCTTAAGCACTGTCTGTCCCCAAAGCGAGCATCCCCGTGGAGGTGGGTGCACTAGAATGAGAGGAGCCGGGGGCAGTGGAGCCTAGGCAGCGGAACCAGTGGGCTTGGGGGGGTGTCTGTGACCCAGGAGGAGCACACTTCAGACAAGTACCACTAAGTGTGTCTTCTTAACTTTCCGTCTAAAGTTCTTTGAGGGGACTGTGGTTTTGCCTTAATCAAAACCCCCTTACCAGCCGGGAATCTAAAAATAAACAACATTATTTTATGAGGTTAGCCCAGCAGATGAAAGCAGGTTCCATTTAGGCTCTTCTTTGGAGTCAATTAATACATTTGCTGAAAACAAACCCTTCTGAGAGGTCCCGCTGGCCGCCGGGCTCCAGGCTCGAGGTGCACATAAGCAGCTGGAGGAGATGTGCAGGGACATTGAGCTGTGAGTGAGTGAGTCATTTATTTTGTGATACTTCTCAAGCTTGATGTAACATTCATCTCTAACATGACTTTTTTAAAAGCCTGACTTGAGCAGGGCGCAGGAAATGGAAATGTGTTTAGTTACATATGACCGCCCTGGCTCAAAGTTACCAATTCACTGAAACTGATTTTAAAGACCTGTATTTGCTTTAAGAGATTTACAGCCTCTGAAGTAACTGATCAATAAATAAGGCTGGGCTTCTCCGGCTCTAGAGTCATGGACTTAATAACAGCACTTGTAAAGTGGGAAAATAATGGAGATTACTTAGGGTGGGAAAAAATCATTTCTCATAATCCGTACACCCATTCATTCATCTATTTTGCCTATACCCATCATCCACCAGAAAACAAAACAAACAAGGATCGAAGACACACTCTCTACCTTAATGAAACCCAGACAAGACTGTCAGTGAAAGGCTGCCCTGACCAAAGGAGGGGACAATGGTTTCACTTTTAGCAGCGAACGCTTTGTGGGCTTTGCAGCATCGAAGGAGAAGAGTGGATCATTCCCAAGAGAAAAAACAAAAGGCACAGCCCTTTTGTGGGAAGAACCATTTGTGGAGGGAACATCTCATTGCCCTGACCAGGGAACGTGCCTTTTAGAAGTCTTTGGAAAAATCCACATCCTGAAAGCATCGGATTACCCTGCATTTAAAGAGATTTTGCTCAGTGGCAAGGATACAAATTATCCCCACCAGCATGGCTTCTGTGGCGAAAAGACGGAGAGAGCTTTGGGGGGAAGTTTACCTGGCAGGGCTATAAGGGGGCCACAAGAGATCATGAACCGGCACCAGCGGAGACTCCCCTCCCTCCACTTACCTGAAGGATTCCAAGGTGACTTGTGGGTTACCTAGTCCAAGTAGCCTCCAAACAGCTTCAAGCACAATTTGTTCCCGTTTTTCTTCCCCACTCGGAGTTATGTGCTGCTAAACATTTCCAGAAGACTGTCAAAATGTAAGCATCCTGAGGTTTACAGCGGCCACACCATTAAACAACATATAAGCACAAAATTTTAAACATGGTTTTCCAGCAATGGTAAATATTTTAGTTAAGTAAAAACTGAAGCTTGAAATGCAATAAGCATTTAAATGACTCCTTTCTGTGCCAGAATTCTTATGTTCCCCTGTGCAACCCTGGCTGCTGGGATTAAGGCGACCCCAGGGAGCTCCGCAAATGGTTGTGGGTTATGAGGTGCAGCATGAGCTTGGCAACAGCGTGCCACCCAGCCTCAAGAAACCCAGCCACGACGGGAACCCAGGAATCCGTGTGTTCCCTTTGTGGTCTGCTTCACATATTTTCCCCTCCTTGGAAAGGGAAAAAAAAACCACCAAAAAACTACTAAAGTCAGGCCATATCCCCCTCCTCCCCTACACACACACACACACCTCAGGAGGTGGACCAAGGCCCTGGGGGTGGTGCTGGTCCCCTTGAGTGGGCACGCAGGCCGGTGGGGGTTACCCGTCCTTGGTGTGAAGGAGGGAAACAGCTGGATGCGGAAACGGCAGCCTCACCGCTGATGAAGTGGTGTGCTGTCACTGCAGGAAGAAGGAAAACCCGGAACAAATTTTGCATGGTTTTCACCATGCGGCGATGGCAGTCCTAGTCAGGGATGTCACAGGCCTGCCACCCACCGCGCAGAACTCAGAAGGAAACTAGACCTCCTCAAACGGCCTCAAGTCGCTGCCTACCCCTGAGCAGAGGCAGCCAAGGATTTTAAAGAAACACAGACATGTGGCCCTTCCTCCACTGGCTTCTGAGACCCTTTCTCTCTGAAATACTGAAGAGAATCACTCCCAGCTACTGACACAGAGAGCCGAAGCCAAGGCACGCTCCCATCAAATCAACAGTTCTCGCAGCAGCAGCACCAGGGCAACACACCGGGTATGAGATGTGGGTCAACTTTTTTTTTTTACGAAGGAAAATGAATCTTCTATAAAGTTCCCAGCCCATGAAGGAAAGGAGGCAGATACACCCTCGGTGATTTCTCTCCTTTCCCACAAGACCGAAGCGGGAATGCTTTGGTAGTGTAACACCATCCAGTTTTAAAGACAGATTTGTGACTCTGGATTTTGAGGGAAATCGGTTGGTTTGTAGCTAGTGGCTGCTGTCGCTTGTCCGAATCCAATTGTCATTTCACACCTGAGTGGGCCCAATGGGGCTTCGAGGTTGGTTTTGTCAAACATTCCTGAAAGAAGCCAGGCAAGTAATCATCTAATTCTGCTGAGAACAAACGTTTTACTCACTTAAACAAGAAATAACAAAAACCCAAACCCAGAGATCTGTGGATGACCCTGCCTCTACCCAGTCCCAGGTGATGACTTTCAGGGCCGCCCTGTCTACAGCAACACTCTTTCTCTCCTTATGGTGGTCTCCTTCAATGTTTATTCATACTGACTAGCAACAAGAGGGGTCAATAGCATCTTTGGGAGTGTAACTGCAGTCTGAGAGTCCTTAATTCTGTTCGAGATGAGCTTATTTTTCTGAATAGTCATAATGCTGGCCGAATATTCGCATATGCCAGGGTACAAATGGCATATGGTTTTAGTATGAGCAGGGGAGAAGGGGAGAAAATATGTACCATGCCCACTTCATACCTGTTTCCATACCTACCTCTCCCGGAAGCTTTCTGGTACTGCAGGTTAAATGTAGTTTTCCTCTCCCTCTCTCTGAACACACTATACTGAAAAGAAGGGCACGCCTTTCCTTGGAAGATCATGAGCCGGCACATCCAGGCCAGTGGGAGTAAAACCCACTTAAACAAACCAAACCTAAAAGCAGGGCTTCCAATTACAAGAATTAGTATAGTCGTTCACCACGTGGCATGGACGACAGCACACTGAAAGAGTTTAAAAATAGTTTATTTCTACTTTCACAAGCACATATACCTCTGAGCATTCTGCAAGGCACCACAAATTAAATGAAAGCTCACATTAAAATATAGTTGCGTCTTAACATGATTCAAGGTAGATCTTAATAGCAAATGGGTGCTACTTACAGGGAGGGAGGATTAGGGCAGCCACAGGGCCGTAGGGTGCATGCATCTTCCAGTGACTACTGAAGTAGGTCATAATTAACATCTGTCCATCACACGGATAGCTACCCAGCTTTCACAAACACATCCACAGGGGCCACATCCCTTGGTTTCTGTGTCTATAGGATAAAATGCCCAACGCATGTTTCTAAAGCACCACGGCTTTCCCCTAGTAGCCGGTAACAGAATGTGACTACTACACATCTTCAATGTGGTTTTCATTACGCACCCCCCCACCAAAAAAACAAAACATGTTTCACGTAAAAGCTTCATAATGTAATCCAGAGACTGAATTTGTGTATGTTTAACATTTGAAGCCAGGCTGGTTCTATTTTTTTTTTTTTCATTTCTCCTAGTGTTTTCTACTTTTATAAAGTTGCGCCCAGCTTACTACCCATTTAAACCTGACCGGATCCTTGCCTCTGGGCTCGGTCATTGCCTTGCAGGGGCCTCTGTGGGACACTCATCCCCTTTGTGCCCTATTCGCTCCTCTCCTCAAATGATGCCGTGTGGATGAAATCCGATACAGGTCAGATCCAAGGCTAAGACTCAAAGAACAATGCTTAATGATTTCACAATGATCCGCTAAGAAAAACACACAGACAATGAACGATTCCACTTTATAAAAAGCCTCGGCTGGCATTTCCACAGGGGCTGGAAGGGAAAGGGATGGGGTGCTGCTTCAATCCGCGGGGTCTTTTCCCCACTCTTGTCACAACGCTTCGGGCTGCATCCTAGGGCTGCTCCGACTATGGGCTTCCGCCGGCCACTTTTGAGGTAGACACCGAGGGCTTGTAGAGAGGTAGATAGAGTCCAAATTTGTTTTCTATCCCTGCAAAAGTTGCCACTGCCAATCTGTAGCCCCCGACGTGGTCAGGATTTGGAGCAGGCAGTGTGATCCTTGATTTAGGCACTGGCTCAGTTCCCATGGGTTTTCTAAAGGAAGCAGATATTGAGTAAAACTCTGTTTCATATAGTTTCATTTTATATATATATGAGATATCAACCAAAAAACAAAATCCAACTTTCCCAAACTGTTAAATGAAATAAGGCATGGCTCAATTTTAAACACATGCACGTTTTACTCTGAAATGTACTTGTTAATAGGATTCCACTATTTTCCTAAGTCTTTTCTATGTTATCACATGAACTAGATTGATGTGCTGTCTCCATTAGAGTGGGGTATCAGTAGCCGCAGAAATCCAGATTTAGCAAGATACTTACACTCCTCCAAAATCAATGTAGAACCACTGCTGTAACAATTCGTAAGTCAGCAAAGTTACACCAAACTGTGGCGAGGATCGAAATACCCGGGCTTTGGGAGGGAAAAGGGAGAGATAACAAATACAATTAAATTCTGAAAAAAAAAAAAATATATATATATATATATACACACACACACACATATATATATATATATTGGACCCCAAATGGTTAGTTAAGAACGGATTATTTCCATACCAGCAGCCCCTTTCCACAAAGCTTTGGGGCCTTCCTCCCGCAGGATCTTTCTGAAGCAGTCTATAACGCCGCTGTAAGTGGTCTGGCCAGCCCGGGCAGCCACCTGTAATCTCGTCTTGATAACATCAGCAGGGGTCACTAAAGATGCCGCAGGCATACCTGCAGGAAAGACACAGTATCATCTCAGTCCGGTCACACACTCACTATATAAAAATATCTGTGCTGTGAACTGCTGGTCGTGAAAAAAAAAAAAAAAGGTAAGAGTCAAATGAAACAAAATGCCTATTTCTCTGTCCTACTGGAGGAACAGCTAGAAGTGTTTTGCCTGCAGGGACACTTACACACATTCAGTAACCCTTACCCCAACCACCTGCCCTTCCTTTGTAATGCCTATGTCTTTTCAAAAGTCTTCAGAAAATTTGTATCCGGGTCATTCCTGCAGAGGGAGTCCTGGCAGCGCACACCCACTGACCATCTCCAACGGGGGTTAGGCCTGGGGAGCGGCCTTTCAAAACCAAGCATCAACTCCTTCAGCTTCATGGCTCCCCTACCTGTGGTTTCTGAGGCACTGACCCGTGGTTAGTTGTGCAACACCGACCCAGCATCGCCTATGCTGTCTGCATGGGGTTGGATCAGCTCAGTGACACTTAACCACAAAAACATTGCTGCAAGGAGTTGAGGGTAAATGGAGAAGTCCAACCCCAGCCCCCATTTCCTGTTGAAATCAGACACTCGCTAAGTTATCAGGGCCAATGTTTCTGAGGTGATGCTTGTTGAGCGTTTCCTTCGGCCTTTCTGCAGCTGCCAGCGACCAGGGGAAGAACCGAACCTCCTCTCCCACACGGCACCCACCAAAAGAACACACACAAGCCCTGCCTCTCCAGTTCCAACAGACAAACACAGGCTCCCAGGAGAAGACTCCCACAGATAATACTTTAGGATTCCTCCTTCCAAAGGCTGCCATCCTTTTCAAAGAATAGTTGACAGAAAGCTTACGGTTAATAATCAATGAAAAAGGGGCCAGCTCCATTATCAACTAAGTGGACATCACCACCTTCCCCCCAAGAAGAATTCACTTCAGAGGATAGCACTGAAGCTACAGCTCAAGAGGGACTTGTCTGATCAGAGCACACAGGAGCCTAGGAGGGGGGAAAGGGAAAACAAAAACAAACAAACAAAAACAAACAGAAGCACATCCTGGCTCACCAAGCCCTGAGGACAATGTTTCTGCTCACAACAGCAATGCACAGAGATGCCCACAGGGCCGGCCCCACCATGGGTCACAGTGTTCCTCATTGACCCATAGCACCATTGGGGACAACACTAGAGACACACGGCGGGAATTGTGCCCGCTGTGAGCTCACTACGCTGAAGTCGCCACTGGGGGCATGTAGCAGAGCAGCGCAGGGAGCAGAGCAATGAAGCCCCCAGGGATGGATGCGGGACCAGGACATGGCACCCCATCAGACTTGACTAGAAAGCACTCATGAAGGACAACAAATAGACCCTGAACTATTTATAGGGTTTTTTTGTGTGTGTGTTGTTGTAGCTAGTGTTTTACTTTCTATTGTTGCTTCGTTGTACTCAGTCTTGTGATGGTACATAGCATGTCTACCTGGAAGGGATAGGCAGGATAAACAAGCCAGAAGAGAGAACAACGGGATGACAGTTCCGGGGGACATGGGAGAAGGGCAGGCAGGGGAAAGGAAGTGGGTGTTAATAAACCAAGGAACAAGGGAACAACAAGTGATCCAAAATCAATGGCAAGGAGGGAGGAAGAGGTCTGGCAGGGCTGGATCAAGGGCAATGTAACTGAGAGGAATTCCTAAAACCCAAATGAAGGCTGAACATGATAGTGGGACAAGAGGAAAGTACAAAGAAATAGAGGAAAAACTAGGAGGCAAAGGGTAGTCAGAGAACTAAATACAGGCATATACAAATGTAAATATATTTATATATGACAAGGGGGAAATAGATCTATGTACATATATTTATAGGTTTAATATTAAGGAAACAGATGGACAGTGGGCCCCTGCTCAAGTACTCCCTCAACACAAGAACACTTTGTTCTAACAATTCGGCAGTCTGAGATACTCGCCTTCCTGGTATGATCGCTGAAGACAATGGGTGCACAAGCAAATGTGGTGAAAGAAAGCTGATGGTAGCTGGCTACCAAAAGATATATAGCATCTGAAGTCTTAAGGGCCTGAAGATAAACAAGCAGCCATCTAACTGAGAAACAACAAATCCCACATGGAAGAAGCACACCAGCCTGTCCCGACTCAATCGCTGAGGACAAAGCAGGTGCATACTCAAAAGTGGTGAAGAAAGTTGATGGTGCCCGGCTGTCAAAAAGATATAGTGTCTGGGGTCTTAAAGACTTGAAGATAAACAGGTGGCCATCTAGCTCAAACAACAAAGCCCACAGGAAAGAAGCACACCAACCTGTGAGAGCACAAGGTGTCGAACAGATCAGGTATCAGGCAGCAAAGACCAAATAAATAAATAAATCATAGCATTGTGAATGAGGGGGAGTGCGGAGTGGGGACCCAGGGCCCATCTGTGGGAAATTGGACATCCCCTTGCAGAATGGCTGCGGGGAGGACGTGAGCCAGTCAGGATGCAGTGTAGCAATGATGAAATATACAAGTTTTCCTCTAGTCATTTAATCCAAAATGGGTAGTCCATGCTTAAATTTTTTTAAAGTGAGACTGTGCTCAGAAGACACTGTCTCTCATGGTTTTATTACTTTTCCATTATGAACCTGTTCCAAACCAAATTGGTCAAATGCAGATGCATAAATATCCTTTGCTTTTTTTAAGGCTTAATAATTCTGTAAGAATTTCTTTCCAAACCAACATGGTCTGGCTAGCAACTACATCTCATCCTTCTAACAGACAGCATTAAAGTTACAGTGTCTGTGCGTGTGTGTGTGTGTGTGTGTGTGTGTGTGTAAGAGAGAGAGAGGTGCACACATTTGCATACTACATGCTAGCAAATTATATTACAAAAGTAGAATCCTTGCCTCTTCCACTTTTACCTAGCTTATTAAACTAAATTAATCATAAGTAACAGTTTTTATAAAATGCATCACCATTTTGCCCGTGGAAAGCTAACTTTCTACCCAACACTTCACAGAGGAAGTCATACTGAATTTCCTATTAGCTTGGAGGGATTATTGCAATTTGGAGCCAGGAATTTATCCTCCGACATAATGGAAGGAAACATGAAAAATGCTTAGAAACCCACTATGTTCACACCACGAATATTGTTTTACTTCCTAGTTTAGAAAGAGTTTATTAGCGAGGGTGTCTGTTTTGCACAGGCAATAAAATCCTCCTGCAAGAGTGGGCAGGCGTGTCGGGAGTGGGGCTGTGAAAGAAATACAAGGAATAAAGTGCAGTAGAGAGTTTCCTTTCGTTTGAGTGGTTTCCATAAACATTTCCTTTTGGTGAAAAGAGAGAGAAGACAGGGAGGAGTCGAGGAAAGAAGAAAGACACTGATTAGATTAGCAGAATCAAAATGCGAGAAAGAAGGTCAGGTTATCTGGCAAAAGCAATCAGTGTTCCGGGGGATGCTGGCAAGATCGGCAACATGAACAGAACTCCCACTGTCTCCGTTCCCAGCTCCCAGCTATCCTCACGTAGCATGCGCTCAGGTCTAGGAGGCCCTGGGTGTACCCCCAAGGGAAGGAGGAGATTTTAGTGTGGGGTTTGCTAAATTGAGCTGGGGACCAGCATTAATTAGGCAGCTCCAGAGCAAAAGACGGCAGCAAATACCTGGAAAGAGCTTGTCCACCCAAGATGCACTTATGTTCTAGAGCAGGGTTTGCCTGGTGACGGACTTCTGGCCTCCAAAGCCGATCAAGGGGTCTGGCCTTTCTCTTTTTCTAAAGACAGCAGTGAATTCCTGGTAGGTACAAATGGTAAATGCATTCGACTGATAGCTGACAGTTTGGGGGTTCCACCCATGCGAGCCTCAGAAGGCTTGGTGATTCATTTAAAAAAACTTGGCTAGTGGACACCTTATGGGTTAACCTGGAACTGAAGCCCATAAATCGATTGGCTTATACAATAAACACCAACACCTGTAAGGAATACACTCCTTTAAATAATCAACTATGGAGAAGACCAAACACAATCAACATTTAACCAAAAGGCAAGGAAGGGCTGGAAAACTGGCTGGAGGAGGTTGGGCAGGTGGAGTGGGAACTGCGAGAGTTTCTGTACACCGGGGGCATGGCAGTCACCAGGGAATCTTGGGCACGGGTCCTTGGATGGGAATATGCGTGCCGGGTGGACGTTCTCCTCAAACAATCAAAACCGTGTATCTTTTCTCCTGCTGGAGCAGGATTCTAGTTTGATATACATGGAGTTACCATGAGTGAGAGTTGTGAAACTGCTCGACAAACTTTTTGAAGCCCTCTAGGAATTTGAATAATTCTTAAATTAACCTTGATTCCAAAAACATACAAATGTGAAGGGTCTTTAAAATGTTCATGGAAAAATCCCATTATCTTTCTATTCCATTTCTCCATGTGATTTTTGAAGCTTCCTCAGACCATACCTACCTACCTACCTATCCATCCAACCATCCCTCTACCTACCTACTCACTGTCAATGCCAACTCACAGCCACGCTACAGAACAAAGCAGTCCCTTTAGGGTTCCAAGGTTATGGGAGCAGACAGCTTTTTCTTTCTCTGATGGGTTCAAACTGCTGACCTAGTAGTTAGAAGCTCAATACCTAACCAACTATGCTACCAGAGTGCCTTAAATAGATATTTGCAAAATTATATATAATATAGCATTTACCCAAGATCCTATTTCTGTGTACGAACTAGTGGCCTCAGTTACCCTGGCCAACCTCTGCATACATCAAACACATTTGATGCTACTTTCCCCCCTCATCCTAAAAATGACTTTTTATCCAGAGAATGGTTCCCCCATGCCCACCCCTTGACTCCTAGTCTCCGCATACATACAGAGACCACACAGTGTCCCCCAGGTTGGTCCACATTGGACTATGCTTCCAGAACTTCTCTGTCTTTGTGGCATGGGGTATTTCCTTGTATGTAGAAACCCCATTTTGCTCATTAATCATTCGTTGATGGAAACTTAGGTTATTTCCATCTGTTGTTGCTGTTGTGAACAGTGCCGCAATGAACAAAGTGTGCAATCGAGCTCCATGGGGTTTCTCGTTGTGTTTTGCTTTTCACTCTTGTTTAGGCTTTCACAGATAACAGAGGGCTTCCTAAATCCAGGGCAGCGACATTGCAAAGGCATTCAGAGTCTACCTACCGGGAGTCTATCACTTAGAAGAAAATGTAGCATTGAGCAAAGGCACAGTGGAATGTAGAACCCATGGGGGAAATGTGCTTGGCGTGCAGTGGAGAGGGAGACTGGTTTTCCAGAGGGGTTTTATTGGCTGCTCTGGAAGAAACTGCCAAGCCTTTCTTCTAAGGCAACTCTTGTGGACTCAGACCTCTACCCTTTCAACTGCCAGCCCAGGGCATTAACTGCGTACACCCCGTGGGACTACTCTAAATTAACCCAAGACACTCTACTCCCTGCATCCATTTCTGCCTTGCCTTCTTAGCTGTGTGTGTGTGTGTGTGTGTCTGTTTTCTCCTCCTCTTCATCAATGACACGTCCTCGGGTTGAGGTTCCTCTATACCCCTCAGTATGACAGCATTTCACTTCATTACAGCAGTGAACCTCCTACTTCCAAACAACGCCCCAGTCTGAGACTCCAGCTAGATGTGATTTGTGGGGGTGGGGGCCGGGGTAGGGGACAATGCAACCCATGATAGCTCTTCATTCTGGAGGCAGAATCAGTTCTGTCTCTCTTGGGCAGAATGTACGAAGCACCTACTTTCATTTTTTTATTTTTTTTTTTTCTGTATCTGTGGTCATGTGTTAGAGTCCAACTGCTCAGTAAGGCTGTCTTGGCTATAGTCATTATGGAAGTCGACAGCAGGGTTTCTTTGCTAACAGTACTGGGTAAGTGGATTTGAATTGCTAAGCACAAATGGATCAGCTCCCCAGGGACCTTCATCTCTATGGTACAAGTGCATGTGACCTTATACTTGCCCAATCCAGGCAGGTGCCCTTTCTTTACAACAGAGTTCTGAACTGTTAGCTTAGAAAGGAGGGTTGTGTGGAGCTCTACATAAAAGCAGAAGTGGGAGGACTGGCCTCCTGCGTTAAGTGCAGTTCTTTAACAAAAGTTTATGGTTTGTTCTAAAAGCCTCCCCTCCATGCCAGGCCATCTACTGTCCACTCAGAGGTGGAGATGCTCTGGTTCTGCTTTGACATTAGAAATGACTTCTCCTGTCAGGATTTGGGCTCAGGGGTCTTTCCGCAGTCTGGTTTCAGAGCCAGTGATTCTGTATCCTGTCAGTCAGTAACTCCTTAGTGACAGTTCTCGTCTGTGGTGGTGAGGGCCGGTGCTCAAAATTTTCTAATATCACTAAAGCATTTTTTAAATGTATTTTCTGATATTTTAAGAGAGGAGAAGAAAGGTGGATGAACATACAGTCACTCTATTACCCTGATCCAACCCATTAATTTTGTTTCTTTGTTTAAGACTCTAAGAAAATCTCAAACATTATATCCAAGTAACTAAAAAAATTGTGCCAATAGTGTTTCTAATTCTTTAGAAAAGTACCACTGTCAGCATATATATATAATATTTCTCTATCTGTGCATGGGACAGCTTCTAAACTATTCCTGAATGACAACATAGTCTCAGTTAACTAATTCCAGGGAAAAGCCTTCACAGGGTTTGACTGCTCCCATAGCGTATCAGTCCGATAGTTAAAATCATCTGGTATGATAGATCATTCTCCTAAAGTTTTGGAAATGTTAGTTATTCTCTATTTGATACTGCCAATAAATCATATTGAAGTGTCTTACATTATGTGAAAAGCAGCATGTGAATAACAGAGAATTACAATTTAGTTTCTTAATTTCAGGGTCCCTGTTTCAACCCGAACCAAGTGACATGCTGAGGCTCTTAGGAAAATGAACATACATTCAAATATAATTTCATCTAGATCGAGTCTGTGAAATAACAGAGATGTTTTCAAGTATTTAAGGATACTCTCAGATTATATAAAACATACAAAAAATGTAATGGTGCAAAGAACCTTAAACCTAAGATTCCTTAGGTTAAGAAATGCCAACAATTACTTCTATTAAGTGATGCATATTACCAAAAAGAGTCTAACTTCAAGTCTAATCAAGTTCTTGGGAAGAAAAAAACATCAGATTGGCTTAATGAACAAGAGAAATTACTATCAAAACATAAAAGCATGATCATATTTACTTATCACACATTAATCCAATTTATAAATTTGTGATAGATAAACTGGAGGGCCAGTGGCACAGAGGAAGGCCCTGACCGAGATGCACCGCATCGACGCCATGGTTACGAGAGGGACTCCAGCAGGGGGACAGCACTGTGAGGACGACAGGCCTGGGCAGGCTTTCGTTCTGTTGCTCATAATGTTGCTATGGGTCAGAACCAACTCGATGGTGCCTAACAACAACAACAAATATATACATACATGCATACCTATATACGTATCACACACCCACACACAATGGGACTTCTAAAAGTTTGTGGGAAAATCCCATTATCTTTTAATTACATTTTCCCACAAATTTTTGAAGGCCCTGGGGGATGTGTAAATGACGGAAAAGGCAGTGAGCCAATGGCGAGGTTGGGACTGAAGCTGAGGGTTCTACACTCTAGTCCTGACGTCATGATTTCCTGACGTAGGCACAGTGGTCTCAATGGCACCTATGTAATCAGGATTCCTGAGCAATGAGGAAAGAACAACTCCCCCATCTCTTAAGAATATCGCCTTTGCAGAAAAGCAATTACAGGGGAATTGAAGAACTGCCTGGGTTCCTGTCTCTGTGGGTCCCCTAGACCACAGCCCAGACAAAGGGACGTACAAAGCAGCCAGCAGTTCGTGTTCTCACCACTGTCCAGGGGGAAGAGCTCTAAGACTCTGCCCTTGGGAGGACATTATCCAAAGAAGGTCATCCCATGAT